>NC_065539.1:41991785-42657857 GCF_932294415.1 Quercus robur | reverse complement strand
TGGTAGTATATATAATTCCATTATAAAAACATAACATGATAAATGCCTAATGGTAGAATATGCTTTTCTATATAAAAATATTCATAATAAATGACAACTAATGTCTACCATAATTATAAAATTTCATATTTACCCAATAAAAAAAAATTCAGCAATTGCAAGCATTCTTATACACTAAAAAATAGATATGTATTGACTCAAGAAATGTCCTTTTCTACTTGAGTCTTCTCAAAGTCAATTAAACCTTTGATTGATTTTTTGTGTGTTTTCGTTGTAACTTGTATCTAGCCCAATATCTAAGTCAATACATATTAACCCATTAATTACCACAATTAAAAAGAATAAAATAGTCTATCTTCTTTTCAATGTGGGATTAAATATTTTCACTAACTTCTCATCCATATTCACTTCCACATCTTTATATTTATATTGTAATATTTATTCATTTTAATTAAATAATATTAAAATACTCCAACATATTTAAATATAGAATAAAATAATTGGAAGTCAGTTGTAAAATATAGTATATTAAAATAATGAAAAGTAGAATTTTGAGACATTAAAAACATAAGTTGCAAAGTATTATGAAATTAACTGAAAGTCAAATGTTTTTAATTTTATATATTACTTGTTATTAATTCGTGCAATGCACAAAATTTTTTTACAAAATATAATTTGTTATTATTATTGTTCTATAAAATATATATGATTTATTTTAATCTCTTTTATTTTTTATTTCTAATATGAAATTTGTTAATAATGGAAATTATTAATAGTCTTATATTTATTGTCTGAATATAAAATTTACAAATTACGGTAGATATTAATAGGTAATTATGGTAGTTAATAATAGTCATTATTTTAATTGTGTAAGTATTTTTATTAAGGTTTTTTTTTTATATATATAAAATGATTTAAGATTTATTAAAAATATGAGGACATGTAAAGTTGTAAGGCTTCCAAAAGTTATGTGATAAAATATTATGGAGCTAACCAAAAGTCAAACAACTTCAATTATATAAATGAATATATATATATATATATATATATTTACATATTATTACTAGTCAATAACTTGTAAAATGCACAATAAAGTTTTTATTTTTTATTTTTTTTATAAATGCAATAAAATTTCAACCTATGACTTTCACTCTATGATAATTGCTCTTTATTTTCAATATAATTGAATTGGAACCTGTAGGGCCGGGGAGCTTATGATCCGGCCCACGCTCTATCCGGGCTCAGGGCCCGTGCCGAGGAAGTAATGTGCCGAGGACGAGTGATCAAAGGTCGAGGGGTTAAGGGGAACAGCCGAGGACGATTCTATTCTCTGCACTCCAGGACTTCGATGAGAAGATCAAAGTCTTACTGAAGGCTATCCCCAAACCGCCCGCTGAAGGGTATGTGAGTGGAGTAGGGCCCACGTGGAGGTACGGTACAAAATTGATTCAAGGAAAGTACGTCCCCTCCACATTAATGAGAAAAGACGCTTGGACGGTGTAACTTCGATCATCGCAACTAACAAAAAGTAAGAGGGGACAACTGATGGGACAGGTACAGAAGTAAGCACCTGCCTGACCAACAAGTGGAGGGCTAAGATCAACCAAGAAGGACTATATAATGTAAAAATTAGTTCGCCAAAAGGAGGGGGGGAAAAAAATGGCTAAAAACCAGAGCCTCCCAGCCCGCCTCCAGAAAGACTCCTACGGCGAAAATGACTTAACCATGCATGAACACCACGAAAAACCCACCGTTTGGTGATCAAGGCCTAGCCTTTCAAACCCACGCTCTACAAATGATATTGTTTGAGCCTTTTTACGTGCGAACCCAACACTGTTACGGTTCGTTAGAAATCGTGTTCTTACAGAACCCATGGAAAAGTTCAACAATTTATTTTATTGGGTAAATATAAAATTTTATAATTATGGTAGACATTAGTTATCATTTATTATGAATATTTTTATATAGAAAAGCATATTCTACCATTAGGCATTTATTATGTTATGTTTTTATAATGGAATTATATATACTACCATTTAAATAAAATATGATGTCTCAAAATTCCATTGGAGAGTTCAAATATATAATGAAAATTTTAAATTTAATTATATATATATATATATATTTATTTATATATAACTAAAGACAATTAATTTTTGTTGACAACTTTTTTATATTTTCTAAAATGATATCAAATTTTTTTTTTTTTTTTTTGAAAATCATCCATTAAAAAAATTCTCTAAGAATATTCGTTAACATGATTACCCTTTTATATATATTAAATATATTGATAAATTATAGATATAGATAACTTTTATAATTTATTATTTATTTTAGGCTAAAATATAATACTGATCCTCTAAGTTTCACTTTTTGTCATTTCAGTTCTCTAACTTTATGTCCTGTTTGGATGTTTAAAAAATGAGGGGGAGTAGGGTAGAGAGAGGGAGAGTAATTCAATTACTTTGTTTTGAAGTTTTTTAAGGAATGAGGGGGAGGGGTTTCAACTACCTCTAACCCCTCATTTTTAATTTCCCAAATTGAAGAGATTTGGAGGGAGAGTAGAGTAGAGTAGATAAATTATTGACCAAATGAATTTTCCAATTTACCATTTTTAAATTAACAAAATTTAAAACTGATTATATAAATAATCTTTGTTTGTTTCTTGACAAAATTTAAGGTGAATGGAAAAAAAAAAAAAAAAAGTCAATTCTTCAAAAAAAATTTTGAAAAATTCAAGATTTGCATAGTATCACTTCCCACAATTTTGAAAATCAGCAATTTGCAATTCAAGAAACATATCAATTGAGTCTACTACAACTAATTGCACTCAAACTAGGTTAAAGAACTTATCTTTCTCTCAATTCCACTTTCTACCTCATTTTCTCGGTAACCAAACAAAAAAAGGAAAGGAAATTTTGGAGAAAGAAAATAAAAACCCTACTTGAGAAACTGATTTGCTATAGGAATAAGGAAGAATACCAGGAGGGTGAGTCTTCTCGTAATGGAGCTTGTACCTTCCTTCTGGGGTTTTGAAGTATGTCTTCAACCCTTGCTGCTGCGTCGATTGCCCATTCGTTGAAACTAAAGAAGGAGACAACGACGTTGTTGTGAGAGACACTGACGTCATCACTCCATTACCGTAGCCATTGTTTCCGTTATTGTGCATCATCATTCGTTCCTCGCCAATTCGCTCTATTCTCCGTTTTCTCTTTCTCTCTCTAAAATCTTTCGCTCTTTGACATTTTCTAGTTTCTCTCTCTAAAATCTTTTTTCCTGTTGGTTTTGGATTTTAATGTTTTGCTTAGTTTCTATTTTGGAAGGTAGTGCCTGGATTTTCTAGTTTCTCTCCCTAAAAATTTTGAAAATTTTTCAAATAGGGGTAAATTTGTCTATTTAAATCATTTCCTCTTCTCTCTATCCTAATTTTTAAAACATCCAAATAAGAGGAATGGCTAGTTACACCATTTCCTCTTACTAATTTTAAAAAAATCCAAACGAGGTAGAGGATAACCATTCCCCTCTACTCTCCTCCCCACTACTATCCTCCCCTACTCCTCTCTTCTCTTCTCCCTCTCTAAACTTTCAAACAAGCCATTAGTTTCAGTCAATTTAGTCCTTTAAGTTTCAAAAGTGTTTCAATTCAGGCCTTCCACTAACTTCTATTAATGCTCTACCATTAAGTGCTTCTTCTTCTTTTTTTCTTCAGTTTTTTATATTAAAAAATGTAGAAAACTAATTTTAAAAAATTAAGAAATCTCGTAACACACCACAAACCCAGCACACAAACAACAAAAAATTTCTTTACATTGATCACCAAAAAGAGAAAAAGAAAAGAAAGCAAACTCACTCACGTCATGTAAATCGGAGATCAAAATGAGCTCCATAGACTTAAGATCAGATGCCTATGCCTCTATCCCCTTCTCACTTTCACTCTCACTGAGCTTCAAACCAAAATGGAGCTAACAACTCAATGCACTTCATGCTTACTATCACGTACCCCTAAACTTCTCAACAATCCTCTCAAAACTTCTCGACGATTGGCATTTAGTACTACTACCACTCTCCGAAACCAAAAGAGAAGCGGTCTTGGTCCTCCTCGATTGAAGATCGTGAATGCGAGGAGAGAAAGTGGTGGTGGTGTTGCTGGTGGAGCCGAGATCGACGCTGCCGTGGTGGTGAAGGAGAAGCCGAAATCGGAGCGGTTCGAGGTGTATAGAGATTCTCCAACGTTGTTTGGTGCCACCGCCCGTGACGGCAGTGTCAATTTTGCTATCTTCTCCACCAATGCCGTCTCTACCACTCTCTGCTTGATCTATCTCTCTGATTTACACGACATGAGTGAATTTGCTTTCTTTTCTTTTTCTCTTTTTGGTGATCAATGTAAAGAAATTTTTTGTTGTTTGTGTGCTGGGTTTGTGGTGTGTTATGGGATTTCTTAATTTTTTTTTTTATTTTAAATTAGTTTTCTGCATTTTTTTAATATAAAAAACTGAAGAAGAAAAAAAAATGCACTTAATGGTAGAGCATTAACAGAAGTTAGTGGAATGCTTGATTTGAAACCCTTTTGAAACTTAAAGGACTAAATTTACTGAAACTAAAGTTAGAAGACTGAAATAACAAAATATGAAACTTAGAGGATTAGTTTTGCATTTTAGCCTTTATTTTATTAAAAGCATTAATAAAATATTTTAAATGTTCTCTCGTAAAATTAAATATAGTCCAATGATAATGGAAAAAATAAGTGAAGCCAAAAGACTGATAATGTGGGAAGATATGGGTCATGGATAAAGCTTACCCTTCTTTCTTTTTTTAAATTTTAGAGCATTTGCAGCAGTGGAGCTATAATGCTATAATGCTAAAATTTAGCTCCACAAACACAAAAACTTGGCTGCAGCAGTGGAGCTAAATCTAAAAAATTTAGCTCCATTGCTATAGTGCACATCTATAAATAGATGTGCACTGTTCATATCATCTAAAATAAAAAAATATTATTTTATTTAATTTCTCTCTCCACTTCTATTAAAAAAATATTTTTTCCTTTTTCTTTATTTTCTCTCTCTCTCTCCGGCTTCTCTTGTTTCTTCCTCTTTCCTTCTCATTTTTTTTTCTCTCCCTCGTCTACTCTCTGCTTCGCCATCGCCGATCTTCATCGTCGCTGATCTTCATAATCGATCTTCATCGTCGTCGCCCAGTTGCCGTCCCACGCCGCTGACCCATCTCGTCATCATCGAACTCAAGCGCGCCACGGACCCATCGAAGCTCTATGCTCGGTCAATATTTTTGGGTTCATGGGTTTATGGGTTCACGGACCCATCGAACTCAAGTGCGCCACGGACCCACGAACCCATGATCAGCGACGGGAATTCTGGGTTCATGGGTTTTGGATTGCTGGGTTTGTGGGTTTTTGGGTGTTTGATTTTTTTATTTTTTGTTGGGTTTGGTTGTGATTGTGGATTGTGGTTGAAATGGAGGTTTGGTGGCTGTGTTGGTGGTGGTTTGGTAACTGTGGTTGTGTTTGCCGTGGGCTATGTTGGTGGTTGTGGCTGTGTTGGTGGTGGTTTGATTTTTTTTTTTTTTTTTTTTCTTGCCGTGGGCTATGTTGGGTTATGGTTGTGGCCGTGGGCTGTGGTGGTCACATGAAGGTTGTTGCCGTGTGCTGTGGTTATCACATGAAGGTTGTTGCTGATGGAGTGTGTGGCTGTGGGTAGTGAATATATTATTTTATTGTAGTGGGATGGATTATTTTATTGTAGTAGTTATATTATTTTATTGTGTTAAAAGCTAAAATAGATCCACTGCTGTAGCATGTATGTAGGTAAAATAGATAAAATAACTTTTGGTGAAATTAAAAAGCTAAATTTTTAGCTCCACTGCTTTGGATGCTCTTATGAAACATGGACAAAGCTTACTTTTTTTTTTTTTTTTTTTGGTAAACTGACAAAGCTTACTTGTAATAGAAGTATAGAATAAATAAATAAAAGAGAGAGTGGGTAAGGTAATAAAGCACAGTCAAAGTCAAAAAAATGTGTAATTAAAGGTCACAAAAAAGTATCTCATTTCACATTTGATCAAATTAAAGGAGATAAAAAGGTCATTAAATTGGGGCAGAGAAATTTAGGTCAAGCACGAGTAAAGAAAGTCAACCTTTTTGGGCGATAGGAACTTGGTAGTTGTACTTTAACCAAAAGTCTTCGATTCCTTAACTCACTTTAAATCTTTTGATATATAATTTGAAAAGTTTAAAGTGATTTTCACTAAAAATAAAAAAGAAAAGAAAGAGAGAGAAAAGTTTAGAGTGACGGTGAGATATTCTTACCATGCACTTCACGGGTTCAACTCAGACTTCGAGTTGATTGGGCACGAAAAGTAATGAACATATTTACTATTTAAGAAAAACTCTATAAACATATTTATCAAAAAAAAAAAAAAAAAAGTCTATAAACCCGATAAAATTGACCACAAATTTTATATTAATTGATGTAGTAAATTGTTAATAATAATGTTAATAGTAAATTCAGATAAAAATTAGTTAAATCTTTTTAACTTAATTGTTGTAATTTTTTTTTTTTTTACATGTAGCATTACTCTAAAGTATTAGATTTAAAGGGTTTGAATTATATTATTGTACCAGTACCATACAATTACTATCTCTACGTGAGATGTAAAAGTTAATAAAGTAAAAAAAAAAAAAAAATTACCTTATTAATTTTGATACATCACATGAGGTGGTAATTATATGATGCATGCAATAATCCTAATCATTGCACCAAATGTCAATCTGTCTTTCTTTTTGCATAGAAAATTCATCAATGTCGTTAGAATATAAGGTTTTTGACAAGAATATGAACTAGCATAGTGGAAGGAAAAAAAAAGATTAATGTAGAAATTGTTTTATTAGGATTTAAACCAAAAATCAATTTAAAGGATATATTATTATTGGAAAATTCTAGGTACTCCCAAAGTACGGAGAAATTGTGCTACATCCTTTTACATTTGTGATATACCCAACTATGAATTTAATAAGTGAACTTCATTATAAATGTGAGAGGAAAAAGTACTATTTTTTATACTCCAAAAGTACCTAAGAATTATTCATTACTATTAGACTAGATAAATATTACCCACCTTTAGAGAATGCATCAAAATAAGAAGATTATATAAACCATACCAATTTCTACCTTCACGCGCATATTATATATATATATATATATATATATAATATTTATATATAACCTCCAATGAAGTAATTGTCTAATTGAAGTCAAATCTCTTTCTTACTATCAAAGTTCTTGTGCCTCACTAATGCTAACCAATGGCGTGGACAAGGGGGCTTATTATCAAAATCGTTTCTTACCCATCTAAGTGATTTTTTATTGTCCACTTTTTAAATGTTATAAAACATGCATCTTCGTACACTAATCATAATAAATTGTAATAAAATAAAAATAGGATTAAATCAGGAAAATAATATATTTCAAAAACCTATTATTAAAAAAAACAGATTCTTTTAGAATATAAAACAGATTCTTTATATTAGTCACTTTTTGCACTACTTAGTATTTAAAATATATATATATATATATATACATGTACTTTGAACTATTAAGAGATCTGAAGTTCAATTCTTATCTATACCAAAAACTGATTTGTGTCTTGATCTTATGATAAAATGCAAAATTAACAAAAGTGAATACCATAGTTTGAAATTCTATAAAAAAAAAAAAATTAACAGAAAATAAATATGAAAAGATGCTTATGCATAAAAAAAATTCCTTTGAATGCATTATGCATGCACACATGTAATAAAACTAATATTTCATTTTAATATGTCTTAATCTAATGATAAAGTGAAAAATTAATAGAAATAGACACCATAATTTGAAATTCTATTAAAAAAATAATAGAGAAAAAATATGAAAAGATGATTATGCATAAAAAAAATAAAAAAATAAAAAATCCTTTGAATGCATCATGCATGCATAACACATGTAATAAAACTAACATTCCATTTTAACATGTCCAACTAAACGTGTATTTGGTCAAGCTTAAAACTTCTCCTTTGACAGATAGTTGTATTTTACCCAGTTTAATTAGTATTGTAAACAAAATAGAATTTAGTTTTTTTTTAGATACAAAAGAATTTTTTATTATAATTTTTTCTGTTTCTTAATTTATTTAATATATATATATATATATATTATTTTTATAATTATGAACAAGACCTACTGACAAAAATAACCATGAGCTCGACCTCATGGTAGCCCCATCTGTATTTTATTTCCTGTTCTTAGAGATTCTCTCTGTTTCACAACTTTAACTCCTGGTCTCCCTCCACCATAAATACCCCATTCTCACTTCTCCAACCCTCCTTACCTCTCTTCATTAATTTACTCTCTCTCTCTTTCTAAACCCATTATTACCAACTCATCACCAACGCAAATTAAAGTCACAAACTTCTTTCACTATTTTATTTTCCTTTCCCATCTCTTTTTTCGTTCTTTCTTTCTTGTCCATCATTCAAACAAATTTTAATATGGTGGTGCCCTCTCCAACCCCACTTGACACCGAAAAAGTTCGAGCTGTCGACCTTCCTATCATAGACCTTTCGGCACAGAGATCAGAGGTGTCAAAGCTCATTGTTAAGGCGTGTGATAACTTTGGTTTCTTTAAGGTCATCAACCATGGTGTCCCAAATCACATTATAGCTAAACTTGAACATGAGGGTCTTAGTTTCTTTGCCAAACCTGTGCCTGAAAAGCTACGAGCTGGCCCGGCTAATCCCTTTGGCTATGGCTGCAAGACCATTGGTTTAAGTGGAGATATGGGAGAGATTGAATATCTTGTACTTAATACTAATCCTCTCTCCATTGCTGAGAGATCCAAAACCATCTCCGATGACCCTTCGAAATTCAGGTATTTAATTAATATCCTTTTCATTCATACTTTATGCATTGCAACGGTTGCATGGTGAACAAAAGGTCGGCCTTTAGTCTTGTTGTTAATTTCGGGTGTTATTTCCCTTTGCAATGGTATCCAAAAAAAAAAAAAAACGGTTGCATGGTTTGCCTTTGTATCTTTCTCAGTGTTTTGTAACCTATATTTTTTTGTTTCTATATTTTGCACCTATTTTTAATTAGGCCCTCAAGTCTCTACCATTTTTATTTTGATTTTTATATTTTTAAATTTGTTGTCATTTTGATCCATGCCCATGTCACAATAGGCGAAGCTAAGGGGTGCCAAGGGAGCTATTGCCTCCCCTAGTTTTTTAAGTTTTCCATTAATTTTCTTTTAAATTTGATAATAAATTCAAAAATTACACAAAAATATATTCAAAAGCTCTCCTGAAAAAAATTCTTGTGCCACTTCATATCATGAAAATTGTTTACGTGGCTAGTTGATTTCATTGCTAGTTAAAAATAAAGTTTTCATAAATGAGATGATATCAATGACCAAAATGACAACAAATTTAAAAATATAAAAACTAAATAAAAGTTGTAAAAACTTGAACCAAATTAGAAAAAGGGCAAAAATATAAAGACCGAAAATGTGTTTTTCTTTTCTTCGTTTGATAGGATTTAAACCTAAAGATCCCTTCCATGACAATTATCTTTTTATCATCCACTTAAGATAATAATGGATTTTTGTGTGTGTGTGTGTGTGTGTGTGTGTTTGTGTGTGTGTGTAGTGGGATTTGAACATAAGCCTCTTGTTTAACAACAATAAACTTTAGCCATTAGAATCCACATAATTACTTCATTTTATTCATAATTTCTTGTAAGTTTTAGGTGGTGTATAATATATGCATGGCTGCCAGATTATGGACAACACATTTCTAAGAAAGGGCAGTGACCAAATAACTAACAAAATTATGTAAAATGGAATTATTGGTCAAATGAGTTTGGAGGAATTTTTTTTAGTACACTTAAATTAATGACCATATAATTTGTTTAGATGAGTTAAAATATCAGTGATAGAGAAATTGGGTTCAAATCAAAATGGAATAAAACTTTGTACAAGTGTGCATATCAATCATATTTTCTTTGCATTAATTGGACCATTGGGCATCACAAAGTTTGCTGGCATACCAGGTGACTTGTTCATTTCAGCAACTTTTATAGAGTGACAGGGAATTTGGAACCATCTTGAAATGAGTTGTAGTTGCCCAATAAACACAAACCAGAAAGAAAAAAGTGTGGGGAATGAGTTGTATCTTTTTAGCCCGACTGGCATTACAATTTCCTTGTTCCTGTGATATATAATGAATCTAAGGACCTTATGCTTCACATTGAAAATTAATGAGGTGGGGTATTATTGTAGCATCCCATAACAACATTTCATTGTACGTTGTACCCTCAGAAAGCAAGACTTTCTGGTCCTCTTGTAATGTTTGAAGTATAATTGTGTCCTTAGTATAATGGAAAATGACCTTACAAACTATGGTAGATCTTAGGAACTTACATCAAGTTTATTACTACAATAATAAGATCTTATGAAATGGCAAACTCTAGCTAAAAAGAGAAATAATACGATATGCATGCAAGCTGAGAAAATACAAAATGGTTTCATAATTTAAGTTGCTAAGCTTGTCATTTGTTTTCGTTGGACTATATGAAAATTTTTAACTTTTCTTTCGTTCTATTTCCTTAAGATAATCTTCTCCAAAATATATATATTTCTACGTAATGGAAATTTATCTGTGCATTTGATATGGTTTATTACGCTTAAAAAATTTGCTTTTTTTGTTAACATCTATAACCTACGTAGCCAATATATAATAAGATTTATAAACTTAAATATTTGTGAAAGGCATTGGTTAGTTTATTCACATGAATAATGTCATGTAAAGCGTACTTTGTAGACAAAAATGTGGCTACTATTTTATGGGAGAAAGTGTACCATTTTTAAGATTACAATGTAAATGAATAATGTAAATGAATAGTGTAAAAAAATATATATTTTTTTTGAAATTGAGGAGCTGTTTGACCGTGTATTTTGAAAAATAGTTTTTAATATTTAAATAATAATATATATTTTTATATAATTTTTTTACTTATACATATTTTTAAAAAATATAAACAATATTAATAGAACAACGTATTAACTATCTAAATTTTTATGAAAATAAATAAAACACAAATGAATTTTTTTTTGGGTAGAAACACCTGAATTTTTATAAACTTATAAAACGGTCCTAAGTCACATGGGACTACGAGATACATTGTTCCTAAAAGGCAGGATAGTCTGTCAGAAACATTTTTTCCTCTTCTGTGCATGTCCCAACTGGCACGGGGGACACCTTCTAATTGTTAAATTACAAAGAAAAATTGGGCAAAGAAAAAAAGAAAAGTAAAGCTAGTTGCAGCCTAGTACAAAGTACTAGCAGAATGACAAGTCAGAGATACATCAAGCAGCCCAATCAAATCAATTTCAGAAAATTTGAAAAGGATAGGGAACCCTGCCAAAAATAGAGAAAGGAAAAGCATGCTAAAATAGAAAATTTTAAAAAAAATATATAGCACTGTCCAATCAAACTGTCTAGAGTCGGTGTTATAGTAGGAGTACAATCTTCTTCTTCTTTTCATAATTATTTATATAATTTGTCTGTGATTGTAAATATTTTATGGATTTGTCTTTATGTCAAGTGGTTTGATGTATTAAAGTTCTGTTGAGAAGTTGGTTGAATTATAGTTTCTGTTTCTTCAAAAAAAAAAAAAAAAAAAATTATAGTTTCTGTTGTTTAAATAATATAATATTTATTTTTATGACACTTAAATAACTTTATTGAAATAAAGTTACCCAACGGGCCTAAACCATTCATGGCTAAAGAATAATTTCATGTTCATGTTTTTGTAATAATGGTAGTGTTGTGTGTATGACAGTTCTATTGTGAGTGATTATATTGAAGCAGTTAGAGGTTTGGGGTGTGAGCTTTTAGATCTAATGGCAGAGGGGCTATTGGTCACAGACACCTCAGTTTTCAGCAGGTTGATCAGGGACGTTGATTGTGATTCAGTCCTCAGGCTCAATCACTATCCACCTATACAAGTGGACTGTAATGATAGGGACACGTCACACCCTTATGATAATAGAAATAAGGTTGGATTTGGAGAGCATTCTGACCCTCAGATCTTGACCCTGCTTGGATCAAACGATGTCGGTGGCCTCCAAATTTCTATAGAAGATGGGGTGTGGATCCCAGTCACACCTGATCCCAACACCTTTTGTGTTAACGTGGGCGACCTGTTACAGGTTGGTACTCTCTTTATCATGGTAATCATAAAATGTTTTAGACTTTATCAAAAAAAAAAAAAAAAAAAAATCATAACAAGTTTTAGAAGATAAGGGTGACAGAAACTGGCAGAATATGCAGGGAATCACTGCAAAAATTTCACAGCTAGCTAAAGATTTGATTGTATGTAGGGGCCCAAATATCAGTTCCCAAAAAGATAAGAGTCAGGCAATTGGGTAAATAACATTACTAGCTAGTAGCGATGTTTGAGAACAAATGGAACTGAAAGGGCTCGGTCCGTTGGTCAGTTTGCCATTTATGGTGTGCCCTTTTATCCAATAACATATCAGTAGAATATACACAGAAGTGAAAAGAAGGAATATCACAATTCACAAGTGCATTTGGTAAATTACCTCTTGCCAACAAAAGGAGCATTTTTTTAAACTAATAAACCAAAGAGAAAGAGGGCATTGCAAATTTCAATATTATGAAAATGAAATATTTTGCTAAGTCTTTCGGAATCTAAGCATGTATGTAACCATTTAGTTTTACAACCCATTTCTATACTCATAAAAGTATTTTCTCTGAAGTTGTTTTTACTTTCTAATTTATAAAACATTAGCCATTAATAACTACCTTATGCGTTTGATATATATATATATATATATATATAGATATTTTTCTTTTCCACAATATATAGTCTCCACAAATGTGGAGTTAGCATGCTGTGTGAAAAAAAGATAAATATACATAATGGAGAAAAACTACCTTCTCTAAAATAACATTTACTTGGTAGAAAAAGGGGGTGAAAAGTAGATCTTAAAATTGTGTAATTGTTTGGATGAGTTTATTTTATTTTATAAAATAAAACGTTTACCTTTTTAGAATTACATTTTTCAAGATATAACAATAAAATAAACCAAATAAATAGATGAAAATAAGGTCATCCAAATTCCAAACACATAGATGTTGAGGAGGTAGGACTTACAAGTAATTGTCAAAACGTTTTTTTTAATTATCTTCTCGTTTTAACTAAAGAAAATAGTACACTGATGTTAATTTTTATTTATTCCTATACTTTGTGAAGGTTATGACAAATGGAAGATTTGTAAGCGTTCGACATAGGGTACTAACAAATTCATGCGAGTCTAGAATGTCAATGGCTTATTTTGGGGCTCCTTCCCTACAAACAAGGATAACTGCACCTCCGGAATTGGTCACACCCAACAGACTCTCTCTCTACAGGCCCTTCACTTGGGCTGAATACAAGAAAGCATCATACTCCTTACGCCTTGGGGATAGGCGTCTTGAGCTTTTCAGGAAATGCATAGAAGACTGAGTTGCTCCCTAAATTTACTGCAAGTTCCATGATATGAAGGGGTTTTTTTTTTTTTTTTTTTTTTTTTTTTTAGTTTCTCTTTTTCTTTTTTGTGCAGGGTGGGTTGGGGTTGCCCTCTATACAAAGCTTCCCATAGTTTTGCTTATGGAACTATATATTATAGACTTTTAATCTCGAAATGGGAAAAGAGATTTGTAGCAGGGTGGGTTGGGGTTGCACTTGAAGGCTATACAAAGCTTCCCATAGTTTTGCTTATGGAACTATATATTATAGACTTTTAATCTTGAAATGGGAAAAGAGATTTGTAGCACTGTTCTACTATAGGAGTTCCGTGTTAGTGTAATTTCAGTCATCAAAGGAAAATGCCCTATTCTCTTCTGTGTGAGTGGATGTGTCCATAGCATTGTTCTACCATGGGGTTCAGTGTTAGTGTAATTTCAGTCATCAAAGGAAAATGCCCATTCTCTTCTGTGTGGATGTGTCCACCCCTCAATACATATAGCCGCTCTTTTACCTCTGTAGGTCTACTAACATTATTTAGAAATTCACAAGGCAACAAGACCTTGATCTTCAATGGCTAGCAAAAAAATCTACGATCTTATTAGATTTTCTATACATGACTAGTTTTACAATCATGAAACCTAATCAAGCACTTCTCGTATGTCTATATGATCACTCACTTGGCTATCAAAAGAGTTGTTTCTTAATAATGCCTCAGCATGCTTATTAACAATAGAAAAGAAGCAAGAGCTGGTAATTTTAACAAAAACAGTAAAGTGCAAGGAAATGAAGAATTGTACAGTAAGTCTTTAAGTATTGTCCAAATAACAACTGCAATTCATGTACAAGCAACTGCTGATCATAGAACAAATAAGAAGCTCTCAAAAAATAGAGCCATCAACATCAGTAAGTCCCTAGTTCAAATAATGGGACAACAAATTCAATTTTTTACAGTATTGCTTGATGTGGAAGAATAACAGTTCCACAACCTAAGATTAGTGCTGAAAGTACTACTAAGAGTCTTGAATTAAATGAAGTCACCTTCACGTAAGATCAGAGTTTTTAGCTGAGAGCACACTACCCTAGCTTTATTTTGCAATTAAATACTACAGAAGGTGTTAAGGTGCTCACTTCTCATTGGACAAGATCTGGGACCTTGCAGCAAAACGTGAGCACTTCTTTCGACCAGATTTGTTAAGTGCACAAACACATGTTTCAAGGAGCTCATAATCCTCCTCCCAGAACAAGAAGGATGCCTTCTCCGGATTTTCCAACAGCATCTTTGATGCTAGAAAACCAGCAATAGTCCAAGTTTGGAAAAGCCGGGATTGCTTCCCTATGAATCTCCCACTGCGTGTGTCATAATATTCTGGCCACTGATCAGCTGAAAGCCTCTTCTCTGCCAAAGAAACTGCCTTCTGAGCTAATTCTGGCCTCCCCATCTTAATGCAGGCCAATGTGAACTAAAAATAAATGTAATAGAATGTTCAACAAGTCAGATCATTGATAAAGCCAATACCCAAATCAACTTTTACAGCATGACCAGGTTCAAAGAAGATATATGGAACCTCTCGAATTGTACAACAATCAACTTACCTGCCAAAGCAGTGTCGGCCAAGATCCACCATTGTGATATGACCAGGGGCTGCAAGCAAGCAGAAAGAATCAGATTTGTGCAATAGGAACAATAAGAAAAACAACAAACTTCAAGAGTCTCACGTATTCTTTGGGTCACTGCCAGTGATGATACGCCATTCCTCATATTCTAAAGCAGGATAACAAATTTTAAGAGGCATTTGAGCCACAAGATCATCCCATTTAGCCTCGATCAAATTCAGAATTCCATCATTCTGTTGGGGGGTACCTAAAGATGAAACAATGGCCCACAGATTTCCAAGTGTGAAAAACCTAAAATCCATATGAGCAGGTTGCAGATTGCCAATGAGGTAGCCACCTTCCTCAGGAAACCAATCTACTAGCCAAGAAGGAATTTGATCTGGATAAATATTGAACTTGTTGGTAGCATCCATAGAGTATTCCTCTGTCTTGTAACGATAAATCTCATTGATCTTCTTTATATCCACCCAATAATACTCTCTAATATGAAAGGAGAGTGCACTGAGTCGATTATTGATAGCAGCCACCAAATTCTTGGTTCCATCATTGATAATAAGCATCTCACGGGAACAGCGTAGAGCTGAGTAGAATAGTGCCTGCAAAATGAGATTTCTTGAGCAAATGGTAAACCTTGAGATGAGCAAAAGTGTGACATAACACTAATAACAGTGAGGAAAAAAAGGAATGGGAGAACATCAAAGATGAATAAATCAAGCATATTTGCAATATTACTGACACCAATGAAATCGGCCTGGCAAAGTAAACATAGAACAGTATAGTCCACCAAAATTTAGCTGGAATCTGATTTATACCAAGCACAGACATTAGAGTTTGAAGTAACATCTTTC
Source organism: Quercus robur (assembly GCF_932294415.1). NCBI lineage: Eukaryota > Viridiplantae > Streptophyta > Magnoliopsida > Fagales > Fagaceae > Quercus > Quercus robur. Next base: position 42,641,821 of record NC_065539.1, on the reverse strand, counting down.
TCTACTTACTTGGATTTCAAGGGGGTGTCCATGAATTCCCATCCGTCTATCAATCATACAGGAACCATCAGTGACTAACAGAGTGGGAAACATGTCAAACCCATCAGCTAAACACAGATTGAGGATTAATCTTATGCCTGTCTGGACATCCACTCTTTCTTGCAACGCATAGTCGCCCGTGATCTTCCCATAAGCTCTCAACAAAATAATCCACCACAATCCTATCAAAGTGGTAAATGAATACTTCAAACTCTATTTTTTTTTCCCCTTATGCCAACACTAATGTGAAATTTGTAATGTCACAAAGAGTTGAGAATAATATGGTTTTGAGCTTAGGCACTCATTGTACACAAGAAATAAATAAATAGTACTCAAATTCGAAGCATCAACAAATAAAAAGCAAGATTGCCAGCAACCAAGCAATTATAATTGAAGCTTATGCCGTGATATTTATGGAAAATAACTAGTAATTTAAAATTACTATAGTGACCAGAACTATGATTATCTTACCAGAATCAACAGGTGCAACACGACCAATGGCTGATTCACCAAAATCAGGATCCAAAACATCCTCAAATGCTTCTTCGTTTCCATCAAGAGGGACTGTTCTAACTTTAAAGCTTGCTGGCATCAACCCCTGCCCAGGACTGTAGCAATCCACAGTCTTCTCCCAGCTCTAATAATGAAGCAGAAAACAAAGGATCAGAATAGGAAATTTAATAAATTGACAATACTCACTCAATAGACTACATGATTACAAGCTAATTTTCCAAAACCCAATCAACAACCTCATCATTATGCTTCCTGACTCAAGCATGGTATTTCAAAAGGTACCAAATTCCCTAGTCAAAAGCAAGGAGCTTTTTTGATACTCACAAACAATGAGCATAAATGCTATCTCATTTGGCAAAATTCCACCCATGAACCGAAAAACAAAACCAAATTAGCATTATATCAAGAAACTTTCTAACATACCATATCAGCAGCTAACTTAAGCAAACCAAGCTAATGGTTGTACCTCAAGGATCAGTTTGGTTAAGCATTTTGGGAGATTAAAATAGTATTTTTAAAACCCAAAACTCTATTTTGCATCCACAACTCCCCACAATTTTTTTTATGATGCTCATTTTAAACTCAAAACACAGTTTTCCAACAACTTAAAAACTGTGCCTAAGTTTTATCCTAGTCTCTTATGCCAAACAATTGCTATCAATTACTTACAATGTGCACGTAATAAAATAGTCGAAACGATTAAGATCATAAAATAAATTACCTGCAATTGCAATGTGTGAAGAAGAAAATTCTTCACAATCTCCTCTTCTCCATTAAGCAAGAACGCGAGCGCAGACGGGACAAAGTCCCGAATAAACACCTGATCATAATTCAACGGCTGCTTGTCCACGGGATCATTAGCCGCGACAGTCCCCACGGGATTCCCACAATAACTCACCACAGCATTTCGAAGCAACCTCCACGCCTCTTCCTCGATCTCCGAAACCTTCCTCTCACCCAAACCCTTCGAATCCTCATCGGTATTTACACCCGACCCATCTAACCCTACCCTACTTGACTCTTCCTCCTGAACCAAACCATGAACCGCCTCGACCACCTTATCGAGCACCAGAGGCTTCACATTCAAACCACCTTGAATGTAAATCCTCTCGAAACCCTTCTCGTTAACAACATTAGCTGTTGAGTCCACCGAGGTGGACGTCGAGAGGTTCCTTAGGTCCGAAGCAACATGTGAAATTACCAAACTATCCCTACCCCTACCGCTACTGCTACTCCAAATCTTATCAACGTGGTCAAGGAAAACCTTAGACCGACCCCAATTCGAACCGGAGACAATAAAACATCTACGGTTCGATTCGATTACGCCTATGTACCCTGTGATTTGAGAATCACAGCTACGAAATCGACGGGAATTGAATTGTTTGGTTTGTGATTTCGACAAATTGTTAAAGTTACCGAAAATTGAGGAGCTCTTGTGGCTAATTAGAATTCTACAATAGGGTTTCATTGTGGAAATTCCAATACAACTGCTAGTATTCATTTTTTTTTTTTTTTATAAATTAAATGGTTTTATATATTAGTACTATTTTATTTCAAGCTCCGTTAATCTTTTTGAAAATTTGAAAAACAGAGACTGTGAAATGAAAACAATATGTTATATACAATAGTGTTATGAGAAAGAGAAAATGGAAACGGAACTGGAAATTTGGTTAGAAAGTATTTTTACTTACAGTTGATGGAGCGAACGGTTTGAATGAGAGAGAGATTTTTATTGTGTGTGGGTGTTTGTTTGTGTGTGAGAATAGTAAATTTCAAAATGGCTGCTCAAACCATATTTTATAGGCGCAAATGGGAAAGTTCGTGGATGGAGAGAGAAAAAGGATGGAATTAGGAAAACATTGAATGTGAATTCAAAAGTGGATATGGTTTTTACATTACTGTCCCTGCACGTGTAAAGTGTTTGATATTGTTGAGAATGGAATGACGGATATGGGCTTTCATTTAGATCTTTTGAATTTATCATAAATTTCTAGTAGTGGGTTTATTATTGGCAGCATTTTTTTGACCATTTATCCTTTTGACTTTTATTGAGTAAAATTTTAAAATTGAAACTAATAAAATTTGATATATTTTGCATAAAATGACAGCAGTAGAGCTAAATTTTTTTTCAAACTGCTAATAACAGTAGAGCTAAAAATTTAGCTATTTAGCTCCTACAAAAATCACTTTATTTATTTTACTTTTTCACACCTAACATCAATGGATCTATATTTTTAGTTATTTGATTAAAATAATACAAATAAATCATTAGAATAATAATAAAAACATCCACCACAAACTTCAGTAACAAACCACAACCACCTCAACCATTAGCCCACAATAAGAAAAACAAAAACAAAAAAAAAGCAACCAAGTAGCTCAAAATGGGTCGGTGACGTTGAGTTTCGAGTGGAGAAAAAATAATAAGCACAACAATAAATTATTAATACCAAATCCCCAATCTTTTTCCTCAACCCAGACTATCAAAAATCACCAATCACAAACAAAATCAAAAATCACCTATCACGCCTGCATGGGTCGATGATGGCTGATTGCATAGAGAGCTTTGGTGAGAATAATGGATGAACAGAGCTGGGCTTCGGTGAGGAGGATGGTGTCGGCGTGGATCGGATATATGACGGTGAGGGTTGGCGAGCTGGGTCAGCGGAAGGGGTGGGTCAAAGTTGGGCAGGCGAGCTAGGTCTGTGGTGGCGTGTGTCGGCGGCGTGGGTCAGGGGAGTGGGCCGGTGAGAGTTAAGCTTCGGGGTGGGCTGGCGACGGTGAGAGGATGATTGAGCATCGGGTGGGCTAACAGTAGTGAGAGTTGAGAAAGAGAGGTGAGAGTTGAGAGAGAGGTCTGAAAGGTCATTGAGTAAAATGAAATAGAAAAAAATAAATAAATGAATAAATAATATTTTAATCAGAGGTAGAATAATTTTTTTTTTATAGCTTTCAGCTACAGTGCACAGCCATATATAGCTATGCACTATAGCAAGGTAGGTAAAATATTTACCTATAGCACCACTATTGTAGTGCCTTTTTTGTATATAGTGGTGTTAAAAATAGCTTTTTAGTTTTTTAGCTCCACTATTGTGGATGCTCTAAAGACACTAGTTATGCCTTTTGAATACAATAATATTTTTCACATTTAAAACCCATCTAAAAAAAACTCAGCAAATAAAAAAGAATAATACTACAGACACAAACTATTTTACAACATTTTTATAAACTACTGATGTGGCAAATTCTTACTAGTTCTAATATGGACCCATCACTAACATCACATTTTTACTTGCAATAACTATTTGGAAAATACTAAAGCCACATCAACAGTTTGTAAAAATGTTGTAAAATAGTTTATATCTATAGCATTACTCGATAAAAAAAAAAAAAAAAAAAACAATGTTTTTGTATTATTTTTTAAACCATATTATCAAAATTAATGAAATCATAATAATCCCTATAATATAAGATATTAATAAGCCATATAAGTTGTAAGCACCTGATCTTGTTCTTAGCCCAAATGATAGATGAACTCAAGTCCAAAAAGCCCAAAATAATGAATTTATAGAGAGTGGGTTGGAGAACTGGGTTTAAATGAGTTGGATGACAAATAAAGTGGGTTCCAATGACAAGAACAAAAAGACAAATTGACTCAACTAAAGAAAATCGCCCTCGGCATAGTCCGAGGAGATCAGTTATTATATATTTCTCTTAGGTGTGATTACAAGTTTGTTTCTTGATTGTTACAGTGTTTTTCTCTTGATTCTGATCCCTCTCTTCCATGGAGGGTCTCTTACATTATATAGTTCCCTTTGAATGATCTTGGCCCTACACTTGTTGATCATCTAAGCCATTACTTGAGAGCTTGTCCCATTGGACACCCTCTTAGGCCTTTTGTGAGTTGGGGTAGCCAAGACAGCACTGTTTAGGGGTCTTCTCCACATTAATGCAGGTAGAAAGTTAGTTGCAGAGCATTTAATGCAGTGACAACAACCTTTCCTTAGATATTTCTGAGCTTCCATCCCTCTTGTACGTTCATAATGCACGTTCCTATCAATGGAATTTCTTGGAAGGTCACCTTGAACGATAGGGTATACATTTGATCTGTGCTTTGTCTATCCAAGGAGATACTCCTCCTCGGACCACCTTTCCCAACCTTTCCATTTGCATCCTAGTTATGGGACTCCGAGCTTAACGCCCTCACTACTGTTTATTCATTCTCGGATCAACCAACGTCCTCGGCCAAGCCCAAGGCCCAATATATAATTCGGGCCCATATCCCTACATAAGCTATTTACCACCCAAATATTGTGGACACAAGTATGTTACTTTAGAAATTGCGTCTCCTAATTGAATTATTAAACACGGTAAATAAATAAATTTAACATGTGTTTTTTTTTAAATAGATATGATATGATTAAAATTAAAATTTTGATGTGCATGATAATTGCTAGTCATCACTAGCATAAGTGTAGAGTCATAATATAAGTCACAATTGTCTGTTGTGGTAAGTTGTGATTCTTGTGAATAGTGAATAAAAAATTAGTGACAATGGTGGGGCCATATGAGAATTAATAATAACTTTTCAACTTTTCAACTTAGAGCGATGAAACTACTTCCTATCTCCTGATAGGTTATTTCCCCTTCAAGTGGGACCTCTCTCTTTTTCTTCTACTATACCAATCCTATCTTTCTCCACTTTCTACTCCTTTACCCTCATCCCACCTCACACCTATACTCTTGTCTTCTCCCCAATCTATACTATGGATGATATCACTCGTAAATGGGACTGCTTATCACTGAAACCGAAAGAAAGTTAGACAGTCCCTTTAACTTCTAATCTCACCGGCGATAGTAAGGTACTTGTGGCCAAGTTCTTCAGCAAGCAACGCATCAACACGAAAACGGTCTTTCGAACCTTAAAGAGCATATGAAAAACTGAAAAAAGTTTTAACATCTGTGATCTTGGCTCCAACACAACTATGATTCTTTTTATGATGAATACGACCTAGATCACATATTGATGCGAGGACCATGGTCTTTTGGATAAGTACCTACTTGGCCTCTACAAACCAAGGAAGAATGATGCGGTCAAGAATGCCAAGTTTGACAGGGAAATCTTTTGGGTACAGGTTCACGATTTGCTAATCCAACACATGAGTAAGGTAAACACTGAGGCTATAAGCAGTACTCTTGGAGTTGTTGAACAAGTTGACACAGGCCCAATGGGAGACTGTCGAGGGCAATGTCTCCAAGTAAGGATCAATGTGGATATCAGCCAACCCCTCTATCGAGGAAGGATGGTGGACATAGGTGACTCATCTCCTTCATGGGTATCCTTCAAGTATGAGCGCATGCCAATCTTTTGTTACTGATGTGGTATACTAAACCATAATTAGAAATACTGCAAAATGTGAATACGTAGTAAGGGTACTTTATGTAAGGATGAGCAACGCAACAATACGATGCATGGCTGAGAGCTAGTAATGAACGACTTCAGAAACACCCAGTCCAGCCCCCACAACCACCACCACCATAGCTACCAGCAAGTCACTGGCCACTCCAGCCATTGTCACAACCACTACAAGAGAAAAGGAAAATGCTAAAATCTCGGTGACGGATGCCCATCAACATATCCCAACAAACATGGAAATTTTGAAAAGCCATGATCTTTTACGTTTACATCTCATGGAGATTAATCAAGACTTGAATGCTAATGATGACCCAACTGAGAGGAATACGAAGATAACAACTGGCACTTTCAATTCAACAACAGAAAATACGGAATCATGTATGATCACACATGATGCCATAATGGTCACATCATTTGAGGGAACACATGTGTTGGATGGACCTCACAATGGGCCTATTGATGCCACACAACCTGCTACAGCCCAAAACCAAAAGAAGTGGAAAAGAATTATCCCAACCCAACCCCACACAAACTCCATGGAAACAGACACAGCCCAGCTAGGCTCCAAACGCAAGTTTGAGGACATGGATTGGGACGTTGACGGTGATAAAAAGCAGAAGTTTGAGACTAAAACTCGTATGTTGGGTAAGATTTTTGCAGAACAACTAGGATCAACAGTGGTTGCAACGCAGCACCACCGGGTTCAATGAGTACCATTAGCTAAAACTATCGAGGGCTTGGGAACCCTTGTACAATTCGTGCTCTCCAATGAGCATTGAATAAAGAAGCTCCTTATTTGGTTTTCTATATGGAGACCAAACTGTCACAGGAAGAAATGAAATACAAGAAGCAACAACTTGGTTACACTCAAGGCCTAGTCGTATCTAGTATGGGTAAAAGTGGTGGTCTAGCCTTATTATGGAAACTGGAAACTAAAGTGGTAGTCCAAGGCTTCTCACGTTGGCATATTAACGCTCATATCACTTGTAACACAACTGGTACAAAGTGGCGTCTAACCAGCTTTTATGTGCAACCAGACACTAGTAAACAAGAGGAGACGTGGTCCCTCTTAGAATCTCTTAGCCGAACAAACCAACTATCGTGGCTCTGCATTGAGGATTATAACGAGATTATCAGCCAATCTGAAAAATCTGGAGGTAGACTTCGACCAAGTAGACAGTTAGACCGATTCCGCCGAGCCATCAACCTCTGTGGTTTCACAACTTAGGCTTTGTTGGTTCACCGTTCACTTGGTCTAAAACTGATTGCATTGAAGGCCGCTTGAAGATAAGACTTGATAGAGCACTAGCCAACAATGCATGGCGGTTGCTCTTTCACGGTGCTGGTATACACCATATATCCATGTCAACGTCGGACCACTCTATGCTCTCTCTTCACCTTAAAAGTAACCATCATCACCGATGACAAGTCAAAAAGTTTTTCTGATCCGAGGAGATGTGGTTGAGGGACCCCCGCTGTTCTGAAGTGGTTCAAGAGTCATGACAAGAGAGCCTTTATAAAATTGAAGGCTTCCCTTTCACGAACTGCCTTAAGAGATGCTGTACAAGGCTGCAAACTTGGAACAAGATGGAGTACGGCCATGTGGGATAGAAAATAGAGCAATTGCAAAGCAAACTACAAATGTTGGAGAACCAACCCAGTAGCATGGAAACAGATAGTGAGATCAAGGATGTTCGAAATGCACTGAATGTTTGGCTAGACGCCGAAAGTACTGTGTGGAAACAACGCTCACGTAACTTTTGGCTCACCGATGGAGACCGTAACATGAGCTTCTTCCATGCCAAAGTCACCAATCAAAAGCAACGCAATGCGATCCTTGGTATATGTGACTCAGATGGGGTTTGACAGGATGATAAGCAGCAGATAGAAAGTATCATTGTCAACTATTTCATAGACATTTTCCACTCACAAGGGCAGACAGATTCAACCACTCTCATAGATGTCGTGGAGCCTATGGTGTCCACTAACATTAATGACTTTCTTACACAAGAATTCAGAGCTGATGAAGTTTACAGAGCATTGAAACAAATGCACCCCAAGAAATCTCATGGCCTTGATGATGTGCCCTCTCTCTTTTATCAGCATTTTTGGTCTTTAGTAAGTGATTGTATTACAAAAACTGTCCTGGACTTCCTCAATCATGGCATCACCCCCCCCCCCCAAATTTTATTGAGACTCATGTTGTGCTTATACCAAAAGTAAAAAGCCCAAAAAAGATCACCCAAGACCTACCCATCAGTCTTAGCAATGTCATATCATGTTTAGCCTAAAAAATCCTAACAAACCGCCTAAAACGCTTCCTCCCAAAAATTATAAGTGAAAACCAAAACGCCTTCATGTCTGACCGCCTCATCACTAATATTATCCTAGTTGCCTTTGAAACCATGCACCATATCAACCAAAAGCGTAGTGGTAAAGTTAGGGAAATGACCTTGAAGCTTGATATGTGTAAAGCTTTTAATAAAGTGGAATGGGGATGTTTAGAAAAAATAATGTATAAAATGAGTTTCCATGAATCATGGGTGAAACTTATGATGAGATGTGTTAGCATTGTCACATATTCTATAAATATCAATGGTCAACCCTGAGGACACATTACCCCTTCTAGGAGTTTGCGTCAAGGGGGCCCCTTCTCCCCTTTTTTGTGCAGAAGGTTTATCAGCTTTAATAAAAAAATCAGTGGATTTGGGACTTTTGAGTGGTGTCGCCTCATGTCCAAGGGGTCCCAAAATATCTCATCCTTTTTTTTTTTTTTTTTTTTTTTTTTTTTTTTTGCAAATGATAGCCTAATCTTCTGCAAAGCCACCATTGAAGAGTGTTCCACACTTGAGGAAGTATTGGAAATCTATGAATCCTCATTTGGCCAACAACTAAATCATAAGAAGACCTCTCTATTTTTTTAGCTGAAACACCTCCTAAGATATCTAGGATGCCATCAAAAATCGTTTTGGGGCTGAAGTCATTCGACAACATGAAATCTATTTGGGGCTGCCGTCCTTGATAGGAAAGTTAAGGTGCAACACTTTGCAAGCTTTGAAGGAAAAGTCAAACACTAAGCTTTCTGGTTGGAAGGAAAAATTGTTGTCTCATGTAGGGAAGGAGATTATCATAAAAGCGATGGCTCAAGCAATCCCAACATATACGATGAGTGTGTTTCAACTCCCATATGCCCTATGTGATGAACTAACAAGTATGGTTAGAAGTTGTTCGGGGGCCTTTTTTTGCTGCCCGACCACGTGTTGTTCGCTAGAGGGCTAACCTTGTTAGGCCCGGGTTGTGTTTAGGGAGTTGCATCCGGAACTCAACATTGGGGCACGTGGCCCAATGGCTACCAGTGTACTTATAGGCCTACAAAATGTGTAAAACCCAAAGTCTAAGAATCATGATAATAGTTGAATAAATATGTAATATGTGTTTGATATAATAGCTTTAGTTAATAATTGTAATAGTAGTTGAAATAAAGTAATATGTATTTAAAGGTGAAGTAATCATGTGCTTAATGATGTAAATTTAAAGATATGGAAGCAGAATCATTTATCTTTGTATGATTTGTAGCTCTAGCTGTATAGCATCAATGAGTTGATAGTATTCCAGCAGAATGACTCCAAAGGTGGAGAGACAGTTTATCATGATAACTTCAAAATTGGATGGGAAAAAAGGGTGCAACTGAAGAGAGAGAGAGTATATCCAGCTGTGTGTAGAGGCTGGTCAAGTTTATCCCCTTTATCATGCACTTAAATGAATTTCCTCTTGACAATGCTCTTTTAGTTGTTGTGAAGTTATGAATAGTATTGCATTCCATGAGAAGGGCTTTTGTAAGATAGGTTTGTGTCTTCCATGAGAAGGGATTTTGTAAGAAGTATTTGTGCCTTCTAAGAAAAGGGCTTTATGTAAGACAGATTTGTGCCTTCCATGAGACAAGTTTTGATATGAGATCTTGGTGCCTTCTAAGAGAAGGGCTTTAGTATCATAAGTTTATGCCTTCCATAAAAAGGGCTTTTATAATAGAGATGGAGAAGAGTATTGAGATGTGTTTATGGGTAGCAAAACAGTAGAATTTCAGAGTGAGAGAGTATGAGAGTGGAGTTTAGAAGAGTTGTGGTGTGTTGTATGTAATGGTATAGTAAGTGTGTATAGGATTGTGAAAGAGAAATGAAGAAAGAGATGTTTAGAGATATGGACAACAAGATAGATGTATTTTCTGAATATGGAGAGTAAGAGAATGTGTACAAGAGAGTAATGGTGTTATAGTGTGTTTAGCAATGCTGTTGGGATTTTCTGCTAGAGGATGGATGGGGGCTTATGAAGGGCAGTTATGAGCTAAGGGTTGAAGAGTTTAGTTCCCAATTTGGAAACTAAAAACTCAGAACCTCAGAACTTCAAGAGCTTAAGAAGATGATTAAAGAGAGAGAGAATAGAGAAGTTTATAAGAGGGTTGTTCTTCTCTATTGGTGTGTTGATGAGGGGTTTTATTTATAACTGAGTTTAAGGGGGTATTTAGCAAAGAATCTCAGCCAAAATCTGTCCCAATCAGCAATAAATCTTTAGAAAATCATTCCTAGAATTTGGCCAAAAATGGTATATTTAGCTTTAAGATGTTCTTGTTGTGTTGGATAATAGTTGCTGGAGGAAAAAGCAGTAGAAAAGGAATGTATTTTAGCAAGAAAAAGATAGTTTTTTTAATTGGTTTTAGTTTTTAGCCAAATGAGGAAATTCAGTAATGTTAAGGCTGCTAGGTCAGCTATCTGAAAAAGTTGTCACAACTGTTAAGAAAAGTTGTCACAACTGTCATAAGATAATTGTTGCTTGGGGTAGAAGTAGATGAGGTCAGGTGGATGATGTCAAGCTGCTGGAGAAAATATTCAGCATTTATTTCAAGGGTTTGGCTGAAAATGGTAAGATCTCTTTTAAGGATATCTTATCATTTTGGGTATAGTAGCTAGCTGCAGGGATTTGAGCATTAAATGGCTAGTGATGTCAGTTTCAGCCAGGTGTCAAGTGCTGAACACACTGCTGGTGTTCTGCTGGAAATGTTTCATTTTTTGGGTGTTTGTATTTTTGGTCCAAGATTCTATTACAACACATTTTTAGTAAGTAATAGAATGATTGATTGATAGTTAATGAAGCTTTAGAGATCTAGTCAAAGTCTCATTGTGTTGTGACTTAATCTTGGTAAGCAAGAAAAGCATTTAATGCTCTACTCTAATAGCTGGCTGAAGAATATTTGGTCTGATTGTGGCAGATGGCAGCTGGGTATTAGTGATATCATGAATATTTTATATATTTGAAGATTAAAGATAGCCAATCAGATTAGGCCATGTGTTTGAGTTAGATTTTAGCCGAAAGTAGTAATAAGATTATGTGGAATAATATACTTAGGTTTCTAGATTTGTATAGGAACAACTGGAGATTGAATGAGTAGTTATTTATTCAGCATTTAGATGGCTGGAGTTTTTGAGTATGTGTCATATGATGAATATTAAGTTTTAGGAAAAGTGCAATGCTGAGTTTTATCATGTTAAGTACTATGTGATAAGAGATGCTTACCATATGTTACTCGCTACACACAGACTTGTCAGAGTTTAGGGAGTTGGAGAAGACACGCCAAGTAACGTTTTTCTTTTATCAACTTTAAACCGCTGGAGTTTTACAACACATATCTCTTGGCCTTCTAAATCATGACTCCTAAAGTTTCCCTAAAGAGACCCATGAGCTTGGATCATAAGCTGAAGATGAGATGACATACCTTGGGTTTTGTTGTCATTTTGTGTAAATATAGACTTTTGTTGAAGAAGCCGCTTTCCATGAGTGTGAGAGAGGTAATATAGGCCGTGAGCTTTGATTCATTGCTTTAGCCTGATCCATATGTTGATGTTGATGATGTTGTGGGGTCATGATCCCAATTGATGAAGAGGAAATGTGGACCATGAATCCGCCTCTTGAAGTAAGGATCTTGTGGGCCATGTGAGCCCAATCTATGTAGTTGAATGAGATATTAGCTTATTTTGGGCTTTAAAAAGATATACCCAAAAAAATTAATAATATGTTGATGTGGCGTGGGTTGCCAATGAAGTAGTGCCATGTGGGGTGAAAAAAGAGTAATCAACAGAAGTTTTTGGTGGGGACAAAACAATGGAAGGAATAAGGTCACATGGACCAGCTGGGATAAAATTTGTGTACCCAAAATTGAGGGCAGCTTGGGATTCCGGGAACTAAAGGCTTTCAACCTCGCCCTTCTAGCCAAGCAAGGTTGGCGCCTACAAACAAACACTTCCTCACTAGTCCACAGAGTCTTTAAAGCCCAGTATTTTCCCGAAACCGATTTCCTTAAAGCCTAAATAAGGGTCAAACCCATCTTATGCATGGAGAACCATCATGGCTGCTCAGGGGATAGTCAAGCAAGGCTATCGATGGCAGGTCGGCAATGGGAACTCCATCAAAATCTGGACTGATAAATGGCTACCCACTAGTTCTACTTTCTGCATCACCTCCTACCAACATTCCCTGCCAGTGGACACACATGTAAGCACCCTCATTGATCATGATACTGGAAATTGGAGGATTGACCTCATTAAAGAAATCTTCCTACCACATGATGCCCAGGCAATCTTAAGCATTCCACTGAGCCTTTGCTGTCCACCAGATTGCATTATTTGGGCGTACACGCCGAGCGGTCACTTCACAGTGAACTTGACCTATAAAGTTGCTCTCTCCCTTTCACACACTCCAAATTGGTCTTCTGGTGGTCCATCGAATAATCAAAATAATGGCATGTTTTGGAAAACTTTGTGGCACCTGAATGTTCCCAACAAAATCTGATCTTTCACATGGAGAGCGTGCAAAAATTTACTCCCAACGAAATACAACCTGCAGTGCAAAAAAATCCTAGAAGATCGCACCTGTGACACCTTGGCATTGCAATGGAAAAAAGCAGACATGCGTTACGGGTGTGTGAGAAAGCTCAGGCTGTTTGGCTTATCTCGGGCCTACCTATCCATAATCATGGCCTATGGTTTGATAATTTCCTTGAATTTCTCTAGCATCTTTCTTTCCACCAATATGTTGGGGATGAGCTACTGGGACTTAGTATCACTATCGCATGGAGTTTATGGAAGAATTGGAATGTAGCTTGAACAAGTGGAACCTGGCAACCTAACACACTCATATTTCAAATGGCAGTCAAATTGATAAAGGAACATCGACTCTCAAACCACAGGATTACGGTACCAAATGTCACCACAAATACCAACTGGGACCCGCCACAGAGCCCCTGGTACAAGGTGAACATCGACGGCGTTGTTTTCAGCTCTCTTCAAGCTACAAGTGTCGGGGTCGTCGTTAGAGACCATGCAAGGCAAGTAGTTGCAGCAATGAGCAAGAAACTATGGGTGGGACTTGGTCCATTGGAGGTAGAAGCAAAGGCAATAGAGGAAGCTATTGACTTTGCCTGGGACATTGGACTACAGGACGTGGTTTTCGAATGCGACTCGAAGGTACTCCGTGGTGCCCTCACTAGAGCTAACACACCCTCTGTAGCTATAGTGAATGTCATTTCCTCGTGTCTTCTGCGACTCCAAAACTTCAAATCAGTAAAACTCTCACATGTTCGACGTCAAAGGAATAAATTGGCTCACATCTTGGTACAATATGCCAAAAGTTTAGAAAATTTTGTAACTTGGATTGAGGATAATCCTATACCTATTCAGTCCGCGTTGGCTCAGGATATAATGACTTTTGCATCATATTAATAATGCTGAAGTATTTCTTACCAAAAATATTTATATATATAAATTTTTTGTGAAAACTTTTATTGTTTCCGTAGCGTTACTCTTATCATTAGGACTAAAAACTAATGAATTCAATATCATTTTCATGTCCCTTATTCAACTTTAAAATAAAAAAAAAAAAAAAAAATTTTACACATTAAACTACAATAACTCTATAGAAATTTTTTTTTTTTTAAATCACAAATGTCAGGATGAATACCCCCCCCCCCCCCCCCCCCAATTCAATGGGCAAAGTTTTATTTCAAGAAAATTAATACATCAGTTCAATACAAGGACACCATAGAAGCATAGCTAGAACAACTAGCATCATAGGAAAAAACAAAGTAACATATAGCAGAGAACAAAAAGAAGGGCAAAGCAATTTGTTAGTAGCACTGCCGACTCTACACTATAAGTGGTGGATGCGGTCGCTTAAGGCCCCAAGTAGGAAAAAAACAAAGTCCCCTATTTCTTTCATTGTAATAGTATTAATTAAACCTAAATATTAGCCAATAAATAAAATAATATTTGTTAATCAAATAAAAACAAGGAAAAGAGAGAGAGAGAAATGTTATGTCCATAACATTTTTACAATAAATTTTAAGTAGCAAGTTATTACAGGTTGTTATTGATGGCAAAAAAATAATTTCTGTAGTGGATTCAAATTAGAATCAATAACAACTTTAACACCTAGAATTTGTTGTGAAAAATATTATAAATGTAGTAGCACTTCTTAAAAAAAAAAAAAAACAATGCACAAAAAAATTCACAACATTTTTTACAATAATCGAGTTGACAAACTTTTACTAGTTCTTACTATTAGGTACCCATATTTGGGTATAAAATGCTTATGCCCACCACTAATATCATTCTTTTATTTACTAGTATCAATCTATCACATCCACATGTGTGAAAAGTTTTGTCAATTTTTTTGTGTCTATAAACTTTCTAAAAAAATAAAAATAAAAATACTACATGGCTCATGTTAATTAGTAATAATTTTGTATCTAAAACGAGATAATAGAGTTTAAGTAATATTTAATTTTTTTTAAAAGTCATATTTAAATATATAAAAGGCCTTAATTTTAGTTTTCGTTTTAGGTCCCAAGAATATCACAAAGCTCTGTTCAATACAAAATTGCGGATCCATCCTTTGCTTTCGACCCCTTTCTTAACTTCCCACTGGATAGCTTTAATGATAACTTCTTCAGACTTGATCATGTCTGAACTAAATAATAGCTTTTCCAACAATTTTTTTTTTTTGATCCACTGTAATTGTCTTCATCTCAGTTTAAAACATTGAAGAAAAAAAAAACAAAACGATATAGTGGCAGCAAGAAAAATTGAGAAAAGAAAAATAAGAAGAACAAGACGAGAGACTGAGAAACAGAGAATGCACTAGTATCCAGCCATTTGAAACTTTGAAAAGAATATTGAGAAGTGTGTGAGACAATTGAAATAAGAGTTGTGTTAACGGGCATCACAAGGTGCCCGCCAACAACTTCTTGAAATTTTTCAGACAAATTTTTTTTTTTTGTCTTTTTTACAGTTTTATCTTCTTCTTTTTTAAAGCTTTATAAGTACTGCTTGGTGTCTTTTTTGACTTTTTATTTTTTGTCCTTTTTACACCTTAACAAGCACCGATCAGTGCTTGTTAACATTTCCCTTAAAATAAATTGAGTAGGTGAGAAAGAGTGGTTCACGTGGGTGGGTTTGAGAAATGGGAAAGTGAATTTCAAGAACGTTCTTAGTTTTTAATTACTCAAAATGTTGGCTTTGTTTATAAAAATGCCATAAATGATTTTTTTTTTTATTATTAATAAAAATAACCATGCACTGATGTGCTTACTTTTACTAAGAGTTGAAAAAAAAAAACTAACATATTGAATTTTTTATTTTTTATATATAGAAATGATATATATATATATATATTTATTTATTTATTTATTTGTGGTAACCTTAAAATGGTACACTAAAATAGTCCGGTACTAATTTGATATCGAAATATTTCATTCCAATTAACAAACTGAAATGGTTTCCAAAACGGCATTTATAGTGTGTGTTTGAGTAGCGGTAGGTGTGCGCGTTTTGCGTTTTTTTCTTGGATCCCGCGCACTGTTTACGGACCAGCAAATACGGAAAAATGTAGCAATAACTTTAAAACTGGATTCCACATGCACTATTCATAGTTTAAAAATTATTTTGTTACAGTTTTTTCAGCAATAAATTTTTAATTTTCAGTAATAAGTGGTATCCAAACAAACCCGTAATTTATCTATACTATTATTTAAGGGGCTTCCTCTGTTTGGATTCCTTATTTTTTTAGTTCAAAAATGCCCCATACCCCTATATTTAAGTAGAGATAAAATTAAAGGACAATCCGGTAAAAATGCAACTCTAACTCCCACTAAAATATTGCCTAAAAAATAGGACCACTCTCTTATTAATTTTCAAATTAATTTATTCCCTTATAAATTAGATTTTCAAAATAAAAATTATATATATAAAAATGCAACCCTACACAGTGTTTTTTTCTACAAAATAAGACCACTAAAAAAAAAGCCTCATCGCACGCGCGAAGCGCGTGTGACAAGGCTAGATTCTCAAAAAATATATATATATATATCTATATATAAAAAATAAAGACAGTTTTTTTTCTATAAAATAGACCACTAAGCTCAACATTTTCACTAAACCCAAAAAAAAAAAAAAATTAGCATGTGTGATAATACTAGTATTGATATAAATATTGTAGTGCCTGTCCCTGTGAAGTAAGTAATAACTGAAACTCACAAATTTCGCTTACATTATTAACCTACTAGAAGAGGGCATTTTAGGCAATTCGTCAAAACAAGGTGAATTGAACCGGTCCATGTGCTGGTGTAATGAGGGGGTATAATCGTCATATTACTATTATATTTCTGAACGGATCAGAAATGTCGGTTGTTGACATGTTGTCCACTACTTCCAGACTTTTGGAAAAAAAGAAAAAAAAAAAAAAGAAAAGAAAAAAAAAAAGTGCAGAATTGAAGAAAGCAAAAATATTTGGCAATTTTCTAATACGGCTTCGTATCTACGCGCACTAAAATGTTTAACACGTGACAACCTCTCATTGGCAGTATTATGGGCTACTACGGATATTTTATTCTATTTTACTTTGGACAGCTACGGATATCTATGCAAACAAAAAAAAATCGCGACGTGATATTTCGAGCTAAGATTTTTTTTTTTTAAATTTTAATTTATAATTTTAAAATCTCTGCTGATTCTCATTGAGAGAGAGAGAGATATATATATATATATATATTTGTTTGTTTTTCTGGTGTGTGTTGTGTCTCGCACGTGACGCGTACGTTACGGTAATGTATCTTTGTCATCCGCCTCACCTCTTGAGAGAGAAGTCCAACACGTTTTAACAAAGAAAGAAAACAAAAATACGCACTTGTAGTTGTTGTGGAGCTTTTCCTTTTCTTTATAGACTTTTCCCCTCCTAAATTTTGTTGCCATGTCAAAATTTTTTTTTTTTTTTTGGATAAGGTTGTCGTGTCATTTTTTGTAAAAAGGAAAATCGTAATATATATTTAATCTATCTATGGGATTTTTTTAGGCACAAAATGTAAAATTACTGATAATATTTGGTGAATTATAAAATTAGTTACAGTAAATTTCTTTTAAAAAATTAACATTACTACATATTTTGAAAATCTAACCGTTGGATTACATATTTTTTACGCTTTTAATACACATGTCAAATTTTGTGTCAATCGGATATTATCTACTATAAGTATATGATCTACAAACTTATATTTTATGCATAATTTTAAACCACAAAAACTTGTCATTTAAAAAATTTATTAATAACATAGCTATTGATATTTAATTTTCTAGAAATTTTGTACGTACGAAGGATATTAGAAGAAAATGTAATCCAATAGTGGATTTGTCAAAATTCATCTTCAATAAAAAGATATATAACAAATTTTGCAACAAAAAACTTTGTCTATTTAAGTTGGCTTGGTCATTTGATAGCTTGTAATCTCTTGTACAAGTAACCATATTACAATTTGAAATGAGTGATTTAGATTTGTCACGTTATAAAGTATAAACATTTAAATAATGTTACAAAAGAAAATAAACAAACATTGATGATCATCATTTTGGTATTTATGAAATCTTTTCTATTATCACATTTGAAAATGAATAGAGTGAATTTTTAAAACCATGCAGGAAAGTCAATTAGAGCCCACAATTTTCAGTGTTTAAACACTGAAAACTATTGTTTGAATTATCTTACCAAACAGGACACTGTATTAAGTAAAGATTCAGAACATATTTTCAGATGTATGTGATAAGATGGTTTATCTAACACCTTTTGAATCAGTATGACCTAATGCAATGGATTGTTGATTATTATATACTTATAAAATGAAAGTACTAATGAGTGGGTTTAGGTTTTATGGGAAAAAAATCTATCCAAAAAAAGAGAGAGAGTAGGTCTAGCCGTTTACGTAAGGCCGAAAGAGGTCCAAAACAAGCTCGGACTTTTATTTTGGGCCACAAAAGTTTTGAACGCCCCAAAACAAACAACTTACCCCTATGGAAAGAGTTGGTGGGCTGAATTGGCCCAATTGGGTCACGAGTCATGACTTATATAACCTATTTTCAGAACTTATTGCGAATTTGACAAAAAGTCACGTGGTATTGGGATAAGAAATTTCAACTTTCCCTATAATAAATTTTTTTTCACTTCCATGATAGTGATGGGAGCATTGGAAAAAGTCGTTTAAGCAGGGCAACAAGAAGGATGAAGGTAATGCAATATTTGATAATTAATTCCTATTAAAAAAATTCAAATTATAGAGCATCCACAGCCGCAGATCATATGATACTTATGTTCAAAACTGTTGACACGTTGCATAAATAATGCTAAAGACACAGCGTTTTAAAAACAATTTTACCAAAAAAGAAAAAGAAAAAAGAAGAGGCAATTTTACAAACAAATTACACGTGGCAACATGTTAGTAGTAGATAAAAAAATGTTATCAGTGGTGGACCCAAATAAAAACTAATAACAAATTGCCGTCCAATTAAAATCCAACAACAAATTGCCGTTTAAGATTTGTTATGAAATTGTTTCGAATATATTGTAGATATAGGATGGTTTGACTAAAATTTGTTCTATGATGCATACTTTTCTCTTGTGGACTAATATTGGACATATGATGCATACTTTTCTCTTGTGGACTAATATTGGACATGTAAGATAAAAGTCTTGCAATTCATTGACATTATTTAATTCTTCCAATCAGAAGAATCTGGAATTTCAACCCCCCTCCCAAACTTTTTCTAAATAGATATATTGGATCTGCTGCATCTGCAAGAACGCTACAGGATCCATATTCTTAGTATTTATCAGACTAGAGACAAAGGCTTGGATCCATTAAGCTTTGGAAATGCCAGCCCACATCATTGTCCTTAATGGGCTAACAAAGTAACTATGGGCCTATCCCTGTACTTGGATTTTCATGCAAACTGAATCAAATTAAAGAACTACAAATATGATAGGCCCAATTATGAGCCCATTTATATTCAGCCTCATGATCACCTCAAGATAAATGGAATGACCTTTTCAAAGCACATTCCAAAATGGAAATTTCTCAATAAATAGATAGCAACGAGAACCTCCAACAACTTCTTCTTCTTTTTTTTTTTTGAGAATCAGAACCTCCAACTTGTAGGTTGAGATAACTTTTTTTATAAATAAAATCTCATTTGCACATACCAAAATGGAAATTTCTCAATAAATAGATAGCAATGAGAACCTCCAACAACTTCATTTTTTTTTTTTTTTTTTTGAGAATCAGAACCTCCAACTTGTAGGTTGAGATAACTTAGTTTATAAATAAAATCTCAGTTTCCCTTTGTTTAAATAATTTCCCTACTCTATGCCTAGCCCCCCAAAAATAAAGCATGGTACTAATAAAATTGTTAAAATAGACCTCCTCTTGGATAATTTTTCAAAGTTTCATTCATTATTTGAGTCTACGTCCTAGATGGCGTAAGCAGTGATTCCAAATTTGCACTCACCGAATGCCCACTAATTGTTCACATAAAATAAGATTAAAAATCAACTATTTGATGCATTTTTTTATTTTATGGCTTTATTATAATGTTAAACCTGAGCTCAAGTCAAGGAACGCACTAATTAGCTGCTAATATCAAATAATATTAGCTTATTTGGTAAAAAAAAGCAAAGTTTAGAATATTTAAATATTGTTTCCGTACAATGTTGAATCACCTGTCACTATATTTTTTTTGCCATTTAGTCTCTCTCCCACACTGAAATGTGTTCAATCTCAGAAGGTAAAACCTTATAGTTTCAAAGTTCAGCAGTGAAATCAGTGACGTTCTTTGACTCAATTGTCTTGTCTTGTCCTGTCCTGGCTTTAGGTTCTGGACGGTTGAATTTGTATCATTTTTCCTAGTTTTCCACGAAAAATAGTGAATTCTTTGGAGATTGATTGAAGGGTAAAGCTTTCTTTCACTGTTCCATACTTCCATTTAGTTTTACTATTAGGTTTTCTTGATGTACTTATTAATAAATTATTTTATAAAAAATTTTATGAAAAAATAACAAAATTTTTTGACAATTTTTTAATTTTTTATAAAAATTTTCTTAAAATAAATTATTAACGAATGTTCTAAATACATAAATTAACTAGACCCTTACTGTTAATATTGAATTGTTTTTGAACATGTATGGATTTTTTTTTTTTAAATTAAAAATTAAACATGTATGGTTTCTTTATTGATCACTAAATGCAAATCAATTCCTAAATTAAATTATGTGATTATGAATTTATGATTGTAAAAGTGTTTTATGAAAATCATTACCATTTGTATTACACATTTTGAGGACACAAATATTTCCTTTTCCTTAATCATTTTATCAATTTCATTGCTTGCGTGCCGCATTAATATTTCTTTGTATTAATCCGCTTCAATTTTCAAAGCCTAACCATGAAGTGGCACAGTTATGACTTATGAGGTCTGACAATTTGCTTTTGCTCAAATTATGCACCCAGACAAGGAGCCGCATGGGGTACTAAAAAGGGTCATGAATTTTAATTATAGCAAGTAGGAAAGGATAACAAAGCTCGAGATTACTGATGGCACAGTGGTGATAGTAATAGGCCTATCACATTCATTAACGTTAATCAAGTGAAAAGGAAAAGATGTACTATTAGTTACATGCCAAAAGTCCATTTTGGCCTTATCCAAAATATATGGGGTCAAGAAGAGGTGCATTTTATTTGTTTTATTCTTATCGAGGCTTAACTTTGAGCCCCTCTTTTTTTATTTTTCTTTTATTTATTTATTTAGATATTGGTGCATTATATTCTGATTCATAGGATAGCAACAGAGAGGGCAGCCAAAATGAAAGAAAGAGAGAGAGATAATTATAGAGTAATGCGACTTGCTTAAATAATTTATTGAGTCATGTGATTTAAGTGAATTATCTTATAAATTGTCATATAATAAATTTGATTTGAAGGAAAACTTTGTTCTTCAAAAAAAAGAAGGTGTGGATATGATTTGAAATATAATAGAATAATAGGATATAAAAGTACATAGGACCAAAGTTGATTATCCTGTTGGGAATTCATATTTGTTCTCAAAATTTTAAAACTAAAGTCTGGTTACAGTTGTATTCTATTATGATTCACAAACTGATTTCATTATCCATCTTTTCTAATTTTGCTGTTAGGCTCTATAAAGGCATTCAACAATTGCTTAAGGGGAAAAACCCACACCTTTAATCAAAAACCACATTGTATGCTAACTTCATTTAGATTATTTTCCTTCTATGTTTGCTGAAACTATAATCCATCTGTTTCCTATGGTGAAGATAAAAACACATTGTAGCTGGTGATAAGATGAGTGGCGGTAACTTAGCAATTGGAGGTTCTAGGTTGAAAGCTTTTAATATAAGTTCAACACCTCAAGTTCCTGCATGTAAGGAGCACGACACCACAATGGGCGGCAATAAGCACTCCAAAGTTTAAGTTAGCAAAAACAGAAGTGGAAAAAGATTTCTTCATGGGTGGTTGCGTGAGTAATTAATGCAATACTAATTGATTTGGTTATTGTGGGTTCCAGTTAGCTCAATTAGTAAAGTTTCTGATAGTTGTATAAGAGATCTGAGTTTCAATCCTTACCTACACCAAAAATTGATTGGTGTCTTGGTCTAATGATAAATAGTTATTATCAGGAACGGACACTATAGGTTGAAGCTCTCTAAAAAAAAATTGATTTGGTTATTGAGTTTGGCCAATTTTGGGCTCTTGTAGTGTGTGTTTGGCATTGGCTTAAAAAGTCAATTTTTTTTTTATTATTTAGCTTATTTTTCTATTATTCAAAGGTCCCATTGCACTTTTTAGTACTATTCATAGGTTTTACTGTACTATTTTAGCTACTTTTTAGCTTTATCTACGGTACTTTCAGCAATAAATTTTCAATTTCAGGTAAATAAGTTGTTCACAAATGAACTTGTAAACGATTGATTCCCCAATGACGGCCTTTTTAAGTGAAGTTATGGAAATGTCCCCAGGCCATGTATCTCCCGCCCACACAAATTTACGTGCATTATCAAAAAAATCTTCTCTAATTAAAGACGTACACTATTATGGTTGAACGACAAAATTAACAATCATAATAATATCCAAAGGACTTGGAATCCGAATTATGTGGTTCCTCTCATTTGCTTGTATGCAGTACAACCCTATTCAACCACAGAAATGAAACCAAAATTTCCAAATCTTCATTAGACATTTAAATCGGCTTCGTAAAGTTATTTCCAGAAAAAGATAAGCATGTAGATTCATAAATGCAACCTATCATTCATGCTTATAGTGGAATGCTAACATGACCACTTTGCTTTTTTGGTTGCGCGTCGGCAAGATCCTCTATACATTTTAGGGCTATTACCTAGATGTTGAAAGAGATAACACCAATAACTTTCGTTGAAGCCCCTTGAACTTGTGGTTGAGAGGGCTCTTAAAACCTACACCATGTTACTCTCACTCTCATCACATAGCTTCACGCAAGTGATAAATGAGAATGAAAAGGAAATGGTGTGATATGTCAAACGGCTCAAAAGGCAATTAAAGAGAGAGGATAAAGTGCACCATGTGGGCTCATTTAAATAATTTCTCTTTTGAAAGAGAATAATATTAGAGAATAAAAAAAAAAAATTCACAGAATTTCACAACTTATTAAGTTGACAAATTATGATAAGAAAAATAACACTTTCACATTGGTCGACTACTAATATAGTTTTTATGGTACACCAATCATAATTTGTTTACTCAATATCTATAAAAATTTTGAAATTTATTATATAAGTAGATTTATTGTTTGAGAAATTAATTCTTGCTTGCCATTTTGGTCTGCAGTGGCTTTCGAATATTACGGTGGCCTTTGAATTGTAATATGTGGTCCAATTTTTGTCGAACTAAGGGAAAGATCCCTGTTTTTTAAGGATACGAACGATGTTGATTTTGTTAGCAAAAGAGAATTTGATGAGGGGGTAGGTTCATAGTCAAATTTGAAGCTCAAAATTTCAATAAATTAGATTGGCATCCTAACTAAACCACCATGACATGAATATTCCTTTGAAAATATACAAACGAACTAATTTCATTCAGTGGGAGAAGATCTGTTAAGATTCACTAATTGAATATAGAGCTCTTTTCTGAGTAACCATTTATAAAATATGTTTACAAGTCAGTATGTTGGAGGAGATATTTCTTCATTCTCTTAAGACTTGAGTGCACTGCAAGTATAATTTCATGAATAATTCAACTTTTAAAGTGGCATTCTCTGTCAACAATAGGATAGTATTCATTTATTTCAAATCAAAGAAGTTCAAACCCATTTAAAAGGCAAGTCAACCCAAAGCTTAAATCAACTTAAATTGGATATTCTATAGTATTTTTCCTTGGTCCCTGTTACTTGTTTTTTTTTTTTGATGATATTCTGGACCCACAGGGACAAAATTCATGTATAATTCAATTTTCTCCTTTCATCATCCTATCTACTACTACTAGTACTAATTTAATCCCCCCAAAAACGTCGATCCAATTCAAAATTGTGAATGTGACATAAAGAGAACATTCATGGTTTTGGCCTATAGGTACCTCAAATTATATAGTCAAGGGCTATCTCTCTTAAACCAACCACCTATAGCTATAGTTTGTCTTGGCTCCAACGAAAATAAAAAATCAAAGTTTTCAAGATATGACACCCATTCTAGGGTTACTATTTAAATTATTTAATGTGACATGAGTTATTGGCTACTTTCTTATTATGAGTGACACTCTTACTCTCTCTCCAAAATGATTAAAACAACAAAAAATTTATCATATAGCAAAACTTATTATTGGATTTGATGTACATACTGTTTTATTTGACGCACTCTTAGTCCCAAATTTGTAATGGTCGGATATGAATTTTGAATAGATAAGTCAAACTTTGACCATATGTATACTTTCCCACGATTTTATTATATTTAAAATCATACACAATTTTATTATATTTGAAATCTTACTCTATGTTAACCAAAAAAAAAAGGAAAAAAGAAGAAGAAATCTTACTTTATGTTACCACTACACACTCTTGATATGATGGTCACTCCACAAGTATAAGTGTTTATGGGATGTAGGGGGCAAGAGCCGGAGTTCAAGTCTTTAAGAGGAAGTTTCACATACATAACATTTAGATTAGGTTACAGTAGAATTCTATCTTGTATATAATTTAAAAAAAAAAAAAAAATCTTACTCCATGTTCTTTCATTAATTAACCAATCCTTTTTTTTTTTTTTTTATGGCTTTTACTAATATTATTTATTGTCCTCACTCTTTCTTTGCCAGTAAATTAATCGCCCTACATTGAATATAATTAAACTATCTTAAGTAACTCTCTTTAATTTTTTCATCAATATGGGCCTATATAATTAAGCAATTTTTCTCATTGTGAATGCTATCTTTCTATCTTTTTCCACTTATTCATCATAATATTCTTATTTTAATTTCACTCATTTTATGAATGTGGTTCTTCTTAATATTCCAACATTGAACAAAGCATAGCTAATCTTATAGTAATATAACAAATTATAGTAGTAAAAATTCATCTTCTAGCTTAACAGTTGTATATATATATAAGCTATAAAATTAGTGCTCAAGGTTAAGTGAATTATCATCAAATTTAACAAAACATTATCATATACTAGTGATATGTAACTTTTTAGCACAACAATTTTTACAAAAAATTTCATAACTATTAAATTAACAGGTTACTATTGTTTCTCATATAGATTCACTGTTGACACTATTTTATTAATCGCTATTAACAATTTGTCTTTTCTCACTATTGTAAAAGAGTAATACTTCATACATATATACACAAAAAATTTTACAATATTTTAAACAAAAATATAATTAGTATACCGTTACCAATATTAAATTTTCACTTAATATTAATAATATGTCACTTCAACAAATATGAAAAATTACCAAAGTGTTTATAGACTTTTTTTTGGTGATAAAATTTGTGAAATTTGCGGTGATTAGATTGTGAGTATTCAATGATTTTACTTGTAGATATGCCATTCCAGACACACACGCAACCAAAGTATTGATTGTGATCAATTATGAGTCGCGCGGCCCTCTATAGTACATTTGATTGGTCCCACAAGTCATAGCATCAGATGCCACTTAGAATTCGCACGTGGGAGTTGAGACTATCACTGTCCCACTTTTTGACCGGGAAGTCATTTTACAGGGTCGGGTCCCAAGTAGAAGAAAGATTAATTTGAATTGTGGAGGAGAGACTTAAGAAATCAACGTGACCCAAAGAAATATATCATTGTGGTGGCCAGTTGTACATTCTTTTCTGTACAGGTTTACTTATATATATATATATATATATTTTTTTTTTGGTTAATGGGGAATATTGCATTAACTAGCCATAAAAGGCGAAGTGTTGGCTATAAGCCTTAAGGAGTATAGTCTAAGAGCATCAGAATTTAAAATAATACAAAGATCTTCCGAAATAGGAGTGTCCAAAACAACAAAATTCCCATCAAGGGTGCAGCCTCCTTTAGCAAGATAATCCGTACATCTATTCGCTTCCCGAAAAACATGGCTGACCCTGACTTGCTGGAACTGGCGAAGGAGGTACCTGCAATCATTAAGCAGAGAAGAAAAGGAGTTATTGTAAGGTCTGGAAGAGTGAAGCAGGTTGACCACAGTTTGTGCATCCAACTCAACAAAAAGCTTAGAGATGCCAAGTTGGGAAGCAAGCAGCAACCCATCCTTCAACGCCCAAAATTCTGCTATGATACTAGAAGCAAAACCGATATGCCTCATGTACCCTTTGACCCATTTCCCTTGATAATCACATATTAGACCTCCCCCACCCGCCTTACCCGGGTTTCCAAGAGCAGTCCCATCAGAATTTAGCTTAAACCAGCCAACAGGTGGACTGAACCAGCGCACTTGAACAACAATATTATGTTTGGTCTTTTGAGTTTTGCTTACACAGTAAAAATACTCTCTCACAGCCTGGATACAAAACAGATAAAGCTTTGGGTTAGCTAGACAGTTTTCAAAAACAACCTTATTTCTATGTTTCCATAACCACCAAGCCGCAAAAGGGAAGATAAAGCACCAAGGAAGACCTTTAGCTTGAACATTTCTGCTGCACAGGCAGTTAATTCTAAGCCAAACCAGCAGATCAAGACTGAGAAAATCAGTAAGAACTTGAGGCACTCCAATGGATAACCAAAATTTCCTCGCAAATGGGCAATCTCTGAGTGTATGTATGATAGACTCCTCTTGCACATTGCATAAGGGGCAGAGAATAGAGCAATCAATTCCCCTATGTTTAATCACTTGCCTGGTAGGTATGCTAGCATGATTGCACAACCAAAGAAAATGCCTTATTTTTGGCAATGTATCCACACCCCAAACCCAGCAACCAGAAAAAGATAGAGGTTTAGGCTGATCTAAGATAAACAAACGGTAGGCTGAGTCCATACTGAATTCTCCATCAGTTGAAAATTTCCACATCAAAGTATCCTCCCTCTCACCAAAGGATTGGATAGGAATGGCTTGAATTCTATCAATGACCACCTTAGGAAGGACAAAAGAAATTTTCCCAAAGTTCCAATGCCCATTTTGGTGAATATCAGAAATAGTAAGAGACTCCTCATGTTGGGGAAGTGTAAATTACACCTCTAAATATTATTTTTTTGGTTAAAGTGTAAACTACACTTCTAAAATGCAAATTACAGCTCTAAATATTATTTTTTTGTCATCATGACTCAAAGATATATCATTGTGGAGACCAATTGTACATTATTTTCTTGCGTATATTTTGGTGTATCGTTGCATTGGTTGATAAATATTTGCCTCAAAAGTTATTTCTTTTTTCTTTTTTTTGGCTAAAGTACAAATTACAACTTCGAATATAACTCTTTGGTCAACGTGACTCAAAGATATATATTACGGTGGAGTCCGGTTATACATTTTTTCTGTACAAATTTATTTATATTTTGGTGTATCGTGGAATTGGTGAATTGTAAATTACACATCTAAATATTATTTTTGGTTAATGAGATTCAAGGATATATCATCGTGGAGGTCAGTTGTACATTCTTTTTTGTACAAGTTTACGTATATTTTAGTGTACCATTGGATTGATGGATAAAAATTTGCTTCAAATGTTATTTATTATTATTATTTGGTAAAGTGCAAATTATACCTCTAAATATTACTTTTTAATTAAAGTGAAAACTACACTTCTAAAGTTTGGAGGTCGTTGAATTTTACACCCTAATATTTCAGAATTTAAATTTTACCATCTAAAATTATATTTTATTTGTATTAGTAGCCTTTCCATCCATATTTTCTGTTAAGTAATATATAAACTTGCCACGCTTATTTAGTTTGTCCAATAAAATAATGTTATTTTATTTTCATTATGCCATTTGGTATTATTTTATTAGACAAACTAATACGTGACACTTAATGGAAAATATGGATAGAGGGGCTGTTGTTGCAAACAGAATATAACTTCAGGGATAAAATTTAAATTCTAAAATTTTAGAGTATAAAATCCAAAGATTCATAAATTTTAGGAGTGTAGTTTTCACTTTATCCTTACAATAATTAGGGATGAAGAATCGAACTCTTGTTACTTTCTTTAGAGAAATCAGAGGTTATTATTGATTGTAACTTTAAATGCACATTGCTAATTGTTTATTTTTTAAAATTTGGTTAAAGTAAAATTGTACTTAAAAGAATGCGACCTCAAGAAGATTATACATAACCAAATATGTTTAAAAGTTCAAAGAACCAATACTCCTCTTTCACTCATCGAATTGTCAAAAATAATAATTAAAAGAGAGAAAATGATAACAAAAGAATTTGAGTTACAACATTCTTGATAGAATTAATCATATAGCTTATTTAATCATATAAGTGAATAAATCAATGACATTTCATGTGTCCTTGTAATTCGATGATTTATCTATTAGTAATATGATTTGTTTGGATGATTTAATGTGTCATGGAATTGAAATACATGTAGATATTATTTGGACAACCATATAATTTATTGGAGGAATTTTTCTCTAAACTAGTTTGGAAGATTGGATGAAAAATTTGTCCATTTTCTTACACAAGTAAATATTTCATAGTCAAATTTTCTTCCAAACAAATTTAAAGGAAAAATTCTCAAAGCTATTAAGTGGTAATTCAAAATTATGTACGTGAATTTTAATTGCACAACTCATTAAATTATCAAAACAAGCGACATGCCGACATTACTATTGAACAATTTATGTAATTAAAATAACACGTAAATGGTTAATAAAGTAGCAAATATTAAATTGGATGAGACTTCTCCAAATCATTTCAAAGATAAGTATCGTTTATGTAATACCAACTTGGCAAGTTAATGCCTCTCTTTTAATCTTTTCTTTATACCATGCGGATTGTCCTTATACCTTTTACACAAATAAAGGACTTTTGATCCCCAATAACTATATTTTAATTATTATGTTAGCCCTATTTTGGATGAAACTACGGTATCAAGTTCCCATAAAAATTTTAAACTATTGTTTGGATTAAAAATTCTATTTCTAAAAATATTTGAAAATTAATTAATTTAATTATTAAAAATTGTTAATTTTTCTCCATTTTACATATAAATTTTAGAGATTAAATTATATAACGATGTGGTGTAAAACTCAAGTTTTGCTCATTTTAATCCCAACATGTCACATCATCATATTGCATATTAAAAAATAGGCACAATCACACTCAATTGATTCTAATATCCATTTGAAAATCTAACTTAACTATAAGTTTATTAACATGTTATTATGTGTGGTATGATCTACTGAGTTTTAAGTAAAAAAAAATAATATAACAATCTCTTATTATGAATTTTATATCTTATCCTTATCGAATCCAAACTCTAAATTTTAGTATTAAATCAGTAACTCAACTATTAAGTGGTAATTCAAAATTATGTACGTGAATTTTAATTGCACAACTCATTAAATTATCAAAACAAGCTACATGCCGACATTACTATTGAACAATTTATGTAATTAAAATAACAAGTAAATGGTTAATAAAGTAGCAAATATTAAATTGGATGAGACTTCTCCAAATCAATTCAAAGATAAGAATTGTTTATGTAATACCAACTTGCCAAGTGAATGCCTCTCTTTTATTCTTCTCTTTATACCATGCGGATTGTCCTTATACCTTTTACACACATAAAGATCTTTTGATCCCTTCCCGTTGTACAATAACTATATTTTAACTATTATGTTAGCTCTATTTTGGATGAAACTATGGTATCAAGTTCCCATAAAAATTTTAAACTATTGTTTGGATTAAAAATTCTATTTCTAAAAATATTTGAAAATTAATTAATTTAATTATTAAAAATTGATAATTTTGTCTCTGTTTTACATATAAATTTTAGAGATTAAATTATAGAAGAATGTGGTGTAAAATCTAAGTTTTGCCCCCTTACAACCCTAACATATCACATCATCATATTACATATTAAAAAATAGACACAATCACACTCAATCGATTCAAATATCCGTTTGAAAATCCAACCTAACTATAAGTTTATTAAAATGTTATTATGTGTGATATGATGTATTTGGTTTTAAGTAAAAAAATAATATAACAATCTCTTATTAAATGGTATAAAATATGAATTTTACATCTTATCCTTACCGAATCTAACTAGTAAAATTTCTTATGATTAAATAGGATATTCAATCTTCACATACACCTAAAACTGATTGGCATCTTACTTTAATAATAAAGAACTATAATAAAAAGCGAGTGACCGACTTAAAACTCCCATACAACAAACAGTACTATTAATACACACAGATTAATGTAATAAATTACGTATTTTTATGTGTACTTGTACATAGGGCCAATAAAGAAAGAGAAAGGAAGGAAGATAATAGGTATGTGGAAAAACGTGATACGTGGTGGACTGTATAAAAGAACGGGGCTGTTTCAAGGGTTGCGGCTGTCAGTGCTTCAGTCCAGGAAGCCTAAAAAGCCCATAGCCATAGACTTTTTCAAGTTTTAGAGTTTGGGAGTTTAATCAGACTAACTTTTAGAATGAACACGCGTCTCATTTTCAACACTTAACTCTTTCTGGGGACCACCTCTGGAGGTGGCTTCTCTTATAGGCACGCGGCCCACAAAGATTCCCCGCCGCCATACCTATCCCACTCCATCTTACTATTCCATCACGTTTTCACTATTACTTGGAATTTTTTTTTTTTTTTTTTTTTACTTTTTTTTTCCACTAATGCTCTTGTTAGGGTCTGTTTGGTAATATTGTTTTAATAATATTGTTTAAATGTTGTAAAAATATGTTGTTAGGGCCGGTTTGTTCTTACTAATTCACATACTTTTTTTCCAGCTTACATATTAATTTCCCTCTAAAACCCTTCTCTTTGTAATTGGGTTGACATTTTTCTTTTAGCTTATTAATTTTTTTATTTATTTAAAATTTATTATAATCTTACTTTTATCAACTTCCTATTCTGTTTTCTAAAATTCATTTTTAATCAAAATCCCTTTATTTTTGAGAGATCATAACGGGTGAGAGCATAAAATTAAAATTTAATCTAAATAGGCACTTCTTATGGGTGAGTTTGTTTCGATCTTTTTGATTTTGAAAAGTGTTACATTTACAATATTTTTACAATAAATCATAGGTGGTAAGTTGTTATTGGTTCTAATTTAAATCTACAACTTAAATTATTTTTTTGTCCACCCATAACAACCAATAATAACTTGCCACTTTAGATTTATTATAAAAATGTTGTGGACATAACATTTCTCTTTGATTTTAGACTTTTGTAAAAAATTGGTGATTTGCAATTGTTGTCCAAATGATACAACATAAAAATGTAGTTAAATCACAATTACAAAAATGAAAAATACGATTTCTAAATTTTACCTAATGCCCAAATTAAAAGTGGCAATTTGAAGATTGAAACCACCATTATGATTTTGGCCAAAAAAATCTAACAAATTGGCACCCAAAAAAAAAAAAAAACACTTTCTTTTTGCTTAGGCTTCTTTTTATAATCAAAATCCCCTCAATTATGAAGACACAGATGGTAGAGACTGAGGCCACTAGCCTTCTCTTTGTTTCTCTTGTTAAAATTAATTATTAGGACAAGAAGAGAATGAAAAATTAAAAATTAAAAACTTGGATTTACATAATGGCCCATGTCAAAGAAGGATTCATATTAGATGGACTTTACAATAAAGTTTGTCTTGCAAAATGGGTTCTATACACTTTGTCCGTACGATGGCAAACAAGCAAGAATTCCTTGGAATTGTACTTATGGCCTTGATCATGTAACACGATAAGATCATTTTAAATTTAACTTTGAAACTTTGTCCTTAATGGGCTAACTTAAGTTATACGTCGGCCAATCACATAGAGACACAACTCAAAAATCATTGCGAATAACCTTTTTGCAATCTAGAACATGGGGACTTTAATTCCCATTCAGGCCCCATGGACAAGGCTTCAAATGTTACACGACTTAAAAACCAATATAATAATACTTTAATAAGGACTTGCAAGCTTAGTGGTGGAACCAATTATGCACATCTTTAATTTTATAAAATTATCCAAAACCATGCTTCGTTAATGCAATCAGAAAGAAAAAAGCATAAGAAAACAAAAAAAAAAAAAAAAAACTACACGGTCAATTTCAAAGAATGAGATTGTAAAAAACCTCAAATTACAAATTTCCCCACCCCACAAATAGAAAGAAAGAAAAAATGAAAAATGAAAAACAAGGTACAAACTGAATAATCCACAATTAGACCTCTCGGTTATGTCTTTCACAAATCTATAATTAAGTATCCTAAATTAATTATTCTAGCTTCATAATTCTCACTTTTTTCGTTTTCCCCATGTTTTTTTTTTCCCTTCTCTTCTTGTTCTCTACACATAAATTCCACTTTCCACCTTCTCTTTTCTTATTTTTCACATTTCAAATGTTGTTGTTGTTGTTGTTGTTGTTGTTGTTGAGTTGCTGCTGTAAAAACCACAAGTCATCAACATTCCACAAATTGTCTGATGTGTCCCCACCATCTAGCCACTGATTGCTCTGCTCCATAGCTTGGAAATCCAATCCATTATTGAAGTACCCAGATGGGCTAGTAAGGCTGCCTTGGTACCCAACCTGGCTAGCTTGGAAACATTCAAGACTAGGGTTGTTATTAACCGGGATATTGTAATAATCAGTCAAGTCCGAGACAGGTGAAACCTGAGCCCCAAACGAGTCTGATGAGCCAGTATTACTAGAATTTTCTGGGGTGTTGTAACTTGGTGTAACTTGTGCACCCCTAAAGTCATGGCCAATAGCAACCCCATGTGGTAAAACCATTTGTCCAGTTTGGACATCTAGGTTATTATTGTTTATGTGGTAATTATTGCTGTTGTTGTTGATGGTGGTTGTGGTGGAGGTGGATGAACCTTTTGAACATGCTTCAGTGGTAGCAGTGGTGGTGGTGGTGGCGGCGATGGAAGTGTTGGCTGGGGCAACAGTCGCGGCCTGAATACGCTCAACCAGCCTTGGCATCCACAAGTACCTCATGGTATCCTTGAATTGCTTGCTATTCACGTCACATTTGAGCTGTTTGGCATGTTTTTGGACACGGGTTCTCCAATAGTTTTTGATCTCATTATCTGTTCTCCCTGGCAAGTGTTGTGCAATTTTGGACCATCTGTCAGTTCACAAAACAATCTCTTTTAATAAGAACTAGGGTTAAAAATCAAAGAAACAATTGGTTTGAAATTAACTATAAGTATATAAAATCAAATTAAGAAGTAATATACTAGTAGTGAATAAAAAATGGTGTGGGATTATCCATATAAGATAGAACATATATATATATTCTTCAGTTCTCCTTTTACTTACCGGTTTCCCCAACGAGAATGAAGCTCAAGAATCAAAAGCTGCTCTTGTAGGGTTATGTTTCCACGTCGAACATCAGGGCGTAGATAATTAAGCCACCTTAATCTGCAGCTCTTTCCAGTTCGTTTCAAACCTGTTTGAGAAAAAAATTTGATTAGATTTAACAATATTTTTGGTAAAGTTCTTAGCTAGAGCATTTTTCTTTGATGTACTTACTTTTTTAGCCTGTATGTGACTTTATGTGGGTGAGTGCTCTAACAATTATATATGCTTTACAAATATCTGAGTGTACGGTTAAAAGAACAATAATCTAGCATATCACTTGTTCATTCACACATAGATAACCTTACAAATCTATTATCGTGGATGTTGTTTTCCAGAAAAAGGTGCACAGCTTGTGATTTACATATTCATATTCTATAATGGGTCCTGGTCCATAATTGATTAAATTTGAGAAAAAAAGAGAGAAAGTGGATCCAATTTACCAAAGGTTTCAAATCAGAGACGTAAAGAATAAAAATTTCTGTAAAGCTAGAAGCATGAGCTAAACAAGTGAATCACATATTGACAACATGTTGTTTGGCTTATTCATGAAAAAGAAAAGAAAACATTTACTACTTCTTGGGCTTTTTTTTTTTTGCTATGGTATTGGAATAGTATGTGAATATAAAAAGTAAATATAAATGGTTATATTTATATTTACCTGCACAGCGAGCAAGAGAGTTCCAGCGACCTTCACCATGATTAGCAATGTAATTGATGAGAGTGAAGTCTTCGTCAACAGTCCAGGGACCTCTCCTAAGGTCCATATCTTCATCGATTTGACTGGTGGAACTCATGCTTCGGCCTCTTCCTTTAACATCCATTACCTCAAATGGAGGAACTTATTGATTGAAACAAAAGGGTGTTTCTGTATTGGATTTAAAGAGTTTTGTTTTCTTGAGAGAGAGAGAGATAGAGATGAAAGAAAGAGAGCGAGAGAGAGAGAGAGTTAGATTAATACAATAAGGAAAGAAGGATAGGCTTTTATAGAGAGGAAGAGATTGGTTTGAAAAGAGAGAGAGAGCCGCAATAGGGACTTTCATTAACTTAATGTTTTAAATAACACATAAGTTTGAGAGTAATTATAGTTAGCAAGAGAGCTTCGAAGTTTGACACTTTGACTTTCCATCTTTTTTTTCTGTGTGTGTGTGCGCGTATGTTAGTGGGAGTCGGAGCCAGTTTTATTGGTTTGCGAAAAAGGATTTTTTTTCTCCTTCTCGAAACTTGTCTACAACTATTTATTTACAATTGGGAAAACAAAGTTGTACTTGAAATCGTTTCTAAAAATGCATTTCTGCCATTATGAAAGTAAAATAATGTTTCTCGCAATATTAAATATTTACTCTTAACGATTCTCAAAAAAAAAAAAAAAAAAAAAAAAAATTATTGTACTTGTATTCTGCTTTATTTATTGGGTCATGCTAACGAGTACTGGGCACTGATTAAGAATCCATTTTCGGAAAATTTTAATATCATTTTTATGGGAAATGAAAAAAATTGTCAAAACATTAATTGTTTTTTTTTTTTCCGATAAAAACTTTCTTTAATTGGATTCTTAACTAGTGTCATAAGGACACTCATTAGCATTTCCCTTATTTATTTATTTATTTATATAAATAATAAGTTTAAGTTTGTTTGCAAAATATTTGACTAACTTATTTTTTTCCTATATTAAATACCGCAACAACATTCTTTTCTACTTCTTCACAAATCGATGCTATAATTAGAAATTAAGTTGTAGTTGGAATTAATTATTTGAGTTAATAGATGAAATGACTTTTGTTTATAAATTTATAAAAATTAGATTAGCAAACCTTTTATTATTAAAATATATATTTATAATTTTTACTATAATTTATACTATTCATATTATTTATAAATTATATATAAGATTATTTAAAAACTTACAAAATTCGGTCTCAAGTCTTTATAAATATTTTTATACATTTATTCATAAAAATAATATTATATATTTAAATAGAGTCACATATTCATGAGCTTGTTTATGCACATGTACTTATGTTTAAACTTAATTTGTTTAATAGTTGAGTCTAAACTTGAACTCGATTTTTGTCTCATTTGTTAAATAAATGAATATGAACAAACTTTTTCATGAGTCGTTCAAACTATTTGCAAATGGATCGGTTTATTTATAACCCTACACACATCTATAGCTTAACACTTATTCAAAAAGTCTAATTTAATTGATACAAAGTCTGCCTTTTTCATCAATAATATTTTAGAGAAATAGATTTCAATTTCATTTCATAGAGGTTTTTGCTGATGGATGTGATACATTTGTCAAGAACTCATAATACACTTTGGGAGAAGAACTCATAACAAATTATTGGTTTCAGTTAACGGGTGTCCTTAAATCAAAATTTTTTTTTTCATTAAAACTTTCTAAAAACACTTCTTAATACAAATTAATATCTTTAAGGTATATGTTAACTTTTTTTTCTTATTATTATTATTATGTTACAGTAAGTAGAGGAGCATGCATTTCCTAGGATTTGAATCTGAACCCTTTGAAGTGAAGGATCAAAAGACCATTTTTTTTTCCAACCAAAATAGACCACTCAAGTTAAGAGACTCAGTGGTGGACATGTGCACTTGGTACCATGATCCTCTAAAGTAGCAGGTTGGATGTATATATCTTTGTTTCTTCAAAAAAAAAAAAATCATGAGTAGCAGCTCATCATAGACTCTCATTCTCACCTCATGAACCCCACACTCTATCCTATTCCTATACCGACGCATTGTACAGCATTTGACGGCTAGCTAGTCTCTTTAATTCTAAACGTAACATCTCCTAAAACAAGCTCGTCAAACTCAAAATGCCAAGATATTATCTATGTTACCAGTACTTTCATCTCAGTATCAATTAATACTATTTTCTTATGTCAATGTTAAAATCTAAATTAAGATCTATAAAACCCACCTCTTCAAATCCTTTTCTCTAGATTTTAGGACGGCTTTTGTAACTTCTTAATTGATTTAGTAAAAAGGATTAGAGGAGAGGGACCAATTTCTCATAACCACCACAACCCCTCGAAGGACCAGTCATTACGTAGCCCAAAAATAAAGGAACTTGGTACTTAATCATACCTTTGCTTTATTGCAAATTGTACTTTTGGTTAGTATTTGATAGGTATATGAAGCCCCTGTTGAGGGGCATTTCTATTTTTGTCCATTTCTTGTATCGCCTAAACACCACTTAATTACTGGTTTTGGCAAATATGCAGTGCATGTTGTTCATGATCAATCACAACTGGATAGATTAAATACTTTGGTGGCATTGCAGAAAGGATAATGACAGCTTTAATTAATTATTTGCTTTTGATGTTTATCCTCTAAATTATAAAGAAGGACCAGTCCTTGCATGCATGCCCCAAAAAATAGGTAAATAATAGAGGTATTACTCTTTATTAATTAGGAAAAAAAAAAATCAAATTTAGTATCAATGGTGCTGTAAGTGTTTAACAAAGAGGGATGTTCCGGATATAATAAATTTTACCATATTAATCTTTTTCTTTTCTTACAAAGAGAAGGGCGAGAAGAATATTTGAACAAAATTAGATTTTTTTTCTAATGAAAATGAACAATACTATTGAATCACAAGACTCGTGTTATAAGTCCTACAAATTAATATAGTAAATTGAGAAATTTATTTAATATGTTGTTGAGAGACAACACCAATTACATTCAGTTTGTAAACCTTATATGATAAAAGTGGTGCTAATTAATTTTAGTAGTTTCCTTCAATAAAACAATAACCAGGTTCAGGTTGATCAAAGATTGTTTTAACCCTAAAACTTCTTAAAGCCCAGCTTTAAAGTGACAATCCTGCATGACTTTTTTGTTTTTTTAGCGATTTGCAAGTAGTGTGTATATATATATATATATATTTATATTAATAACACGGGCATTAAAGTAAATCCAAAATAGCATTGGAAATGTTCAAGTTGACAGTGGCTGAAAAATTAGTGATTGGTGAAACGAGATTGAGCCAATCTGCCCTTGTGAATAGTACGAGCCACATTTGACGAAGACTGATTGTTTTGTATATGCACGCAAGGAATTTAATTGCCGAATGTTATTGCGGATTTGTGGCCATTATTATTATTGAGATTACGTAATGCTCTCTTTCACTTTCAAAGCAGCTGAGTTTTTTCTCACCTCTTGAAACTTACTATTACTTTTTTGCTGATGAAAGGGTTTGGTGGATTGGTGTAAGCATTCTGTTGGCAGGAGGGTTTCTCTTTCTCTCATATCTTAATTTGTATTCTTATTTTTGTTTAATATATCCAATTTCGAATCTTTTTTCCTCCTAATCTACAAATGTATTAGTGGCAAACAATAGGTATTTACGTAGAGCATGTATCATTCATGGGTTTTAAAAGTTTTATGTTTTAAAAGTTTTATGTTTTAAAACTTCAAATATTCCAAATAAGTATCAAGCTTTATGTTATTATTGGGGCCTTAAAGTTAAGCCGCGTTGCATGATTCTTTCTTTGGAAAATTCTTGGATTCAAATCCCTTCTCCTCTTCTTATTATAAACCAATTAAGGGTTATTTTACAAATATCATTTTTGGATATTTTGACATAAGTTTTTTTTTTTTTTTTAATTTTATTTATTTATTATAGAGTTTCAGTCTATAGCATTTGCTTCTAATGATTGTACATCAGAAATATTTTGACATAGTTATAACTTATAAATAGTGGCTTATACTTATCAAAAATGAAAAAAATAAAAAATAAATAATGGCTCATATTTTTCATGAGAAATAACATTGGTCTCTAGTTTAGGAGTCTCGTGGGCTGAATTATTGGTTGGGGGGTGTGGGGGCGAAGCTCTTGAGGTATGATAAGGGTATATTGCAAAATTTCAATGAACTAGATTATTTTGGAGGTATATAGTCATTATAAAGTATAAACTCTTTTATGAATTTCTCATCGCTCTTGCTCTCTTGAATGTAGGTATACTGCTGTGGGGTCATGGGCCCAGGTCATACAATTGGGTTTTGGGCTTAAGGCCCAAGCCAAGGATAAGGGGCCATCCGAGGATGGGTAAGTATAGCTAAGGAAACCCATGCTAGTGGATAAGGAAGACAATATTGAACATAATGGCCTAGGAGTTTGTGCCGAGGATGAATTTGTCCTCGGCTAGCCAAGGCCAAGGTCCATAAAGGATGCCTGCCATCTAGAGGTGCGATCCATGAAGTTCTAGAAATATAGATAAGCATTGCAGGAACAAAAGACAGAAGAATCTCAAAATATCTTGGGAAAAGCTGCTATCACCGCATTGAATGCACCCCAGCTAACTCCCTGGCCGCATTAATGAGGAAGTGACCTCTGCACAGTATTATTGCAGCCTTACAACCACCCCAGAAGACTTCTAGAAGGGGCTGATGGGACAAGTATCAGCATAAACCATCAACTATCCACGTGTAGGGTGGAGATAAAGGAAGATATGTGGTATAAATAAGGGTAGAGACCCCAGAGATCGAGGGGGAGAAAAAAGGAGAAGAGAAAGCACTGGAGCAATCTCAACAACTCCTGTAACCATTATCATCCAATATATACTAGAACAGAACTCCTCAGATTGTGCCGAGGACAAACTTTCTTGTACAAACTTGGTTCGTTTCTGTTTGATTGTCTTGGAAACTCATCATAACTATTATCTCATTCACTAAAACCTAGTTCTTCTATCCACTCTCTACAAATTTATTGTACTAGATTCACTGGACCAGTATCCCATACATTTTGGGTCTGGGTTGAAAATCGTGTCCCTACAACTGCTAAATCACATAAATCTTTGTATCATCTCTCTCTCTCTCTCTCTCTCTTCATATTTTGAGTGATTTCAATTAAGATAAAATATCTTATAACATACATGAATTTTATTTTAGTCCATACACTTTCAATTTGAGCGATTAACTCCTTGAACTTCAGGTTTGTGAGAAATCAAACCTTCTGTTAGTATTATCTATTAAGTATTAGATTTTGACAAAAAATATTATCAGAATCTTAATTGTTTAAATTGAAAGTCTAAAAACTAAATTAACACTCACATGCCAAAATTTAAAGGTGACATTTGTTTAACATAGAAATAAACAAAATATTTTGATGTATGTTCTTGACACTATGTAGTATCTACCCTCTGATTCGACTTGGCGTTGTCGATCGAGGCTAGGATCTACAAAGTAAATAAAATATAGAAAATTATCTTTGGACGGAGAGAATGAATACTAAACATGATCAAAATATTATATATAATGGGTTTCATTAGGAACAACAAGTGGCGTACTGTTTTTCTTGATTGATTATGAGAGAGAAGCATTCATTTTAAAAAAAATGTTTAGATAGACATTGAAAGGGGAGGAAACATTTTCGTAGCATGATGATCACGTGTACAGTGGGAAAAGACTACTTGTTATTGCATATTCTCATATGCATGCACTTCCCTAATTAATTTCATTTGCTCAGTATCCAATACATTGTTTGTCTCTTATTGTAGGAGACATCTTTCTGCTTTTCAAATCTTTATTGTTGTTTTGGTCGGAACAATTGTGTTTTTGTTTTAGCAAGGTGTTTGATGATCATGTTTATTCTCCAATGTATATGTCTATGATCAAGATGCTGCAAGCTATATATATATATATATATATATATATAATATATTGCTTGCTTCTTGTAAAGCAAAAGTACTGGTACCACCCAAAAGGATAAGCAAAGGGACCTACTAAATAATCACATGTTTCAATCAATTAATCCACAAACTTTAATTAGTGGGACTAATCCCTTATTAAAATTCAAGAAGCCAATTAGTGTGAACTACAACCACTACTTATGGAAGTGTATGTTAGAATATTATGATGTGATAATTAAAATAAAAATTATGAAGGCCTACTAAACATATCTCTAATTATGAATTGCTCTCAGGTAAAAGTGCCTACTTTAGCTACTTTATAATCAAGCTTAGTGAAAAGATATACTAGAGTACCATAAAGCAAGATTCATGCATCCCCTTAAACAAGTTCATTAATTTGTTCTGACACACTAATGCCCAAGTTACTTTGTAAGAAATGGTCACAAAATGATCATTGGATATTTTTATGTTTGGCCTCACCATAGAAAAATGACAATGTAAAATAAGAGTGTAGAAGCTCATACTTAATCAAACCAACATTGTCAAGTGAAATTGCTAGAAATAGAATTTAGTTTTGCTGCTTTTGCAAGACATGTACACTACCATGCATTTTGAAAGCTCACAACAAGAATTCCCAATTGTCTTCCTCATGTGTCTATATATATATAAATTTTCAATTCATTACTAATCATTGTTGTGTACTGTATAAATAGATATAGATACATGTAGATTGTAATACGCGAGAAGATTCTACTTAAAAAGTAGAAGAGCGAAGAATGATTAAAAAAGAAAAGCTGAGTGAAGGAATCTGGCTCAAGTGAGATGGAGGTTTGCTAGCTTGAGCAAGGGTTAGGTAAAATTTATGCCTTGATTTTGCTCGAGCGAGGTGCAATCTCACTTGAGCGAGACAATTATAGAAAGTCAGTTTTCTACAAACTTTTGCAAAAAAACAGGGGAAAAAGATTTTTTTGAGTCCTTAAAACAGCTAGTAACCATTACAATGTTTTAGGGCGCTTGTCTTAACACAAGTGACCTTTCCAAGGTGTCTTCTGATTGACAACTTTTCATTGTTTATAAATAAGCACCCATATTAAGCTTCTTATAGTTTTTGAAAAGATTTTGACATATTTTAGAAATTTGATGCACCGCACAATTCACACATGGAAATCCATAGGATTCTCAAAGATTGTGACTTATAGAATCCAAATTTAGTTGTATTCTATAAGGAAAATTAAATGATTGATTGATGCTTCTAAACCTACTCTTGTATTTTCACTGGTTTCCCCTAATTTTCCAACCATTATGACTCTTTAAATAACTGAAAATTACAAAGATAAAAATCATTTATTCAATTTTTAGTTAGGACTTAGGACCACTTACGAGAAGCAGGATATGTGTTACATTAGTTGCCTTTCCTTTATAAGTACAATAATATTTATAAATGTTAGGCTAACAGTTTGTAATCAAAGTTGTTATCATGGTTATTTAATTATGGAACAAGTATCTTTTTCTTTTTTCTTTTTTTTGAAGAGCAAGTATCATTAATTCTTTTGTAGGCTAAAATCGGAAAGTAGCTTAGATAATCTTTTTCTTTTTCTTTTTCTTTTTTGATTAGTTTTCTATATATAATTAGAATAAAACTCTTTTGTATTCACTTTTCTATACTATAAAAAATAATCCTATTTTCCTTTTATCGATTTATTCATTTTTAGTTAATGAGGGTATTTAGAGGTCTTCAAATACATGGCTATTCTTCTGA
This sequence comes from Quercus robur, assembly GCF_932294415.1. Lineage (NCBI taxonomy): Eukaryota > Viridiplantae > Streptophyta > Magnoliopsida > Fagales > Fagaceae > Quercus > Quercus robur. Next base: position 42,600,054 of record NC_065539.1, on the reverse strand, counting down.
ATATGTGTGATCCCCTAATCTCACACGCATCATGTAATTATAAGGAATTCATTGGGTGTGGCCCAAAATACTGGTTAAGAGTTTCAAATCTAAAATCACATGAGTCTCATGAGGTCTTAAAAATCACTAAATCAATCCCCTAAGGTAAACCTATTTATTTAATTGAAAATTTTATTTGATAATAAAACAAATTAACATAAAGGTGAGTTGAAAATTTTAAATTACCCATCAAATTTTTCTCCAATAAATCCATACACACTCACATAAGAAAGCCATGTTGTTACTTAGAATAAATAATTGAATAAAAAGGTTGAAAAACTAAAATTAAAAAAAGGTTAAATTCCATAAAAATTAGAACACATGTTTTATATCCAGATTATAACCAATTGTAGTTACAATTTTAAATCTCTAAGGCATCTGAAGAGATTAGTGTAGAAAGAGAAGGCAAGTGCAGTGTGAAAAGATCTTGCTTAAAAAAAGGGGAAGGTGTATAGAATATAGATAGATTCTGAAAGTAAGCTTTTTATACCCCCCAAAAGGAGACTAGAGGGAGAAAAGCAAACAAAACCAAGATAATTGTCCAAAGCAAGAAAAACCTTTATCATTGTGGAACATGCCCCCACAACACAAAATTCTATCTTCTGGGACTTGAACTCTTACACACAACCCACTGTCACAGCCTCATCATCATAAACCACCATCGAAAACAGTAGGTTTATTTCAAAACTGTGGCACCAACTTCATGCTTCTCTTCTATTTCAGAATTCATGAACAGCCATAATATGAGTATTCATCTAAGAAAAGGATATACAGAGAAGCCTATCTTCAATATTGGCATAAAAAATAGTTGATACCCTTTATTTTTGTGGTACAAAATTCGTACCCTTACTTAATGGGAATACAATACTTTGCGGGTTACTTTTGATTTGATTATCAAATTTGTGAAATGCTATTATTTGAAGGTTCGTGATATGTACTTAATTAGATTTCTCATGTTCATCAAAAAAAAAAAAAAAAAAAAAAAGATTTCTCATTTTTAATTGATCTATTGTGGGTTACAGATAGGACTGTAATTCTCTCTCATCTCTAAATCCACTACTCCATTACAAATTGACATATGATAGTACTTTCACTTTCAACTTTCAAGTGCTAGAAGACATGCACACTCTAAGCTCCTAAAAAAGTATCTCTCTTTAGTTTACCTTTAGAATTATAAAATATGACAACTTCCTCTGTAACCTTCCTTTTAGCCACAGTAACTCCAATGATTTAAGTAAAAAAGCAACATAAGCTTGACTTGTTGAGTTCTCTCCTGCGTTAGATATCTTGGGTCATTGTTTAGTATTTACATCGATAATGTTTTGAATTATTGAACGCAATTCCGATAGTTTGAAAAATATTAAAATTACTATTATTTTATCACAAAAAAAAAATGTTTACAGATTAAAATAAGAATTAATTTAATTAGTGTCACATCAACCATATAATAAAGTTGACAAATGAATTTGCCATCAACTTTTTAGTTTATTTGTGTATGTATAACTTTTTAAAATTTCATATTTTCAAAGTATATATAATTATACTTAAACTGGCTTTCAACAAATAAACAATCAGTAATATGCAAAAAAAAAAAAAAAAAACATTATGATTGCATCCAAATGCACACAATATTAAATTTAAACCAAAAACTAGGCTTCAAAAATTCAAACTTACACCACCATAGTTGCTAGAAACAAATCTTAATTGCCATCTAATCCAGTCACCAGAAAAGGAAAAAAAATGTGGGAAGAATAAAATGGTTCCCTGAGTGCGACACCATTGATCCATAGTTTCCTGGTCCTTTGTCAAAAGCTAACCGGGTTTTAAGGGCTTATGGTGTTGACATTTCTACTGGCCGGTGTTCATTTCCATGTACAGAAAAAGTCTCTCTTTCATAGTTGGTTTATAGCCAATTTTTATAGTATATCTTATTGTTCTAAATATTCTCTTCTTCTTCTCTATCTGAAGCGTCTTTGACCCAAACATATCTTTGCAACCTTTTTTTCTTCTCACCCTATTTTTGACCTATTGATCAGGCATGCGTATTTTTTTTTTCTTCATAAGAAGTATACACATGTTAGGTATACAAAATTTTTATGAATTGTTTGACAAACTAGCTTAGATTGGAGATTTTTTAAGTAATTTACATGTTCATAAAGTTAAAAATCCATTGCATCTTACATGTTACTTGACCATTCACCAAAAAAGAAAGTTAGAAAGGATGTGATTGAATATGATGCCCTACCTTAAACAAAGTGTCGAACATAATACTGACATAAAATTACACACTCCCACACACTCATACACACAATAATGGACTTCTTAGATCAAATTAATATTATTATGTTGAAGTTTTGATTGAAGTTGAACGCATCAAATTCCAATCCTGATGATCTAAATGCAATTGCTTTTGGACTTAGCTAGCCCCTGCCCATATGATTGGAAAGAACCCAATTAATTAAACCTTTCTTTTTTTAATAGTTTTTGGGCTAGGATAGTTGAATACTTGTATGTACTAGAACTAGCTAGAGCAAGACTGGTAAAATTTTGGCTAAAAAATGAGTCAAAGAATGTTCAAACATGACAAGAAGCTGGGGGTTGTGCACTCTCACCATACTTATCCATGTCCAGTCCGTGTGAAACATGAATGGAATTCAAATTTTTCGACAGAAACAAAGCTGTATTAGAACTCTTGTCTACATTGACCTAATCTAAACTGCGTATTTGGGCAGCCATGTCAACCTTAAAAAGCCTATTTTCCAGTATTGGGCTTGGCCGGCGCAGGAAAACTTAATTATGCGGCTTAGAAAATTTCCAATCCAAGCAGAGATTTTTGAGTTACCAAAAATGGTGTACTTTTTTTAAAAAATTTAAATAAGGATTAAATGATTAAATTCATTATTTGTGTATTAATTTAATCTTTTTGATTAAGTGATACTGAGTTTATCACTCTTTGTCTTGGAACAAATACTTTTCTAAAATATGCGTTTAAACAAAGAAACATTTGATATTTAACAATTCAAGCTTTACCAATATTTTAATTTTTCTCTTACTTCTGTATTTTCAACTTGTCCTGAAGCTTAAAGGACACAAAATTTAATGGTTTATTATATTTTAACCCTTATAGTTTAGGAGTATAACATATGAAATCCTAATATTTAAAATAGTAACAAATTAAAACATATAGTTCAAAAGGTAACAAATTAAACTTCACTCATTTAAGGGAAATTATATTGTGTTTGGAATTTAAAATGAATTGCAGTTTAATTTGTTACTTTTTAAAACCCCACATGACTTTTTTTTTTTAATGAGAAAAAACCCCCCCATAACTTAATTTGCTACTTTTGAAACACTATGATGTTTAATTTGTTACACCTCCTAAACTATAGAGTTAAAAAATTTTAAAGTTCATACAAAAAGGGTAGGTGGCCATTTTCAAATATATTATGGGACACACATATATGATACAGGCTAAAATTAACCCCCAAAAAAAATTTATGGGTTACGAATAGTGTAACAAATAGAAGTCTCCCAAACATATTTAAATATGTTAAATTGATTTGGAAAATTAAGACAGACAAGAGGGAAAAACCTTTAGTCTTTGTAATTTTTGTAGTTTGATGACACATAAGATTCTCTTTTCTTTAATTCTCCCTTTATTTCTAATAAGAAATTATAATTAGTACAAGATGAACACATATAAGAACATTTCTATTCTTTTGATTGAAGCTGGATGCATGTATATTCCCCCAATCTTTCAAACACGTATAGTTAAAATAATTGTAAATGATAGCTGTGGCTAACTATAAAGAAGCAGCCAAAGCAAGGAGAAAAAGATGACCACCAATGTCTCATCTCTAACAAGCACGCCTTCTTGTAAAGCTAAAATTTAAGGTTTAAAGTTTGAGTTTTAAGCTTAAAGTAAGTGTTTATTCAGCAAAAAAAGATTAAAGAATGCTTTTGTGTTCCCCGTGGTTCATTGCCATTTATACAAATTACAAAGTATGCGTGACAATGTTGGTTTCTAACTCTACATTTGGAGCAATTATATATGGGCATGATTCTTCTTTAATATAACAACATTATTTTTAGACGAGCGTGTTGTTGAATCCACTTGCCAAAAGTTTTTTCCATGATAAGTGAACTTTAGTTTAATGATTTGTATTTTTTGATTTGATTGTTCAATTGGCTATTGTGGACCCTTAAAGCTTTCTTACTCAGATTTCATTTCACACATGGTGGTGTGTGGTGGGGAAGATCAGATACAGTATAATTGTGACGTGGTAGAACAAGAAGAAGCACGTGTTGGTCTTCGATGCACTGTGTTTGTAAGTTTGTGACATATGTTTATTATTATAGCAGCCATGAAAGGGGACCATTATCCATTCATTGTTTTGGTCCTGTAAGTAAAATTCCTAATATGGGTTGGTGACCTTTCAGGGGGGAAGAGATATATATATGGGACTTTTTGTCTTTGAGATCTATGAGCATCATTATTGGAGTTGGTCATCCATTGTTGGGTTGGGTTCCATTAGCTGATCAAATCTTGACCCTGGCTCTAAACTCTACTTGACCCTAAAAATGAGTCCTAATGTGTGTGAAACAGGCAAACTGCAATACCAACTGTGCTATAATTACCATGCACGCGTGCATTTTTAGTTTGCTAGAGATGCCACTTTCAGTGTGTATGATAACTTTTGGAGAATGGTATTTTGTGCATTCAATATGTATAATCATCATCTCTCTCTTATAAACAAATCGATTTCTCGTAAAAATCTACATGTTTGTGAGAAAGATGATGCATATTTAAAATGCTTTAAGATAGTTATGTTGCAATTTGCAATTGGTTTGGCTAAGTATAAGGGAATCTAAATAATTTTTTATAAATATAGTATATATATATATATACCCGATGTATGTGATTATTATTACGACTTGCAAATGGTTTGGTTAAGCATTAAAGGACCAGAGTTAGGGTTATATACTATGTTATGTGCAGCAATTGGGCTAAATTTTTTGGTCTTTTGCATTAAGATAATTAGAAATTAGTTTCTATACCTGACACCCACAAAATTTATGAGTTCCCTTTAAAAGAAAAAAAAAGGTTTAGATATCTTAATAACTTTAGTGGAAAATTACAATTTATCTCATATTGTTTGGTCCTAGTTATCATATAATTTAATTCACAATTTTCAATTGCTACATACGATATTTGACTCCATATGACTTGTGATAAACTGAAATGGTTTGAGTTTTTGTTCAAATTTTACATTTTGTCGACAAAAATCATTTTCCTAATTGTAATCTACTCTCGTTACAACTTAGTCGCACAACCTTTTCAACTTCTACATTTTTACCCCTAAAATTTGGACTAAAATGAAATCCTAGGCTTTATATTGGACAAAATCCTAACAATTATATTTTAGTCTAAATATTAGTTGATCACACCTAACAATTAAAAATTTATGGACTAAATTATAGTAGGACCACACCATAGGGGTCAATTATAATTTACCATAAATTCAAATAATAATGAGGTCAAAAGTTTCATAGAAACAAAAGTGATCTCATTAATAAAATTAAATGTTCAAGTATATCACAGAAAAAGTACAAATGTCCAATTAGCCGGGCAATTTTCTTTTATAAAAGTAATTATGTAAAATATTCAGTATGTATTGTACAACAAGATATATATATATATATATTCATAAGAAGACGGTAACCTTTATTAAGACAAAGATAACAACATTATATCATAAGTCACAACAGACTCAACTATATAAGGAGTTTCTTCTATCCAAGTTACATAACCAACAACATGCCTAGCATATTGTGCCAATAAATGAGCTAGACAATTACACTGTCGAAGAATATGTGATACCCTTGACCTCCGAAAGTCTTGCAATTTCAATCTAGTCCCCTCAATTAAAGTACTTATTGCTGATAGTGGTTCACTACATCCAGTTATTGCATCACAAACAATTTTGGAGTCACTCTCAAATATAACATCCTGAACACCCACGTCCCAGGCAAATAAAATGCTCTCCTCTAATGCCTTTGCCTTGGCCTCCAATGGCCCCAGAGGTACTAGAAGTGCCTTGCTAAGAGTTGCTTCAACTTGTCCATCATGGTCTTGAATGATAGTTCCTACTCCGATAGAACTGGTGCTTTCAAAGATTGCAGCATCACTATTAATTTTGTACTACAGGTCATCGGGGGCTCCCATCTTACCTCTTACTTAGGACTGGTCTGGGATAGCTTCAAATTTGCATTCTGGAGCTCATCCAGCATGTATTGTGCCTTTTGTAGAATAGCTACACCTAGTAGTCTTGCCTTATCAAGCCTAACTTCGTTACGGTTGAACCATAAATACCAAGCCACCATAATGACAAGCTCTAGTAAGTCATCCCCCATTCTTTGCCTGAACTTCAAGTGCCATAAAAAAATCCACAAATTCTAGAAAATTGGCCCCACGTACTTCAAAGGGAATACCAGAAAGCTTCCAAATCTCCTGCGTTTTTTCATAATCCCATAGTACATGCCCGCTACTCTTAGCCCCCAAACTGCATGCCTCATAAGTAGGATTATCAATCACTTTTCGGTGACATAAGTTGGCTTTTGTCGATATGATATTGTTACTCGCACGCCATGCAAAGGACTTGACTTTGTTTGGAACGTTGAGCCTCCATATGGTTTTCCAAAACAGTTTATTTGACCGGTTGTTTGATGCTTCCCCAAAACTCCTATCGTGTACCATCTCCATCTCCAAGGCTAATTTGTAAGCACTACGCACCGTGAAGTCCCCTTTTGGGGTAAATGCCTAGACCATTTGATCATAAGGAAGTCGAAAGTTAAGGGGAATGCTTAGAATTGCAAAGGCATCTGTTGGGGAGAAAAATTGTTGAACCATATCAGCCCTCCAAGCCCATGTGTATGGGTCAATGAGCAGGGAAACCTTTGCATCATGTGGGACATTGGCCGGGCTTGATGTGATTTTGAAAGTAGATGGTTTAGTAAGCCATTTATCCCTCCAAATATGTAGTGATTGTCCGTTCTCCACCTACCATCGATGCCTTTTCTGAACAATTTTTTGACCTGCCAAGATACTACGCCAAGCAAAAGAGGGATGGTTGCCTAATTTAGCCGAAAGGAAATCCCCATCAAGAAAGTACCGTGCCTTGAAGACTTTATGGACCAATGAGGTAGTGTTAGTTTGCAATCTCCAACCCTGTTTTGCTGAAAGAGCATGGTTAAAGACTTTAAGATTGCGAAAACCCAAACCACCCTCTTCCTTTGGTAGACACATCTTGTCCCAGCTCAACCAGGCCATTTTGTTTTTTTCATTTGTTTTCCCCCACCAAAATTTACATACCATACTAGTCATCTCATCACAAAGAACATTAGGGAGTTTAAAGAAACTCATAGTATACGTTGGCACCACTTGTGCCCTAATCTTGATCAAGATCTCTTTTCCTGCATTGGATAACAACTTCTCTCTCCACCCCGAAAGTTTACCGTCCAACCTCTCAATTAATTGATGGAATGTGTTACACTTACTTTTTCCTACTAGTGATGGAAACCTAAGGTACTTCTCATGTTGCTTAATGATCTCTGCCCCAAATCTGTGCTTGATCTCATCTTAGCAAGTTTTATATAATCAAAAGGAAGATATATAATTAAATCTTATAATGTAAAAAAGTCTAAAAGAGAAATTTAATCAAGACCCTTCTCTTTTAATATTTTTCAAGTAAAGACATGTATACACATGTATGCATACAGGTACAAATATATGCCCATATATGTGTGTTTATAAATTTCAATTATATTTTCTTATTATAATCGCCCTCCAAACAAAAATTCTTTACTCCACACTTGGTTATGTGAGGTTAAGCTGTAATTTAATTTTTTTAATTAAGATTTATATTTATTTACCAACTTCTTATCATACCACGCAATAATTTGGTTGATGAGCAAATGGTGTAATTAAAGAGAGATTTAAAAAATAATAATAATAAAATCTAAGTTAAAAAGTACTCAAAGAGTTAAGATTGATAAATAAACAATAAAAATTTCAATTGCTATAATTAGGACACAAAACATAAATAAATTTAAAAAAATAAAACTAAGGACCCTTAAAAAAATTCAAAAAAAAAAAAAAAAAACCCAATAAATTGAGAGAGAAGGGGAGGGGCGGGGGGCGGTGGAGGGGGTCATAGATTAGCATATCTTTTTTAAGTAGCCATAAGTCAATTTATATTTTGAACAAATTAATTGCATTATTATGTAGTACGATTACTCTTGTAGAAAAGAAAGAGACGAGGAAAAGAGGAATCGTATTGTTTTTTTTGAGAAGGAAGGAATCTTTTTGTTGATGATGTTACTTAATTATTTTTCACTTTTATTTTGGAACAGGTTAATGTGTATGTTTATCATGAATGAAAAATAGTTAGTAGTTGGTACACGTGTATTACGATTAGATTGCATGGAAAAGAAAGAGAACCGGAGAATTATAAAGGGAAAAAGAAGGTTTTAACGATATTTGTGTTTTTCACGTTTATTTTGTAATGGATTATAAGGCCAAATTTGAGAGCACCAAAGCTATAATCTTTTAAAAGATGGATTTCGATTCAAATCAAGGATAAAGGAGGCATAAGCCTACAATTAGAAGAACCAAATTACCAAAGACAATTTGTCCATCTTTGAGGCTAAATGAAATATGTTCTTTTTTATATATATATGTTTTTAATTATAAAGCACTTTCCTAAATTTAAAATTTAGAAATATGTTTATCTTGAGAAGTATATGAATAACAAACCAACGTGTGTATATGATAAACTCCTTAATGGATTGTTATGATTGTTTTGCTTTTGTACTTAATTTTGATGGCAAAGGAAATAGCACTGAAATTTTCAAAAGAAAACGTTTTTATTTATTTATTTATTTATTAGGTTTCTAAACATGAATTTGACATGAAAATGTCACAAGCTCTAAGATGTTAAATATTGATACCCCATAAGATAATGACACTTATCTAAAAAAAAGTTTGAAACTCCTGGGGGGCCATGGCTCCCCTGGTCTCCATGTGGCTCAACCTTAGGTCATTATACATGTACTACTTTTGCTAATTTGATAGGGTTACCACTCATGCAAGTTTGACAGTATTAGAAGAGAACATGAGATTCGAAAATATGGATTAGCTAACCGTCCATGGTTACTTCTTCTTGTAGCAAATTGACCATTGGTAACAATCAAATTGTCATATTAATTCACTAATAAAGTGACACATATGCTAAAAATGAAAGGCATGGAGAGGAGGGGACCAAAAATCCTCTAATTTGCTTAAGCCACCCGTATGTGCTATGTAGTATAGTGTTCATATATTCAAGATTTTTCTGATTCAATACAGACATTCTACCCTCAATGTTTGATCACCATCACACTATTTTTTTGTCAAAAAAGTATAGCGATTACATTGTATTCAGAAGGTGTTGTTGTGATAGGAATTAGCTAGCTTGGATGACTAAGTGACAAGAAAGATGACGGTGACAATGACGATAAGTATGACAAATATTAGCATCTGATGGCAATAGTTTCGGAGCATTTCTAGAACCACAAATTATTTTACAACTTTTTTGTTACAATTTTGATGAGTGATTAACCCTCATTTACATATAAACTCACAATTTTTTTTTTACCAATCATACTCTATCATGTCACAGTTGCAGTAAGAAGTTGTGAAAATTTTTGTGATCTTAGACTTTAACTTTCATAGTTTTGTCATGTTTTTTTTTTTTTTTTGATTGGTTGTCATGTTATAACTGTGACAACAAAAAAGAAATTAAAAGGAAAGGGCCTGCCTGAGATTGCGATGTGTATCACATGAAATAATCGATAGGAATATGACTAACAATGGAAGAAAAAATAAGACACCTTAGTCCAGATTCAATGGCACTTCATACATGTACATATTTATCCAAGTCCACCATGTAAAACGACGTGTTCTTTGCAACTTTTCTTTTTTTTAATTCCTACTTTTTGGATTTATTCAACAACCATTGTTACTTCCCAACAATGCTACTCTATCACTTATAATGCCATGATTAAAACCCCTTTTTTCCTGGCTTTTGAATCAGATATTTACCTATTTCACAGACTTGAAACTCTCTTTCTTTTTTTAATTTTTTGGGTGATGAAATTTGTCTGATTATGTGATGTTACGTTTCATAATGCTTGATTTAACAAAACCCACTAAAATAAGTTCATTTTCAATAAGTTAGAAAATTTTGTTCAGTTTTGGGATTTAAATTCCATCATGTTTTGGTAATGTTGACCGTGGAAGACGTCCCGGTCAAACTGTTTAAGCTCTTGGTGTTCTGCTTGAATGGAAATGATGGGGTATATCAGTTACTACAAAAAAAAAAGTCAACTAACTGAATAAACATGGTATTGTTAACTTGTAATCAACCCTAATAATGACTTTGTTGAGACTTAAAAGTAATTTTCTTCCCACTTGTGGGAAACAAAGGAAAGAAGTTTACGTGAAATGTGGGCTAATTTGAGCTTCTAATTAGAATTTTGTTTTTATTGGCTGAAATGTGTTCTGGTTAGATTCAAAACCTCAATTATATCTTTGCACATGCATGATTTCTGCTTTTGATTTTTCCTTTTGTTTTTAACCTTTTAACTCTTAGGGTGATTAATAGATTCCTCATTTTCTAATCACACCCGCCTTCTGAGAAATTACTTCATACACGTGTATTATACATAAACTCGAGTTTTCTATGTGATGAAAATATAGTATATTGAATGCATTGAATAATTTCAACTCTTTTTTTTTTCTTTTTTCTTTTAGACAGCTTAAAAATAAACTGAGAAGCTAAGCATGCGATTATAAATTTGTTTTTGTTTGGTGATACATTTTGGTTGGACACAAAAATCTCAGCTAATTATATCTTTGCATGTGCATGGTTTATTCTATTGTTTTAACCTTTTTAACTCTTATGGTGATTAATAGATTCCTCATCTTCCAATCACACCCCTTTGAGAAATTATTTCACACATGATACATCAAGTGTGTTATATCTCCCTCTCACATAAAGTTGTGTCTTACATGTCAGACTCATATGTTGAGTTCATGCTTACGCTAGATGAAGACATAGTACATTAAGTGCATTGAATAATAAAGAATGGTAATTGACTAGCTTGGTTAGTGCACATCATAAAGATTAGTGACAATTTTATAAACAAAAAAAAAAATGCTAAATACATGTTTTCCAATTTGAACTCAACAAAGCCTCCAAAGTGGAAAAGCAAAGTACTTTGAAACATACTTTCTTGTTCTATCCTGTAGATTGGGGACATTCTGTTGGTTAAAGCCCAACAGAATAATTCATTAAGTTTAATCTCACTAAAGGGGCTTTCATTAACACGTATTAAACACTCATGCAGGAGCAAGGCGTTCACTTCAAAATCTTAATAAAAGATAATAATACCATTGTCATTATCTTAACCAAACACCATCAAAATGTGAATGTTGCAACTCATTGTGCTTCGCATTTTTTAACCTCTAGAGGATATTTTTATTGATTCTTTAGTGGACACCATTTTTTTAATCCAAACATTACCAATCTATATATGAATATATTAAGCCACTTAAGCCATCATGATTTTCTTTTATAGTGACTCAAAGTTTCAACACGCCATTCGTGTGTGTTTGCTTGGTTGCTTGCTTGTCAACAAAGGAAGCTTCCTAAATTAATAAAAGAATACATCTAAAATAAAAGTATCTAGATCAACTGGGTTTATTTAATTGTGGCCTAGCTAGAACTCCTAAAACAAAATGTTTAATTTAATGGGAAAGAAAAATGAATTTATTCTAATTCATGATTATTCATTGAATGCAACCAATTGGAGTACGGCTATAAGGTTTTCCCAATAAATAAAGAGAAGTCATGTCTTATCAACAACCCTTAATTTTAAGGAATCAACTTAGCCATTGAAATCCACAATTGAATATTATTAACTTGTATTAGTTAGAAGGATCACCGATCACGTGTATGGTCCAACAGGAGCATTGGTTAAACTCTCTTCATTTTGTTGACCAAAATCTAATGATTTGATTTTAAAGTTGCTAGTTGATATGCATAAACTTCACCAAACTAAGTTTTTAGCAACATGTAACAGGTGAGCAAGTCAAAAACAAAGTTTTACTCAAAAAGTTTAGAATTAAAAAGCAAAAAGTAAGAGACATAGCAAAGTCAACTAGCAATTTACACAAAACAAGCCAATTCCAAGTGGGAAAAACAGTTAGTGAATCAGCTCAACAAGCATCACTTCTGTATAATAATGTTGTAGACGGTATTTTTATCTTGCTCGCTATGTTAGACTGAAGCAGAAACAATAATTATATTAGTTGCAAATGTTAGTTTGCAGTAACACCTAATTCCCTTTGACAATAATGAAAAAGTGGACTGAAATCCACTTCCATTATAGGTTTTTCTACAACAAAGATAACTCAGAAGTCGTTAACTTTTCGATTTCTGGATTTTTCAATGAGAAATCCAATGTTTCTGGTTCATTGGCAAGTCAGCAACTTAATAAGACCAAAGTTGAAAGCCCAGCTCTCATTCACACTCAATTTAGGTTTCAGTTTCTGATTGTATTAGGTGTTTGTTGGGCTTCTTAATTTCTAGTCCTTTTTGGTTGGGCTGGGGAGTGGGGTAGATTTTCTGAGCCTACATTCCAGCCAGCTTGTTGACCAGCTTGCTTGGCTGCAATGCCATAGCTGATTTTTCAATCAGCAAGAGTAAATGTTAGTCATAAAATTTTGGACTATTACTTATCAAGCTGATAAATTTTAATTAGAATAACGTTACTTTTAAATGGATCAACCAATAGCATTACCTTAATTATGTACCAACCACAAATTGTCACGTTAACAATTGTGTAAAGAATTGAAAATTTCTGTGTCACTAGATTTCTTGAATCAAAATATAGTCAAATTGTCAAGAGTTTTGTAATTAAGTGATACTGTTTGATTTCTCGTAGGAGGAAAAATATGGTTTAGATTCCCCTTTCCCCACTAGCTATAACATTAAATTATCAAAAAGGCAAACGACCAAATTAGCTTCATCTGGGCCTAAGACCAACATTGGTTTAATATATGTGCTGTAAATGGATGTCACACTGGGACCAGAAAATAAAGAATTGGATTTTTGGGTACACCTAACGTTCAAGCCGGATGATAACAATCAGTCTACGATCTGGTCCATTGTGTAATAGCTAAAATCCGCCCAATCATCCTATGTTGGAGGTTTTGGGCTTCAAGTTGACACCAAATGGGCCAGTTAACTGGCAAAGCTTATTCAACAGTTATGTAATTAAAGCGTCATGCTAACGAATGCTTTAGAGTAATAGTTAACAATCTATTTTAAGAAAGTTTTTATGGGAAAAAAAAAGTAATTAATGTTTTGACAACTTTTTTTCATTTTCCATAAAAGTGGTGTCAAAACTTTCTTTAAATAGATTGTTAGTCATTACTCTAAGGGCCTCCATTAATATTTCTCATACTTAAATGGTGGGGTGTTCTTTATGGGTGTGGAGAAACCTTGAATATATTGTGAGGTTATCAGAAAACCGAACCCCAACAGCAACACTCCTTTAGTTCTCCCAAAAAAAAAAAAAATCTACTCTCCTTTTTGAAAAATAGAAATAAAAATAAAAATAGTGTTACAGTGTTAGTTAGGAATTAGGAAGATTTCATTAAGACACAATAGTTGTTTAGAGTCTTTAGACTTAGAGCGAACAAAATGATGGGTACTCTCAAATTTCTTCCATCCTAATTGTACAATCATCAATTCTCAAATGCTTAATGGTTAGAAGAATGTTAAGTCCACATCAATTTTACAGTAAATTTTATTGTTAATATGTTAATGGTTCTCATAAGAACTCATTACTAATATAATTTTTTTAGATATCACTAACAATTTGTCACATAAATTTTTAACATATTACCATTAAAATGACCTAAAAACATATTGTGGGGTCCAATAATTGACGGGCCAGGCCCACTTGCTGATGGAGGGTCCAAAGGCCTAAGCCGAAAAAGGACATGGCCCGAGCTCAAGAATAGTATGGCCCAATTGGCCCGGAGAAGCAGCCGAGGACAGTGCAGTCCTCGGCTGACCCAAGAACAAGGGCAAAAAGGTAAAGGAACATGCTTGAAGGGAAATCTAAAATATCTAAGAAAGGCTTCCTTTGCCATCTTCCTCATGCATATCTCTGCACCTAATAGAGCCTTATCCATCAACTTTATCAACTACTCTCAACGACTTAGGTCTGGGACTGATGGGACAAGTATCAGTCCTGAAAAGGTCGACCCTACACGTGGACGAAGGAAATTGAACGCATGCTAGTATAAAAAGAAAAACTATGTAACCTAAAAAAAGGGGGAGGTTCTTTCTCTAGGGCTCCAGTCCCACGGGGAGGGAGAGGGGTTCCAAAGGTGAGTACACCTGAACCATGTATGAACAGCTTAACAAAACCACCGCCGGGCAAACATGACTTAGCCTTTCGATCCCACTCTCTACAAATGATATTGTATGGGCCCATTCACGTCCCGACCCAACTACAATTTCGGTTCGTTCCGGAACGTGACCCTACACATATCAATATTTTATTAAAGGGCAAGACTTAGGTACAGGACTTAGATATTGTTCCTTAAGTTCCATTGTTAAGATTCTGCTATGTGGATTTTTTTCTCGTGGGATGGAAGTGTATTTTTTAGTTAAATAACCACATGGCTGAATCTTAGCACCTAAAGTACTGTACTTAACCTTTATTCTTTATTATAAATAAAAAATAAAATAAAACTACTCAACCATAAAGTAGAACACTTGATGTTAAAAAATGAAAAAATCGAAAAAAATAATTCAACCACAAAAAGAGAGACTTGGGGGTGTTTGATAGTATATTTTGAACAACAGTTTTTAGTATTTAAATAACATTACACATGTTTTCACACACTTTTTCACCCACACGTATTTTCAAAAAATACAAATAATGTTACTAGAACAATATTACCAAATGGACCTTTGGCATGTGAGAGGAGAGAGAAAATGAAAAGAAAGTATAAAAAAGTCATAGCACCATACACTTCTATGGTACTGTAACAACTAACAAATGATTTTTTTTTTTTTTTTTTTTTTTGGCATTTAAGAGATCTCTGGTGCTCATTGTTGGTTCTTCTCACGTGATGTCTTATATTCAGATAAACCGTATCGTAGTAGTGTTTAAGTATTATTGTTCAGTTTTTAGTGTTGTGAAAATACGTGTTTGAGTTTTATAGAAACTAGTTGCAGACCCGTACGTTGCGCGTGATAATTTTTTTAGAGTTCTCTCATAAATATTATTATTATTATTATTATTTTACTATTGTCTATGTAACTTATGTAAAATTCTTATAGGGTAAAATTATCCAAATAATGCTATGTAATAGAATAATATTATATTCTTTATAATGCAATAGAATAATAATTAATGATCAGAAAGAACAAAAAAGAAAAAAGAAAAAAACTTAAAACACAAAACTAAATTGCATCAACTCAAATTAGAGTTCTTAAAAATACAAAAAACTAATAACCTAAAGTAGAGATGTAAGAAAAAAAAATCCACCAAAAAATTGAGAGAGAGAAATAACCTTTTTTGTGAGGCAAAATTACACATTGAAATATAGAATAGAAAAGATAATGAAAATTTTATAATAAGAGGATAAGAATAGAAGAAACAAAATAAATGAAGATAAATGGAAAGATGAAGAGTGATATTAAGATAGAAGATAGTGGGGAGATGAAAATGTGAAAGGAATAAGAAATGTTGGAAAAAGTGTAAATGTTAAAAAAATGAGTACGATTTTATAAGAAATTTTTTATTTATTTGTATTTAATTAAAAGGCAAAAATGCAAAACTGACCCTCTAACTTTCAGTCTTTTTTATTTCAGTCCTCTAACTTTCAATTTTGTCATTTCAGCCCTTTAACTTTCAATTTTTGTCAATGCAGGATTCCGTTAGAACTTAGTTAGGAGCTGCCGTTAATTGAGCCAAAACGACATCGTTTTGATTTTTTTTTTTTTAATTTCGAAATTTAAAGAAAAAAAATATGTAAAAATATATATATATATAAACAAATAAACATAATAGCAAATCAATCAATCAATCTGCAGTTGAAAAGAAAGGTAAGATGAAGATGATGATTGTAGGGACACGATTTGTTTAACGGCCCAAGAGTAACGTTGGGCTCGTATACAATGGACCCCAACAATATAATTTGTAGAGAGTGGACTCGAATGGCATGACATTGGGCACAGGTGGACGGTTTGATCGTGGCGTCCATGAGAATTCTTGTACAGACGAGCTTGGCTTGACCAGCTAAGCCCTCCATTGGAACGGATTGTAGGACCTTTGTTCTCGGACGCAGTCCAAAAATCCTTGTATTATTCCCTTTCTCCCCTCTTTTTCCTGGGGGAGAGAGAGTCCTTCCCCCTTTCTGGGGAGTCCTTCCTTTTATATCCGCCTTTCTTCTCTTACTTCAAGTTCACGTGTAAGTCTCACCCTTTTTTCGGGGTGCAGACCTGTCCTGTCAACCCATACTCCAGTATGGATTGGGGTCACTGGGAAAGTTACAGGGTATGGTCTCAGAGCGTGGACTTGTCAGATACAGTGCTTGATATTATGATGTTGGTAGCTTTTTCCCTTACCCTATCCCTGAACTCAGTTTCTCCCTTTCCTCAGGTATTTCATGAGGTGCCGAGTAGGAGGTTGTCCTCGGCAATGGCTATTCCTCGGCGTGGGCCGTAGCCCCTGAGCTCCCATGCAGAACGGGCCTGGGCCGCGAATTCACTAGCCCCACAATAGCCCCTCAAAATCTTGCTGCCCGACTTCTAGTTGGGGATGAGGATTTTGATAATGCTGGGCCCAAATCGCGACTCACTCAGATCATGTACTTTTGATATTTGGGCTATTCCCATTTGCATAGGAGATTGCATCGGATTAAGAGGCATTTCTGTAGTCTTTGGTCACGCGGTACCCTTTGACGTTTCAGTGTTCGAGGTGCACCTTCACGAGAATCCTTTAATCTAATGGTTGCAGGTGGCGTTGGAAATTGAGCCGGAGCCATTTTGTCTGTAGCGTTCCTTAGGACACTGCGTGAATTAAATGCCACCTCCTTATCTTATTAAATAAATAGGAGGAGAAGTTGCTTTACCTACACACAAATCCTTCAGTTTCCGCCTAAACCACAATCCCTAAGCCATAATCACAACTCCCATATCCGGTGCTATCCTCCCTTAGTATAACATGTTTGAGGTGCGGGTTGGGGTGAAGGAACTCCCTTCGCCACAGCGGCGTCGGGTCCTTACGAGATTCAAGGTAGTGTGGTCTGGGCATGGGGGGCACAGATTCAAGAAAACACTCTGTCTTGACGAAGGGAGAAATGGTGTTTCTCCTTCTTTTAGTCAAAATCCGAAGCAGGTTCTGTTCACGCCAGATTTTTGGTGTGTCAGAAGAAAGATTCTCCGCCATCAGCGCCGTCTGCCTTGTCGCAGGCAAATTTTGGTGTAGGCTCCTCAACTTCTGGCTCCCTGCACCTTTTCTTCAACGGTGTGGGCCTCAAGTTGGGTTCCCTGCACCTTTTCTTCGGTTGCGCTAGCCTGAAGCTGGGCTCTCTCTGCACCTTTTCTTCGATGGTGCAGGCCCCACGCTGGGGTCTTTTGCTGCCTGAGTTATGGGCATGTAAAAGTATTGAGGAAGAACAAAGTCTTGAAGCAGCAGCCAACCTCTCCTCTGTGCTACCTCCTCGGCTTTATCTTATTCTCTTGTATTTTTCTCTTTGATTATGTAGTTAGCTCTAATATAAGCTGATTCCGGCCTTCCATTGTACGCTGTACTATTTCTTTGTTTTAATAAAAAGGGAAATTTATTTACTTGTTTTGGATACTTTTCTTTTTTGCAACGCTATTTTGTGAATGGGTGTGTTCCGTGTGTGTTTTTCTTCAATGATACTTAGAACAGGAAACTTTGAAACATAATCCAAATAACTCTAATCTACCGACATTTCCAGGCATAATAACGATAATTCATTGTAAGTTAAACTTAGGAAACTAACCAAGATAGTAGCTGAATATTCTATAATAAGTGCGAGAATACCATCCGAGAATGATAAACTCTAAATAATTCCTCCGAGGAGGTGACTGAGCAGTAGGGAACTCCGATTGTGTTTTTGGCAACATATTGCTCTATATTGCATCGATCCCTTTGGTGCTGAAGATCCGAGAGCAGACCTGAGAATCCTCGCAATTTAGGAATTAACCCAATTGTTAGTGGAGAGTTTTCCTCGGATAGATTCTAAGGTCCATGTAATGTAGTTTTTCCTTGTAAGTAGTTGGTTTCCCCAGAGGCTTGAGTCCGAAGACCATACAAGGCCTTGGTTCTGTCCAACACTTATATTTTTCTTTGTAAGTAGTTGGTTTCCCCAGAAGCTTGAGTCCGAAGACCATACAAGGCCTTGGTTCTGTCCAAAACTTGTATTTTTCTTGTAAGTAGTTGGTTTCCCCAGAGGCTTGAGTCCGAGGACCATGCAAGGCCTTGGTTCTGTCCAAAACTTGTATTTTTCTTGTAAGTAGTTGGTTTCCCCAGAGGCTTGAGTCCGAGGACCATGCAAGGCCTTGGTTCTGTCCAAAACTTGTATTTTTCTTGTAAGTAGTTGGTTTCCCCAGAGGCTTGAGTCCGAGGACCATGCAAGGCCTTGGTTCTGTCCAAAACTTGTATTTTTCTTGTAAGTAGTTGGTTTCCCCAGAGGCTTGAGTCCGAGGACCATGCAAGGCCTTGGCTCTGTCCAAAACTTGTATTTTTCTTGTAAGTAGTTGGTTTCCCCAGAGACTTGAGTCCGAGGACCATGCAAGGCCTTGGTTCTGTCCAAAACTTGTATTTTTCTTGTAAGTAGTTGGTTTCCCTAGAGGCTTGAGTCCGAGGACCATGCAAGGCCTTGGTTCTATCCAAAACTTGTATTTTTCTTTGTATTTTCTATTTATTTATTTATTTTCTGAAGATTAGATCCTCGAACCAGGTAGGGGGAGGCTAGCTTGATGTTTGAAGCCCCTAGGCCTGCCCATGCCATTGGCACTGCGAGGCGTAGCCCCTAGTGGGAACTTATGTTGGAACAACAACAAAGTGTCGCCGGTCATAAAGGCATCCTCATAGACCCTTGCTCGACAAAAGCTTAACTCCATCGCCGCCTGAGCCAACGCGCAAGCCATCCCCACAGACGGCGCCAATTGTAGGGACACGATTTGTTTAACGGCCCAAGAGTAACGTTGGGCTCGTATACAATGGACCCCAACAATATAATTTGTAGAGAGTGGACTCGAATGGCATGACATTGGGCACAGGTGGACGGTTTGATCGTGGCGTCCATGAGAATTCTTGTACAAACGGGCCTGGCTTGACCAGCTAAGCGCTCCATTGGAACGGATTGTAGGACCTTTGTTCTCGGACGCAGTCCAAAAATCCTTGTATTATTCCCTTTCTCCCCTCTTTTTCCTGAGGGAGAGAGAGTCCTTCCCCCTTTCTGGGGAGTCCTTTCTTTTATATCCGCCTTTCTTCTCTTACTTCAAGTTCACGTGTAAGTCTCACCCTTTTTTCGGGGTGCAGACCTGTCCTGTCAACCCATACTCCAGTATGGGTTGGGGTCACTGGGAAAGTTACAGGGTATGGTCTTAGAGCGTGGACTTGTCAGATACAGTGCTTGATATTATGATGTTGGTAGCTTTTTCCCTTACCCTGCCCCTGAACTCAGTTTCTCCCTTTCCTCAGGTATTTCATGAGGTGCCGAGCAGGAGGTTGTCCTTGCAATGGCTATTCCTCGACGTGGGCCGTAGCCCCTGAGCTCCCATGCAGAACGGGCCTAGGCCGCGAATTCACTAGCCCCACAATGATAATTACCTTAGAAGAAGAAGAAGAGTCGAAGGAAAGGGAGGCAGAATGGACGAAGAGATCAGCGGCATTGAGGACGATGAAGGTGGTATCAGCGACGATGTGGAGGTAGATGGTGACAGAGTCGGCGAAGTTGCAGGCGGTGACTATTATGCTTAATCGTTTAGGCCTTCTTTTGGTATAAGTGCTTTTGTTTAATAGAAATCTTGATTTGTCCTTCCCCCCCCCCCCCCCAAGATTATGCACTGTCACTGGAGTTCGTTGATGGAGTTCTGATGGAGGTCTGAATTGGTTTCTTCCTCATTTTTTTTTTTTTTTTTACAGATTTTTTTTTTCCTTTAAATTTTTTAATTTATTTTTTTTTTAAAAAAAAAAAAAAAAAAAAAAAAAAAAAAGAGCCAAAACGACGTTAAGTGCTTTTGTTTAAAAGAAATCTTGATTTGTCCTTTTTTTTTCCCTAATATTATGCACTGTCACTGGAGTTCATTGATGGAGTTCTGATGGAGGTCTGCATTAGTTTCTTCCTCTCTTTTTTTTTTTTTTTTTTTTTTTTTACAGATTCTTTTTTTTCCTTTAAATTTTGAAATTTATTATTAAAAAAAAAAGCCAAAAATGACGTTGTTTTGGCTCAATTAATGGTAGCCCCTAACTGAGTTCTAACGGAACTTTACATTGACAAAAATTGAAAGTTAGAAAACTGAAATGACAAAACTAAAAGTTAGAGGACTGAAATGCAAAAGACTGAAAGTTAAAGGGTCAGTTTTGCATTTTTGCCTAATTAAAACATTATATGTTTAATTTTTAAAAATTAAAAAAATGAGAGCAAATATTAATAATTTAATGATATGGAGGATATGACTAAATTTAAGTGACCAGTTGTAGTAGTGATATTGAAGTTAGCTTGAATATATATATTTTTGCAACATGAAAAATGATAAACCCTATCTATATAACTAAATTAAAGTTACATTATGATGTTGAGTTAACAAAACAAATTGGTGGTTACCAGAATGCTAAGCATTTAAAAAAAAAAAAAAAAAAAAAAAAAACCTAAAAGCTTAAATGAATTGTCTTGTTTTATTTCTTGTCATTTGGGTGAGATTGAAGCCTCACATAAATTAATGGAGTCTCATTAGACCTATCAACCATTATAATTCTAAAGAATACCAATAACAAAAATTTGGCATAAATCAGTACTTACTCTTTGCAAGTCAAGAGGCTACACATACAATCTAACATACATCATTACCAAACAATGTTTCAACTCACCACAAAGCAAAGTAATCATACAAATGAACTTTGAAGTATCCATTTGGTGTTACGATCGATGGTATGTAGCTTTCAAGAAAAAATATGTTGTAGTGGTAAATTAAACAATAATACTATTCAACTACTCAGATTTATCACGATATGAGGAGAACATGAATGCATTATAGACCCTTTTGTTCCTTATGGCCCATACAAAATTTAAACTGTTGGAATTAAGAAGAAATAGATTTCTAAATATATAAATAGAATAGTTTTTTGTTAGAAGTCAATCACTACACATGAGGAGAGAAAAAGAAAATCAAATGAAAAGATAACATATCAAGTCTAAAAGGAATTTCATAGAACAAATGTCATGTTATACAAAAATAACATATCTAGAACAACTAAATAGGTGAATTCAAAGCAACCCAAACTAAGAATTTAAAGAAAAACACATAATAAAATTAACAATTAAAGAGAGAAAAAAACTTAAATCACAAAACTAGATCACATCAGCTCAATATAAAGTTCTAAAAAACACAACAATTTTTCAACCTAAAGCAGAGATGCAAGAAAAATAAAAAATCCACCAAAAAATTGAGAGAGAGAGAGAGAGAGAGAGAGAGAGAGAGAGCCTTTTTGTGAGGGAAAAGTATGTAAAGAATGGAAAAGAGAATGAAAAATTTATAGTAAGAGGGTGTGAATAAGAAAAAAAAAAAAAAGACAAAGGGAAAGGGAAAGGGAAAGGGAAAGGGAAAGATGAAGAGTGATATTAAGGTAGAGGGTAGTGAGGAGATGAAAAGGTAAGGTAGACAGTAGTAGAAAGATGAAAAAAATAAGAGATAGAGAAATGTTAGAGAAAGTGTAAATATTTTAAAAAGTGAGTAAATGTTATAAAAAAAAGTATAGGAAAATTAGAAAGAAAAATAATAATTACGTGGAAACTAATGTGGCTCAACTGTAGCAACAATAAATATTACGCTTCAATTTTTAGATACATATAGATACGTGTTAGAAGTGTTATGATTGTTTAAATACTAAAAACTGTTGTTTAAACAACAGTGAGGAGATGAAAAGGTAAGGTAGACGGTAGTGGAAATATGAAAAAATAAGAGATAGAGAAATGTTAGAGAAAGTGTAAATATTTTAAAAAGTGAGTAAATGTTATAAAAAAAAGTATAGGAAAATTAGAAAGAAAAATAATAATGACGTGGAAACTAATGTGGCTCAACTATAGTGTAGCAACAATAAATATTACGCTTCAATTTTTAGATACATATAGATACGTGTTAGAAGTGTTATGGTTGTTTAAACATTAAAAACTGTTGTTTAAACAACAGTGTCAAATAGCCCCTAAGTTTTTGAAACAGATAGCATTTTCAAATATAGTTATAAGGAATGTTTGGTTTATTGTGATGTGCTCTTGATGTAATGCACATTACAATGATGTGACTTTAAGATTTTCGGTTTATTTCATTTTTTCTAACATTATCATAATTTAAAATTACAAAATATATCGCATCATCTTAATCTCATCACCTTTCTAAACAATGTAATGTTATATTATTGTATTGAGATTACATTAATATAAGATTATAATAACGTAATATTATGGCGTAATATAACATCACTGCGAACCAAATACCCTAAATGAACAGTAGTTTTGCTCTTACCTTTGTAAAGCAACTCTCAATAATAATGAATCTCCCTCCAAAACAAATTTTGGAGAGACAACTCTTTTTCGATTTGTGGCCTTTTCTTGCTACTGTTTTAGCATTCATAGTTTTTCCTTTCTTGTTTACCACCACACACAATAACACATTAACACCTACATACTTATGCATGAAGCTTATCTTTAGTGGTGGAGTTAGGAGTTTATCTTTGGGGAGGCCATATATAAAATTTTTTTGTGTGTGTATGAAATCTAAAATACTAGTAATGAACAATACTTCATAACTCAATATGTACTATAAACAACTAAATACATGTTAATATAGTAGTATATACGGTATATTTTAATCAAACTAATCAAGTACATTTATAAATTATAATGTCATACTGTATATAATATATTGATTATTATAATAACAAATAATATATTATAAGGAGATCAAAACAAAGCAAATGAAAAATAAAGTGACACAAGAGCATTGCATAGGGGTGAGGGCTTATGGAGGTTTCAAGTTTGTCTTTCACTCTTTCTTATCTAGTCTAGTCACACCTACTTTTTATATTGTAAACACACAGAACTTTTACTTTTTGTATTGTAAACACAAAACTGTAGCAGTAGTGGGAAAAGGAAAATAACTAAAAGGACACAAGAAGAAGAAGACAAACGCCGACAGAGAAAGAGTCACCTATGAGAGCACTAAGAGCCAAATGTTTTGCAATTGTGTGGGAAACTTGATGGTGCGGCGAATCAACAAAACTTCGTACCATTTAATTTTTCTATTGTTGTGGTACAAGTAAGCCCTAGATGTGTGGAGATGAAAATTAGAATTTTTTTCCTTTTATTTGTTGATGTAATTGTTAAAATACCTATGTGTTTATTTTAAAGATGCTAAATGTTTAATTATTGTAATTTTTTGTCATATATATTTAGGAATTGTATTATATTTAAATGAAAGTTAGGTTTATTTTTAGACTTTCTTAAATATATATGTGTGTATATTATCGAGTATGGGGGGCCAAAATGATGAGGTTCATTTAAAAATTTTCAAATTATTTAGAATAATTCCAAAAAAAAAAAATTCTTTAATTTTCTTTCAAAAATTTTGGGGGGGCTTGGTACTGCTAATTATCCGCCATTGCTTGTCTTTGGAGATTGCTCCAATCATATTATCTTTCAATACGCCATTTGTTAGAATTTTCCAAATATTTTGTTTTTTGGGTTGACTTTCCCAATCTTAGATTGTTTGTCACTCTTCAATGTTATTTTTTATTGCATGAGAGCATTCACATTGGTGGAACTATTTTTTTAGTTATTTGGCATCACAAAAACCTACTTTATCTATTTTACTTCCTCACTTTACAAAACATCTAATATCAGTGATTTTATTTTAAGTTTACAACAAAATAATATTTCATTCAACAACCAAAACACAACCACGGCCACCATTAAAGCCATGGAAACAACCAGCATAGTCATAACCCCACCACTACAACCAATACTCATCAAAAACCAGTGAAGAAGAACAAAAAAAGAGAGCAAAAAAACTAGGGAAAAAAAAAAAAACCAACGAGCAAAGCTGAAGGTAAAAACTAAACACATGCAAAGGGAGTATCACACATGCTTGATACTTGGTTAGAAGAGAGTCTATGTAACGGGAAGAGAAAAAAAATGGGAAAGAAACATTATTTTAATGAGAGGTTTAATAAAATACTTTTTTTTTTTTTTTTTTTTAACTTCTTGCTACAATGCACAACTATAAATGGTTGTGCACTATAGATGATGAGCTAAAATTTAAGTTTAGCTCCACCATTGCAGCCTACTTTTTATAATTGGTGGTGCTAAAAATAGCAATGTGATTTTTTAGCACCACCAATAATAATGCTCTGAGATACATTCTTCCTTAGTTCCATTGTCATTTTACCATGAATGATAGGCGCAATTCCTATTGTTCCATATGTTTCAAGCTTACAAAAAGTAATGCAAAATTTTGGTTATCAAAACTTTAATTATATCATCCAAACAACCCAATCAAGATTTTCAACCACAATTATCGTCGGTGTTTATCAGGAGTAATTATATATTAGGTACTCCTATAGTACAATGACGTGGTGCTCTCTATTCTCACATTTATAGTAAATCTCACTAATTAAATTTATAGTGGGGTCTACTATGAATGTGAGACGAGAGAGCACCACATCACTATTGACCATACTACTATGTTATGTGACATATCATACACTTAGGGTGTGTTTGTTTGGAGGTGAAATATGGTGGATGGAAAACATTGGAGAGAAAATAGGAGAAAAAATAGGTTTGTGTTTTGTTTGGTTGGGAGGAGGGGAAAGAAAACTGGAAGGTGGGGCCCAGACATTTTCCACCGAGGCCCACACAAAACTTTTCTTTTCGAAATGGAGAGAAAAGAGAAACGAAAATGCAAGTTGCGTGTAAAATATAAATCTGCCCCAACATTTTTTTCTCTCACCTACCTTCACCTAACCAAATAACTCTCATCAATCTTCATTCTTCTGTCTCTTCATTCCAGACTCTTCACAGATTTTGTTGAATAGTACTTGCATTGAATAGTACTATATTATATATTATAATATAGTATATATATTAGATTATATTATATATAATAACAAAGAAAAATAATATAAATTTATATGTATGATGTATTAATTTTTATATTATTTAATGAGTATAAATAAATCCATTTCTTACCTATTATGTAATAAGGGCATAAGAGTTAATTTATATAAAATACATTTTCTATTCTCCCACTGTTCTCTACAACCAAACAAAAGAGTTTTCTCCTTCCCATTTTTTCACCCCTCCAACCAAACACACGCAAGGGAAAATTAAATTTTTTATATCCTCCCACTTTTCTATCCTCTTACTAATTTTTTATCTTCCTACTTTTTCACTCCTCCAACAAAACAAACCCTTACTGTGTAATGTCGTCCATTTATAATGCTGCAAATTGTGTCCATCATCACGTGCAGTTTAAGACACAGATGTGGCTACTGTTTAAGTTAAAGAGACAAGTGGTTATTTAGATCGGAGCATCTTCAACAACTTAACCATATTTTGGTACTATTTGAAGGGTAAACAATTACTTTTACCTTTTTGCCTGCATACTTTTTAAATATATTTTCCAACAGATTTTCTATCATTTCCTTATCCCATTTAAATATTATTTCATCATTCTTTTTTTAAATTTATTTATTCATCCCCAACAACTACATTGATAAAAAGATACAAAGATGTGGGGAGATGAAAGAGAAAATATTAATTTTAAATTGTTTTGCTCAACTATAGTAACCTATAGATAAAGAGAATGACGGTAGATGAGCAAAAATAAAAAATAAAATTGCCTTATTTGGAGATAGTGTTGGACTTGGTTTTTAAGGCTTAACTCTCTACTTTGCTTATGATTTTGGTTTTAGCTCTTCTACTGAAGATGCTCTAGTTAATTAAAATAAGGGAAAAGTTAATGAATGCTCTCATGGTATTGGTTTAGGAATAATATCAAAACTTTCCTTAAATAACCAATTAACAAATGTTCTAACGGCATCCGTTGACCGAACCCCTAAAACAAATTTCTATTATGCACAATAACTATAATGGCTAGTTAGTTGGATAAGGGATTCATCTTAGTTTTTCTATATAAGAAATAAAGCATTTATTGTGTAACTAATTAAGTAGTGAATCAATGATAACTTTAGAGAAATTATAAAATACTTTGGGAGGATAATTAATATGTACTCTTTTTTCTCACATAAAGGTTAGTCCCATTAATTATATTCGTAGTAAGACCCACTATTTATTTAAGATGAGAGAGTACACACTTCTTGTACTCTCCAAGTATTCTATAATTTTCCTTAACTTTAGATTGATTTCTCCATTTTTATCTTTGCAAGTTTAACTCTCATTTTTGTCATGATATCAAAGCAAATAAACTTTGATCAAGTGTTTTCTTGAGCAATCAATGGCTTCAAGTATGTCTTCCTCATCAATTCTATGCTCTTCTACGCATATCGATGATTTTGGCAATTCCTATTTCTTATATCATGGAGATGGTCCAGGAACATTGCTTGTCACTCAATTGTTCACTGGTAGCAACTATCACACATGGCTTCTCTCCATTATTATGGCATTAATCGCCATTAATAAAGTGAGTTTCATCAACACCGATCATTGATCCTTTATTTCAGGCATGGATCAGGTGCAATAACATTGTCTTGTTATGGCTTCTCGATCCCCTCTCTCAATAAATAGCAATCGGTGTCACCTATAGGAATACTGTTAAAGTGGTTTGGGATGATCACACACAACTTTCATTATTAGCAAAGCAATGGCCCTGAAATTTTTGAGATCGAGAGATCTCTTGCTTCAATTTCCCAAATTTTCTTTGACCATCCTTCAACAAGGTTTCATTCAATCCAAGCCTAATGATTCTTTATTTACCAAGATTCTAGGTGCTTTAGCTTTACTTGTCAATTTAGATGACATATTAATAGTAAGATATATATGACATCAATCACTACTTTAAAAGAGTTCCTACACGATCAATTTAAACTAAGGGATTTGGGGAATTAATGTGAAAGATTTTCTTGGCAAATGATCTTACTTTGCTAAAGGAAATAGGGAAAATTAATGGATGTACTAGGGGATATTGATTTAGGAAACATTTTTAGAAACATTTTATAGAAAAAAAAAAAAAAAAAAAAAAAAAAAAACTAAATTTTTGACAACCTTTTATATTTTTCATGAAAGTGGTATTACAATTTTTCTAAAAATTGTCTATTAAGAAATATAGTAAAGACACCCATTAATAGGAAGAAAAGAAATATGCCTTAGAATTCTTATTTGACAATGGATTCCTATGTTATAAACCTATGAAATTTCCCAAACATACAAAATTAGATAGTGATTTGTTAGAAGATCCATTTGTATATATAAGGTTGATTGGAAGGCTTCTATATGTCACTCTGATCAGGCTTAACCTTAGCTACTCCGTACAAAAGCTAAGTTAGTTCATGGATAAGCCAAAGATACCACACATGGTTGTAGCACACCGTGTGGTGCAATATCTCAAAGCATTTATCATCCCTAATCTTCATTACAACATCAAGGCCTTTTCTAACTTAGATTGTGCTAGCTTCTCTGACACAAGGAGATCAATGACTGGATGTTGTGTTTTCCTTGGAGACTCTCTTGTGTCTCAGAAGTTAAAGAAACATCGTACATTGTCAAGGTCTTCACTTCAACTAAGGCAAAGTATAGAACAATATGATTTGAACACACATAGACATCCTAATTATTATGTGATAATTAAGCTACAATGCACATTACTGCTATCCCTATATATCATGAAAGAACAAAGCATATTGAATTGTCATCTTATTAGAGAAAATATTCATAGTATTATCAAAACTCTTAATGTGTTTATCAATCATCAAGTGATCGATCTCTTAACTAAAGCTCTTGGGTCGTAACAATTCTCCATTTATACTTACCAAGATGGGCATGCTTAATATATATGCTTCATTTTGATGGGGAGTATTGAACAAGCAAGGTGCCTAAGCTTACAGTAAACAACTTGCAGGTTTACAGTCTTCCTATGTTATGCAACATGTCGTACACTTACTGTGCAAGTCTTTTTTTCTTTTTCTTTTTTGAGAAATAACTTACTGTGCAAGTTGAGTGTATCATTGCGTGTAGTTGAAGTGGTGTCATGCACGATTAAGAGAATGGTGTGGCTTGTGTCCAGTGGAAGTTTCCACTGGACACGTTGGATGGTGGACACGTGTCCGAATCCGACCGTGTAATTTCCACTGGTCACAAGCCTTGTCCTTAAGAGAAAAATGGCATGCTTATTAGATTGGTTAGTGTTGTTAGTAAATTAAAATAAATTTCTGTTATGCATAGCAATGTAACAACTAGTTAGTTAGATTAGGGATTGATCTTTGTTTTTCTATATAAGAAATAAATCTGTAATTAATTGAGTAGTGAAATAATAATAACTTTAGAATTTAGACTGATTCCTCCATTTTTCTCTTTACAAGTTTAACTTCCATTTTTTTGTCAATTGTCGACAAGGGTTAAATTAAAAAAAAAAAAAAATTACCTCGTTATGTTGCCAATGTTTTTTTCTGAGCCTTTCAACTATGTTGATTGTTCTTCTAAAAAAAAAAAAAAAAAAACTATGTTGATTGTGTTACCAAATGCCAAAAAGATGTGGTTGACGAGGGTGGATAATGTAGTGATTACCACTAACCTCGACAGTTTTAAGATATTTATGGCTAATCATGATCTTTGTTAATCTTGTTGGAAGTCATATTATTTGATAGCGGCTCAGCGAGATTGATTGTCGTGGGGTAAGCATCCATAGCGTCCACCTCCATCATCATTGTACTTGCAAGGAATATTAATGATTCTCCTTGTAAACCAAACTACATAAAACTATTTTTAGGGACTATTTTTGGGTTGCAATCAAACACATTAAAAGAAATATTCCTTTTTGAAAAACTTTCACCCTAAGAAACAAATTTTGTCAATCTTTCTTTCCTTTGTGTTGTTGTAATTGCATTGTCATCGTCATCACTGCCATTATCAAACAACCACTAATGTCACCACTAGTATCACTGTCATCACTGTTGCTACTATCATTACCACTTTTATATGAATATTAATGAATTTTTTATGCGAGCTAAACAATATTAAATGTTTCGAAATAATTTTCATAGACACAACTAGACATAAGAATCAAATAATTTTCATAGCTACAACCATGTTACCAAAAATATATATATATATATATATATATTTTGTGGGGAATGAATGGAAGGATAAAAGTAGAGTTTAAATAATTAAAATGAATATATTATATTTACAAAGCAAGAAAATCACCTTAACACATCTTCTTCACCTATTAAAAGCAAATCACCATTCAGCGACATGAAAAATAAAAGGGAAGATACAGTTGCTTAAAAATTAAGTTGAATAAAGGTACGGTTGTATTAAAAACCAAAAAAGAAAAGTGGTACAAAAACTATATATATGTAACCTAATAAGTTATATAGCTAAAAAACTGAACATTTTTTGAATTACGATAACTTCATAAACTAAAAAATATTAAAAAAAAAATTACGTGAACTAAAATTAAGATGATGTTTGCATTGAGGAAAAAAAAGATAATTTTTGTGTTAAACACCCATTTTTTCTCTTAAAGATAGTGTACGGCACTGCGCCTCCAGAGCCAGTTGGGCCTTAGACCCCAGCTCTACAGTATGACCCACTATTCCTGACACCCATGTCAGAAATTGGGCTTAAGGTCCACTAGGGCCATGGGCGCAGATCCTATGGCCTCATGTTTGGCCCAGAACCCGTTGGGCCGGTTGTTGAAATATATGCTCATTAATTCATGGTCGGGAAGTTGTCCGGCGCGTCCCAACTCCGACGCGTGTGACTGCTCGGGAAGGCCATATCCCAAATGCTCAGCGACTCCTTGAGAAATTCTGCCACCGAACATCACCTCCCCTTGAAGTGGGAACCAGTTTCAATGCCACTCTCACCACACTCGACTCCTAACTAAACATTCACTTAGCGATAATAATATTGGACCTCCATTCTCACTAGCCATAAGAGTAATCATGATTTTTCCACTAATTTTGGGCTATAAATATATGAGACTAAAGAAAGGAAGGAGGTTGTTGAAAGTTTAGGAAGAAAGTTGAGAACCAAGAATAATAGTCGTAAAAAGTGAGAGGAAAACAATACAAAGATTGGAGAGATCTTGCTGGGTCTCTAGGTTAGAATCACCTAGAGTAGGAAATCCAAAACCCACATTATAAATATATTGTGAGCCCAATAACGAGACAGACCTTTTAAGCTCGTTTGGGGTGCACACAGATAGCATTAAACATTAAGCATTAACCACACAATTTTTTTGATAATTTAATAATTGGATGAGAGAATTTAAAGCTTGGATGATTCATTAAACATGCAACTTATAAATTATTACTTCTAAAATTATATATTTACAATTAAGGCAAAGATTATGATTTTACAATCTATTAAAAAAGATGACACATGATTTTGATACCATATTAGAACATGTGTACATAACTTTGATAAGATGACAAAGTGTATGAAAGGAAAGAAAAAAGGCAAAGAAAGAATGGAGAGAATCAACGTGGTTCATTCTTAGAAGTATACATCCACAATAGGAAGTCCTTTTTTTAGAATCACAATAGAAAGCCCTTGGTAACCACCACATTTTTACTATTAAACTCTACATATTAGACTAATCTAGGGTCACAATATTTGTAATACAAGTAGGATTAAGATTTTTTTAATGTGTTTGACATCATTTTGTTTAGTATCCATTTGGATACGGATGAAAATGGTGCGTTTTGCATTTCACGTTTCATTTTTTTTTCCCCTAAAAGCGCATTCACGTAGGACACAGACCTATTAGTGGGTCCCGTGCACTGTGCCTGAGACCCACTACTCTTTAAACGTCCACACATTTCACTGGAATGGCACTGTCAGTTGGTCCCGTGTATTGTTCACGGGACCCACAAACATATTTTTTCACCAAAACTTTAATTAAAAATGGGTTTCATGGTACTATTCGCATATTTAAAAATTATTTTGCTATATTGTTTTCAGTAAAATAAGTGATATTTAAACAGACCCTTAGTTTTTTTTCCTAAAGGTGGATCATTCTTAGAAGCATACATCCACAATAAGAAGTCATTTTTTTAGAATTACAATAACCACATTTTTACTATTAAGCTCTATATATTAGACTAATCTACGGTCACAATATTTATAATAGAAGTAGGATAAAGATTTTTTTAATGCATCTGACATCATTTTATTTAGTATCCGTTTGGATACGGATGAAAATGGTGCGTTTTGTGTTTCACGTTTCCTTTTTTTATTTTATTATTATTATTATTATTACCAGAAACGCATTCACGTGGGACACAAACCTGCTAGTGGGTCTCGTGCACTGTGCATGGGACCCACTACTTTTTGAATGTCCACACATTTCACTAGAATGGCATTGTCAGTTGGTCCTATGTACTGTTCACGGGACTCACAAACATCTTTTTTCACCAAAACTTTAATTAAAAATGGGTCTCACGGCACTATTCACACATTTAAAAATTATTTTGTTACAGTATTTTCAGTTTTCAGCAAAATAAATAATATTCAAACGGACCCTTAGTTTTTTTTTTCCTAAAGGTGGATCATTCTTAGAAGCATACATCCACAATAAGAAGTCATTTTTTTAGAATCACAATAATCACATTTTTACTATTAAGCTCTATATATTAGACTAATCTAGGATCACAATATTTGTAATAAAAGTATGATTAAGATTTTTTTAATGCGTCTGACATCATTTTATTTAGTATCCGTTTCGATATGGATGAAAATGGTGCGTTTTGCGTTTCACGTTACCTTTTTTTTTTTTTTTTTACTAGAAGCACATTCACATGGAACACAGACCTGCTAGTAGGTCCCGTGCACTGTGCACGGGACCCACTACTCTTTGAACGTCTACACATTTCACTGGAATGGCACTGTCAGTGGGTCCTGTGTACTGTTCACAAGACCCACAAACATCTTTTTTCACCAAAACTTTAATTAAAAATGGGTCTCACGGCACTATTCACACATTTAAAAATTATTTTGCTATAGTGTTTTCAGTTTTCAGTTTTCAGTTTTTGGTAAAATAAGTGGTATCCAAACGGACCCTTAGTTCTTTTATCTAAAGGTGGATCATTCTTAGAAGCATACATCCACAATAAGAAGTCATTTTTTTAGAATCACAATAACCACATTTTTACTATTAAGCTCTATATATTAGACTAATCTAGGGTCACAATATTTGTAATAGAAGTAGGATTAAGATTTTTTTAATGTGTCTAACATCAATTTATTTAGTTTTTTGCTGAAAGTGTGTTAAAGATTAATACTTGAACTTAAAAAAAAGTAAGAAAAAAAAAAGAAATTTTAAAAAGTTGTACATAAAAGTTAAAAACTAGTAAAAAAAAAGCTGGACCCAAATAGATAATACTTGCACTAAATCGGAATGTGTATTTTTAGGGTAAATTGTTAATAAACCATTTCTAAAATGTTTTAATACATCTTTTATGAAAAATATAAAAAATCTTAAAAAGTTAATTAATTTTTTCTTTTTTCATAATTTTTTTAAAAAAAATATCCTAAGCCGTCGGTTAACTTTTCCTTAAATTACATTATAATTTAAATTGACAACACACTAGATCCTGGTCAAAGGCCTTGATAATTCGCCATAATAAAACCTTTTTGTAACGAAACGTAAATAACCCGCCCCGGAAACAATTTAAAGAGGCGAAATTTAAAAGTTGTAAAAACGAAAACCAGCGTCGACGCATTATATATATACACACAAATACAAAATCAAATCCGAAATGGAATTTCCATATATATAAAGTGGAAAGACAGACAAAAAAAACCCCTCCTGCACGCTGCACCTGGTTGCATACGTACGCCTACTTTGTGTTTTGTAGCAAGCAGACATCAAAATCAAAATCATAATCAAAAATCAACCAAAGTCACCACCAAGAAACAACACAAGTAGAAGAAAAAAGAAGCACAAGTAGAAGGAAAACCCCTTTCTCTCCTCTTCTCCTTTTCTTTCTTTTCCTTTCCACCCAATCAATCGTTTACTTCACAGACCTCTCTTTCCTCGATTCTAGGGTAACCTTTTTCTTCAACAAGCTTGAAAGAGAAAGAGAGAGAGCGCGAGAGAGAGAGAGATATTTTTTTTTTTACTTTTTTAACTTTTTTTTCTTTGTGAATTGGGCGAGTCGACTCAGTGGAACATGTACTTCTCGGGTGATCCGTCGACTCGGAAGCGAGTCGATTTGGGAGGTCGGAGTTCGAAGGAGAGAGATAGACAGAAGCTTCTGGAACAGACCAGATTGGAGCGGAACCGCCGATTGTGGTTGCGCCAGCAAAACTCCGCTGCCCTCAAAATTCAGGTTCGCTTTTTTGCTTTTGCTTGCTCTTGCTTTCGATCTTCAAATTTAGAGTCTCGGTTTTGTTTGCAAATTGATTCTGGTTTTTGAGACTGTGTGAAGTACTATTAGGTAATCGATTTTAGATGCTTGCATTGCTGAAATTATCTTCGTGCTTTTACATGTGCTTACTTGATCTTCGAATTTAGTTGTTTTTATCGCGAATTTGTTCTGGTTTTGAGCTAAGGAACATAATTTGGTAGAGGCCATGTGGTATTCGGTAATCGGATTTTGAGACTTAATTTTAATGCTTCTTGCTGCTCTTTTCGAATTTAGTCGATTTCTCACGAATTGATTATACTTGTTACTTAGGGAATTGAAAATTTGGTAGTTTCGGTGAGAAAACTATTAGGTAGTGGATTTGAAATTAATTTTAATGCTTACAGTTACATTGAAACGGATTTTTTTTTTCGTGCTTTTAGGTGTGCTTATTTGATCTTCAAATTTAGTTGTTTTATCGCAAATTGGTCTTGGTTTTTAGAGTTAATTAGAATGCTTATGTTGCTGCATTTTTTTTTTCCCATACTTTAATGCGTGCTTCAATCTTCTAATTTGTTAATTTTGTCATAAATTGTTTATACTTGTTAAGTGAGGAATTGAAAATTAGGTAGAGGGTGTGTGATATGTGGTAATGGATTTGAGACACAATGCTGTAATGACACATTTGTTTATGCTTTTACGTGCGGTACTATGATCTTCAAGTTTAGTTGTTTTATCGCAAATTGAGTCTCATTTTCAGGGTAAAGAGCTGAAAATCTGGTAGTGGCTATGTGAAAAGTGCAAGGTGTTATTAGGTTAATGCTTAAAATGACACATTTGGTTCATGCTTTTACCCGTGCTTCTTTGATCTTCAATTTTAGTTGTTTGTCATTGCAAATTGATTCTGGTTTTTAGCGTAAGGAGCTGAAAATTTGGTAGAGACCACGTGGAAAGGGTGTGTGATATTTGGCAATGGATTTGAGACTCAAGGCTTACAGTGCCATATTTGGTTCATTCTTTTATGTCTGCTTCAATCTTTGAACTTAGTTGTTTTGTTGCAAATTATATATACTTGTTAGCATAAGGAATTGAAAGTTTGCTTGTTACTATATGAAGGGGTGTGTACATTAGGCAATGGATTTGAAAGTTAATTTTAATGCATATATTGTGGTGTTTTTAGTGTAATTTTTTACATCAAGTCTTGGAATTGGGAATGCAACGAATTGAATTGACAGTTTTGAAGTTTGTTGTTAGACTAAATTGTGGTTTCAACTGGGACACTATGTAGTCCATACTTTATGAATTTTGATGCGCTAGATGAGTGGATGATGTGGAAGAGAGAGAGAGAGAGGCTTGGTTATCAAAGAGTTGATAATAACTAATTTTTAATGTAACAACATTGTGACTGGGAATTGGATTCTTTGATGACCTCCATGGATACCATTTACGGTATGGTTATTAGGGGGATTGGGGAGGATAAGATGTGCTGGAAACAAGATCAGAAAAAGGGCTTCAAGGTTGGTACTTTCTACCATCTTCTGGGTGCCTCTCCAAGCATCAATCTTTCCCTTGGAAAATCATTTGGAGATCAAAGGCCTTGTTGAGAGTAACCTTTTTTTGTATGGACTGTTGCTTTGGGTAAGATTTTGACAATTGACAACTTAAGGTTGAGGAAAATAAGGATTACAGATTGGTGTTATATTTGCAAATGTAATGGTGAATCTGTTGATCACCTTTTGCTACGCTGCTCTATTGCTTTAGACTTATGGTCCATGATATTGGGTTTGTTTGGAGTTCAATGGGTGATGCCAAAATCTGTTTTAGAGCTTTTAGCTTGTTGGTAAGGTCGATGTGTTCGTAATCGGAATAGTCATATTTGGATGATCATCCCCCTTGCTTGATGTGGTGCATTTGGAGGGAAAGGAATAGCAGGAGTTTTGAAGACACCGGGAATTCTATGCTTGATCTCAAGTTATTCTTTTTTAGAACCTTATTGGATTGGTTGTCATCCATGAGGAACTCTTCTTTATTTTCTGTTGTTGATTTACTAGATTTATTTAACTTTTGTAACTGATTGTTTACCCCAGTATATTTCCTGTATACTTGGGTGACTCATTTTTTATGATTTATACAATTTTACTACTTATAAAAATAAATGTAACAACATTGGGACATATTTAAGGGGAAATTATTTTCAGAGTAGTTTTGCTAGATGGAGTGGTTGGATAATAATATTATTATATTTTTTATAAGTAAAACTAGAAGCGATTTTGTAATAATAATAATAATATTATTATTAAAATTAAGTCCTTATTATGTTAGGAATGGAATGTGATATGATCTGAAGATGCTGACTGAGTGTTCACATTGTTTTGATGGAAGTGCAAGGGAATGTAATAAAAATTAAACATTACCTGGAAAATCTAAATGTAATATGTGTGTAAGTAATGAGATGGTGTGAAAATAGAGAGAACAGATTGTCAAATGCTGATCATAATTGATTTCTGAAAAAAGAGAGAAAAGTGAAAATTATAGGTCATAGCTAGCAATAGTAGTGCTGTCATACTCTTTCATCTATTGTTATATGTATAAGCATATATTATGTTATTTAATTATTTGGCCTTTCTCTCTCCTACGCATATTCGATGTGATCATTTGTTTTTCTTGATAAGTACATACTTGATGCGATCATTGTAGAAAAGGAAAAAAGAAAAAAAGAAAAGTTAAAAATATTTTTTAGTTATATTTGGTCTGGCCAATAATGCTCTAAGTAGATTTGTGCAACATAAACCTACTAATCATTCTGTTGAATAAAATTAGTAGGGCTAAGGTTCCCACAAAAGTAGTTTTTTCATGTGGACATCCAGTAGAGGAAAGATTCTTACAATGGATGATCTTTAAAAAAGAATTTTTGTGTTGTAGAGTGGTGTTGCATGTACAAGAAGAGTACGGAGTCCATATATTCCTTTATCCTTCATTGGGATTTTGCATTATACTCTATGGTTGGTAGTAATTTGTTTGTTCGGTATTCATTGGTTTTTGGTTAAGAAGGGTTTCAAATTGTTGGCTTGTTGGAAAGGGGGTTTTGGAAGACATCGTAGTGTTGGTATCTAGGGTTTCAAATTGTTTTTCTTCCCCCTCTTTCGCTTTCTTGTGTACACAACTAGTGTATTGGGATTGCTTTTTACCTTTAATAAATTTATTTACTTATCAAAAAAAAAAAAAAAAAAAAACTGTGCATCATGTGGACTATTTGGAGAGAGCGCAACAATTGTACATGTGAAGGGATAAAAAGATGTCCTTACTCTCTACGTATGATTGGATGGTTGATTTAAGTGGTCAACTTTTTTTTTTTTCCCTAATTCAGTGGAATTTCTGGATTTATGTAACTTTAGATAATTTTGTAGCAACTCTGGTGCACTTCCTGTGTACATGGGTTGCGATGTTTATCATTTCAGTAAAAAAAATTACTGTTATATACATATAAAAAAAAGCGTTGAAGGTGTAGCTAGCATCTAGATTGCCTAATAAGAATGTACACTATTTGTTAGAATTATGGTTAAGTGATTAAGCTCACCATTTCCTAATAGCTTAAGCTTTTGGGATAATTGGTAATTTAACATAGTATTAGAGCAGGAGATCCCGAGTTCGATCCCTATCTTCACTCTACCTCCCATTTAAAATGTTAAATTCCCACTTGTTGGGCCCCCACTTACTAAGGGGAAGTTTAGGCCCACAAGTGAGGGGGAGTGTTAGAATTATGGTTAAGTGATTAAACTCGCCATTTCCTAATAG
Organism: Quercus robur; assembly: GCF_932294415.1. NCBI lineage: Eukaryota > Viridiplantae > Streptophyta > Magnoliopsida > Fagales > Fagaceae > Quercus > Quercus robur. Next base: position 42,562,254 of record NC_065539.1, on the reverse strand, counting down.
TTTAAGCTTTTGTGACAATTGGTAATTTAACATTATTATCGGAACCTTTTTATTTTCTAAAAACAATGTCAATTATTTTAAAGAAGTGTGTAATAAAACATAGCATCCACATATTACTTAAAAAAAAAAAAATAGCATCCTTATACTTGTTAATGAAAATCAGATTGGACCATCTAGATCCATTTTGAGTGGAGTTATTATTTCACGTGTCAAAATACACATGATATTCCTATCTTGTAATTTATTTTGGGTTTTGTTTTTGGATTTGAGCCTTGGACTTTTATGATTTAGTCGTGTCTAACATTTATAGGATGAATTTTATTGGATGCTTGTGCAAATATGAAATCATGAACTGATATTTGCTCACTTATTCGGTGAAATAGCTAGGCACCGTGCAATACCTTTTCAATAGTTGAGATAAAAAATTAAAAGGTTAACTTTTAATCTCAGCCATTGGATTCAAAAGGTTAAAAGTAAATGTTGAAATTTTTTGTGAATGATTTAGGGGTATTGTACGGTGCAATAGCCCTAGCTATGGCAATTTGCACTGGATCCAAATCCCACTTGTTGTATAATAATCTAGTTAGTAGTTTACATTATAATTTTGATTTAAAGAGCATGCAGCTATTGGCTTTACTGAGGTTGTTCTCTATGTGGGCAATGAAAATAAGTTTCATGAATCTCTTGCATTGTGTTGACTGATTACTAACTGCAGAAATGCTTCAGAGGGAGAAGGGCAGTAAAAGCTGAACATTTTAAGGTGCGAGAGCAGTTCTATGGAACTTATGGGAAGTGCTGCCAAAATGTAGACAGGTAGCAGTGTTAGATCCTTGTTGACATTACAAATTTGTTTAATTGCTTCTTTGCTTGTAGTTTCCCCTAATATATATTTGGTAGTATGTTGTGCAATGGCTTTGCTTGAACCGTGCATCTTCTTTATATTGAATGAATTCTTCCACTTGATCAATCAGGCATTGTTTTAGCCCGGATTCAGAGTTCCTTCGCCAGTTACTTTTTTTCTTTAATGCACGAAAAGATGATGATTTTGCAATTCTTGTGGAGACATGCCGATTACTTGTGCAATTCATTCAAGATAGTGGTAAGTTTCATCAGTGTGCCTTCTCAAAGATTTGTCTTTTGTACAAGTTGTTTGAGTAATTTTGTTATGCAATAAACTTTAGTGTGATGAAAGGGATGATTTGTACATATTTTTGAAAAAAAGGACAACACGCATACTGAAGCAGTTCTCCACTTTGTATTTAGTACTTATCATGATATTGAAGCATGTGATTGGTTTTTGCTCTTCGTTGTACGTCTGAAATGTGATCTGATAATGTTTACAGTATCTGATTGGAATCTTTGCTGCTTCTGCATGTGTCGCTTTGCTGCTTAGAATCTTTGTTTGATGGTTTTAACAATATCTGATCATGCAACAGGGGACACCGTGAGCCTCTTTGCAGGCAGGGATTATTCATCTAATCATGCTTTGGTGGACTACAGAGTGAAGCAGCTTGCATATGCTTGTGTTGAGGCCGTGCATCAGAATAGGTTGGCTATATTAACTCCCCTCCCCACTCCCACAAAATTTGCAAAATTGCTGAGATTCAGTTCTTTAGAATGCAAGAGTTTATTGCATCTTTATGTGTGAGCTTGTTATGTTCACTTATTATATATGGCTGGCATCAAAATTTTCATATACTTTTTATATGAAATCACCATTGTCAGTCATTCATCCTAAGCGTTAACTGGAGTCATTTTATTCTGCACACCACAGTATTGTTTCTTTACAAGCAAAATAATGGTTCTTGAATGTTGTCTTTCTTCAACCCCCTTCTGTATCTAAGAGCTACAGTGATACACAGGCTTTATACTTTTAGAAGGGAGCTATATCTGTATTTAAATACATATAAGATACAATACTCCTCATATAGTATTCGATACGTTTTTCATAAATATTTACAATATTTAAACTTATTAGTTTTAACTTTTGAAAGGTATCTGATCCTTGTTGGATACACAATGGGAATCCAATACTCGGTAAGTATCAGATAGGCCTTGGCATAAGGTTATGAAGCTCTTTGGTATAGAATAAAAAAGTACACGACTGAAAACAACTAAGGGTGTGCCCTATGTTTTGACTAACACGTAATTAAGAATAGTTACATGACTAAACTATAACAAAATAACCAATGGGTATGTACCAGTCTAACAAAAAATTGTTCGGATGTGAGAAAAGATTTATTTTTCAGTAAATCCATGTGTTACTGTGTCCTGCTAGTTTTTTTTTTCTTGTATCATCGTATCTGTATTTTATCATTTCCTTTTTATGTGTTTTTTAATCTAAGAGTATAATGAAGTTATTGGATAGACAATACTTTTTAAATTAATAACTTCAAAATTTTTTCTTCCTTTGTTTGTGTTGCTGTTAAATGCAAGTGTTGCTTATTTGTTTTGTTGGACAGGAATCGATTGAAGGAGCAACTATTAATGAAACCCGAGGAATCTAGCATCTCAATGACTCTCTTGCTGGAAGCGGTAGTTTCATTGATAGATCCAAAACTTCCATGGGTTTGTAACATAGTTGGCTATCTTTTGCAAAGAAAGACATTCAGTCTGTTTAGGGAGATTGCTCTTGCATGGAAGGTATGTTTTTATCAGCATCTATTTCTTCATTTTTTTTCCTTGTTTTCTTCTAGTTTGGTTTATCCTATAGAAGGCATTTCTTATATGTGAGGCTCTCCCCCCTAATTTGCTTCTTTGTCCCCAAATCTTTGGTGTTAAGGAGTGTGTTCTTTGTAATAGGTGAGTATCCTAACACTGCAAGTTCTGATGGTCGTCAAAGTATGTTGAAAGCCATTATATTTGACTTTTTTTTTACTTGACACCCTAAGATTATTGTTAGGGGCCTTTCATTAGCCTTATTGAGTATGTTTCCAAATGGATATGCTATTCAGTCATACATAAGTCCCAAAATTTTTGAAGTTGGCTATGGTTTCTCAACAGATTTGTCAGGGTTGGCCACATGTATTCTTTCCCCCAATCTATTCTATCTGAAGTTATAGTTTCTGCTACTTCTTAATTGACATGTCATTTTTAACTACAGCTATGTTGTTTTTGGTCTTCCTCTACCTTTTTTTGTTCCCTTGACTTGAATCAACTCACTCTTTCTTATGGGTGCATTAGTCGCCCTCCTTTGAATATGACCAAACCATCTTAAGCGACTTTCCCTCATCATTTTATCAATAGGGACCACCTATCTTCAAGAGGATTTCCTCATTTTGAATCCTATTATTTTGTGTATTTCTACTATTTATCCATCTTAACATTCTCATTTCAGCTACACTTATTTTATGAATATGTTGCTTCTTAACAATCCAACAATTAGTTCATAGAGCATAGCTAATCTTATAACAATCTTATAAAATTTTCCCCTTAACTTTAGACCTTGGCGTTGGATAACTTATTGGAATTGTTTCTAATTTTGTGAAATTTTATATTTGGAGATTAAATTTCAGGGCGGGATGCTAGAACCAAATCTATCTACAGTTCTAATCTGGTTTTTTGTGGTTATGAGCAAATGTTTGCTTCTGTTTGAATTTCAAGTAACTGATAAGAGTGAATGGAAGTTTGAGATGAAAGTCATTTGAACAATTTCACTAATATTTCTTTGCTTTTGAGTTGGAAAATTGGATATACTGTGGGATCTCTCCTTTTGTTAATAGTATACTTCTTCTTATTCTTTTTATTTATTTATTTATATATATATATATATATTTAATTTTTAATGCCAGAAATCCAAACATGGTTTGTTAGACTATTCATTGGTTAAGACATATGGTGTCATATAAATTTTTTCTGATACTTCTTTGAGTTCACATATTATTGATTGTTTCTAGTTTTAGTATCTACAGGTGTGAGTTTGCATTTTAAGTTTCATGGACATGGTTTTATGGCATAATCAAGTTTGTAAGATGGGAAATGGTTGGATTTGTTGGATGTCTTTACTCCTCTAAACCAAACATTTAAGTGTTACTTTTTTCAAAGTAAATTATTAGAGTAATATTTAAGGTTGTTTCAGACATAATGTTTTTTCTGTGCATAATGACGGTACGAAATTTAGCCTGCCTGATGCTACATCATAGGCACATTGGGAATGTAAATAATTGTAATTGTATAAATATTAAATGACTGCAATGATGCAAATTGTCAGGTTTTATTTTCTTGGAGCTGCCGACTACAGTGACTGCAGTTTATTTGTTTTTAAATGAGTAAAACAAGTATGTAACTCAATGACAAATTTCTTTACCTGTTCTATCTCTAATAAATCAAGATAACCATTCATTCTTGATGTTTGCTAACAAAGGATATTTCTGAGTTCCCGGTTGCTTGATTGATTTTTGGTAGGTTCTACTTCACATAACGTATTAACTATTGATCTTAGAATGTGATTTCTACTGTCAAGTTAACAGGCATCTCTATGGCTAAGAAAGAAAGATATGAAGCTGAAAGAAGAATAAATAGGCACTAAAAGATTTGATTGATGTTATAAAGCCTTCAGTTTTATAGTGATTCCATTTCCCCTTCTTACTGGCTGGTGCAAAGATAGAATTAAACTAAACTTTTATTCTATATATCAATGAACTTGATCTGAATGTTTCTGGACATTATATAGTATCTTAGAACTATCAAAATCAAAATCAAGGAATGTGAGAAGACAAATTCAGTCATGGTGATATCTAGCTATGTTATTGTTCTCTCTCTATTGTTTTGCTTCTCATTGCTGGAATGTATGTCACTAGTATCAATCATCTTCTCATGATTGGTTTAACTTGTCCAGTGATCTTGTTTCTAGAGATTGTTCTTTTTATTCTATATTGGTCTTTCCATAATGCATTCACATATACTGTGCTTGAAAGTATCTTTTTATGCTCTGCAGGAAAGTACAAAGATTGCTGCTTCCAATGGGAAAGTGTCGTCGTTGGAGCATGTGCTTGCCCTTGTAATTCCTCACATTGGTCGGAAGCCATGCACTTGTCCAAATATTGATCCACAATGGAGTTTTTCATCCCAGATTCTTACAATTCCTTTCTTATGGAAGTTTTTCCCATACTTAAAAAAGGTAGCAATTTTTTTGATTGCCCTCTTGTGGGGACTTAATAGTTATTGTTTTTAATTTCATTTGGTACTTAGTGGAGGTACAAAGTACTCAAGAGCCCCTGGGTTATTTTTAATAAAGTCCACTCTAATAGATTCTGCTTAATGTAACAAATTGTAGATTTTCCTGGTTTATTTCCTACTTAAGCTGCAGGACTGCTGGGTGGTCTTCATCTATATATATATATATTTTTTTTTGGGAATTACTTTTTTCCTGTTAATTATTGTCAAGGCTTGTCTTCTGATCTAACTCAAGTGATCTTTTGCCATCTAGGTTTTTGCAACAAGGGGCCTAAGCCAACATTACCTTCATCAGATGGCATTTTGTGTGCAAAAGTGTGCTAATGTACTTCCTAATGATATATCCGCTGAATTTCCTGGTTATGCCTGTCTTCTTGGAAATATTTTAGAAACTGCTGGAGTTGCTTTATCCCAGCCTAACTGCTCATTTGAAATGGTAAGCAACTGTTACAAATTATGATTAGATTGCCATCTGTTGTTCTTCATTATGCTTTAAATTCTTCGGTACTTCATTAAGAATGAAAATAGTAGAATTTGTGGGTATGCTTTCATTTTATATTTATTTTCCTTTAAAGGATTGGATTCCTTGGGTTTATTAGGTTTTGGAACAAGTAAGGCTGTTCTTTGACATGATCAAGTTGTGCAGTGATTCTGTTAGGTTTTGAAGCTAATTTGATTTATTTTGTTTTACTTGATCAGGCTGTTGACCTTGCTGCTGTTACAACGTTTTTGTTAGAGGAACTTCCTTCCATGAAATCATCTAGTAGAGAGAGTAAGGAAACTATGGCTCTTTCTTATTATATGCTTGAGTCTCTCTCCCTCTCTCCATCCTCACTCTCTTGAATTCATGACTTGATACTTGCTACAAGTTTTCAAGTTAGAAAGCTATCATGTAATCTGGTTATTTTCCCTTTTTCTAATTGTTATTTGCTTTGTATATTATTTCTTTTTGTTCAATTTTTATTTTTATTTTTTATTTTTTTCTGTTTTATTGACAAATTAAATTTGGTAATACAACTTGTGTAAGTGTAATCGTGGTACCTGCTAAGAGTCTTGTAGCTCAACTAGTTGGTACCTCTTGATGTTTCCAATGGAGAAATCCAGAGTTCAAAACCCCCCACCCACCCCCAACTGTCGAATTATCAAAAAGTGTAATTGTGTTAACTTTTATCCTTTTCTTTCAAAAACTTGATTGAAATATTTATGTTTGCTTCAGGTCCCATGCTGGTTGACGATGATATGATTATAGATGATGAAGTAACAGAAGTAATTTTGAATAGGGATTTGGAACAACAGATATGCAATGCTATGGATCCCCGCTTTCTTCTACAACTGGTATTGCCTTCTTGACACTTCATATTAGTCTTCAAAATGAAAAATTTACATTAATAAAAATCTCTTCTTAATTGTAACAAAACTTGGAATTCTTTGCTGTCTGGTGCAGACAAATTTGTTATTTGGAGGAATTTCACTTGCCGGTAATTCACACGATGGACCAGATGATAAAGAGGTGGCAGCTGTTGGTGCAGCTTGTGCTTTTCTACATGTCACTTTCAACACTTTACCTCTTGAACGAATCATGACTGTACTAGCTTACAGAACTGAACTCGTTTCCGTGCTTTGGAATTTTATGAAGCGCTGCCATGAGAATCAGAAATGGTCATCTTTGTCACAGCAGTTATCATATCTATCAGGAGATGCTCCTGGTTGGCTGCTACCCCTGGCTGTGTTCTGTCCAGTGTACAAGTAAGAGGCCTTGTTCAATTCTGGTAGTTCCTTGTAATACAGTATTTTATGGATGTGCAGTTATCTATCTATTCTTACTCTTGTTTTTGTATTGTATTTGATGTTGAATTGACTTCTAGCTGTTTCTGAGGTTGATACAAGTTGAATTAACCTGTCTAACTCCTCTTGGTTAACCAGGCACATGCTTACAATAGTTGATAATGAGGAGTTCTATGAGCAGGAGAAGCCACTGTCGTTGAAGGATATTAGATGTCTTATCATTATTCTAAGACAGGTAATGTTGGAAAATCTGCATCTTAAGGCACATTTGGAAATGTGAAGTACTTTATAAACTTGTTCCTGAAAGACACTTTTTGGATGTCTGGATACTTTTGAAATTCATATCCTTTGGCCAGACGGTGCCATTGGTGTATGGATCAGCAATTATAGAACTGTGATTGGTTGTCTTTTATTGGTATGATAACCATGATCCGTAGTAGTGTGTAGGCCACCTACCACCTATTTGTTTAACAGCTATAACTGGTAATATTAGATTGCGATCATTTCAATTGACATTGTTGTAATACGCACTATGCCATTTTCTGCAGGCCCTATGGCAGCTTTTATGGGTAAATCCTACAACCCCATCAAATTCCATGAAATTTGCCACGAAGACCTCTTCCAATAAGAGGCATACTGAGGAATTCATTCAAGAAAGGGTTGGCATTGTGGCATCTGAGCTCCTCTCACAGGTACATTTAAGCATGGGTTCTTGAATATCTGTGATGTTATTTGGTAAATCATATTTCCTACTTAGAAGTCATCATATGTTGTTTTTTTAGGCTTTCGATTATTTGTCATTACGGGTTATGGGTACTATATTTTTCTTCATTATTGCTAAGGATTTTTAAGTTGCGTTGGACCAAAATTATGACATATAGATAATATTGGGCTCTGTTTTGCTTTTGCACTTCTAATTTATTGTATAAACTATTGTCATAGTTGCAAGATTGGAACAACAGACGGCAGTTTACATCCCCCAGTGACTTCCATGCTGATGGTGTTAATGAATTCTTTATTTCTCAGGTGATAGATTCTCTCTTGCATCTTGACACTCCTAGAACAAAAATCTATGGTTCTGGTTTTCAAACCTTTTCTTGTTTTTATATTTTTTTTGCCAGGCTGTAATGGAAAATACACGAGCAAATGACATATTGAAGCAAGCTCCTTTCTTGGTACCATTTACGAGCAGGGTTAAAATATTCAATGTAAGTGGTTAACTGTTTACACTCAGTTTCAAGATGGGAGTGTCATTAATTGTGAATGATAGAATTGACTGTGTGTAAACAATAGTTGTTTTTTGGATTTCCCTTTTTAGATAAGTAATTATTATTTTTAAAGTCAAGTGACTGAACTAATTCTGAATTGCTTTTTATTTTTATTTTTTAAAGTGTCTGTAACTATTTTCTTTCAATCCATTTATCAGTCACAGTTAACAACAGTCCGGCAAAGACATGGGTCTAATTCTGTTTTTAGTAGAAATCGATTCAGAATACGAAGGGATCATATTCTGGAAGATGCCTATAATCAGATGAGTGCATTGTCTGAAGAAGATCTTCGAGGAGTGGTAAGTCCCTTTTTGTCTTTATGTCTATAACATATTCACATTTGCTATCTGTAGTTCTAAATCTTTGTTGTGTCATAGAAAGACAACTATATGTTTGCTGTTATTTAGTACCAGACTAATTACGGTGGGCTGTTTACTTACAGATTCGTGTAACATTTGTCAATGAATTTGGAGTTGAGGAAGCTGGCATCGATGGTGGTGGAATTTTCAAGGATTTCATGGAGAATATCACTCGAGCAGCTTTTGATGTCCAGTATGGTTTATTTAAGGTTGTATTTAAGTGCCCTATATGAGTCAATAACTAACTTTGAGATATTTTTGGTGGTTAGGAAAAGATGTGGCACCCACCAGTAACAGTTTTTCTTGCAGGAAACATATTTTCCCAAAATGTTGCCTCGCGTCATGAGAAAGTTAAGATCGGGTTACCTCAAAGTTTTCTTGTAAACCAAAAATGGAGTCTAAAGGAAGCATTAGTTGTTACTGGAGATATTTTAAGAAAATACATGTAGGTCAAAGTTCAGTTGCTAACTCCCCAAGTCGCACAAAACCTTATAGAACATTTCAACTTTTTTATCTAGTCGTACAACAAATTGAGAGTTTGGCAAATTACAGTGAATAGTACTTTAAAGCTCAGGGTTTATAAAGCATGCACAGTAAATTGTAGAGTTTTATTCTTAAAAGCTCAAGATTTGAGCTTTTTCTAAAACCACAGAAAAGCTTTATGGGTCTTAAAGCCCTTTTCCCCACTTTTACACACCCCTTTTCCTCCAAAAAAAGCGCTTTCGAGTTTTTAAAGCTCTTCAATGCACAACCATATAAGCCCACAATCTGGGAGGCATTCATCTTAAATCAATGCACCATTTTGATACTACATCTAGTCCTGATGGCCAACTTTAAGAATTTGCAGTCCAAATACTTATTAATGTCTACTGATTTTTCCTCATTGTAAATATGTGCCTTGTGTTCTACTGATCCTCTGCTTGGATTTTATATCCAGGAAACAACCGATCACTTGCTCTACCCTAATCCTGGATCGGGAATGATACATGAACAGCATCTCCAATTTTTCCATTTTCTTGGAACTCTTCTTGCAAAGGTAAGATATGTGTTCCCTTGCTAGTGCATTCTTTCTGTCATATGTTAGGGACCTGCATTTGGTTGGCTGAGACTTGAAGAGCATCCAATGCGATGCTCTTCAAGTATTGACTAAAGAATAGATAAATAAAGGCAACTTGCCTAGTTATCCCTTTTCATTGAGAAGGCAATTTATGAGAAGCAGTTTGGTCAGAAAGAAACGATGAAGCATGCAAATGACACGACTAACATGAATTGATTTTTTTATTATCAGTTAAGGTGACTTTATCAGCTGCTTCTGAGCAGCAGTAAAATGCTATTGGGATAGGCTGCTCAATCAGCTTACTTTAATACTCCAATATAAAGTTATTTAAATTTTGGATGATTTTAATTTGTCTTTGTGCTAATTTAATTCCTTCTATTCTTTCTGATGCGACCTAATGTAGCTTGTCCTTGTAGGCTATGTTTGAAGGCATTCTTGTTGATATACCATTTGCAACCTTTTTCTTGAGCAAATTAAAGCAGAAGTAAGGTTTCAAAATGACTTCCTGCTTTATTCATTTCAATAGCTTGTTTGCTTTTTCATTTTTTTTCCTCTGAATTATTTATGGCTATAGTTGAATCATGTTACAATCTGCACCTGAAATGGGCAAATCAAAGTTACTTAAGCATACCAAAGTTTGTGCTAAAACATAATATACTGGGGAAAAAGACTGGAGGTTTTAAAAGCTGGATCATATCTGCTGCAGATGCGGGTATATACCGATTGAAAAAATATGATAGGGTTCACTTTTTTGTATTGAAGATTCATGAGAAACGACAAAAATGTATTAATTTATAGCCAATATTTTTAGGGTTACTTCACCTTATAGTTGATCCGAAGCCTTTACTATTACACTTTTGGAGATGACAATTAGGTGAATCAGATTTGGGCCCACTTTTTCCCCAACACCCATTATTGCACTTCTGCTCCTGCTTTTTTTGAATGTGCTATTGTGTCACACGTTCATTTATCAACTGTGAGATTGTTATACACCTGACTGGTATTTTCCATTTTTTGACATCTATGGATTTATGTACAAATAATAATTATTATTATTTTTTTTGAATTTTATTGTTTATGATCCCCAAAAAATTGTATTTGACCACACATTTTCTCCTCCTCTTCTACTACTATATATGTTTAAAGGCACTAACCATGAGTCTTTCAGTGAGTTAAGAGTGATAATCAATGTAATAGTTCCAGTGGCAAATTTAGTTCACAATGATGTTGTTGGTAGAATTTGGCTTCTGCCATCATTATGATCACACAAGGGGGGAGAGAGAGAGAGAGAGAGAGAGAGAGAGATTCTATCTCGTTATTGTATATAAAATGAATGAACTGATGAATGCGACATGCTATACTTGCTGTGGATTGCCAATGCCATTAAGTAATTCTGGAGATTTAGTAGCTTTATTATATGTAATTAGTAGCACCCCTAGTATTGGAGTTGAATAAATTGTGGGAAATGTCTAACGTTTTCACATTTCTCCTCTTTGATTTTTTTTCATGACGAATCATATTTAATGTTTTCCCTGCAGTATCATATCTGACATGTTCTTTTTTCTTTTTGAATAGGTATAATTATTTGAATGACTTGCCGTCATTGGACCCAGAATTGTATCGCCATCTTATTTTCTTGAAGGTAATGTTTTGCTGTCTTCCCCTCATATTTTCATGTCTTATGCTATTGTTAAATTTGGCTGACAGGCCTACATATTTTTTCATATCGTCATTCGTGTCTCTGTTACAACATAGCAAAACTATACCAGATCTGACCAACTGCCCATCCTACCTCCTCTTCATGGTTTTAGAGATGCCTGGTTTGTTACCTTTAGTCTAATCTTAGAAAGAGCAAGGCCGCTATAATCAGAGAGAAGAAAAGAATGATTCTAATATCATGACCAATTTCATGGATGACCTGTGCTTATTTAGTTTATGGTCTGCATCATCTCTTTTCTTGTAAAATTGATAAGGCGCTTGTAGTGGGTTATGTGATATCCATACTTGGACCATTGCTACAGGGAAGTCAATGGCATTCTTTACAAGTTTTGGAAGTTGGGACCCTTTTACTTATTGTTGATTTTTAAAATCTTAGTCTTTACTTTTGTGTTTCCCCACTATGTTTATAATTAAAAGGCCAATGCCTGATTACTAATTCTTTTTACCCTTTATTTTCACTCAAATGAATTTTTAGATTAGTGTTGCATGCAGATGATCATTTACCTCCATTTTCTCTCCTTTAAAAAAAAAAATGGAGGGGAGAGGGGAGTGAGCCCTTCTTTGCTTGATAAGGAAAATTAGAAGGGATATTTATATTTCCATAGGGCATCCTTTCACACCCTCACTGGTTATTCTAACCGGAAGCACTCTCTCTTTGCTCATTTATTGTGACAGCATTATGAAGGTGACATTTCAGAGTTGGAACTGTATTTTGTTATTGTCAATAATGAATATGGAGAGCAAACAGAAGATGACCTACTTCCAGGAGGAAGAAACTTGCGTGTTACTAATGAGAATGTTATTACATTTATTCATCTTGTAGCCAATCACCGTTTGAATTATCAGGTAGTGTAATCCTCTTCATTAGTTCAAGTTTCATCCCAGACTGTATCTTCTTTTATATTGTTATGACATGATTAATAATATTGCTTTCAGATACGTCAACAAAGTTCTCATTTCTTGAGGGGTTTTCAGCAACTTATACAGAAAGATTGGATTGACATGTTTAATGAGCATGAACTGCAGGTACTGTTGTCCACTCTATCTTCATAAGTTATGCTTTGTTGCATGAAACTGTCATCATATTATTTACTTCTAGCTGGGAATTGCTTTTGAAGGGATCTATTCAGGTGAATGCATTACAATATAAATAACAGATAATAAAAGTAAAGTTGCTCATCATTTAAAAAAAATTAATTAATGGTCCTAATGGTTGATCTGTGAACTAAGATATTTGGATGTGGTTATCATTGTGAAGCCTGCAGCTTCAGGTACAATGTTTTTTCTGGACCATTAACCTGCTTTGCTTTCTTTTGTTTTTCTTCCTTTGCTGGAAAATCCATTGTATTAGAGCAACCACAGAAAGTCGTGTCTTGCTCAGAAATAGTGTAAACAGTCCAACAAAAAAATACAGTGATTTCACCCATACTGACTTATTCCAAATTGTAGTGTTAGGAATCCAGATGATTTGTTCTCATCTGTTGTATGTTCTAGTTGTTATTTTTTTATTGATAGTTCAACCCTGATATACATGCTATGATATGTTTTCCTGCCATCTCATAATTTCAGATGAAAATCATAGTTACCCGCCACTTGGTGGTGGCTTCATCTATCCAAGAATGTACTTTGTGTTTGAGCACTTAAAATGAATTACAAAACTTTATCACCTATAATAGCAATGCACTTGAGCTCTGATTCAAATTGCACTTCCTCCCCTTGTAAGAGCAAGGTGGAGGGTGAAAATATAATAGCATCGCATTTGTCACTTGAGGGCAAGTGCATGATGTTGCAACTTGCAATATGACAATTTATTTTCTTTCTTTTAGAAATTTAATGTATCATATTGGTCTTTACATCCCACTTTGACACTTTTTTTTTTCTTTTTTCCAGCTTCTGATTTCAGGTTCACTTGAAAGCTTGGATGTTGATGATCTACGATTGCACACTAATTATGCGGGTGGCTATCATAAAGTAAGATTCCATTTTAATTTTATCTTTTTATTGATGTACTCAACAAAGTGGCTTTAAGTATATGTATGGCACAGTATAAATCCATTTATAGTTTGTTGTGTTTGTTGTAGTGTCTTTGTAGTTACTTGATTGTTTATATGTATTCTCCTAGATGGTTCTTGCCCAAGATGAACTTAGTGATCACTACATAGATACTGCCTTCTGCTCTTTTTTTGTCATTAAAATAGCAACTGGGCTGCATGTGCTTTCTCAAGGGCATAATGAAGAGTTAGACTTCTTGCTGCTAAGCTCTCTGGCATTTTGAATTACTAGAGTTTTTATCACAAATTGCGTGATCGTATTTCTAGGTTTCATTCCAATGAAGCATACAATTTAATGTAGATATTTATTATGCATAAGTTTTACATGGCATGATAACAAGATGACATTTAAAACATATACTATTGCCCATTTTACGGAACCAAAATTTGGTTTCTTATGCTTTCCAATTGCAATTACTAAATTTTTATTGTTCAAGCAGGAGCATTATGTCATAGAGATGTTCTGGGAAGTCCTCAAAAGCTTTTCATTGGAAAATCAAAAGAAATTCCTGAAGTGAGTTATATAATCTACCATAACATCCATTCTGTTTATTTATGCAGGCTGCTTTAATTTTATGTATTTTGTTAGCTTTTAAAAAAATGCATATTAAAAAGGATGATTAACTAGATTGGAGTTTTTTCAGGTTTGTGACTGGGTGCTCACGAGGACCCCTCCTTGGATTCAAATATCTTGAGCCTTTATTTTGCATACAAAGGTAATTGTTTGACCGATTTTACTTTGATAAGGGGAATTATAATATTTGATCTTGCCAAGAGCCTTGCAGCTCAATTGGTTGGCATCTCTTGGTGTTTCCAATGGAGGCATCGAGTGTTCAAATCCCCCCACTCCAATTGTAATTATAGAATTATCAAAAAAATTATGGTATTTGATCGTAGCCGAATGGCTTTGAGAGTGTCTGTCAAATCTTTTCCCCACCTCTTTCTCTCCCTCTCTCTAGTTTGACCGTTTGTTTGCCTCTCTTATTTAGGGCTGCTGGTAATGCTTCTGAGGAGGCTCTCGACCGGTTACCAACATCAGCTACTTGTATGAATCTTCTAAAGCTTCCACCATATAGAAGGTTTGTCCCAGTCCTAAATTCCTTTCTGGAAATGCAACGAGTTTTTCTTGGGACCATATAGTGTCTTCTTTCCCATAAACAAGATTTGGAGTTATGGGTTCAACCTCAAGCACTTATGTAGTCATATATATTCTAAAGATCCTGCCATATTACTAGAAGATAACAATCAAAGTAAAACAAATGAAAAAGAATGAGTATTGTACTATATGCATATGGTACTTTCAATAGCACAATTTATAACCTCACCAGAAATAGGTTGTAAGTCAGCCTTCTTTGATAAGTGCAATCATTCCAATATATTAATCTAAGAATTATTATGTTGTTTAATTATGTACTTGTTTGTGAATGACATAAGTGTAACCCATGGTTTCATGGAGGGTTTGGCACAGTCCTTTATTTTTGGAAGATACACATGCAGTTAGGAATATGACATTTAAAGTTTCTAAAATCTTCTAAACTTTCACTCTCTTTTGTGGATGTCTACCGCTTGCCACATCTTGCCAGCAAACTCTGATCATCTGATCATTTGGACCAGTTTTGGCATCGATTTTTTTTTTTCTCACTTAAGGACCTACATGCTTTCATTAGCACTTCCTTTCCTACTGAAAGAAGGCCCAACGCAATTGTAGCCAAATATCTAAATTCATAATCAGCCTAAGAATAGATATTTCTTTTTAAAGAAAAAATTTCTGAACTGTTTACTTTGCCTCATTATTTGTTCTTGTCAATTGTTGTCTCTTATTTCTTGTGTCACTTTCTATTGAAGATTATTCATTCTCTGATGACATGCTTTTTTTACAGCAAAGAGCAACTGGAAACAAAGTTGCTATATGCTATAAATGCTGATGCTGGTTTTGATTTGAGCTGATTGACCCACATGACAACCATGCCAAATGTATGTCAAGTGGAGGAAAACTGTCGGTAGACAGTCTGTGACTCTGATCTGTGTCATCGGTTTTATGTTTCTGCATTCTTGGAAGTGTCAATGACCATCAGAACTTCCTAGAAGACTACAAAGATCAAAAGGCAGAGTGTAGGCTGATTAAATTGGCATGTAAATGATATTCTGGCCAGCCTGCTTATTTAAGTTCAAAATGTACATAAGTGATATCTATAAAATAGATCGGCATTGTGTAGTGCAGGCATGCAGGACTAGTTGGTCTAATGAATGTGATCTTTTTGTAGACTCTAATTTTTTTTTAAAGGTCTCTTATATGTTTGTGTAAATGAGAAGGGATGACCACGACTATCAAAAGAAAAAAGCAAAAAGAAAAAAAAGAATAAAAAAATGAAGTGATGACCACATGTAAGTAGGTCTTTGTAGAAAATTCAGTGCTTAGGCAGTTTTCTAATTTTTCCACCTTTTTTTTTGTCCCTATCTTACATATATATGATGTGTTGTAAATTAGAGGAACGAAGGAGTCTCATATCTCTAATATGCTCAGTTGCTCGCATTGTAAACCGATTTAATAACTATTATTGTGGCATAATAATGATTTTTATTTCGTCTTTTTGTTGGTTGAGCCACTTGGGAACCAAATTTCGAGAACATATTATTTGTATTAATGTTGTTTCTCCTGTGTGAAATCCTTGTTATGAAATTTTGAATGATGTCCTCTCTTTCTGCTTCATCTGTTTCAGTTATTGGCCTCCAGAAAGACTGTTACACTACGCTACATTATAAGCTTATAAGTAGGAGATAATTTGAAGCTATTAAAAAAAAAAGGTAGCCATGTATTATTACATTGGCATTTTAGCTAAAGAGTATGTTTTATATGGTTGCTTTTTAATAGTTTTACCGTGATCAGTAGCAACATTCCAAGACGTGTTTACCTAGTTCATTTCATGGGAAAACCTGGGTTCTAATTTCGTGAATATAGTCTCTCTAAACTAATTTGGAAAAAAACCCTTTAAACTCCCCATGTATTTTTGTATTGAGTGTGGATTTTGAAAATCTAATCGTATATTTTTATTATATCCTTAATGTTTGCAAAATTTCAAGAAAATTAAAGATCAATTGCTATATCATTAGACAAATGTAAAAATTTCAAATTTTTGTGATTTAAAATTGTGTATAAAAAATAAGTTTATTGATTGAATAATAAGTCAAATTCAATTTGAATGAAATTTGATATACATTTTAAGAACATAAAGAGTATCAAATTCAACGGTTAAATTTTTAAAATTCACACTAAAAAAAGAAACATATGAGAAGTTTGAAACTTCTCTCCAAACTAGTTTTGAAAGAAATTTTGTCCCCGTCTCTACTTATTTTAAAGGAATTAAAAAAAAAAAAATTTAAGAGAGCAGATTACTTGTTAATATTGATATTATTATTAGGTTTATTGCTATTATTACGCTTGTTTCGTATTGTTTTTTACTTTATTGCATTTGCCTCAGCAAAAAGGTGACTAAAATCTTGCTAGCATTGCATTGCTCGGATTCCCATTTAGATCGCACTTGTTAACGAATATTAAGGGGTTGTTTGGATTGCAAGTTTCTATAACTCAATTCTCAATTTCCATAACTCATAACTCAAAAATGGTGGGACCCATAGCAAAAAGGTTGTTTGGAAAACGATAACTCTGTTTTCATAACTCATAACTCAATGGCATTTTCGTAAATAAACACACATGGAGGGACCCACAGTCGCAACTTTTGACAACCTTTTGACTTTTTTTTTTTTTTTTTAAATTTTTAGCTTCGGTGAGTTTGGGTATTGAAAAAAAAAAAAAAAAAAAAAAATGGCTGCACCGGCTGACAGGTATGGGCCCACAAATAGTGTGAAAAATATTGAGTGATGGAAATTGGGTGATGATGTCAAACGGGTGTGAAAAATTGAGTGATGAGTTATGAGTTATGAGTGATGAGTGATGAGTGATGGAAATTGAGTGATGAAAAAACCTTGGCCAAACAGCCCCTAAGAATCTCCAAGTTGAATTTTATAAATTTCAGTTTGTTTCTTAACGGCGCATAGTTGATGAAGCAATTAGTTTTAACGTTATAAATTGGGTATCACGTGATTTCTTATTGATAATAGCATTCTTTGTAGTGTTCCATGTTGTGATTCGAATTTCATTTCCTTTTTTCATTATCTATCCATATCAAAAAGAAAAAGCTCATCTCCAAATCAATTTGGAGGAGAATTCCTCTAATAAAATCATCCCTATAAACTTTTAGTATTATAACTTCTCTAATGAGTTATGTGACTTATTTAGATAATATAAATTGATGGTTTTATGATCATGTAATGGGTTAAAGAAGATTTCCAAAAAAAAAAAAAAAAAAAAAAAAAAAATCATTTTTCATCTCAAAACAGTTCTAAGGTTATAAATTGGAAAATTCTCTGTCTCACTTGCATGTTAAACCATGAGATTAAAACACAAAACATTTGAGACATTGCAATCTTTTAAATTTATGATTCCAAAAAATCTAATGACTTGTAAACTTTTTCACTTTCTTTCTTTACAATGGTTGAAGTGATATGTTGTCATTAGTTCATAATAAAAGTATGGTTGGTGAAAAGTTACGTAAAAATGATATCTTCATCACGATTTATCACTTTAATATTGTTGTGATTTTTGCCTACTTTAATTGGTGATGTCAATTGGTGTCCACAATATATAAGAGTTATCTTGTGCACATGATCATTCTCTTCAAAATGAGAAAGTATTTCTTGCACTTGCATAAATTTTATACGTCTTACGCATAATAGATTTTTTCCTTCAAAACCTTAAAAAATGCAATTTTTACTTTAAAAAATTTATACTTTATGTAAATGAAATGGTGAAATTAATACCTCGAAAATCTTTCATGATCAAAATCTTTTTTTTTTTTTTACCCAAAAAAAAAAAACATTTTAACTTCGGGGGAAGGAAAATGGATTTACATTTGAGAAATTGACCAAAACATTTATTAATTTCCCCCCTTATTATTTTGTGCCAGATGGTGTAATTGCAATCTCTCTGAAAAAGGCTCCATTCTCTACTCTTAAGGGTCCGAAGCTCTCTAACCGAGTCTGCTAATTTCATTTCATTTAAAAACCAAAGCTCCGCAAATTCACAAACAAAACCTAACTTTCAGATTCAGAGACACAGAAAAAAGAAAAAAAAGACAAAGATGGTGAAGGTTCGCATGAACACGGCGGATGTGGCGGCGGAGGTGAAGTGCTTGCGAAGGCTAATCGGCATGCGCTGTTCCAATATCTATGATCTCTCCCCCAAGGTCTCTCTCTCTCTCTCCTCCCCTTTTCCATAAACCCTAATTAATTTCCATTTTATCTCTTCTAAGTATTCACCACCTTTAATAGCTTAAACCAATACAACAAAACCTTACACACACGCACACATGTGATTCTTTATTACTTGTTTGGTGAATTCTCTGATATAATTTAAGTTTTTTTTTTTTGATGCAATTCTTTGAATTCTTGCGAGGATTTGTTAAATGGAGAACTGCTATGAAGACATACTTATATGATTGATAAATAGCCTGATAGGATGTGGTGTTGAATTGATTTTATCTATTTTTGAATGTTTAATTT
The DNA here is from genome assembly GCF_932294415.1 of Quercus robur. Taxonomy (NCBI): domain Eukaryota; kingdom Viridiplantae; phylum Streptophyta; class Magnoliopsida; order Fagales; family Fagaceae; genus Quercus; species Quercus robur. Next base: position 42,543,221 of record NC_065539.1, on the reverse strand, counting down.
AAGTATCATGTTGGATTCATTGAATTCTTAGTGTGTAATATGTTATGAATTTGGTTATGGTGTGATTTATTTGCATACATACAGAGGATTGATTTGTGTGTGTGTGTGTGTGTGTGTGTGTTGCTGATTACTATATGTTTGATGAATGGTCTGACAGGATGTGATGTTGTATTTATTTATTTTGAATGTTTAATTTACGCTTATGTTGGAAAGATAGAAGTGTGTAATGTTGTGTCGCGTATTGGTTATGGTATGAATTATATGCAGACGTATGTATTCAAGCTGATGAATAGTAGTGGAATCACGGAGTCCGGGGAGAGCGAGAAGGTTTTGTTGTTGATGGAAAGTGGTGCCAGATTGCATACTACTGCATATGTTCGGTGAGTCTTTCTTAATATGCATTACAGAGCTTTTTCCTCTTGTTATCAGCAAGTGTTTGGTTGCCGAGTAATCCAATCAGGAAAAGAAAGAAATAATTATCTTTTGGTTCTCTTTTTATTTTTAAATGCATTCATGGATCCACCTCCTTTTTTTTTTTTTTTTTTTTTTTTTTTTTTTTTAATTAAGAAAGAAAAAACTCTTATTTTTTTAGATAGCAAGTACAACTGTAGGAAATTCTTACAATTGTTTATACATGTCTCTATTTTCTTACTTTCTTTTGCTGACTTGCAAATAGGGGCATAGCCAAAGTTTTTTGCCTTAATTTTTTTTTTGTGGGGGTGGGGGGGTGTATTGATACATCAATCAAGAGACTCAATATAAATTCAAAACATTATCATTTACCTAGTGGAATTCTTGGAAATTTTAATATAATTTTTAAAAATTTCCCATTTCTGAATGCTGCCAAACAAAATCACCATTCTTTTGATGCATTTTTTTTTTCTTTCTAAATCTCTTTTATTCTTTCTAGTATTATTGTCCATAATGTTAAATATTCCCTATTAACCTATTCCTTTATGCAATATAATGAATTCAGCATTTTAAAGGTCGGGCCTTGGTGCGATGGCAAGTGCCTTCCACCAAAAGCGACAGGTCGTAGGTTCGAGTCTAGGAATCAGCCGCTCAAAAAAAAATTGGAGTAAGGCTGTCTATCATGACCACTCCGAGGCCCTGCAAAAGTGAGGGCCTTGTGCATTGAGTACCACTTTTTTGAGTTTCAATAAAGTGTTGACATATAATTGAAAACTAAAACAAATTCATTACTCACAAGAAAATAAAAAAAAAAGGTTTGATTATTGAGAACCAATTTTTTATTCCATGGGCGCAGTTGGTTAGAAAGGGGTAGAACTTTCTTTTATTAGGGAGCCACCTAAGCCAGTTATTTTTTGGTAGACTATTGGGCCAGTGAGTTAATATTAAATTTTGAGAGGTCATTGATTTAGCTCAAATTTTGGGGGAGTGGCACTGCCTGCAAAGTAAAAGGGAAGATAGAAAAAGAAACAATTAAAACCACTGAGCTCTGTATTTTACCTTCAATAGGGACAAAAGTAATACACCTTCAGGATTTACTCTCAAATTGAGGAAGCATATTCGCACCAGAAGGCTTGAGGATGTACGGCAGCTTGGATATGATCGGGTATAACTATAACCATGCAGAACTTCTTTCATGCTTCAGACTGCATCAGAATTATTTTTCTTTTTTTGTTGTTCCTTCATCTGGATTATTTTAATGAATTTTTTATTTTTTATTTTTACCCTAACCTCCTTACAGATTATTCTCTTTCAATTTGGGCTGGGTTCTAATGCGCACTATGTTATATTGGAGCTATATGCCCAAGGAAATATTCTCCTCACAGATTCTGATTTTATGGTCCTGACTCTTCTCCGGTCACACAGGTTGGTGATTCAGTTCCAATAACCAATCTGATTTTGTTCAATGAAATTTGTATGCCTTACCTCAGAATTCACAAAATACCTGGTTCATCAGTAATTTTTGATATATAGACTCCTTTGCAGCCCAATGCACTGATTGGCTGATGTTTGAAGAGAAACAAAGCTGGGGTTTTTGCAATCTTTGTCTTCATTCAATTCTTTTATTAAAGTAATTTCATGAAGAAATTTAGTGAAATCCATTTACTAAGTAGCATTGCTATTGTTTTTTTTTTCCTTTCCCCTTTTTCCCTATACTGAGTTTAAGAGATAGTGTTATGATGCAATTGCCAATTTATAATAGCTTGCAAATGTGCTTTGTAATATCATTTACTCGCATCTATTTAGTTGGCTTATTTGAGAATTTTATGGAGGTATCAAGAATTATCTATTCAGAATGTTTCTTGGTCATGAAGCAGAGGTCACTAGTTCAAACCTTCCCTTTTCCCTCACCTTGGGGCCAAAACTCACTTATATTAAAAAGAAAAAGAAAAAAGAAAGAAATATTTGCTGGTCATGCTCTAGGACTAGGAAGCATAGACACTTCATTGGGGGGTGCCATACCCGTGTCAAACACAGGACACGTCTATGACACCTCTGCATGCGTGTCCTAGCCAGTTTTTTTTTTTTTTTTGGTTGGAAAAATTGCAGGACATTGGAGGGGCACTTATCTATCTTGAACAATTATCTAGTTATCTTTTACTTACTCTTTTGGATCTTATTCTTAGTTTGTATTGTAATTTCAAAACATCATTTTTTTTTTTTTTGATAGGTAATAAAACTTTTATTCAAAAATACTTAAGCATCATGTTCACAATGGTGAACATTTTGATCAGGAAAAAATACAGCAGGTTCAAAAACTTAATCTAATAGTGTAAGAAATTAGAAATGGAAATACAATTCGTAAAACCCCAAACACGCACCCATTGAAACAAAGTACCGAAGAGAAGAGCTTTTAAAAGATCTAAGGTTCTCTCCTTGTCTTCAAAGATGTGTGTATTATGTTCTGTCCAAACCAGCCACATTAAACATATCGGGACCATATTCCATATGGTTGACAGATGCTTTCCAAACTAGTTTCTCCAAGCAAAGAGGAGAGCTAACTGTCTTCAGCATTTCCCATTTGATCCCATAAACCTTGAAAATTGCACTCCATAATGCATCCATAATGCATGAGAAAACTTACAGTGGAGAGGAAAATGATCCACGGTTTTCCCATCACAATAACACAAACAACACCTGTTAACCAAGGACTGACCTCTCTTAACTAGATTATCAATAGTGAGTATTCTATCCCTAGCTGCTGCCCATAAGAAGAAAGACACCCGTTTAGGCACCTTTGCACACCAAATACACTCCCAAGGAAAAACCTCATTGTAGGGTCTAGACAACAACTTATAGTAAGAGCGCACATCAAACACCCACTTCTTAGTCAACTTCCAAGTCAAAGTATCATCCCCCTCACCCCTCGGCATATGGGAATACAAAAACTCAATGAAAGAACAGACATGTTCCTGCTTCCAATCCTTTGGAGCTCAACGGAAATGAAAATTCCAGCTCCTACTTCCCCCTTTTGAGGCAGATACAATGAGGTCAGAAATCCAAGCCTCTTTAGATCGAGAACGGGTAAACTGATCAGGAAAAAGGTCCTTTAGAGGATTACTCCCACACCAAGGATCATGCCAGAAACTAATATGATGACAATCCCCCACATTATACACTACCTGTCCAAAGAACTTCTTTGCTTCTTCTCTAATGCTCTTCCACATTCCACACCCATGAGTACCTCTTACAATTTTAGTGCACCAGCCTCCTCTAGCCTTACCATACTTGGTTGCTATAACTTGACACCATAACCTATTACTTTCCTTCCCAAAACACCATAACCACTTACCAAGCAAAGCTTGGTTAAACAACCCAACCCTCTGGACCCCCAAACCACCATCCTCCACCAGCAAACAAACCTTCTCCCAAGCAACCAACGGATATTTAAAAACATCCTCAGATGCTCCACAAAGGAAAAATCTCTGAATCCTTTCTAGTCTAGCTGCCACCGCTTGGGGAATAGTAAACAAGGATAAAAAATAGGTGGGAAGACTAGAGAGGGTACTTTTTAATAAAGTAAGCCTACTGCCTTTTGACAGATATAGACGTTTCTATCCAAAGAGCTGCCTCTCCATCTTTTCTATAATAGGGTTCCATATCGATGAGTCTTTATAATAAGCCCCAAGTGGCATGCCCAAATAAGTCATGGGCAAGCTACCCACCTTGCAACATAAAACACGGGCCAAGACATTCAAATTCTCAACATCACACACCAGCACAATCTCATTCTTACCACCGTTGACTCTCAAGCCCGTAATAGCTTTGAAAAAAATCAATACCATTCGAATGTATAGTAATTGTTCTCTCGAGGCATCACAAAACAAAATGATGTCATCAACAAAAAGAAGATGAGAAATTTTCAAACCTCGTCAGACGAGACCCTGCCTGAAAACCACAAAGAAAACCACCATCTTCCGTTCTCTTCAACAACTTGCTCAACACCTCCATAATCAAGAGAAATAACAATGGAGACAGGGGATCCCCTTGGCAGATAGCACGAGAACTACCAAAAAAACCCGCAAGAGACCCGTTCACCAGAACTGAGAATCTAACTGTAGAAATACAGGCCCTAATCCATCTCCCCCACCTCGCCCCAAAACCCATCCTCTCCATAAGATAAAATAAGGCATTTAATTCTCATGGTCATATGCCTTCTCAATGTCCAACTTAACAATGACCCCAAGGATACCACTCTTCAATCTCCTTTCCAAGCATTCATTGGCAATTAGAATTGAATCTAGGATTTGCCTCCCCCCAACAAAAGAATTCTGAGAAGCAGATATCAACTTATCCAAAACCCCACGAAGTCTATGTGCCAACACCTTAGCCAAAAGTTTATAAAGGCTACCCACAAGACTTATAGGACGAAAGTCTTTAATATTGATTGCATTGACTTTCTTAGGGATCAAACATGGAAAAGTGGCATTGAGAGACTTCTCAAAAATACACTAACTATGAAAATCCACAAAAAAAGCCATAACATCTTGTTCTAGTACACTTCAACATTTTTGGAAGAATGCCATAGTAAAACCATCTGGCCCAGGTGCCTTATCACCTTCTACCTCCGTAAGAGCCTCTAGAACCTCCTCCTTCTCAAACTCCCTCTCCAAAGAGTACTTCTCAGCTTCGTCTAAACATGCGAAGTCTAAACCATCAACAGTAGGCCTCCAAGATTTCGGCTTTTGATATAATTTCTTATAAAAATCCACTACCTGATTTGTAATTTCAGACTCAACTCATAGAGAGCCCCCTCAACCTCCACCCCCCTAATCTGATTGGTTTGCCTATGAGAGTTGGCGAGTCTATGAAAAAAGCGAGTGTTATTATCACCTTCTTTAATAAGCAGTGCCTTAGATTTTTGCCTCCACGAAGTCTCTTCCAAAGAAGCCAAAAAATCTATATAAGATTTAACCACCACTCTTCTATTTCTGTCCGCTTGGGTCAGAACTTGCATCCCCTCTTTAATATCAATGTCTAAGAGTTCAGTCGTCAAGCATTTTTTCCTAAAAGAAACATCTCCAAAAACATGCTTGTTCCAGTGTTTCAAGTCCCCTTTGAGAGCCTTCGGTTTACATGCTAGAATATAACTAGGAGGTCCCAAAAAATGATAACTACTCCACCATTGACGCACCATATCCACAAAGCCCTCTACCTTTAACCACATATTTTCAAATTTGAAAGGACTCCTCCCCCTAGACATCCCTCCTGCCTCCAATAGTAGAGGATAGTGATCAGACACCACCCTAGGAAGAATTCTTTGAGTCACATCTAAGAAATGATCCTCCCAATCTGCAGACACCAACGCTCTATCAATTCTGGACATGGAGGGTCTGTCAGAGTTACAAAACCACATGAACTCACCTCCCTCCAAAGGCAAATCAACCAAAGAGTGTTTCGCAATAAAATCCAAGAATTTAAACATGGCTGACTGAACGAAGAACATCCAAGTCTCTCAGATAGATATCTAATAATATTGAAATCTCCAAACAAACACCAAGCCAAAAGCCACCGTGATCTCACAATATCTAGCTCTGCCCAACATCATTTTTTAGTCATAAATTTACTTTATTATCCATTATTGCTCTAAAATTTATATATGTTTAGCTTTATATGAAAAACAAATGTTTAACAAGATTTAATGGTATAAATAAAAATATATTTAATAATTAATTAATATGTTTATCCCAGCCGTGTTGTGTCCTAATTTTTTTGAAATTGCCATGTTGCCGTGTTGTATCAGTGTTCGTGCTTCCTAGGTCATGCTTTTTTCTTGGGAGGTTCAACTGCATAGTGTGGCAAGGATTTTTTGACTGATTGATTTTAATATTGTTGGATGTTAGTACTTTTTCCTTAAAACATTAACAGGATAACCTTCGCTAGCTCTTCTTTTGCTTTCTTGTTTAGTGGTAAAAATGAAACCATTGTTTTTTCTCTCGCTCTCTTTTTCCCTGTTGAATTTAAATATTAGTTAGATATTAACAACTCATCAACAACAGGGATGATGATAAAGGGTTTGCAATCATGTCACGCCATATTTATCCAACTGAAATTTGTCGAGTTTTTGAGAGAACTACTGCTGCAAAGTTGCAAATGACCCTTACTTCTTTTAAGGAGCCTGATAAAAATGAACCCGTTGACAATAATGATGCTGGAACTAATGTGTCTGCTACAGCAAAAGAAAAGCAGGTTAGTCGTAAAGGTGGGAAGTCATCTGAGTCAAGTAAAAATACCAGTGATGGTACTCGGAACAAACAGGCCACATTGAAAAACGTTCTTGGGGAGGGACTGGGCTATGGACCTGCACTTGCTGAGCATATTATACTAGATGCTGGTCTTATTCCTAATACAAAAGTTTCACAAGATAACAAGTGGGATGATGAGACAGTTCGGGTTTTGCTCCAAGCTGTTATGAAGTTTGAGGACTGGCTGCAGGATATTATTTCAGGAGAGAGAATTCCTGAAGGATTCATTTTGATGAAGAAACAAAATTTGGGAAAGGACTCTGTCTCATCTGAACCAGGGAGTACTGGCCAGGTTAGTGTAGTAGTCCTTTGTCCATCTTCCTTGACATGCACTAGATCAGAGTGCAGTTATTATTTTATCTTTGGTTTGGCATATTCTTATCATTCTATCAACTAACCTTATTCTTGAATCTCTTTTCAGAGATTGATAAAAATAAATGTCTTTATGTATTTGTTATTAATTTTTTTGGATAAATAACTAAAAATTTTATTAAGAAAAAAATAGTCAACCCGAGTACATTGGAGATGTACTGTGGGGGTAAAAATCAAGAACCAAAATTACAATGATCAAGTAAAAGAGGAAGAGAAAAACAAGAAAAATGCGACAGGGCCACACTCCAAACAAGGAGAGTGTGTAAGAAAAAGGATATAATCTCTAGTAAAGACCATTCACATCCCTCAAAACAGCGAGCATTCTTTCCCTCTAAATACACCACATCAAACAGTGTAGCAAAAGTCTCCAAAAATCTATATTGCGATGCTGCCCAAATTTACCTTGCCAAGATTCAAACAACTCAATAACCTTAAGTGGCATAACCCAATGCAGCCCAAACAAAAAAAAAAAACACCAATGACCACAATTCACGGGCTAAGGAACAATGAAGTAGAAGATGATCCACCGACTCTCCACACCTCTTGCACATGTAACACCAATCGAGAACAGCAATATGTCTTTTGCGAAGGTTATCAGTTGTAAGAATCTTACCTAAAGAAGCTGACCATGAAAAGAAGGAACCTTCGATTGCCACACCAACCTCCAAGGGAAAGAAAGGGAAGGAGGGTAAAAAGAAAGATAAAAACTACTAACCTCAAACCCTCTACTCCTAGCTAGCTTCCAAAAAACCTTATCGGGACCAACCCCTCGCACTTTTGAAGAGTAAACAATGTCCATGAACCGATCAAAAGATTCTTCCTCCCAATCTTGCGGTGAACGACGAAAATGAAACTTCCAATGCAGCTGCCCACCAGACCAGCCCATAACCTCCGCCACTGAAGAATCCCTTGCCCTGCTAAGACCGTAAAGTTCTGGAAAAGCCTCTTTGAGGGAACAATCCCCACACCACACTTGCTTCCAAAACTTCACTCTAGTACCTTAGTAATGGTCAGGAAGTTCTGGTCATATCTAAGCATCTTTATTGAATATCTGGTTGCAAAGTATTTTTATAACTGTTGTTTGGATTTCCTTTGCAGATCTATGATGAATTCTGCCCCATTTTACTGAACCAGTTGAAGACAAGGGATTATGTGAAGTTTGAAACATTTGATGCAGCTTTAGATGAGTTTTACAGTAAAATTGAAAGTCAAAGGGTAGAACAACAGCAAAAGGCAAAAGAAAGCTCTGCTGAACAGAAACTAAATAAAATACGCTTGGATCAGGTTTGCATCTGTAATTGCTGATATTGTTTATCTATAAAGAATTTTTTAGATTTACATCCTGTCCCTCATGTTTTAGTGCATTGTGTGTCCTAAAAAATTCCATAGTTATGTGTCATTTATATTCACTGGCCATCGTTTCTTAACTAAATGACTGTAACCTGCATTCCCTTCTTTTACAGTGTGTTTGGTAGTCTGGATGGAGAGGAGAGTAGAGGGTAAAAGGGGGGAGGAGAGGAGAGGGAGGGGAATGGTCTTTCTTTCCCCTTGTTTGGATGTTTTAATTAAGTAGGGGGAGGGGAAATCTGTTTTATTCAATAAATTTTTTTCATTACTTATCGTAAAAATTATATATATATTTATTATATTAAAGAGATTTGGGGAGGGGAATAGGTGTCCCTCTCCTTTAAAGAAATAGATAATAATTGACATCATAACAGCAAAATTGGCAATTTTGATGTGGTGTATTTGGAGGGAGAGGAATAGATGCACCTTTGAGGATATGGAGAACTTGGTGGAGCAGAAACTTGTGTCATTCATAGGGACTTTATTTGATTAGTCTCGGGTTTGGGGAATCACATCCAATGATTCTCTCCCTATGTTTATAGATTCCCTTAAATTTTGTACTTAATTTTTAGTCTTTGATGTGTTCTCCTGGCTGCTTCATGTTTTTTTTTTTTCCCCATGAAGTAGTCTTTTTTATTGAAAATTTGTCTTACCTATAAAAAAAAAAGGTAAATTATTTTATATATATATATGTGTGTGTGTGTATATAAGTGGAACCCCTCCCCTTTGAAATTCTCCCAAATTGGAGGATTTGAAAATGAGAAGTTTGAAGGGGTATCTTACCCCTCCAAATCCCTTGAACCCTTTCCCCTCACTTAAAAACATCCAAGCAAAGGGAATTAAACCATCACCATCCCCTTCCCTCTCCTCCCCCCTCCATGCAATTTCAATTCTACGTGTGCAAGGCATAATTTCTTTGAACGTATAAGGGGCTTTAGTTTGCCTCTTCTGCTGCAAATTAATGACTCGTCATAAATAGGGTGTTTAGGTGACTTGTGAGTTCGGTATCTTTTTGAAGTTGGAGGGAGGGGGGGGAGATGAGTTCATTTCTGCATTAATTTGTTTGCTCAAATGTATATTTGTTGACAAATTAATGAAAGCCGAAGTGTAAAAGATCAAATTGTTTTCAGCATCACTTGATCTGATCTTGAAATAAAATTGAATAGACATTTTTGTAGGTGAAGATGGTCTTAAGTCAAAATGATAAAGTAGCCAGCCATAGGTCATTTTATTCAGCTTAGAAACCATAAGTTTTCATGTTTGCATGTGAACAAATAGTTATTGTTCTTTCCTTACACTACTTAGGTTTCCATGGGGGAAAAATATCATCGTGAAACCAGTGATCCTTTGGATTAGTATTTTTTCCAGGATATTTTTGAGTCATATTTGAATGTTTAGTTTATGCATTAATGTCAACAAGAGTCTTACTTTTCCAGCTTCCTTGTTCCTTTTTTTTTTTGAGTTTATTACTATTTCCTACACTGTAGGAAAATCGTGTGCATACTCTAAGGAGTGAAGTTGATCGTTGTGTTAAAATGGCGGAGTTAATAGAATACAACCTGGAAGATGTGGATGCTGCCATACTAGCTGTGCGTGTAGCTCTTGCAAAGGGCATGAGTTGGGAGGACCTTGCTCGTATGGTGAAGGAGGAGAAGAAATCTGGAAACCCTGTGGCAGGCCTCATTGACAAGCTCCATCTTGAAAGGAATTCCATTACATTGCTGTTGAGCAACAATCTTGATGAAATGGATGATGATGAGAAGACACTCCCAGCAGATAAGGTTTTCCATTAATTATACATTTGGTATTATTTCAACATCTGCTTGAGATCGAAAGTGATGAAGCACTGCAGTTTATTCTTCATTTTATGCATTTCTCCCATTGATTCTATTTGCTTATTTGGTTTTACTTTCTTCTTAGGCATCTATAGTGATATGCATGGCTGCACACAGTTTTGTGCCATATTATGATCTTAATGATGTTGACTATAAGATGTTTGTGGAGAAGTCACTAATAAACTGTTTAAATTCTTCTTATAGGTTCAGTAATAAAAAATATATTAGTATTATCAATTCTGAAATGTTCGGTTATTATTGTTGTCATCATCATATATCCTACAATCTCTCTTATGAAGCTTAGCTTTCTTTTGGGCTTTATTTTGAGCATTGCTTATCTATATAATAAAAAAGATGTGGTGTCTAAAGCTTGTATTTTTTGTTATCGTACCTCTTAGGTTGAAGTTGATTTGGCTCTTTCAGCGCATGCCAATGCCCGACGGTGGTATGAAATGAAGAAAAAACAGGAGAACAAACAGGAAAAGACGATTACAGCACATGAAAAGGCTTTTAAAGCTGCTGAGAGAAAGACTCGTCAACAGCTTTCACAGGTAGCTTCATGTTGATGTGATACTTTACATATGATGTGCTGGACTGCTGATACTCTAGCTTTGTATGTTGATTCAAAACTATCAAATTGCTGAATGGTCCACTGCTATTGGGTCATGTTATTTGAATTTCAATAATCTAAAGTCAGCAATCATTAATTTCAGGACCAGATGACTATTAACATGTCAGTGGTTTTTAACTGTGGGTGTCTTGTTGGAGGTTGGTGGGCTTATCGTAAATTAGGTAGCTGGTGGTTTTGGGATTTAATAATGCCTTATTTTATCTTGTTGTGGAAAGTTAATTAGGGTTAACTCCGATGCAAAACTTGGTACTTAGGATGCAGGTTTGATGTTATGGTGTAATGTCAATTGCCTTCGTGGAATGTGAGCCTCACAACTATATTTTCCACCTGAATCTGACCTGATTACAATGGCTATGATTTGGCTAAAAATGGTAAAATCAGTAAATAAGATAGATAAATAATAACTTCACCACACACATAAGAGATCTCAAATGTTATCCTTCTGCAAGGGGGGCACCATGTTTGTGTTTCATTCAAGAATTATAGTATGAACTGCAATGTAAAAAGGATGTCAACATTACAATCTGAATTCTGAAATTAGAAAGAAATTACATGCTCTATATGACAGTGGTAAGGCAGTTCTAGTAGTCCATATCTACCATTCTATATCAAAGCCGATATCTCTGAGTGGATATTTCTTGGTAAAAGGTAATTTGAAACTGATAAATGATTACTGATGATTGTCATTTTGTTATTTTCCATCCTGCCAACTTTCATTTTGATTGTTGTTTTTATTGCTGAGTGTCTTCTTCTCATAAATAATAATGCAGGAAAAAACCGTCGCCACAATTTCACATATGCGCAAAGTTCACTGGTTTGAGAAATTCAATTGGTTTATCAGCAGTGAGAACTATTTGGTTATAAGTGGGTGTGATGCTCAGCAGAATGAGATGATAGTCAAGCGTTATATGTCAAAAGGAGATCTGTAAGTAGATGCTATTATGTTGTCATTATAATATGTACCAACTCCTGATTGGGTAATGGTGTGTTTTTATCTTCATTATCTTTCTAGGAAAAATAAGTATATCTTCGAAGATTTCAGCTTTTATAAGTATGCTAGTCATTAGGGTTAATGAGGATTAAGCTTGATGTCTACTTCTGATGTTGATTTAATTATGTAACAGGTATGTCCATGCAGAACTGCATGGAGCTTCTAGTACTGTGATAAAAAATCACAGGCCAGAACAACCTGTACCTCCTCTGACTTTAAACCAAGCTGGATGTTTCACAGTAAGCCAATAATCCTTCCATATGTTGTTAGCTTTAATTTTACTTTATCTAGTGTTTCTGAGGTGGAGTGAATAAGAGCACTAGATGCGGGATGACTCTACTGTATCTTTCAATTGATGATGTAGGTTTGCCATAGTAAGGCATGGGATTCAAAGATTGTCACTAGTGCTTGGTGGGTTTATCCTCACCAGGTCAGTAAAACAGCTCCTACTGGGGAATATCTTACAGTTGGGAGTTTTATGATCCGAGGGAAGAAAAACTTTCTCCCTCCCCATCCTCTTATTATGGGCTTTGGGTTATTATTTCGCTTGGATGAGAGCTCCTTGGGATCACATTTAAATGAAAGGAGGGTAAGAGGTGAAGAGGAAGGGATAAATGATGTTGAAGAAAGTCAGCCTCACAAAGAAATATCTGATACTGAGTCGGAGAATGAAGCCACAGATGAAAAACTTAAAGTAGAATTGGAAAGTGTTCCTGATTCATCTACAGAACTGTATAAATCAGTAATAGAAGGAACCGCATTTGAACCTGCTAGTGGATTGACTACCACCAATACTAAAGCCATTGATTCACTTGAATTTCCTGTTGAGGAGAAGACTAACTTGGATGGCATTGATAAGAATAATGTATCCAGTATTGCTGGAAATGCTGTTGCTTCAGTAACCCCGCATCTTGAGGATCTTATCGATCGAGCTCTTGGATTAGGATCTGCTAGTGTATCTGGTAAAAGTTATGGAATTGAAGCATCTCATGTTGATCCATTGGAGGAACATGATCATGAAGAGAGGAAAGTGGTGGTCAGAGATAAACCTTATGTCTCAAAGGCTGATAGAAGAAAGCTCAAGAAAGGCCAGAAAAGTAATGGTGTAGATGCAAATATTGGGCAGGAAACTGAAAAACCAAAAGAAATTGATGCTTCTGTTGGTAATCAAGAGAAAAAGGTTCAAATTACAAATCCAGGTGGTGTAAAAATTAGCCGTGGGCAGAGGAGTAAACTAAAGAAGATGAAGGAGAAGTATGCTGATCAAGATGAAGAAGAAAGGAACATTCGAATGGCTTTACTGGCTGTGAGTATAATTACTTGCGCTATTGTTTGGTACTGCTGTTTATTCTACCCCTCTATATATTGATTTTTTCTTGGTTCCTTTATTTATTTTTAATGTGTTGATGCCTTTTTATCCGGACCATGCTCTCTGTGTGTTGCCCTTTTTTTAGGGTAATGCAAGTTTTCAGTGTTTTTTACCCCACAGTAAATACCTATTTTCCTTTCAGAAATGAAGTCTAACATTAAGTTGAATGTGCTATACCAACAATGAATTGGTATAAGTTGTTATATAACAAATTTTGGTATACTCAATAAATCCATAACTTAATGAAATCATAGTTTATTTGGATACACACATAATTTTAGTTGCCAAATACTAAAACCTGTGGAAAATATGCCCAATCAGGATATGATTCCACTTTTTCTGATGTGGATTCTTTGTCAAGAACAGATTAGGACGAGTTTTGAGGATTTGTAGAGCACTAGGGACTAACATATAGCTCATTTTGTTGGTACCTTGTTTGATTCAGTTCCCATGTTTATTGAGTCTCTATCTTTTTGTATTTGTTTGTAATTCTTTAGACTGCTTTATGTTGTTTTTCCATGAAGTAGTCTCTTTTTAATACAATTTTATTACCTATAAAAAAAAAAACAAAAAATGTTTATGGGATGATATTTCTTTTGAGAATGGTGATCTGGAAACTTGCCAAAGAGCTCTAGCTCAACTGGCTACTCCTCCCCTTGCAAGTGCTAGGTGGAGGGTGAGGTCGTGGGTTCAAGACTCATTGGTTGTGTGTAACATACCTATCCAAAAAAAGAAAAGAAATAGTGATCTGGAAACTTGTCCAATGCCTCTTTGTTGTCATCCCATTTTCATGTTGCTCCAAAACTGACAATTTGTTTGTATTTTTAGTCTGCTGGAAAAATGAACAAGGCAGATGGAGAGACACAAAGCATAAATGCAGCTACAGCCAAAGAGAAGAAGCCTGGCAGTGGTATGTTCTCCAAGGGTTTTTTTTTTTTTTTTTTTTGCTTTAATGAATGAATGTTTTCCAAGTTTTTAGTCATTAGAAATGTTATTTATAGTTATCGAATTTTTAGTTGCTGATTATCAATGCTTGAACTATACATGATTGTTTATTCCCCTCAAAAGCCATTACTTGATGGTAGAGAATCCATAGTCAGGAGTGGATAAGTCAAGTTGTCACATATCACAGAACACTAATGATGAAACATATTTTGTATCATCTTTGTTTTTGTTTCATGATTATCTGATGTGATCCTTTCATGTCAATTTCATTAATCTGGCAGCCATTGAAGATGCTTCAAAAATTTGTTACAAGTGTAAGAAGGCAGGTCACCTGTCTCGGGACTGTCCAGAGAATCCAGACGAATCTTCAAATGATCATGCAAATGGTAGTGTTGAAGGTGATCCCCATGTGGGTTTGGGTGATACTGCTCCAGAGATGGACAAGGTGGCCATGGAAGAGGATGATATTCATGAGATTGGTGAAGAAGACAAAGGGAAATTAAATGATGTTGATTACTTGACCGGGAATCCACTGCCTGGTGACATTCTCTTGTACGCTGTGCCTGTCTGTGGTCCTTATAATGCAGTTCAATCATATAAATACCGTGTTAAGATTATTCCTGGCTCTGCAAAGAAAGGAAAAGGTATCCAAAATTTCTATTCCTAAAATCTACAGTTTAACAAAGTTTACTTGTTTCTTTCAAAGTTGTCTTCTTTCCACCCTTCTTTTGATGTGATCGGAACTTGCTCCTCTATTTTTCATGCTATATATTTGTAGATTTACACATTTATTTATTTTTCTTTTTCACTTTTTGTAGCTGCAAAAACTGCCATGAATTTGTTTAGCCACATGCCAGAAGCATCAAGTAGAGAAAAGGAATTAATGAAAGCCTGTACAGATCCTGAGCTAGTTGCAGCAATTATAGGCAATGTGAAGATAACAGCTGCTGGACTGACTCAGTTGAAACAGAAACAAAAGAAAGGCAAGAAGAGCAGCAGCAAACAAGAAAGCTAGGCAGCAAATTGTGTAATGGGTCTTTTTGAAATCAAGCCAGAGGTTTTTTCAAATTTGGCTGTCTTTTAGGAAACTGGTTTCTTTGGATTAAAGTTTTAAAAGTGAGATGTATAGCTGATATGACTTCTGTAAATGTCGGTGTAGTCCTTGATTAGCCAATCTTGACATTCAAAGAAGCTGAAATCTTACAGAGCTTCTGTTGAGATCATACGCAATGAATATGGTTATTTGACAGTAAAGACTAAAGAGTCTAAGCGGCATTCATTTCTGTGTTCCTTGTTTACTTTTCTTTTTGTCAACAACAAAGAGTGAAATTTTTAGGTATATATCTAATTCTTTGCTCGCAGGTCACCCAACATCAAGGTTTTTTTTTTAATTGACGAGTACCTTGTAATTCATGGCTTTCTCAAGTTTGAATACCCTTTTTTTTTTTAGTTTCTAACTAATTAAAAGAGGTCTGCTATCATATGCATGTATAACTTGCTACTAAAAACTAAAAAAATATGTATTCGAGATGCCATCATTTGTAACTCAATACTAAAAAATACGTGCTTTTGTCAAGAGTTTTGTAGCTCAACTGGTACATTATGATGTTTCTAACGGAGATGTGAGGTTCAAATTTCCCCACTCAACTATCAAATTATGAAAAAAAAAAAAAAACTTTTTGAAATACTAACCTTAAGAATTACCGACAAGTAATTTATGTTAAAAATATTATCGGCATTGCCCACAAAATGATAAAAACAATGACATTTGAGTTACGTATGTTAGATCTAAATCAATAAATAAGTAAATAATAAAAGGTTGATCATGCCTAGGAAAGTGCTTACTCCAAACGATCTTCTCTAGTTCTTTTAAAATGAAGAAAGTCTATTTTATAGTGTGAACATTTTATTTCTTGGTGTCACGTCACATTAGAATGCTTATTTAAGACCCAGTTATCTCGTGGCAGGGTGTTCGGTTCTTAATCAAAGAGTGCTAATCAATGACACTATCACAGCAAACCCAGGAAACTATGCGCATGAAGTAACCTTAGTAAGAAACGTTTATTTTTTTAGAAAGACTTAAAGAACAAGTTTGGATTAAGGCAATGTGATTAACAAATTTACTTATAGGCTTGCGGTAACAATTTTACAAGCTAAATAACATAGGAACATACAAAAGGAGAAAAGTTATGCAACTGGCAACCCTGTTTCTTCAGCTGGAGGAACATCAGTCAAATCTAGACCCTCCGCTGGTAAGTCAGAAGTAAGCGGACCCAAGATTCCATCAGAGCTGAGAGTCAGTCCACTCTGCAAATAGATAAAGTATTTGCACAATTAGGCTTGCCAAATTGGACAGATACTCGTTCAAAAAACACACCAATGATCTCTCCAAGCACCCTTAGCCTTCAGGAATGCTAGTTCATGTACTTGGCCACAAGGCTGGAACTCAAATTAAAGTCAAATATATATTTTGATCTTCTATATTTTATTTTTTTACTATTTTGGACCATATTAAATATGTAAGTATATAGTAACTAAACAAGTACCTCAGGCTGGAATCTAAGCATGTCTGCACGAGCCATGGCTTCAGCTTGAGCTATTCTCTGTCTAAATGTCTGAGCCATTTCCTCCGCCTGTCAGAACAGAATCAGAAACATAACCATAATTTTCAAATTTGCTTGGCAGCAAGATAGAAATCTTTCATGGATCATAGAAAAAGAAACATCAACTCAGAATACAACATTTTGAGCTTCCTCTATCCACTGTAACTACAAAATATTAGTCACACTTAAAGCATGGCTAATGTGAATTTACGGTAAAATCATACATGCAACTGGTAGTGAGGTTTAGGATATGTGTCAGAAAATACCTTCTCAAAAACAAGCTTTGGATTGCGAATCATGTCTCCAGGAGTAGGTTCTAACTTCTTGGTGGAAAGACTTACTCGGCCTCTCTCACGATCATGGCTGAGTATCATGACCTACACCATGAGAATTAGTTTTAAAATGTTCACCTCTACCAAGTAGCATAAATTTTCTGCCAAGGACTTGTACTATGGACATACCTTGAGAGTATCACCAGGTTGAAGTACCGTTGCAATATCTGAGACACGATCATGACTAATCTGACTGACATGAAGAAGGCCATTGATTCCACCAATGTCAATGAAGGCACCATATGGTTTTAGACTCTGCACAGTTCCAATGACCACAGATCCAATTCCCAGTTGTGCCTGGCTATCAGCCATGGCTTTGCGGTTACTGAGTACTAGCCTTGACTGCTCCTCATCAACCTCCACAAACTTTAGTGGAAGCTCCCTTTCAATAAGGTCTTCGGCAGTTGATTTCTAATATATATGCAAGAAAGAGTGACAAATTTGTATTAAAAAATGGATTACAAATAATATGAAGCTCATTAACGAAAGAAATGCATGCCAGAAGAAAGAATAAAATTTGTGATGATGATCTTATTCTCTAAATCATACAAGATAAAATCCAATCACATATACAATGGTGGGTAGAATACTTACCTAATACATTAGTATGGAAGAAACTTGTTAACATGACATCAAACAAGTATCAAGCATACTTAGTTGTGAGGTTATCATTATTTGATACATGCTTAAAATTTGGGCCATATTACAGCCAGATCATTTTGATTTCGACTACTACTTCCAACTCTAAATTCTTTTTCACCAATTATTACTTCCCATACAACTTATTGCCACCCCTACAACAACAACAACCAAGCCTTAGTCCAAAATTTTTTTGGTTGGCTATGGATCCTCAATAGAGTGAACAAACTAATCAGGGTTGGCTATATACATTCTTTTTTGTCATTCTATTCAAAGCCATACACTCTGTTACTTCTATAATTGACATGTCCTTTTTCATTACTTCTATTAATGTTATTTTCAGTTTTCCTCTACATGTTTTTGTTCCCTTGACTTGAACCTACTCACAATTTCTTACTAGTACATTAATTGCTCCTTTGAACATGACCAAACTATCTCAAGTGCACTCTTCTCATCTTTTCATCGATTGGGGCCACCCCTATCTTTAAGAAAATTTCCTCATTTTGAATCCTATCTTTCCGTCTATTTCCACTTATCATTTTAACATTCTCATTTTACCAACACTCATTATGTATATGTTGCTTCTTAATAGCCCAATATTTAGTATTATAGAGTATAGCACGTCTTATTGTAAGTAGTCTTACAAAATTTTCCCTTGAACTTAATAGGTATTTTATGATCACACAATATACCTTACTGCAACCTCCCAGACATATGATTACTATTAGTTTCAAGCTAATCAAATTGAGCATTGGGAACGTGCAAGCCATATTTAAGAACTAACCGATGATATCTGTGAAAAAGGAACAAACCCTCTAAGGCCTTCCACCACAGCCACCACTCCACCTTTGTTTGCACTAACAACCTGCATATATATTCGAGGTATTAGTTCATTTTTTCCCCCAAAAAATAGGGCAGTTATTTGAACAGCATAAATTTCTCTTAATGCACGAATAATCAAATTAGTAAAAGAAACAACATGAAGCAGAAAAGGAAGGATCTATAGCAAGAACTTCCTCAACTGCTTACTTAGAGTTTACTAAGGTACAAGAAAGCCTTTGACCTGCAACACTACAGGGAATGATACTCAATATGGTTAGCATCTTACTCATTACCTAAATGAAAATACTTGACAAGGATCACAACTAATATTCCTGACAAAAGAAGAAACAGAAAAGAAGCAAATTTTTGGTGTGAAAAAACCCACCTTACCCTTGACGACAACATCCTCAGTTTGAAGCTGTCTACACCTTTCCCATGCAAGTTCATACTGGATTGAACGTAAGCTAACAATCAAGCTATCATCAATTTCATTTTCACCAATAATTACGAACTCATCTTTCAAACCAGGAAATATGCCTGCATCTTCTACATGTTTTATTTTGTGAATACATGCCTCTTGGACAGGCAAATATGCTGATGACTTTGCAGTAATGTCAACTAGTGCACCATTGTTATCTGTTTTGAACACAGTTCCTTTGACCTGTAAGAAAATATGCATCAAATGCATCAAGCTAATGTTCCTTTTTGTGTATGTGTATGTGTATGTGTATTTCTTTTAACTTCTTTTTGGGCTTTTGAAAGTAGACAGAGGTTTAAAGGATAGTGTATCATACAAAAAATTCCCTTCCCTAAAAATCAAATAAATGCAAACCATATCCTTCTTCTTCTTTCCTGAATTAAATTGATGCAAGCATATCTTCCTCAAGATTACAAATGTGGAAGAAATGAATCAATTTAGCACGTAATTCAGAAAAAGTTAAATAATTCAATCAAATATGTCAAAAAAACCATTAACAATATTCAGTGGAACTCAACGTGTATCCAATCACACACCCACAATATCAACTTGCACATAAAAACCCACTAAGCAATTCCTCATTTGAGCTCACAGCCATTAAAACCCAAACACAAAGTTCCATTCTATGCGTGCCTCACTTTGAACAACACAACAATTAGTCATTCTAGCTCATACCCACCAAAGAACTCTCACTCAAAACCCAATTCCTACTCACAATTTCAAAGAAAAACATTGAAACAAAAAAAGAGTGGCCAACCAACCAACCTTGGTTCCAATCTCAGCATTGAAGTCGTACTTTTCAAGAGCAGCGTTGAAGTCATCGAGAGTGAAGGGCACACCTTCAAGAGGCGTAGTACGACACCGTTCATAGGCATCCTCGAAGAGTTTCTTAAGCTCAGCCCTTTCTTTGGTCTGTGCGTTTGAGATTGCCACTGCTGAGACAATGGGAAACAAAGTGGGCTTGTGGGTTTGCTTTGAATAGAAAGGCTTTGACTTTGAGAAGCGAGAAGAAGAGAGTGGTGAACATCTTAGGCCTGTGAATTGCTGAGCTAAAGACGCCATATTCCCTCACTCCAATTTTGTTCCTGTGTTTCGTTGGAGTCAGATAAGATAGAGAAAAAGGAGGACCAGAACAAAACAACATGTTGCACACTTTGGATAATAGATACCAGAAAATGGTGAACCGGTTGAATTTTTGGTTTTGGTTTTTATTTTTATTTTTCTTAGGACATAATTTTACCTTAAATTAATTAATTTATAGAAAAGTTCTTGAAAATTTCTCATTCTATATCCTGTAGTTTAAGAGATTTAATAATGGATAAAATACTATTTTGGTACCTTAAAAAAAAAAAAAAAATCTATACAAAGGACCCAAACTTTTTTTTTTTTTTTTTAACTATTCTATTGAGTGTATGCAAACACCACAAAAGACCCCATTATTAGTGAGTTATTACTTAATCTCTCAAAAGTTATATATTAAATCTGATAATTTTATGCCAAAAACATTATAACTCAACTAGTTAGCATCTTGTGATATGTCCATAACATCTAGCCATTTAGGATTCAAATCCTCTTCCCACATTGTAACTATCAAATTATCAACAACAACAAAAAAATAATAAATAAATAATTGAGGATTTTAAAAAAGTAGCTATTAAATCTTATCTCCAAATGAAAGAGGGATATTGAAAAGAGCCTTGTAGCTTACTAGTACACTCCAAATGAAAAAGGGGTATTGTGGTGAAGAGTCTTGTAGCTCAATGACAGGGCCTTGTTCTCCTTTAATCGAAGGATCATGTTTAAAGCATCTTCTTCAAAAATCATGTAAGTTACAGGCTTTTGTTGAGGTGTGTTTTGCGACAAGGGTAAAAAATGCAAGAATAGTCCACATCTCCCATCAGGTTTTTTAGAAATGATTATTTGAGAAAAGTGAAGTCCAACTTT
Source organism: Quercus robur (assembly GCF_932294415.1). Classification (NCBI taxonomy): domain Eukaryota; kingdom Viridiplantae; phylum Streptophyta; class Magnoliopsida; order Fagales; family Fagaceae; genus Quercus; species Quercus robur. Next base: position 42,522,197 of record NC_065539.1, on the reverse strand, counting down.
CAAATGTATGATGAACAAAGGCTTATGGTGTTTTAACAAGAGAAATCGAAAATACAATGACAAAAATGCATAAAATACACTTAAAACATCAGGTCTGAGACTTTGACTCACTGACAGCATGAAGAGGAAATTGACAGAGGTCGCAAGAGAGAGAGGGAAGGTTTCTCTATACTAATATTTACACCCCTAAACTTTAGAATAGTGAGAATTTCGCAAGCTGAATGGATTTTTGCTCTAAAATTTCAATTCTAAGGGTAAAACATGGCTAGCTTGTTTTGAATCTAATTGAGGCATTTTATATTGAGTTTTGGGTGCTCTTAATGACTAGTTTTTAGTCAATAGAAGAGGTTTTGGACCCCAATGTGTTAATTAAGGAGTTATTTTCAGGTTTGCTTTTGTTTGGATAAAATGAAGACTTTCTTTTATCATTATTAAGGGAAATTTCGACTAAGCCCTTATTGGCTCCCCATTTTCAGATGTTTCAAGCTCTTGAGAGGCTCATCTAAGCGAGGGCTAGAACTTGAAGTTAGCCAATGAAAGCCAACTATGTTTTAAAGGCAAAAAAGGTTAATGCAAAAAACTTGGGACATAGACAACATGAGCATAAAACCTCTATTGTGGTGAAAATTTAAGATATAAGACTTTTTTCATGAGCTTGAGTACCTGACAAAAACAAGAAAGGACAAGGCAGCAACGAAACTGTGAATGGGAGTGCAAAGGAGAAGGACTCATAAAGTACGTTCGGCCCATGGGTTGTGGTGGCTCGTAAGCGCAATGGGACAAGGAAACAGGCAGTTGGTGGGTCCTTTATGGGCCAGGTACATGATCAGCCGTGGAGTGGTCCTGTGTTGAATGGGAGTAGGATGACAAATGTCATGGATAATGTACAACCCAGCCATATCGCTGGGCTTGGGAAAGAAATGAAGCGTAGACTTTTGGCCACTAGAGATTTAAATGGGCCATTGCTGGCTAGCTCCTTGCAATGGCTAGGGGAGACGCCCAATTCATGGGCTAAAAAGGATGTTGTGGGAAGCCCAGATAATGTGGGTGTGGAGAAGTTTATGGGCCGGACTGGGCTTGGAGAGGAGAAGTGCGCCTAACCAAAGCGGTTCGGTTAAAGGAAAAAAAGCTCTTGCGCGTGCTAGGGCTCTTAAAGTCAACTCCCTTGGCACTGTTAGAGCAGCTGAGGAAAAAAATACTCTCACTGAATCACCACACACAAGGCTGATCTGCTTAAAGTTGCGATGGTGACCAGCAGCCACGGATTTCTTCAGACTTCCAGTTCACAGCCACGACATGCTTGGAAGTGGGCCTTAAGATTGAAGGGAGAGATTACTGATCTGAACCCGAGTTAAAGCAGGGGCGGCTTGGTATGGATGTTGTTAACATGGAGCTCATCGGTTCCGATACCAGGTGAAACGAACCCACCGAAGTGCTTAGTCGAGTTGAAGACGCTAGTACTACTTCCGAGCACCATGAATCAATTGGGGTTCAGACCCGTGGTGGAGGTTGTGTAAGTCTTCCATTTGGCTATTCTGGATAGTCTTCAAATGGCTGCGCAGGAGATGTAATGAGGGGTGATGTAGGAGTTGCTGAAGTAGAAAGGATGGATTTTGAGGGAGAAGGTGAAATTGTTGCTAGCCTTTAAGGTTTGCTCCTCCCAGACCATATTTAATCATGAATATTATCATTTGGAATTGTCGAGGGGCGTTGAAGCCCTCCTTTCAAAAACATGTTAGTGAGCTGGTTCGGATTCATAATCCAGTGATGATGGTAATTTTGGAGACCCGTGTTGGGGGTGACAGGGCAAAAGGAATCATTGACAGATTGCCTTTTGATGGCTCAGTTCATACGGACACCATTGGGTATACGGGTGGTTTCTGGATGTTGTGGGATTCAGAAAGGGTGGATGTCAATCCGTTGGCTAACACTGAGCAGGAAATTCATGCTATAGTTAAGGTACGTAATGCAAATTCTAGCTGGCTTTTTACTGCTGTATATGCTAGTCCTAGAACTGATGAAAGACATATTTTATGGAATAATCTTATTAAAACTGCTGAGTTACATGATTTGCCATGGGTTGTGGTGGGCGATTTTAATGAACCTTTGTCGGGGGAAGATAAATTCGGGGGAAGAGCAGTGAGTGTCAGTAGATTGTTGTTGTTTAAAAAGTGTCTTGATAAATGTAATATGATTGATATTGGGTTTTCGGGCCCCCGATTTACTTGGACTAATAGAAAAGATATTCAAGCACTTATACAGGAAAGAATAGATAGGGTTTTTGTTAACCCCAACTGGTGTTTATCGTACCTGGAAGCTCGGGTGGTCCATCTTACCAGATGCCATTTCGATCACTGCCCTATTCTTTTGGAGATGCAACTGATAATTAATATGGGGAGAAAGAGGCCTTTTAGATTCCAGACATGCTGGCTGTCTGAACCTTCTTTCCCTTCTATTGTGTCAAGAGCGTGGAGTGATTCACCTGCTCTGGGAAAGGCAGTTAACAGATTTACCCAGGCAGCAATTAGGTGGAATGCTTCTCATTTTGGCAATATCTTTACTAGAAAAAAGAACATTATGGCTAGGATCAATGGGATTCAACGGGCACTATCTATGAGACCTTCTGCTTTCCTTGTAAATTTGGAGAATGAGCTCCTTAAGGAGCTAGACAGAGTGTTAAGCCAAGAAGAGGAGCTTTGGGCGTTAAAGTCCCGCCCGTGTTAACTGGATGATCCAAGGTGACCGTAACACTACCTTTTACCATGTGTCCACCCTTGTTCGAAGGAAAAGGAACCAGATCTTAGCTATCAAGGATTCTATAGGGCAGTGGGTACATGAGGAAAGTGTTATTAAGGAGGTCTTTAGAAGCGGTTTCAATGGTATTTATACCTCTTCCTTTGTTTCGGGCTCTCGAGTTGCTCCCGGTATATCCTAATGGCAGGCTAGCTTAACGAATGAGGAGAGGGAGAGTATTGGTGGGGTTGCATCAGAGGAAGAGATAAAATTTGCCCTATGGTCTCTTAAAGCTTTCAAAGCCCCAGGATCGGATGGGCTGCATGCTGGTTTTTTCCATAGATTTTGGTTGATTGTGGGTAACTTAGTGGTTGATGTAGTAAAGAAGGTGTTTGCTGAAAAGTTTGTGCCGGAATACTTGAATAGAACTCTTATTGCTTTAATTCCTAAGATACAAAGCCCTGAGACGTTGAATAACTATAGGCCTATTAGTTTGTGCAACACCGTGTGTAAGATTATTAAAAAGATTATTGTTGCTAGACTTAGACCTTTCTTGGACAAGCTTATTTCTCCCCTCCAAACAGCTTTTATCCCGGGAAGGAAAGGCATTGATAATGTGATTATAGTGCAGGAAATCATTTACACTCTCAGTAGAAAGAGAGGAAAGGCGGGGTACATGGCCATTAAGATTGATCTTGAAAAGGCATATGACAAACTTGAGTGGAGTTTCATAAGAGATATGCTCATTAGGGCTAATTTGCCGGCTGATTTGATTGACATTATTATGAGTTGCATATCCACGGTTTCGACCTCTATTTTATTTAATGGAGAAGCTCTTGACCCGATCTATCCATTGAGAGGCATAAGGCAGGGAGACCCACTATCTCCATATTTATTCATTCTATGCATGGAATTTCTAGGTCAACTCATTGAAGAGAAAGGTAATGCTAAACTATGACAGCTTGTGAAGGCTTCGTGTGGTGGGCCAGCATTTTCACATCTATTTTTTTGCAGATGATTTGGTCTTATTTGCCAAAGCTGACCACATCAATTGCTTGGCTATAAGGGATGTCATTGATGCTTTCTGCAATGCTTCGGGTCAATCAGTGAGTGCCTCTAAGTCTAGAGTTTATTTCTCGCCAAATGTGGATAGGGACTCGAGGGAGTCGTTCTGTGATATCCTTGGATTTGCCTCAATGTCATTGCTTGGCAAGTACCTTGGAATTCCTATTAAGCACCCTGGTTCTTCTTCTCAAGATTTTAACTACATTCTTGATAGGGTGAAGAACAAGTTAGCGAGCTGGAAAGCTAACTTGCTCTCCTTGGCTGGTCGGGCAGTCCTTATTCAAGCATCTTCAGCAGCTATTCCAGCATATGTCATGCAATGCACTTACATTCCGAATAAAATCCTAGAGGGAGTTGATCGGGTGAATAGAAATTTTCTTTAGGGGTCGACGGAGTCGTCCAAGAAAATTCACTGGGTTGGGTGGCAAAAGGTAACAAAACCGAAGGAGGAAGGCGGCCTTGGTTTGCAATTTGCTAAGGGCAGAAACACCGCCTTACTAGCCAAGCTTAATTGGAGGTTGAATGTTGAAAAAGAAGCTTTATGGGCTCGGGTATTAAGGCAAAAATTACTGCAGCCAGAGGAGAATCAGTTCAGCCAATGCAGATAAGTTGCCATGTTCGCAGATTTGGAAAGCAATTAAGAAAGGGAAGGGTACTTTTAATGAGGGCAGCATGTGGATGATTGGAAGGGATAGTAATCTCCGATTTTGGTGGGATAACTGGACGGGTAAAGGGCCTCTTGGCTGTATAATACAAGGTCCTTTAACCCGAGGAGTCGACCAATGGAAGGTTTGTGAGATACTTTCAGATTTTAGTTGGGATTGGAGGCGGATTCCCTTCGATCTCCCTTTCAAGGACGAGCTTGAGATGGCATTGCTGCTTAAGTGGAACCCCTTTTGTGGATGCGACCTTCTTTCTTGCTGACTTTGTTGGATTTCCGCGAGCTATCATGGCAATTTCTGGCAGCACCCTGTCTGTTTCAAACCATACATGCACTTTGGTTCCTGGACGTGTAATGAGCTGTGAAAAGAGTTAACCCTCTTTCCGGAAGATTGATTGCATTACTGGACGGACCAGCACCGTTGTTTCCATGCGCGAGAAGTGGATTCTGCATAACGTTCGGCTTCTCTTCTTGTGATTCAAACTTCAACAGTTCTTTGCAAAGAGATCCTGCACCTTATGTCTTAGATTGTAGCATCGATCTGTTCCCTCTTAACTTGCTTCCTATAGCCAGAAAGATAAGACGGTGCAAACCTTATACTTTCAGTAACATCGTCTTAATGTCTTCATCTTATCGTCTGCGTCAGCCTAAGTGCACCAAGCATTGCCATTGAGCCAGTTGTTGGGGAGTATCCCGGGAAAATACTCTAATAAAGAAAGTCATTTCTCTCTTTGGCCGAGGATACCAAATTAGGGGAGAGCGAGCTTCCTGAACCCCCAACTTCCATTGATTCAACTGAAATGAATGATTCAACCGCTACTTCAACAACATCAATCGATGAAGCTGATACAGAACAGAAGGAGCAGCTTATGACTTTGAAGCAGTAGGATATGCCTGCCTTTTCTTTCCATTATGTACTTCGGGAGCTAAGAGTGGAGAGGAATCCCAGTAGTGGAACCTAATCCATTGACATCGGGGATGGAACAGAACCCGACTCTTATCAGATTCTCCTTCCCTTATATTATCCAAGCCATCCCCATTTCTTTTACGAGTAGAGGGCAGGATAAGCTAGCCTGGTCGGGCAATTCGAGGGGTACCTTTGACCTCAAGAGTGCCTACTTTATTGCCACGGCTGAGGAAGCTATTCATCCCTTTAATTCTAGGTGGATTTGGAAGCTTGAAACGTTGCCTAAGATCAAAACTTTCCTATGGAGATGCCAACATAACAGCATAGGTGTAATGAGTTGCCTTGTTAGGAGAGGGGTGGAAGTTGATGAGTTATGCCCAATCTGCCATAGAGAACCTGAATCAATCATTCATGCCATTAGAGATTGTGCTTGGGTTAAGGGAGTTTGAATGCAGTTAGGTGTGAGCATATCTAATCAGGAATTTTGGATGAGTAATCTCCAAGTTTGGATCAACCTCAATGGGAAAGCCAAGTGTAGCCATGCCCAAGAAAAACCTCCTTGGAAAATTACCTTCTCTTTTGATGTGTGGTGTATATGGTTAAACTGGAATATGGATGTTTTTAAGGGGAAGAGGGTGAACCACAATCTGTCAAAGGATATTATGAACCAAGTCTTGGAATTTATATACTGTGTGCACTCTCTAAAGAGCTCGAACTGGAAAATTAATAGGAGTATTCGATGGGAAAGGCCTTCGTTGGGTTGGAAGAAACTTAATACTGATGGATCATGGTTGAGAGGGGTGGATAGAGCTGGTTGTGGCGGCTTAGTAAGGGATGATTAAGGGGAGTGGATTGCGAGTTTTACTAGATATATTGGTTCAACAAATAGCTTCACAGCAGAGTTATGGGGGCTGCGAGAAGGCCTTCTTCTTTGCTGCAATTTAAACATTGAAGCCCTTGTTGTTGAATTGGATGCTCAAGCCGTGGTGGAAGACTTGAAGAACAATGCTTATGTAAATAACATTGTCTCTCCCATATTGGATGATTACAGACACTTGGCAGCGCGCTTCCAGCAAATCCAGTTTAAACATTGCTATCGTCAAGCCAACCGGTGTGCAGATTTGCTTGCTAGAATGGGTGCTGTTCAGGAAAGTGATTTTATTTCCTTTGTTAGTCCACTTGTGGACATTTGCAATGTTTTTGAGGAAGACTTGAATGGTGTATATTTTAATAGGATGTGCACTGAACCTATTGTATTTGTTTAGTTGTTTAATGAAATCGTCTGTTTACCAAAAAAAAAAAAAAAAAGAGTAGTACACATGAGTAGACTCATGCAAAAGGTTCAAAAGAAACTGATTCATACTCTTCAAACTACAGTCCCTCAATTTTTCTAATATGTCACATGGGCTTAGGTCATGCTTAAAAGAATAACATATGTATAATATATGAATTGGGCCCACAAGAAGGTTGAACTTAGTTGAATCGGGTTTGTAGAAAATGTATCACAAATATGGCCATTAATAGCTTTTATAGTGGGCTTTTTAATAGTAAACATCAATTAAATATTACTCTATCTGTCTCAGTTTGTTTGTCCTCTATTCTATTTTTGGATGTTCCAAAATATTGTCCTGTTTCTAAAAATAAAATTAATTAATTTACTAATATTCCTATTATACCCCTACTTTATTTTCAAAACTATTTGAAAAGAAAACTAACAAATATTTAAAAAATTAATTTAATTGGGGCACCTTTTTAGTTGTCTTATTAAGAATAACTCTTAAAAAAAAAAAAAAAAACTGATAAATTTATTTAAGGATAGTTTTGTGAACTTATACATTTTTATAAGGCAAATAAGACAATAAATGATATTCCTTTAAAATGTTTGACTTTTCAAACAAGACAAACAAATTGGGACGGAGTGAGTATTTATTTGACCTTTTATTTTATATACACTTTTCCATTTTAAAAGCATTCTTGTTTTTTGATATAAAAAATTGCTAAATAAGTTTTAATTTGTATTTATGTTTTATCTACATCTCTTTCACAAGTTGTTTGAAAATTTTTGTCAATGATTATTCAACAGACTCATAAAAATTATCTTTTTGGTGAAATAGTTTACTGTTTCAATAAAAATGGATTTATATTAGCTCAATATTTTGTGAACTTTTTTTTGGAGGTGGAATAAAAATTCAAAACTTAACAATATTTTTTTCTTGAAAAAAAAACAATTATCATATTGCTCACTATTGCATGGTGAAATTAATAGCCTCAGATTTGAATCCATACCGATCCCAGTTATTGCATGACACGCAAGGTCGGCTCAAGTGAATTAGAGGACGAGATTGAAAGTTAAAAATTCTTTTTTTTTTATCTCAATTATTGGATTAGAAAATTTTTTAACCTTTAAACTTTTTTACTTTTTCACTTTTTAATCTTTCTAATTTTACATCTCACACACTTATGTTAGTTGCACCATACAATCATTTCATAGGATCCAAATCCGATTGGCATAACCATCCATGCACACGAGAGAGGTGGCAATCTGCTTGAGAGTTGAGACACAACAAGAGGGACATACAACTTACAACGTTTTAACTGCAACAAATGAATAGGTGATTTCGCTCCAATTCCAAAGGATTTTAAATTTAATTCGTCGTTAAAGATGAGTAATTATAGCAAATGCTTTCTCCTCTTAACTGAATTTATGATAAATTTAATTTTCCGTTAAAAGAAATAATATATGATAGTAATTGTTTGCATTAATGTACCAAATCTCCGAAAATTTGGAAATGATGTCGCAATTTTTTTGCTTTATTGACTGATTTAGACCTACTTTGGCAAGGCTTAGATCCAATCGGAACCGTTGATCACCTCAGAAAATTAATCACATTCCATGATCATTCTTATCCACCCTTTATTTCTACCATGCAGGGAAAAAGAACTAAACAAGAAAATACACAAACCGTTGATCGCCTCATCAAAATGTCCATACTTCACAATGAGCCATAGAGTTTATCATCTGCATGGAAACATACCAAATCAGAGCCATAATATTTGACAAATAGATACAATAGAATAATTTATTTCCTCTAATATCAAACATTCCGTTTTCACCACCCACTGATCCCCTATATATAGAGCCATACCCTTAATCTTCAAAACCCATCTTGCAAGACTCAGTATTGTGTTCTTTCTTCTTTCTTTTATAAAAAATCTTGTTTCTTTCTCTTCCTTTGAATCCCAAGATGGCACCAGAAGCAACAACCAAAACTGTGAGTGTCCCTAAGAGAGCCTATGTGACCTTCTTGGCTGGCAATGGTGACTATGTGAAGGGAGTGGTTGGTTTGGCTAAGGGTCTGAGAAAGGCCAAGTCAGCCTATCCTCTTGTAGTGGCCATTTTGCCTGATGTGCCTGAGGAGCACCGTCGCATACTTGAATCTCAAGACTGTATTGTCCGTGAGATTGTGCCTTTGAGCCCTCCGGAGAATTATGCTCATCAATTTGCTATGGCATACTATGTCATTAACTATTCTAAACTTCGTATTTGGGAGGTAAATCTTTTGCTTATGAACCCTTGTTATGTTTTTCATGGTGCACATCACGCAAGCCATAAAGTCTTTCCTATCTAAAACATTATTATATATATATATATATATATATTTTTTTTTTTTCTTTATTTAATATTTCTTTTACTTCTTGATTAAAGAAAAAAAGTCTTTTTTTTTTTAGGAAAAATAAAAAAACAGTCTTTATTGCAAAGGTTAGGATGTGATTGCTATATATTGTAAGATAAAATCAATATTTGATTTGGTTATTGGTACGTATAGTTTGTGGAGTATGACAAGATGATCTACTTGGATGGTGACATACAAGTGTTTGACAACATTGATCACCTGTTTGACTTGCCGGATGGGCACTTTTATGCTGTGATGGACTGCTTTTGTGAGAATATATGGATCAATTCTACTCAACACAACATTGGCTATTGCCAGCAGTGTCCAGAAAGGGTTCAGTGGCCAGTTGAGATGGGCTCTCCTCCTCCACTTTACTTCAATGCAGGCATGTTTGTTTATGAGCCTAAGCTTTCAACTTACCATGATCTCTTGGAGACTGTCAAAGTCACTCCTCCAACTTTATTTGCTGAGCAGGTAACATTTTTAATGGTTGGCACTATTTTTAATTTGTTCTTGTTCGTTTATCTTATTGATTTTGTAACCATCATTAATTCCCATCTTTCTTTATTTGTTTCACTTAAAAATACACTGTTTTGGGCAATGTTTTGCAGGACTTCCTTAACATGTACTTCAAGGATATATATAAGCCCATCCCTCCCATATACAACTTTGTTTTAGCCATGCTTTGGCGTCACCCCGAAAATTTCAACTTTGATGAAATAAAAGTTGCTCACTATTGTGCTGCGGTATGTTAATAAAGATTAACTTTTGGTTGCTTTCAATTAGTACACCTTTTAATTAGGTTAGTATGATTGCTAATCAATTGAGTACATTTTCATGATAAAGGGTTCAAAGCCTTGGAGGTACACAGGAAAAGAAGAAAACATGCAAAGAGAAGACATCAAGATACTGATTAAGAAATGGTGGGACATTTATGAGGACGAGTCTTTGGATTACAAGAATGTCATTGCTGTTTCAAAAGCTCAACCTGTCTTTGAGGCCCTACAGCTAGAGGAGATTGATGTGGTTGATAACATGGATGCTCCATCGGCTGCTTGAATAGTTTTACTAGTAGTGCTAAGTTCTACCACTGTCTTAATATTAGAAGAAGACAAGTAGGGTAGTTTGCTATGTTATAGTAGCAACCTTGGCCGTTGGATATTGCCAAGTAAATAATGTGGGAACAATGCTTTTTTTTTTTTTATGTTGATTTAAGCCTGATCATTTATTTAATTTGAATGGATACCAGTTACTGGTAAATGGTGCGTTCTCCGCTTCTCTCTTCTTCCTTTCTCAGGTGTTTCGCTTGCGTTCTTTAATTTCATCCCCTTATATTCCTGTTTTTCTATCAATCTAGGTAGGATAAAAAAGCTACAAAATTTTATGAAGGTTTCCGAACTTCGAAAAGGGGTTGTTGCCTTGTTGCGGGTAATTCATCTCTACGTACGATTTGGTAGTTTCTTAATTTCTCTGTTTTTGTCATCAGCGTGTAATCTTCTGTATATTACTAAAAATTTTAGATTTGGGTTTGACTTTATTTTTTGGATTGATTAGTAGCCGCAAAAATGAGGGAAGATTGAACAAAAATTTAAAATTTCTGATTTCCTGCAGTCTAATAAAAAATCTTAAAAGACAGTCCTTATGGGGACTAAGGAAATTGGCATAATAGCCATCCTTATTTAGTTTATTAAATAATTATTTTTTTGAATTAATCGTTGGACATTTTTTTAATTAAAAGAAAAAAGAAAAAAAAACTATTTAAAGTATTAATAAAAAATTAAATAGTTTTGACTCTAAAAGAATTTAAATAATTTTAAAATTATTTGATTCTTTCCTTAAAAATAAAATTTGATTATTCCCTTAAAAAAATTTGATTAATTTCTCATAAAAAAAAGTACTAATAAAATAAGACGCTAACCCAAGTTCTTGGTCATTGCCATTACGTCCAGCTGCTAAAGCCAAAATGGGCATTGCCATGAGCAGGGCCATAGGCTAGCATTTTCTCTTTCGACCCAACCGACCTAGCCCATTAACTGGTCAACAAGCCGCTATGCCTAGCCTATTAGGCCTATGAGCCCAGTAAAAATGGGTAAGGCTAGCCAGACCCAACCCATTTACAATCTTTGTCTAGATGAAACTTGACAGCTCTAGGTTTACAGTAAGTCCATTGAACTTATCACTTGAGTATCCTTAAAGGGATTGATAGTGTGATAAGAGAAATTAAAAAGCAAGACCATTTCCTAAAAATAAGCCATTCTAAATATATATTTGGTAGTTCGAGTAATATTACTATTCATAATTCAATTTATAATATTTAGAGCACTCATATCAGTGGGTGTATAATAGAAAAAAGATGTAAAATTTACTCATTTTAGCCAAGAAATACTCACATTACTGATTGTAAAAGTGTGCAAATTTACAAAATTGCTACAGTATCCATGTATATTTACATGGCTATTGTAGCTTGGAATTTTATTATTTTTTTCTTCCACTGTCCCATGTCAAATTTGCTTTCTCTCTCTTCCCTTTGCTTTTTATCAATCTCACACTCTCTTTCTCTTTTTTCTTTATTTCTCTCTCTCTCTCTCTCTCTCTCTCTTCCACTAATAAACTTGTTGAACACCACAATTGAGTATGGTGATTATATGGGCTCGTCGGTGTGTTGGGGGGACTTGGAATCATCGCTTAAAGTCGTTGATCAATCCTATTGGTGGATTGGGTTCTTAGGTTTTTACGGATCTAGTTGCTGATGTGTTTTGGGTTGATTTGTGATGGCGGGGTAGGATGTTGATTAGACCACCATGAGTGAGAATAGTGATTATGCAAGCTCATCAGTCCGTGGGAGAACCTAGAATCGTCGACTAGTTGTGGAGGATCTGTGCAATGGGTGAATCGGTTATGGAGGAGGAGAGAGAGAGTCTTGGGTTTAGAAAAGAAGAAGAGACTGGTTGTGGAGGAGGAGAGAGAGAGCCTTAGGTTTGGAAGGAAGAAGAGTCTGGTTGTGGAGGAGAGAGAGTTTGGAAAGGAAGAAGAGAGTGATTTCGAAAAGAGAGACTAAGAGATGTGGTTTTTGGTTGAAAAGAGAGGGAGATATGATTTTGGAAAATAATAAAAAAATTTATAAAGAAATAATATTTTAATTAAATGTAGTGTAAAAGAGATAATTTTATGTTTAGTTTTTATTTTTATTTTTTTTAAGTGAGTATGTAAAATAGAAAAATTAAGTTTTTATGCTAAAATAGACAAAAATATTTACAAGAACTTGATGCGAATGCTCTTACATCTCCTTATTATTTTTCTTATAAAATAAATTTTTTGGATAAATCAAGAAAGATTTTATTTCCAAAATAGCATCAATTTTGAGTGGACATCAAGGAGCCGGACTTAAATGAAGTGAAAATTTATGCATAGGTGTAAGGTCATAAATCAAAATTTTATATGTATTAATATGTTGTGTTGTAATTGTTCCCTAATCAAAATTTTAACTATAATTCCCATGGGATATTTTTTAGTAACTAGATAAAACTTAAGTTTAGTATAATTTACTTCAATTTTTGTTAAATTCATAAAATGATTAAATTATAACAATTTTAAACCATATATAGCAATCGTTTATGCTTTTAAAATTTTATAGCTTAACTTGAAATAATATCAAATTTGAAGTTTATATATACTATACACATATACACACACTAATTATTTCCAAATTTTGTTACTTATACACTTATTTTATGAAGAATAATATTTTCTTCCTCTGTTAAAAATTTCAAATCTTTAAGAGGGAGTTTCACACATACACATTTAGAGTAAGATAGGAACGGACCCATGATTTCAAGATATGGGAGATTAGGGTATAAGAAAAAGAAAAAAACTTCAAATAAGTATCCATATAGTATTAATGAACTATCAACCTTGACAAATACCCAAAATCATTATTTTTGAATACATTAAGGTGCATTTATCTACCAATAAAAATAAAAGACACAAAACATCATTGGTTTTTATTTTGTTATTTTTTTAAAAATCTTTTAATAAATTTTTTTAATATTTTGGGTTAAGGTTTTACATGGGTTTGAGCCAGACAAGATTAGGTTGGACTGATCATTTTGAAAGGGAAGGCGTCAAGCTACTTGGTAGAGGAGCCTAAATTTAATTTAATTTTTTTCATTAGGCCCATAGGGGACTGGGCTCCTTTGGGCCTCCTCCTTAGTTCGTCCTTGAAGTAGAATTTCTATCATAAATAAATAAATTCATTTTTTTTTAAAATTTGTTTTTCTTTCATAGCTTATAAATATCGGAGAAAAAAAAAACTTAATAAAATATAAAAAGAAATTATTTTTCTTTTTCAAATAAAGTTTGGGATATAATAAAGATATATGAGAAAACACATAAAGAAATGTGTGCATATATATATATATATATATGCTTGGGGTATTTGCCCTCTTTAGAATTTTGCCTCTTTCTTCTCCTCCTCACTCCAGAGAGCTCAAAAGGCTGTACATGGTATCAAAAATTCTAAATTATCAAAAATCAGATAGTGGTGCTAGAGGCAAATAGCTAGTGAGAAAATTGCCCTAAGAGGGTGTTTGTTCAATGAAACATAGAAATTGGCTGATGGTAGGCGAGACTCACCTTTATGTGAGAGGGAGAGAAAATACTTTCAGAGTACTCAAATAACAGCTCATTTTTATGGCTCTGTCACATCACTACTAGAAATTACCGGTATGTGTTTTCAAACCAGAGGATTTGGTAGATGTTTGTTTTATTTAATTAAGTCTCGTACTATAAAATTTGGAACTCCAATCATGAATATGATCATGAATATTGTTTATATTTAACTATTCCGCAGGTTTTCAGACACAATTTGTGCAACATGACGAGGCTTCCCACCTGCTATTTTTGAACATTAAAGTTCTTTGAGCAATGTACTTTGCGGTAATTACCCCTTATTTGTTTGTGATATTTTCTTAGGTTGCCTCTTATACATACAAGAGTACTTAGTGAAATATTATCGAGCAGAGGTTTCCATACACAATATATAGATTCTCAATTTTGATTAGGAAATTGACACTTATGACTTTCTTCTTGTGCTTCTGAAACGGACATTATGGCATGTGCTGCATGCAAAATCATGAAAAAAGGATGCAAACATATATAATTGTCCTTTCGCAGATTTTTTTTGCACGTCAAGATACAGAGAAGTTTCTGAAACTCAAACATCATTACCCACTACCCAGTCAAATTGATGAGAAAAAAGTTGAGTGATGCTAATACTACTAAGAAATACAAGGAACTGCTTGTACAAGAGTGGTATGCCTAATGCGTGCGTCAATGCTAAAGGCAAAGAAAAGCAAGCAGGAACGTCCTCTTCAAACAATGAAAAGAAAGAATTGCAAGCTTCAAAATGTCAAGCTTCAAAATGTCAAGCAGCTGCCTCCACCTCGAACATGGAAGTCACTACTCAAAAGAAAGAATGGCTCTAATGTTAGGGGGATTGAGAATATGTCATGACAGTGGTAGAATGCTCTTGGTATAGTGAACTAACCACACAATTCATCAGGTGAATCCCCCGCCGATATACAAAGAACTCCAACTACTGCCCATTACTTTATTTTAATGGTAATAGAACACCACCACATGGAAACAAGGTTGAACAGAACACAAACCTGTGGCTTGGCTAGAAGAAGCACATCATGATCAATACCAGAACATCAAAAACTATCGTTCTAAATTTGTAAGTAAAAAGCTCAACAAAAACATGAACAATTTCACAAAAACTAGCAATCACAGAGGTTCAAAAAATCCATCTAGGAACTTTCGCAACATTGACGAGTCATTGTAAATTTTCCTAGAACAAATAGACAACAAAACGAGAAATAGCTGAGATGTTATTGTAAAAAACCCTACTTAAACCCTAAACTAGCTCTCACTCTACAAAAATTAATAACCAAACTTCATCCAAATTTCTATCACAATTCCAATACATAACAAATCAACAATTTACTGATCCATCAACAAATTATGGAGATTGAAGAGGAATGACTTCACATGTCTAACACATATTGCTTTCATGTTCAGATTACAAGAAAATAAGGAATGCCGTGCAATGCATAAGTTATCTTATGCCGTCAACGTTTACATTCAATCTCGTTGCCCATCTCGTCTGCCAGTTAATACTATCATGCATAACATCTAGTAATAGAGGCAGCCTCTACAGCTTTGTAGAGGAAGATATGGATTGAATGCCTGTAATTTATTAGAATTTGGACCAAATTGTGTATGTGAAATATATAAAATTATTCGTCGTTGCAAATTAGTCAGTAGCAAATAACAAAAGAATATATATATATATATATATATTATCTTTTTTTTTCCTTACCATATGAGTTCCACACACTTTGAAAATGAAGATGTATATTGGTCACATAAAATAATTATTTAAAAAAGTGCTATATCCACAATACTTTCACAATAATCATATGTGGTAAGTTATTATTTACTCTAATTTAAATCCATAACTTAAATTACTTTTTTGTGCACCCATAACAACCTGCCACTTACTACCATCACTTACAACCATGCACCCATAGCGCAATGGTCACTTTACAAGTATAAGGGCTTGTAAGGTGATTCAAGTCTCTAGAAAAGAGATTCACTCACATTACACATACATACTTAAATTAGACTAGAGTAAAATTTCTATTTTGTATCTAAAAACAACCTACCGCTTAAGATTTATTGTGAAAGTGGAGGACTTTAAATATTTGTTGTGAAAGTGGAGGAATTGATTTAGTATCATGGAAGAAAAAATTGCCCTGTCGATCTATAAGATAAGGCAGTATAAATTTTTCAAGTCAAGCTAGCTCTATATTCCATATGACAATTAAATTAACATTCTTTAAGGGAAGAAGTTCACCTACAAAACAGGTTGCTGGAAAATTCCTCCAGGATGAAAAGGCAATTAATTAATATACATAACTCCTACTTCTGCATAGTTCAAAAAAGATGATTGATAAGTAACCTTAACCTCAATTTGGAAAAGTTGATTCCTTAACTCAAATTCGCTTGGACAAAATGCACTGAGGGAACTTAAATCGCACATGTAAGTCCATATGATTACTACATAGAAAGTTTGAGTTCTTGAAAATTGGAGAAAACAAATATGGGATTGCCTCCTTCCTATGGTTGGGAAGGTTTGAATCTTAACACCCTAAGCATAACCAAATGATTTGACTTGACACTAAAATGCAGAATAAGAGTGTAGAGAAGAAATGTTAACTAATTACTTCAATCCTTTAGTCCCTGTAGATTTTTAACAAAACATAATGTCAAATTATTAGAATGCTTGCATCCTTAGATAAAACAATGTTGCTTTGAATTACCTAGGGTTACAGAGGTTATCAAAAGCATCCCCTTTCAAAAACAACAGTTGCCCCCATTCCAAAGCCTACATTTCAATTAAAAACATTCGTAATGAGTGGCATACCCTTGCAAATAAACATGCTTGCACTTGCACATCATTTACACACAGAGAAGGGAAATAGAGTACCTATACACATTAATATCACTCCAAAACAGCAGTCTTTTCCACAATGCTTCATCTCATGCAATAGAGTAGCAACATAGCGAGCACATGTAATAGACACAATAGTCAAACAAATTTCTTTGTTGATAAAAGACAATCTCCATACTATGTTGAAGCTCCAACTAAAGTCTAAGACAACAATTTAAGCCTGTCACCAATAGCATCTTCATGAGACACTTGTGATGCAATACTAAGTAACTCAAACAAGAAGCTTAAGAATTACCATATAACATCATGCTTGCATCTACTATTTATCTTGCGAATTTAGGTGCATGTTATATATATATATATATATATATATATATATCTTGTAATATCAGCGCTTCAAAATTATAGATAGTGTAATCTAACTTATTTTGAATTTTCTAGAATATACTTGTAGCACATCCATTCACATTGACTTTTTCTGGATCAAGTTCTAGCTTGTTAGAACAAGCTACAAATTGGGATACAAATGCCTACATAGTTGCAAATTTCCTAATTAATTATACATTCGCAGTTCCTAAACACAAATTAAGTATTTCTACAATAGTTTTATACCACATTAATCTCAAAAAAGTCAATATCATCAAGCTCTAAACCGGCAGCCTTGATAGCAACTAGAATGCCTTGATAGCAACTGGAATTGCAGTGACTGGGCCGACACCCATGATTGTGGGATCAACACCAATAGTAGCAAAAGTTCTGTAGGACCACCAGAAGGTAATTTTCTTAGTATATTAGAAGTAACAAGTTGAGTTCCCGCACGATGTGGGATTAGTTTTATCCAATATTTCGATAAGTTTTGCCAAAAATCTTGTAACTCAACTGATTAGCACCTCAATTTCCAATTGAAACATCCAGGATTCAAATCCTCACCCCCAACTATCGATGTATAAAAAAGATATTTCAATAAATTTCATTGTAAAAAATTGTAATCTTTAATTATTTTATATATAGACAAAATAGGAATACACTAAGAGTAGTATAGTGATTTGATCATATTATATATATGTGTTTACAAATTGAAAATTGCATGATATAGTAGCTAATATAGATAGGCATGTTTCATGCCTACTAAAAAATGCATATATCTTTCATTTTTTTTATTTTTTTTTATTTTTTTTATTTTTTACATTCTTGATTGTGTGTTACTAAAAAAAAAAATTCCCTTTTTGTTGGATATGGTTTCAATTGTTGCAAAAATAACTAAATTTGAGTAAAAATGCCATATTTCAAATCAATTGTTTCTCACATTTAAAAAAAAAAAAAAAACCAATTATTTCTGATATAAATCTTAGAAAAATGATATTAAAATTTCATTATGCTTAAAATAAGTAATATAACAAAATAAACATATTTATTATATTAGTAATCTTTCTAATTACATAGAATACATACTACCGTGTTAGTTCCACACAAACACATGAGCGTGCGTACGCACACACACACAAAGGAGTTAGGAAATTTAACGGATTAAGATTAATTTTAGTGAATTCACAAATATTTAATTTTTTTAAGACTTTTGTGACAATTGTTGTCAAAACAACTAAATATAAGTAAGAATGTCATATTCTAAATTTATAATTATTATTCCAACTAAAAATTATTTTCTATATAGAGTTTATAAAAAATAATTATATAAATTCATTTAAATATAAATTATTAATGTACTATAGTAGATAATTAATATATGCATTTACTCTATTGGCTAATTCAATGAATAAATACTTTAATATAAATGTAAATTTTGTTAAAGTAGAAAACTAAATAAAGAGAATTTCAAAGAATGCACTAGGTCTCTGCTTTTAAATATACTAGTAAGTTGCCCGTGCGATACATGGATTATTCAATGATATTTTATGTAAGACAGTTTTGGAAAATGTTGCACATATATTATAAAGAAAAAGTAAACTAAATTAGAGTAAAGAAACATATACATTTTGAGATATTAAAAATTAGTTTAGTAACTTCATTGCACTTTTGTAGCATTCTCAAGGTAATATTATTATTATTTTTGAAATCATGAAAACAAAAATAAATGCAAAAAAGTAACAGGACCATGAAAATCAACTAATTTGTGTTGTGTTCACAGACTACATACTATGAAATGAAAGCATGCCCAACTCTCTTACAGATTATTTAAAATCATGGTAGAATATGGCTTTACATTGCGCACTAAATATTCTCTCTACTTATACACAAAAAAAAAAAACAAAAATCCAACCAAATTACCCAAACTTACATCATATTTAAGCCCCTGTTTTAAAAATAAAAAATAAAAAAAATAGAAAATTATCCGTAGGGGTTTCGACGGTTTGATGGTAGTGGGAGGCCAGTATGACGGAGGTAGCAGTTAATAGTCCTTTTTTTTTTCTTTTTTTTTTAATACTAATATAGTGGCTCAAGCAATTAATGAGATAACAGTAAAAATAAGTCAATGTGAACTTTTTGGTAACAACAAAAAAAATCTAATGAAAAGAGGTAAAAAAATGTTAAATGTAAAATTAGAGTGCCACATGACAAGACCTCAAATACTCTTGCATGAGGTCTTTGCTTTTATGTATATATATTGATTTCAATTGTTTTGCATTAATTTATTGATGTTTGTTTGTCAGTTTGGTATTTTTTTTGGATAAGTGAAAAGAAAATCATAAAGTTTAATAGAAAAGGGGAAATAAATCCTCATTTACTAGATGGGTTAATTTAGTCTAGTAAATCATGATAAACGCTAAGTGATTAATTATCTACATCAAGGGTAAACCTCTCTCTCTCTCTCTCTCTCTCTCTCTCTCTCTCTCTCTCTCTCTCTCTCTCTCTCTCTCTCTCTCTCTCTCTCTCTATATATATATATATATATATAGATTGGTAACACATGCACCCTGTGGGTCTTGAACCCACAACCTCACCCTCCACCTAGCACATGCAAGGGGAGGGAGGAGAGGAGGAAAGGGAGATTCAAACAAGAGGCATCCATGTCTTGAGGCATGGTCCCACCCAGGGTGATACCCTAGGGTTCATAAAGAGTCAACTCTTAACATATAAAAACATGATGAATAAGGTTTCCAAGTTGAGGTTGTGAGAGAAGTATTCATTCTACGTGGAGTTGTAAGAACCTCTTTATTGTGTTTTGAATCCTGGAATATAGGATGGTAAGGTTAATGAACAATGTAAAACCATGACAAGGCAAATTAATGACAAAACCTCTTTACTGTGTTTCACTACATTGTCTCAAAGAGCCACTGAAATTACAGAGCATACTTATTAACTTACATGGTCATTTATTTGGGTGAGCACTGGTGGAAGATACTTCACTTCAAATTAATGTCCATGAAACTATTTGTGAAATTTGTTATTAACAAGAGAAACTAGGGACTAGTAAGTGGTGAGGCTTCCAACAAATATATGTAGACCAAACAGAAGTAGTGAGAATACCAATAGAAACCAAACACTATAATAAAGTAGGCTTCTGTGCATTAAAGTGACAATGTGAATATTGCCTATGTGCTAGACATTATTTGAGCAACTTCTAAGATAAATGAATAAGCATGATCTAGAAGTTACATACCTAAATACACCAAGGATGGGTAGTCCCTTTTGCATTGCAATGCTTCTCTTCATAAGGAGAACAGCCCCCACACCATCACTCACTTGGATAGAATTGCCTATGATAAAAGTACCAAATTATGAAATGGTATAGAATCGAACTAAAAATGTGATACGTTTATGAGAAAAATAATCATGCGTGTTATGTATCCAATACTAGCAGTGGTACTCCCATCTTTAAAAAAAGGCTGCAGCTCTGCCAGATCTGAAAATCTTACATTAGGTCAAATCCCATCTTCAATAGAGATTGTAACAGTCTTCTTGTCACTAGTTTTTGGATCTAAAATCTATTTTAAATGAAATAACCATGTATGCTCTTGCACAATAACAGTCTACTAGAACTGCAATAGAATAGTGAAATTCTTATCAAAGCCTAAAATTGAAATACAATAATGGATACCTTGGTTGGTACAGGAATAATTTCATCCTTAGATTTACCAGAGGTAATAGCAGCAGTAGCTCGTTGATGTGACTAGACCTAACAGGAAAAATTTAAGAAAATCAATAGAAAAAAAAATGCATTGGATCGCTTTGAACACTGAAAGGTTCATTCAACTTACTGCAGCTTGATCTTGTTCTTGCCTTGTTACACCAAAACGATGTACGACATTTTATGAGGTTATCTCCGTGGGAAGAAGGTAGTTTTGGTCTTGTTCAAAAATCTTTACCTATACTTATGAGGAAGATCATATGAGAACCTAATTATCCCGTCTTGTATTTTTCCAACAATCATATGCATATTAGTAAAAGGTGATGAGAGAGAAAGAGTGTACTTTGGGATTCACCGATCCTTCCCCTACCAATTGACTAGAAGTCATGGATTCCAAGCCAGCTCCAATGCCTGTATGAAATTAATAGAGACAAATCTTTATCTTTAACCCAAGAAAATAAAAAATACAAGAAGAAGACAAAGCAGTGTGGGGCATAGTGAATTATTAAGTCCGCCTGGAGCCTATTCCATTCTCACATGATTGTGTCCCATGTGTATGGGGCCCATCTTCATGCAAGAAGGTGGCAGACTCTACCAGGTGGCCCTAATAATTTCCCTTTGGGGGGATATGCTCTTTACCAATTTTATAAAATCCAGCTCTTATATTTGCAGCAACATTAGCAACTGCCTGAAGCCCAGATGAACATTGCCTATCCACAGTCCCAATAGGCACAGTTTCTACACAACACAATTGTGACATACATGAGCAATTAAACCTCTATAACTTCAAGGTTAACAAATTAAGGGCTGGAAAAGCAAAACCCACCAAGGAAACCAGCATATAATGCAACCATCTTACATTCAGTTAATCTTTGAGAATCGTAAGATCCTACTTTCCGAGTAAAAAAAAATAAAAAATAACCATTATTATAATTCATAATATATATTAAAGAAAAATTGAAAAAAAAATTAGTGAAATTACTAATAAAGTACCGAATTACAAATTACTACTGTAGGGACACGATTTATTTAACGGCCCAAGAATGACGTTGGGCTCGAATGCAAAGGGCCCCAACAATATGATTTGTAGAGAGTGGGCTTGAAAGGCATGACCTTGGACACAGGTGGACGGTTTCATCGTGGCATCTATGGAAGTTCTTATATGGGCGGGCTTGGCTTGACTAGCTAAGCCCTCCATTAGTACGGGTTGTAGGACTTAAGTCCTCGGACCGCGTCCGAGGAGCCTTATATCCTTCCCTTTCTCCCTTTTACCGGGGGAGGGACTCCCCTCTTTCTTTTGGGGGGTTTCTCCTTTTATACTAGTGTTTGTTTCCCCCTTTAGAGTCCACGTGTAAGTTTCACTTTTCTGGGGTGCAGACCTGTCCTGTCAACCCATACCTAGAGTGGTTTGGGGTCGTTGGGAAAATTAAAGGGTATGGTTTAGAGTATGAGCTTGTCAGATACAGGGTTTTGTATTATGATGTTGGCAGCTTTTTCCCTTGCTCTGCCCCTACACTCAGTTTGCCCCTTTCTTCAGGCATTTCGTGAGGTGCCGAGCATGAGGTCGTCCTCGGCAATGGCTCCCCTCGGCTTGGGCCCTGGGCCCTAATGTAGAGTGGGCCTGGGCCGCGAATTCTCTGCCCCCACAATAGCCCCTCAAAATCCTGCTGCCCGACTTTTAATCGGGGATGGGGGTTTTGGTAATGTTGGGCTTACATCATAGCTTGTTCAGATTCTGTACTTTACTAAGATTTGTGTTTTAACATTTACATGGGAGACGTGCCATATTAGAGGCATTCCTTTACCCACTCACGTGGAGTCCTTTGACGCTTCAATACTCAAGGCGCGCCTTCACGAGGATCTTCAGATCCTACGATTGCGAAGGGCATTGGAAATTGAGCCAACTCTACCTTGTCTGTAGCATTCCTTGGGAAGCTGCATGAATTGAATGCCCCCACCTTACCTCTTATATAAGTAGGATAAGAGGTTATTTTCCTTACACACAAACCTTTCGATTCTCTTCAAAATCATAACCCTTCAGCTATAATCACAGTTTTCGTCTTCAGTGCTATTCGCCCTTTGTGCAATATGTTTGAGACACGGACAGGGGTAAAGGAACTCCATCCGCCACAGAGGCGTCGGGTCCTTCCGAGACTCAAGGTAGCGTGGTCTGGGCAAGGGAGGCACAGATTCAAGAAAATCTTCCGTCTTGACAAAGGGGGAAATGGTATTTCTCCTTCTTTTAGTCAAAATCCGAAGCAGGTACTGGTCGCACCAGATTCTTGGTGCGTCAGAAGTAAAGTTTTCCGCCATCAGCCCCGTCTGCTATATCGCAGGCGTGGTTACGTGGAGGCCCATCAACTTCCGGCTGCCTGCACCTTTTCTTCGACGGTGCTGCCCTCAAGTTGGGTTCCCTGCACCTTTTCTTCAGCTGCGCTAGCCCGAAGTCGGGCTCTCTGCGCCTTTTCTTCAACGGTGCAAGCCCCGAGTTGGACTCTTTGGCTGCTTGAGTTATAGGCATGTAAAAGTGTTGAGGAATGGTTTCCTTGAACAACATCTTGGAACAGCAGCCAACCTCTCCTCTGCACTTCTTCCTCGGCTTTCTCTTTATTCTCTTGTATCTTTCTTTTCGCTTATGTAGTTAGTTTTAGTATAAGGTTATTCCAGCTTTTCATTGTACGCTGTACTATTTCTTTGTCTTAATAAAAGATGAATTTATTTCTTTGCAAATACTTTTCCTTTCTGCAGCAATTACTTTGTGAACGGGTGCGCTATGTATGTATCTTCCTTTAGTGATGCTTAAAGTAGGAAACCTTGAAACAGAACCTTACCAATTGAGATAACGGCTTAATGCCCTGTAATGCATGCGCGGCGACCGTCTGAGAACGATAAATACTAAATATTTCATCCGAGAGGGTAGCCGAGCAGCGAGGGACTTTAACTGTGTTTTGACAACGTATGGCCCTATATTGCAGTTGCACCAATTCCCTTGGTATTGAGGATCCGAGGGTAGGCTGGGGAATCCATGCAGTCCTGGGATTAGCCCAACTATCAAATGGGGAATTCTTTCTCGGGGTAGATTCTAAGGGCCATCTAACGTCCAGGTTGTGTCCAAACCCCGTATTGTCTCTTCTAAGTAGTTGGTTTCCCCAGAGGCTTGAGTCCGAGAACCATACAAGGCCTTGGTTCTGTCCAAAACTTGTAGTTTTCTTCTAAGTAGTTGGTTTCCCCAGAGGCTTGAGTCTGAGGACCATACAAGGCCTTGGTTCTGTCCAAAACTTGTAGTTCTCTTCTAAGTAGTTGGTTTCCCCAGAGGCTTGAGTCCGAGGACCATAGAAGGCCTTGGTTCTGTCCAAAACTTGTAGTTCTCTTCTAAGTAGTGGGTTTCCCCAGAGGCTTGAGTCCGAGGACCATACAAGGCCTTGGTTCTGTCCAAAACTTGTAGTTCTCTTCTAAGTAGTTGGTTTCTCCAGAGGCTTGAGTCCGAGGACCATACAAGGCCTTGGTTCTGTCCAAAACTTGTAGTTCTTCTTCTAAGTAGTTGGTTTCCCCAGAGGCTTGAGTCCGAGGACCATACAAGGCCTTGGTTCTGTCCAAAACTTGTAGTTTTTCTTTTAAGTAGTTGGTTTCCCCAGAGGCTTGAGTCCAAGGACCATACAAGGCCTTGGTTCTGTCCAAAACTTGTAGTTCTTCTTCTAAGTAGTTGGTTTCCCCAGAGGCTTGAGTCCGAGGACCATACAAGGCCTTGGTTCTGTCCAAAACTTGTAGTTCTTCTTCTAAGTAGTTGGTTTCCCCAGAGGCTTGAGTCCGAGGACCATACAAGGCCTTGGTTCTGTCCAAAACTTGTAGTTCTTCTTCTAAGTAGTTGGTTTCCCCAGAGGCTTGAGTCCGAGGACCATTACAAGGTCTTGGTTCTGTCCAAAACTTGTAGTTTTTCTTCCAAGTAGTTGGTTTCCCCAGAGGCTTGAGTCCGAGGACCATACCAGGCCTTGGTTCTGTCAAAAACTTGTATTTTTTCTTCTAAGTAGTTGGTTTCCCCAGAGGCTTGAGTCCGAGGACCATACAAGGCCTTGGTTCTGTCCAAAACTTGCAGTTTTTCTTCTAAGTAGTTGGTTTCCCCAGAGGCTTGAGTCCGAGGACCATACAAGGCCTTGGTTCTGTCCAAAACTTGTAGTTTTTCTTCTAAGTAGTTGGTTTCCCTAGAGGCTTGAGTCCGAGGACCATACCAGGCCTTGGTTCTGTCCAAAACTTGTATTTTTTCTTCTAAGTAGTTGGTTTCCCCAGAAACTTGAGTCCGAGGACCATACCAGGCCTTAGTTTTGTCCAAAACTTGTAGTTTTTCTTCTAAGTAGTTGATTTCCCCAGAGGTTTGAGTCCGAGGACCATACAAGGCCTTGGTTCTGTCCAAAACTTGTAGTTCTTCTTCTAAGTAGTTGGTTTCCCCAGAGGCTTGAGTCCGAGGACCATACAAGGCCTTGGTTCTGTCCAAAACTTGTAGTTCTTCTTCTAAGTAGTTGGTTTCCCCAGACGCTTGAGTCCGAGGACCATACAAGGCCTTGGTTCTGTCCAAAACTTGTAGTTCTTCTTCTAAGTAGTTGGTTTCCCCAGAGGCTTGAGTCCGAGGACCATACAAGGCCTTGGTTCTGTCCAAAACTTGTAGTTCTTCTTCTAAGTAGTTGGTTTCCCCAGACGCTTGAGTCCGAGGACCATACAAGGCCTTGGTTCTGTCCAAAACTTATAATTTTTCTTCTAAGTAGTTGGTTTCCCCAGAGGCTTGAGTCCGAGGACCATACAAGGCCTTGGATCTGTCCAAAACTTGTAGTTTTTCTTCTAAGTAGTTGGTTTCCCCAGAGGCTTGAGTCCGAGGACCATACCAGGCCTTGATTCTGTCCAAAACTTGTATTTTTTCTTCTAAGTAGTTGATTTCCCCAGAGGCTTGAGTCCGAGGACCATACAAGGCCTTGGTTCTGTCCAAAACTTGTAGTTTTTCTTCTAAGTAGTTGGTTTCCCCAGAGGCTTGAGTCCGAGGACCATACAAGGCCTTGGTTCTGTCCAAAACTTGTAGTTTTTCTTCTAAGTAGTTGGTTTCCCCAGAGGCTTGAGTCCGAGGACCATACAAGGCCTTGGTTCTGTCCAAAACTTGTAGTTTTTCTTCTAAGTAGTTGGTTTCCCAAGAGGCTTGAGTCCGAGGACCATACCAGGCCTTGGTTCTGTCCAAAACTTGTATTTTTTCTTCTAAGTAGTTGGTTTCCCCAGAGGCTTCAGTCCGAGGACCATACAAGGCCTTGGTTCTGTCCAAAACTTGTAGTTTTTCTTCTAAGTAGTTGGTTTCCCCAGAGGCTTGAGTCCGAGGACCATACAAGGCCTTGGTTCTGTCCAAAATTTGTAGTTTTTCTTCTAAGTAGTTGGTTTCCCCAGAGGCTTGAGTCCGAAGACCATACCAGGCCTTGGTTCTGTCCAAAACTTGTATTTTTTCTTCTAAGTAGTTGGTTTCCCCAGAGGCTTGAGTCTGAGGACCATACAAGGCCTTGGTTCTGTCCAAAACTTGTAGTTTTTCTTCTAAGTAGTTGGTTTCCCCAGAGGCTTGAGTCCGAGGACCATACAAGGCCTTGGTTCTGTCCAAAACTTGTAGTTTTTCTTCTAAGTAGTTGGTTTCCCCAGAGGCTTGAGTCCGAGGACCATACAAGGCCTTGGTTCTATCCAAAACTTGTAGTTTTTCTTCTAAGTAGTTGGTTTCCCCAGAGGCTTGAGTCCGAGGACCATACCAGGCCTTGGTTCTGTCCAAAACTTGTAGTTTTTTATTTATTTATTGATTTAATTTCCAAAGGTTAGCCCCTTGACCCAGGTGGGGAGGGGTTAGCTTGATGTTGGAAGCCCCTAGAATTGCCCGTGCCCTTGGCACTGCCAGGCATAGCTCCTAGTGGAAACTTATGTTGGAACAACAACAACATGTCGTTGGAAATGAAGGCACCCTCGCAGACCTTTGCTTGACAGAGGCTCAACTCCGCCGCTGCCTAAGCCAACGTGCAAGCCTTCCCCACAGGCGGCGCCAATTGTAGGGACACGATTTATTTAACGGCCCAAGAATGACGTTGGGCTCGAATGCAAAGGGCCCCAACAATATGATTTGTAGAGAGTGGGCTTGAAAGGCATGACCTTGGGCACAGGTGGACGGTTTCATCGTGGCATCTATGGAAGTTCTTATATGGGCGGGCTTGGCTTGACTAGCCAAGCCCTCCATTAGTACGGGTTGTAGGACTTAAGTCCTCGGACCGCGTCCGAGGAGCCTTATATCCTTCCCTTTCTCCCTTTTACCGGGGGAGGGACTCCCCTCTTTCTTCTGGGGGGTTTCTCCTTTTATACTAGTGTTTGTTTCCCCCTTTAGAGTCCACGTGTAAGTTTCACTTTTCTGGGGTGCAGACCTGTCCTGTCAACCCATACCTAGAGTGGTTTGGGGTCGTTGGGAAAGTTAAAGGGTATGGTTTAGAGTATGGGCTTGTCAGATACAGGGTTTTGTATTATGATGTTGGCAGCTTTTTCCCTTGCCCTGCCCCTACACTCAGTTTGCCCCTTTCTTCAGGCATTTCGTGAGGTGCCGAGCATGAGGTCGTCCTCGGCAATGGCTCCCCTCGGCTTGGGCCCTAGGCCCTAATGTAGAGTGGGCCTGGGCCGCGAATTCTCTGCCCCCACAACTACAATAAAAAAGCTATATTGCAACGAAATTTTTTGTTGCAATTAGCTTCAAATTGTTGCAATAAACCTCTATTACAACAGAAAAAATTATGTTGCCCACTGTTGTGATAAAGTCTGTGGCAATGGACTATTGCAACAAAAATTTCGTTGCAATAGAGCTTTGTTGCAATAAAATATTTTTATTATTATAAAAAATACTTTATTGCAACAAAAAAATATTGTTCCTACAATTTGTTGCAACAAAATTTATGTTTTGATAGGTTACCGTAACAATACGGTTAATCATTATAAATAATATTATTGTCATTGTTAGCAGTTATATGACCCGCACCATCCATTAGATAATCATCAAAGTCTCTTAATATTGCATTTGAGGGTTTTTGTTGCAATAAACTTCAAATTGTTGTAATAAACCTCTAATGCAATGAAAAAAATTTCGTTACCCACTATTGCGTTAAAGTCTATGACAATAGACTATTGCAACAAAAATTTCGTTGTAATAGAGTTTTGTTGCAATAAAATATTTTTATTATTATTAAAAATACTTTATTGTAATAAAAATATTCTTGTTATAATTTGTTGCAACAAATTTTTGGTTGCAATAGGTTACTGTCACAATACGTTTGATCATTATAAACAACATTATCGTAATTGTTAGTAGCCATATGACCCACATCATCCATTACATAATTATCAAAATCTATAAGTATTGCATTTGGGGGTTCATTCACTTCATTTTAATTGGCATCACCAATTAAAGCATGCACCATAAGGTTGTGGATTCATAGTGGAGAAAATCTGAAAATCAGAAAAAGCATAATTAAATATTTTTGTGTTTGTGTATTCCTTTGGTGTATTGTATATGATATGCATATCATATACAAGACACCAAGAGATGACACAAGACACCAACAGATTAAACCTGAAATTTACGTAATACTACAACTAATTATGCTAACTAAGAAAATGGACACATTCAGTTGTTTATGCTGACTAAGAAAATGAAATGAAACCTAAAGATTCATATGGATTCACAATCACCAGAGATATGATGAAAGATTAAACCTAGAAATCAGAATCAGAGATTACATAAAGAATGATCAAACCCTAGAAATCAGAATCAAAGATTACATAAAAGGGCCCAATTGCGCGTTGCGCCCACATGGATGAACTCCATGCAAAACGGCCTAACCCATCTCCGGTGGCAAGCTTTGAACGAGAGAGAGAGAGAGATGGAGGGAGTGAAGTTTGAGGACTAAAGGAGAGAGAGAGAATCAAAGAAAATATGATATGGAGAGAGATAGAGAATGTGGAGTGGGAGACGGAGAGAGAAAATATTAATTTTATATTATACCATCTGCTACAGTACCATTATAGAAGTAAGACCTCACTGTAGCAAGATTGTAAAAAAATTTACAATTGGAAACCCAATAATGCATGTTTTTTGTGTCTCGATGCTAAAATATACCAACATATGGTATATGAAAGATTAGGTGCTAATGCTCTCCATTTTTTTCAAGCCCAAAGCAAATGGTCCAAGCAAAAATTAAAGTCTTAATGTTACAAGTTACCAGCCCAAATAAACCCAGGCCCGATATCCTTTCATTTTTCTACCTCATTAGGCTCCAAGGAAAATATTATAAATGAGTTTGGAGCATTTGAAAGACCCCATGAATGATGCATTGCGTAAACCAAGCACTCACTAAAAATTGGCCAAAAACTGTTGAGCACTCATACAATTTTCAACCTAAAAGCATAGCCCACCATAAATACTTGCCCATCACCAATAACAAGAAAAATCCTTCAAATATAGCAGTTTTTTATAGTGTCAATCCTATCACGAAAACAAAATAAGTAGGATTTGGTTGACCAATTTATCCCAATCAACATAAAGCCATTTATCTAAGTTTCATACAACTCACTACTTAGGGTTGTTATTCCCTAAAAGATAAAACTATTTTTTATTTGTTTTTTGAGAAAGAACTAAAGTTGATTCCTACTTCTCAAAATAGATTTTTTATATTTCTTTGAACTACTATAACACAAAGTTGTCAATACCATACTAGAAGTTGTTTCAGTTTGAGTAAGTAAATGAAATATTTCGGTGTTGATTTGTTATTTCAAGATTACCACTAATTACAAATATTATTTATAAATAAATGAATTCAAAGTGTGTGTGTATATATGTGTGTGTACATTTATAAATTTAATTATTCGTTCCAAAGTCAAAAACTATATAATTTGTTATGGACTTTTGAAAATGCACATTTATACCTAGCCCAATATACCTGGGTTTCAAGACTAAGTTAATAAATTGATCAAGAAAAGAGAAAAAATAACACAAATATTAAAGTGGGTTGGGCTGCCTCCTGCGATATTAGACCCGAGTATTCTGAGTAAGGGAGTTGAGATCGGTCCAACTGCAACTCAATTTGGTCCGGCTTGTGCGCAAACTATATCTCATCTGCCAGGAGCATGCTTACGGCGGGCAGAACGTGTTGCTTATCCTCTGTTTCTGCCGCAGAAGTAACTTTTCTCCAGTTTCTGCTGCAAAAGGAATTTTTCTCCAGTTTCTTCCGCAAGACTGACTTTTCTGCTATGCAATAAAGCTTTCTGCTTTGCAGTAAAGCTTTTTGCTATACATTGAAGTTGTTTGCTGTGCATTAAAGCCTTCTGCCGTGCAGTAAAGCTTTCTGCCGTAAAGCCTTCTGCTGTGCAATAAAGCTGTCTGCGGTGCTTTAAAGCTGTCTGCCATGCAGTAAAGCCTTTTGCAATGTGAATGACTACTCTTCGTTTTTACTGAAGAAATATTTTTCTACTTCCTACACATAAACAAATCTAAAACCCAAAGAAAATACCCATCAAACAAATGTTAGTTTAAATAAGTTAGCATATTCTCAAATATATACATACATATATAAGTATATATACTTATACGTATTCACATATACATATATAAAACATATTTTGCAGAACATGAGAAACAAGACATATGTATAAATATATATATATATATATATATACTTATGGTAGGATAATGATTAGTTTGTGTCAACAGTGAAACACGTAATAACAAATAAAGAAGAAAACTTCAGCAGGAAAGCTTTAGTAGTATAATAGCTAACACGGTAAACATAATGAAAAGGTGCTACAGCAGAATAACTACAACAGGACAACTGATGCAGCAGACGTGATAAAAACGTGCTACGGCAGGATGACTAAATACAACATATATAATTTATAATGAGAGAAATCAAATATATTTGCAATCAAAATCAAGTATTGAATCTTCCCATAGGATAAGTAAACCAAGAAAGAACCCAAACCCCAACTTGAACAACCTTGTCATAGGCTTTTGCTATCAAAGTTGTGCATTTTGGAGAATAAGCCTAAATGGCTACTAGCTATTACTTTCGGGGACATCAAAGAGTGGGTTTGCTAAGAGGGAGGGAAAAGATGGTCTATTGATGCATGCCCCTATTCCTGCCGTATTTTCTCTCTTTGTTTTACCACTTTCTTTCTTTCTCTCCGTTCTTTTTTTACTCTTAGTTTTTTATTACTCTTCTGCCGTGTGTTGTTCCCCATTTGTGGTATTTCCTTTTCCTGGGTACCTCTCTCTGGGTGCTTACTACTCTCTTATCATGGGTTTTCCTCCCTTAAGTGCTTCCCTCCATTGGGTCTCTCTCTTTCGGTGTTTTTCTCTCTTCCCCTGTTTTTCTTTTTCTTCCTCTGTTTTTCCTCCTCCATTCGGTCTCCTTTTTTCTGCCTGGTTACCTTCCTTTTATAGCAAACTGATTCAATGGGATTTCTCCCTTTTACCCCTAGGGCTTTACCAATTGTTTTTGGTTTGTTGTGGACATCCTTTCAAGATTACCCACTCACCCATTGGTTGCCCAGACCACTGCCATTGTTCAGTTCATGTCCGCTGCACCACTACCCATCTCACGACAAAATTCCCTTTTGTTTGTTCCTGCTGTATACCTCTACCTCACTACCTAGCTCTATGGCATGCATCAGATGGTCCCAACCATTTATTACTTCTTTTGGGTAAGATACCATCCCAGCAAGATATCTTTCCCAAAAGAAGTTACGGCAGGAAACCAAATATAGGCCCCCTTTTCCCCCCACCACCAAACCACGCCCTCTGAATCCCCTTGACCCTGGGCCCACCTCCCTTGTATTGGCTGGGTACAGGTTGGTGGTGCCCTGGCCCTTCTGTGCTTGCTCTACTATCTTCTGTGTTTGTCTCCCACGCTGTTTCTTCTGTAGCAGATTAGCTTTGTTTTGTTCTGCTGCGTATTTTGTCTTATTTCTTCACGCGTTTCTTGCTATGTTTGTAATTTTCTTTTGGTTTGGCTTTTCTTTCCTTCACGTGATTCCTGCTGCTGACACTTCCTGCTGCTCCTTGTTTCTTTTCATCGTGCTTCTTTATATTAGCTTTCAAGCCTATCCTTTTATACAAAAGAATTTGGGCCTTTGTGGGCCAGATAATGTTGACTGGATCAAAAGGGTCTTGGGCTCAATTTGTCTTTGTCTGCCGAAGCCATTCTGTCAGGAAACTGTATTATGCGGCAGATCTGTATTCTGCAGCAGATTTGTATTCTGCGTCAGATTTGTGTTTTGTTGTAGATTGCTTTCACTTGCACTTATTTCTTTGGACCTTTCTTGCTCTTCGGTCTTCCTGGTGGGTCTTTGGTCCTTACTTTTCATTGGGCTTTCTTTCTCATGACTTTTGGATATGGATTTGCAAAAATGGGCATCAACATATATATATATATATATATATATTTGCGTAGGTGTAGGTGAAAAAGTTAAAACTTAGGCATCATTCTTTAGGAGATGTAATACATTAGGTTTGTCCAATTAAATTCACAATTATGATTACATTGATCAATAAAATACAAACATGATTATCTTTTCCAAGAAAAAACTATATATAATAGAGTCATATATTCGAATTTAATTAGGAAAGCCTAATGTACTATACCTAAATTTTATCTAGGTGACAAAAGTAAACACATTAGAAAAACCTAATGTACTATACCTAAATTTTATCTAGGTGACAAAAGTAAACACATTAGAAAAACCTAATATACTATACCTAAATTTTATCTAGGTGAAAAAGTAAACAATTAAAAAAGTAGGTGTTAATGAGATAACATGAGGCCCGAGGACACGTTAGAGTTAGGATTTTTATTTTTTACTTTAGTCCCAACTCAAGCTATATATGCTAATACCGTTGGGGGACTGGGCCGACTGGCCGCACTTTTTATTGGTGGATTCTTTTTGAGTCACATGCACAAGAGAGTTGAGACTTACGAGAAAACCCTAGAGCACCACACGACTAGGGTTATTTCAACGAAAAGAGCCCACATTATTGGCCCAGTGAATAATCAATGCGGTGGAGATCAAGGAGATTTCAACAACATTAATTGCTAGAATTTCAATTTTATTGTTATTTTTAAAAAAGATTTGCTACATCTAGGTTCGTTTTCTTCTACCAGAATTTTCATTTTCAAATTGGCTTGTGTTTGTGTTATATGTGAATTACATCCTAGTTTTAATTTTGCTAGAAATAGGCTTTGTAAATTGTAATAGTAACCACACACATTGGTTTTTTTCCCTTGTCAACCCAGGCTTGTTAATTTTATGTCATTTTTCTTAGAAAGAGGATAAAAACAATTTTACCCTTAGAGCAACCGTATTAGTCAGTCTAAAATAGAAAAAGATGTCTATTTTATACATTTTTGTTCAAAAACTACCCACATTAATGGGTCTATTACACCCACATTTTTTCTATTTACACTATTACTACTGCTGTATAAATCAATATTTTATTTTATTTTTTCTCTCACCAGTCAGACCTGTTTTCTTCTTCATCTCAAAGCTTATTTATTTTTTTTCTAAACTTTTATTTTTTTAAAAAAATCCTAAACTATTGAAAAGTTTGTAAATAACCCTAAACTATTAAAAAAAAATTATTTTTCTATTTCTATTTTTGTCTCTAAACTATTAAAAAAAAAACAATAATTTAGAAACAAAAAATGATCTTTTAAAAGTTTAGGGATGGAAAATAAACGTTTGATAAAATTTAGAGACCGAAATAGTATTTTACCCAAAAACAAAATCCATTTTCTAACTAACAAACTCTAGTCTAAAATGATTATTTTTAGGATAAAGTTTAGTTACAAAACTGATTGTAACCTAAGGCTACAACCTTATTCTTAAAATAAACATTACTACATAATTTGAAAATTTAACCGTTGAATTACATGATCTTTACGCTCTTAATACACATGCTAAATTTTGTGTCAATTGAATATTATTCACTGTATGATCTATAAGCTTATATATTATGCATAATTTTAAATTACAAAAATTTACAATTTAAACAATTTATTGATGACATAATTATTCATCTTTAATTTTCTAGTAATTTTACAAGTATGAAGAAATATAAGAAGAAAATGTAATCCATTAGTGGATTTGTCAAAATTGACCTCTAATAAAAAAATATTGAGTAAGGTTATAGCGTATAACTACAACAAATTTTGTAACTAAATTTTGTCCTTATTTTAAATAGTGACTCTCACTATACTTGTTATTGAAGCAAAATCCACTTTCTACCTAACAATCTTGAGTCTAAACTATAAACTTACGCTTCCTCATTGTAAGAATAAGTTAAAAAGTTAGGTAGTTGAATCATGACCCATCATATATACTTGTGTAACTTATAAATATAAATTCTTATTATCATATTTCCTCAAAAAAATATATATATATATTTTATCATATACTTTTCATCCAAATAGAAATCCGGCCGAATCACTTTTAAAAATTAAAACATCCAATTAGCAATATCAAAACGATAACATTAGATACATTGAGCATCCCAAGGGTAACATAATATCCCATTATTATATATGCCTTTCTTCCAAATAAAATCCCAATCATCTTTAAAAAAATAAAAGAACAAATTATCAAAACCATAACCATCTATTACGAAACCCAAGTGGTAACATAAATTACATATTCATGAGACCACGCCACATGATCATATATTAGTTCGAATCTCAAAGTCTCCATTCTCTCCAACAATTGTCTCATTTATGGATATACGATTATTCCCTGTCAATGCATTTAGGGTCCGTTTGGGAGTTTATAAAGGAATGGAATGGAATGGAATGGAATGATCATTAAAGGAATGGAATAGAATGGAATGGATTTAGTAGGGAAAGGAATGGAATGGAATGGAATGGAATGTGATTTAAAAATCTTGTTTGGATGTTATAAAATAAAGGAATGGAATGGAATGGAAAGTAAGTAACACCGTTTGGGAGTGACATTGGAAGGAATGGAATGGAATCATTTTATAATAACATTACTATTATACCCCTCATTTTAAAGAACATAAAAATAATCAATGAGAACTTATAATTGCTTTGAAATGCTTAGTATTTAGTGGATGATGTGAAACTAGTTAGCCACAATTGGGTCTGTGTTAGATTATTGAATTACAATATTGTTTTGTCAAGGTGAATAGATTGTATCACGCTAATCAATAATTTAACAGATAAAGATAATGGCATGAAAAATTAACAATAGTACAATTTCTTTATTTCAATTTGCAAATTTTTTTTAGGGGCTGCTAGTTTTGGATTGGATCTTTTTTGGCTGGTATGCTTTACAATGGATTTGATAATTTAATACATCTCCATCTCCCAATTTCATTAAGGAAAAAAAAATTATTGTAGCTAAAAAACAAGTTATGTATATTTCTATGTTGTAAAGCAATTCACGCATCATATATTTATTCTCAACAAAATAAATATTGTCTAACAATGCAAACAAATATCTTTAAAAAAAAAAAAACTTCGGTAATGAGTTATGCCAAAACAAAACAAAATAACATAATCCATTCCAAAACTAAGGTTGGCCAAAAAATCCCACACTTTTTTAATTTTTAGGCCTAGACATCAGTGTCAATAAGACACATTTGCGCTCATGATCTGAGCAATCAAAGAACATCTCTTTATATGTTGGATTTTCCATCAAAAATATGTAGGCCTCAGGCATAAAAAAATTTATATTAAAAATAATCTACTCCAACTTATTAAAGTTCTAAACTACTATTATTTTAATTAAAATACTTTTCATTTTATTTTCTTCTCATTTAAAATTTTTTTTACTCTTGTTTTTTTCTTAACCACACACTTGTCCTTGTACACTAGCTTTAACATCTTAATAAGTTGTAAACAAATGCATAAAATATATTATGTATATATTTTGTTTAGACAGAAAGGGAATTGACGTTGATAAATTATAACATAGATTGATGGATAGAAAAGGAAACTATCTTGGTCTGATATTGGTTTTGTTATTTGCATTGCAAGAATTCTGTTGTGATTTCATGAATAAGTAGTGGGCAATAAATTTGTTTGAATTATTTTTGGCTAAGAATATATTCAATGAAATGCCTTGATTTGAATTTGGGCAGAGTCATGTTACTCGGTCCTAGGCTGAATCATTTTCATGTTCAGCATTAATAGTAAAAAAATAAATTTCTATGCTAACTCAGTGTATGATTTTCTACAACAGTGCATTACTTTCTAGTTTCTTCTCATTTAAATTTTTTTTACTCTTGCTTTTTTCTTAACCACACACCTGTCTTTTGTCTAAACTTGTACACTAGCTTTTGTAGACATTTCCTCTTAACCATACACGTGGTGAAGCCTTGGAGCTATTAACTAATTGGATGGTTGACTTAAAGCTGCAAGTGTACGTAACACACCACTTGCTTCATAAATAACAGAAGAATCAAAGAGGAAACAGAGTAAAAAGCAAATTTGAGTTCTCTAGCGATTCTCAATTTCAAATTCACAGCAGTTCTACAGCAGTTTTCCAGCAATTCTCACTTTCAAATTTCTAAATACAATTTTTTTTTTAGCTGTACAAGTAACAGCAGTTTTCGTTTCTTTTCACTTTCAAGGTTTTTTCGTTTCTTTTCACTTTCAAGGTTTTTAGTTGTACAGAATGTAATTTGTTTTGGTTTTTAGGTGTACAAAAACACTATATATCACTCTCATGAATCACTAGCAAATAGTTCATAAAAAAAAAAAAAAAAAAAGACTAGCAAACAACCGAAAAGGAAAATGAAAAGATAGACATACTTGGTTTGAGCAATATCTGAAAATTGCAACAGAAAAAAAAAAAAAAAAAAAAAAAAAAAAAAAAAAAAAAAAACACCCGCGGCAGCAACTTCACTTTGTAGAGGACGGACAATATTGTGCAAGAATTATAGCTTTATTTTTCTTACGGCTGAATGAGAAAAAAAAAGGTTGATATTAAAGGGGTATTTTAGGGATTTTAACAAAAATTTCATTAAACCTAAATTCATTCCCTCCCATTCCTCCCAATTTTGAGGGGAACAAAAATTTGAGGTTTTGAGGGAAAAGGAAGGAATGAGCATTCCCTCCTAACCATTCTATTCCCTCCCACTTAAACTCCCAAACGAGGGAATGGACATTCCATTCCCTCCGTTAAAACTCCCAAACAAGAGGAGGGAAGAATATTCTAAAAATATTCCTTTTATTCCATTCCATTCCATTCCATTCCCTCCTCCCAAACGGAGCCTTAGATTCCACTGTATAAGAGAGCTAGGGAAGATGCATGTGGAACGCATTGGTGACCCGTCTTCTTCCGTGTTGTCCTGACTCCTGAGGCTTCATTCACATTTTTCCCCAAAAATCTTACACTGCTCAATTCTCTCATTCGAACTGGTGCTCTCACATTTACTTTTAAGTTTAACCCTTTGATCTATCTTTGGTTTAAAATACCCTCTAATGATGGCAATCTATAATTCACTTTGTTTAGCAAATGCTCTCACATTATCTTTGTTTAGCAATAAGAAGACTCTATATAATAATGGACCATATATATAGTGTGTTCTCTCTTCCTTGACAAAGAATTTTCTTATTTGAATCTAAAGTGAAAATGACTTTAAAATCTTGACAGGTTCAAAATTCTTCTTTTCAGTTTGTCATTTCTATTTATTCAGATTATGCTTTATGTTTTTTTCCTCTTTAATTTATTTAACCAATTGATAAGCTTTATTCACTATTTTATCTAGAATTACACATTGGATTCTACTTAAATTTAACTTTGCATTTGACATTTGAAGAATCTAAATTGATGGATGATATTGGTTGTTTAACTTGATTAATTTTTTTTTAAAAATACTAAGCATTTTAACATATGCATGGATACAGGGAGAGGGGAGAATGTCTTAAAGAACTTGGTTAGTTTTTGAGTGTTGACTTTAATGGAAGTTGTTAAGTTATTTTTTTATTTCTTTTTGAAATATTTGTTATATGATACTTTTGCAAAAGGGTAACTTTTTTTTCTCCCAAAAAAAAAAAAAAAAAAAGAGCAAAGGGGTAACTTTTTTGTGTGTATATATATAGCATCCCCCCCCCCCCCCCCACACACACACACACACACACACATTAATTCCTGGTTCCGCCCCTGTCATAAGGTTGCTACTCTCTTGGGCCTCCTCTCCTAATTATTTTTAGGAAAAAAAAAATGCATGTGGATCCAAAATCTTAATAATAACTAGCCCCATCATATGCGTTCTGCACCTACGTTGAGGCTCTTTTTTATTTTGAGTTTAATGTAATTTTTCAATTTGAATTTATCTATTGTTAGCGAGGTTACACTGGAAGAGATTTTTAAAAGAGAAATTATATGTCCACAACATTTTTACAACAAATTCTAAGTAGCAGGTTGTTATTGTTAGGTTAAAAAATTAATTTCAGTGCTAAATTCAAATTTAAACTAATAATAACTAACCACCCATGATTTGTTGTAAAAATGTTGTAGACGTAGTACTTCCCTTTTTAAAAAGCTAAAATTTAGGATTTGAAATAGAATAAACTACTTGATTTAGTGTGTGCTAGTTTTTAGAAAAAAAAATCTATTAAATGTGCGTGAGATATATTTAAATAGAGAGTGTGTTCTTATCAAAAAAAAAAAAAAAATTAGAGAGTGTGCTAATTTTTAGGATAAAAGTTTCTCAGGTAGTTTTTTTTTTTTTTTTTTTTTTTTTAATTTTGTTGAATTACAATTTTAACCCTATTTATTTATTTTTATTTTTTTTGAAACACTCTATTTTTTTTTTTTTTAAGAATAAAGATTATCTAATTAGTTTATGTGTATTTTTGATATTTTATGAAGGTATAACTAACTTTCTAAATTCTCTTAATAATAATAATAATAATAATAATAATAATAATAGCCTCATCACACACATTTTGTCCATGTAATGATACTCTTTTTTTAGATATAATTTTTTTTTATACAAGAACTTGGGGTATTTTTTTTTATATGAGAACATCGGGTAATTTTGGTTATGTAGATGGGGTAGTGGGAAGTTTTATATAACATGGTTTAGTTTTATGATAGGTTTTTTGTTTTTAATTTTTTTATCAATTTACAGTTTTAATCTCATTTTTATGTTTTAGGAACAATAATAAGTTAATTAAATTAAGAGTATTTTTAAAAGTAAGAAAAATAATAACAAACTTTCTGATACCTCTAAATACGTAAAGATATATTGAGATAAAATCTTCAAGAATTTTAGGAAATCTTTGACCAGTGGTATAATAATAACCCATAATAATATTCACAACATAATTAACCATAATAAATAGCATTAGGCGTGAACTGCGTGGTATTAATAAGAGGAAACTCAGGAAAGACACAAAAGGTAACAAAGCTGATCTTCAAAGTTCAAACTTCAAAGAGAGAGAGAGAGATGGAGGAAGGGAAGGGAGTGGTGAAGCACATGGTGCTGGCCAAGTTCAAAGATGGAATCTCAGAGAACCAGATAGAGGAATACATCAAGGGCTATGCCAACCTCGTCAACATCATTGAACCCATGAAGTCTCTCCACTGGTAAAAAAAAAAAAAAAAAACCATAAACTCTCATCAATTTCCTTTTTGATTTTGGTTTCAACTCTTTTAACGTTGACTGATCTCCATTTCTGCTTTTGCTGTCTTTGAATTTTCATTTTTTGTATAAATTAACGTTTGTATATGATGTGACATTTGATATTGATGAATTGGCAATTGGGTCTGTAAGATTATGGAAGCTAGAATTAATATGTGTGTTATATAATTATATTCCAATAAAGAGCCATCACCAGTCGCCAAAGGTTGAAACAAATTCCAATAAAGATGATTTTTTTTTTTTTTTTTTTTTTGAAAAAAAAAATTTTGATTTTAGTGAAATGTGGCCGACTTTGTTGGGGATCTGACTCCAAAATTTTGGGACTGCTTAGTTGTTATTGTTGTTGACTTTTGTGAAATCCTATAAAATTCAACTCAGATGTATATTACAAAGATCTTCCAAATCCTAAATTCTATTTTGGGTGATGAGAATGGTGGCTTTTAAGGTGTCTTCTTAACGGTCATCAACTTGGTTCATGGAACCTGATGCCGCAAGATTCACCTAATGTGTGAACTAGAGTTTCGAGTTTTGTTGGGTTTCAACTTTCATGAGGCCTCCAATGGCATCATCATAATTTATCAAGTAAAAATCTAAATCATTTTTTTAGTTGAGACTTGAGGGCCAGTTGTTTGTTAATAAGAAAGCGGATTAGGTTTGGAGTGTTTGTAGCATTGTCACATACTAAAAGTTGATAGAAAATTGGGTAGGAGCCTAGAAGATCTTTAATGGCTTATGGGGTTTGGATTTCAGAATCCCCAAGAAGGAAGACAGATTTTGTGTCTTACGGCAAATTTCATTAGGCAAATAATCTGTTACCTTCACACTTGTTACTTGTTACATTAAGTCTGACTGTTTATTTCCCACCTTGAAATTCTTAGGTTGCATTGCATGCTAGGAGTATCATATTTAGATGAGAAAGGGGAAGTACAGGCTGTTTTATAAAGCAAAACATTGAATGTGACACATTACATATTGTTTACTTAGGCAAGATATTGGATTTTATTTTTACTTCTGTAATTTGTTTAGTAATGATTGGAAGGGTTTCAACTCCAAAGCATTTGAGAAAATATCTACATTGATCACCCTGCAATACTTATTAAAACCACTTAAGTTATTTAGTTATCAATTGCCATAAAGAAAAGAAATGATATTCTTCTTGGCATGATATCAAGCTCTTACACACTTGTGCTGCCTGCTCATCAGTTCTAACATCTTGATTGAATGAATGAGAGACTGGTGTTGATGGTTATGAATGCTACAAGCAACCACTAGGCCTTAAATTGTTGGATAGATGAATACATTGATTAGACAAAATAGCCAATAGCCTTGTTACTTAGGCCCTTAGGGCATTGTTTGGTCTGCTTTATAAGAAGAACCAGGGTTTGAATCCCACCTGACCCACCTGTTCTAACAATTGAATAATTAAAACATTGATTAGACAAAATTCCTAATAGAGAATTTAAATTTTTATGCTGGTCGTCAATCTACTGCAACCCTTCTCTTTTTCCTGGGCTTAGGACTGGCTATGAACAAAATATATAACACTAAGCACAAATGCAAGCAAAGTTTGATTTGAAAAATAATGATTGGAATATTGCAATCCGTGGTGAAGTGGAATGCTACTGGTTTTTGAAATTATTGGCTGTCTCTTGAATCTGGGATGATCCCAACTATTGTACTTAGTCAAGCACACATTGTGAAATATGAATATCACATAGCCAGATATCAACTGGAAATATACGTATATACAAACCTATGTAGGTTTTTTTAGCTTGTAAAAATTTAGACAAGTTGTTTATGTCCATTGAATTTGTTTTGAAAAATCTGCCCCTGCGCTCATAGCTATTAAATCAGTAATCTTCTCTTACCAAGTCTTCACTGGATATATAAAATCTATAGTGAATTTTGGTAACTGAAATACTGTTTTAAGTTGCCTTCCTAACTTCATAGATCTTAACTTTGTTTGTCACTTATTGTATATTAATATTACAACTACTTTAACAGGGGCAAGGATATCAGCATTGAAAACCTGCATCATGGTTTCACTCATGTCTTTGAATCTACATTTGAGACTAAAGAGGGTCTTGCAGAGTATATAGCTCATCCTGTTCATGTTGAATTTGCAAACGTGTTCCTTTCCAGCTTGGATAAAGTCCTTGTGGTTGACTTCAAACCTACTACTGTTGATATCTGAATCAAAAGAGCAGTGACAATCATCTTAGATCCATCTATGCTGCCTCTTATTGGAACTTTACTATGCATAAGGTTTAAAAATCAGGTCTTATCTCATTGAATGTGGTGAAGTGTCTTTCTTTTTGTTTTATCTTTGTTATGTCAAGTTAGATTAAAGATTGTTCCCAAAAATTAATAAATTTATGGAAACCTATGCATATTTCTCAATTATTCCAAAAAGCTGCTAATCTAAGCTCTACTTTATTTCTCTTCTCTGGCACAAAAAGGGAACTCAAAGTCTAGCATTTCCATCTTCTATGTTTTGATACTGGAGAGTATGGTTAAATCTTCACTCAAGTTTTTTACTTCTAAATATATTGTCCAGATGTGTTGAGTTAATCACAGTGGAAGTCTTATCCATAAATAGTTAAAAGCATCTTAATATTGCTCATTGACAGGTGATGATAGGCTTAATTATTGGGCCTAAGAAATGAGTTGAGTTAATCACAGTGGAAGTCTTATCCATAAATAGTTAAAAGCATCTTAATATTGCTCATTGACAGGTGATGATAGGCTTAATTATTGGGCCTAAGAAATGAAGTGGGATCCCTTTTTAGGGTATGTTTGGCAACTACTTTTTTTTTCCCAATTTTCTATTTTCAAAAATTATTTTCTATTTTCTAAACCAAAAAATTTGTTTGGTAACTCAAAATAGACAGGAAATAAAAATAGTTTCCAAATCTCAAGTAAACTGAGAATAGCTAATAACTTGTTTTCATTTATGAAAACACAAAGAAACTAAATGAACTTAATGAAGTCTAGGCTTTGAGTCCTAGCTAAAACAAAAAGGCAAAACCAAATGCACAATAACAAAGTACAAATTAAACTTGCGGCCAAACCGAAACTCACATTCCTCTCGTCATCCATGAAATCCTCTCTAGTTCACAGCCTAACTCGCGGAATTACCAGACGTGACAAACTAGAGCATCAATTACCAATGATATATGAAGAAACGACCCAAGCCTAGAGTTAAATGAGACTTCATGTTCAGGTTTCATTCTTATGTTTTGAAAGATACAAACAATGCCTGCGTGTTCAGACTTTAGTAAGCTTGTTTTAATCTGGCAACAAATGCATGTACCTGCTATGCTGGCATGTGATTGTTTAGACCCATCTTTTTTTTCTATTATTAATAAAAAAAAATCATAGAATAACCTAAGAAACAATATATAATATATTGGTTCATCGTATAGTTAATAGCCAAACTAACCAAACGTTTTTTTATTTATTTTTTACTTTTTATTTATTTTTTTGTGGATTGCAATTAGCTTAATTGGTAATTCTCGCATACACCAAAAATCGATCGCTATCTTAATCTGATAATAAAGAGCTATCACCAGAAGCAAACGTCATATGTTAAAACTCTAATAAAAAAACCAAACGTGTTTTTAATTTTTGAAACACAATAAAATCTTTTTTTTTTATTCTCCAAAACAAGTTTTTGGAAACTAAAAGAAATAAGTCAGTGGGTAGGACTGGAGTATAATTGATTAGTAAATTTCCCAATTTGATTCAAACACATGAAGGGTCCGGTTAACAGGTGCCCTTAGAAAAATAATTAATAAACCATTTTAGGAAAGTATTGACACCACCTTTATGAGAAATATAAAAAGTCGTTAAAAAAATTAATTTTTTTCTTTTTTCATAAAAAGTTTTTAAAAATATTTCTTAAATCAATACTCTTAGAGCATTTGTTAACTTTTTCCTATAATTAATTGACTTTGGAAAGGAAAATATTGTTTGTGTTTCATTAATTAATGCAATAAATTGTTTGAATTTAATTAGAGAACCAAAAAGCCTACATCTAAGGAGCTAAATTTAAGTTTTCACCAATGCTATAACTTGACGATAACAATGGACCTCATATAATAGTACCACTCCTCAAAAGCCAACACTTAATTAGATAGGCTTAAAACATTATTAACTAAATGGGAAATGCTAACGAGTGCCCTAAGGGCACTCGTTAAGAATTCAGTTAAATAAAGTTTTTATGGGAAAAGAAAAAAAAAAAAACAATTAATGTTTAGACAGCTTTTTTCATTTCCTATAAAAGTGATGTCAAAACTTTTCTAAAATAGATTATTAACGAGTGCCCTTAGGACACTCGTTAGCATGATCCTTTTGGCTTGATGATAAAAGACAAATCATTAGTGCAAACGTCATAAATTTCAAATCCTATCGTATCTATCAATCAATAAATAAAATCATATTTACAAGAAAACATGTAAGATTATTTTATAGATCATATTGACGTTACAACTTGATCATATCTAGCCAAATACACGTATATAAAGACCATGCTTGATCAAGGCAGAAATTTGGTCATAACCAGAATGATACTACAAAAATCTAACAAATTCTTGTTGCTTTTTTGTAGTGTAGATGGATCAGCTGGTGGTTGCCTAAAGTTTTCTCCACAAGCATTAAACTCTCCCATAGCAGTAGCCGCTGCATCCTTTAGACCATTCTTGTTACCTTCTATCAATCTCTTTTTGGCTTGCTTAAAGTCACCAATAGCATTATCATAGTTTTTGGAACAAGAAGTGTACCTTTCCGTTAGTTGAGGATTATCAGTGTGTTGTATTACGGAGTGGATTTGGTCACTTGTGGTTGTAGCTTGGGATTTTGCTAAGTAAATGGTTATTCGAGCAAGGCCTGTAATGTCTCTTTTGTGGGGATGATCAGCATATGATTTTAGAATCCCCAAACAGAAAGAGGGATTTAGGGTCTCAGTGCAGATAGCATTAATCGTAGACTCGCTCACTTTCAAAACTAGATTTGCTGATGAGGGAGTACTTATGAATGGGATCATTAGCAAAAGAGAGAATATAGAGGATGAGCTAGGTAATGGAATAGCCATTTGTATCTCTTTTTTGATAGCTTCCACTCTATTCTGAAGTTGTAGAATTGTTTTATTTGATTGCAAGAAGAACATTATATAGTCAGCG
This sequence comes from Quercus robur, assembly GCF_932294415.1. NCBI lineage: Eukaryota > Viridiplantae > Streptophyta > Magnoliopsida > Fagales > Fagaceae > Quercus > Quercus robur. The sequence continues at coordinate 42,477,674 of NC_065539.1, read as the reverse complement.
AAGTGGAAGTTTAAGCGTGTGAAGCATTTAAGATTTATTAATTATTGTCATGCATGCACTTGAAGTTTCCTTTTTATTTATGGTAGTTTGGATACTCCATTATTTATGGCCTTTCAAATCTCCTTCGTTGCCAAGAAATCTAGTAACCTTTCATCATCTTCCTCTTGGGTGAATCAAACGATTCAGTTGTAAAAACCTTAGGACATGACTCATATATACGTATGGTATTTTGTAGTGCCAGTTTGCTAGAGGTTTAAACGACACCATTTTTTTTTCCAAGATAAGCATGGTGATTTTATTTATTTCCTAAAGAAGTATAGCCAAACCGAATTCAGTAACCTGAACTTGTAACTTAAGTAGGGGCATTAAAGTGCAGAATTTTAGATTCTTAAAATAAAAAATTTTAAAAAAAAGTATAGGCAAATAGTTTTTTTTTTTTTTTTTTCCTTTCCTTTTAAGACAGTTTTAACATATGAAGATGATAATTGCTCTTTATCATCATACCAAGACACTAATTGTTTTTTTGGTGTAGTGGGGATTGAATCTTAAATCTCTTATTTGACACTAAGAGACTTTACCAGTTTTTTTTTTTTTTTTTTTTTTTTTTTGAGAAAGAAACTGAATTTCATTAATAGAAAACCTCAGCCATAATCGGCTAAAAGAACAGATACAATGGGTGGGGGAACTTCCTCCCTCCAAACAAATAAACCGCTAACATGTTTCGCATGTCTAGCAAGGCTGTGGGCGACAGAGTTCCCTTTTCGCTTAACATAAGAAAAATTACAATTAAAAAAAGAGTCTGCATGAAGTTTTACCAGTTAAGTTAATTAAAACCCACTAAAACAATGTAATCTAGTGACATCAATCGGTGAAAATTAACAAACAATGCATAAGTAAGCTTTGTTACTAGACCGTCCACCTTGTTGTACCACACAAGTAGAATATCGAGTTAGAAACACTCGATCTCATTCATATCATAAGGGTGTTAAGAAATTATGTATATAAATTAAACCAAAAAAAAAAAAATGAATTAATATTGTAAGAAAAATATACTTTATCAACTGTCTAAATTAAATAGATCTTATTCATCTCGATAAAGGGTGAGCATAGCCATTAACCATTTTGGCCTCAATGCATTCAAATGAAGCAAAGTTCACTGGGACATAATATTAGAAATGACTAGGATGATAGAACAAATATTTTCTAAATCTTTATTTCTCTTTGGAAGTCTTGAAGGATCAGCTGGTGCCCCTTCGAACCTTTCCTCGCAATCACGAATTTCATTCAAGACACCAGTCGTTTCAACGTTTACACCACCATAGTCCCTAGAGCTCAAGTCTGTTTTGGCTTGGTCAAGGTCACCAATGGCTATATCATAATTTTGGGAACATAATGTGTAACGCTGTTTTAATTGAGGGTTCTTTGTCTGCTTGATAAGTGATTGGATTAGCTTGATAGTTTCCGTAGCATTTATATGTGCCAAGTCGATGGTGAATTGGGCAAGGCCTAGAAGAGATTCGGGCACACGAAGATCAGATTCTACAACATCCAAACAGAGAGAAGAATTTGGGGTTCTTGAGCAAATATTTTTTACCATATCATCAGTTACCATTGAACTTGGCATTATTCCATTCCCATATGAAAAAGTAGCTAAGGAAAGTATTAGTAGAAGTGAAGCCAGAAAGGAGTTACCAAGAGTAAAAGCCATTATTCTCTGAATACTTTGAGCCCCCTTTTTTTATTTTGTGATATTGCACAGAAGGAGATCATTATATAGTCACTAATTACTATAGCAAAGTGTATGGTTTGTTTTCAGAAAGTGCACTTGGGACACATTTATTGATGAATACTTTTTTTGACTCAAAAATAAAATTATTGATTTTTTTTTTTTGAGAAGCAAAAAATATTAAAAAAAATTATTGATGAATACTTATAAATTTGAAAACTTTGGAGATTGTCTATTTATTTGCTATTATTGCAAGAAATTCAAGTTTTCTATATTTAACTAGTATTTCAGATTCCACAAATTTCCAAGTATGACTTCATAAATAAACACAATTATAATAAATACCTATTTATAAGTATCTTAATTATCAACCATTATATTTAGGGAAAAAAATCATAGAGAATATTATGTGTTCATTTGGGAACTGCTTATCTAATTTTTTGCTAAAAGTGTACTAAAGTATACTTGTACCTTGAGAAATTTTGAAACAGTGAGAAAATACAAAAAAAAAAGGTGAGGTTTTAAAAAACTATACATATAAAAACTAAAAGCTAAATCTAATGCCAAACAGACTATATATGGAAAAAGTTTGGCTTCAAACATGTTAAGAGTATTGGGCTTGATTGGGTTAAGTGAGCTACGTTTATTGCATATGATGAGTACTAATGTCATCTTCTTGTTGGTAGATGACGTGTTTCGTCGTGTGCAATACATATAACTCTCTTAGTTGATTGAGTTAAATGAGTTATCTTCCTATTTGTAGTTGGAGCCTAAGACTCAAAATATGTTTGGAGTCAAACTTTGGCCATATTATATTTTTGTTGAACATTCTAGTATAGTGCATGAATTACTAATTAGGTAACAATAATGTTACTAACCCAACATTCAAAACCATATAAGAATGTTGTTATGGCACCACTCCATGATGATTTTTCTTATTATTAGCGCTCAAGTTAAAACATCAATTGGTTTTGGGTGTAAATAAGAAACTTTACCGGTTGAACTAACACCATATTTCAAGTTTTAAGTAAAAGACTGATATGGTGTAATTATGTGTGGTAGGATATTTTTAGTTTTTTTTTTTTTTTTAGAATGAGGATATTTTTAGTTTTAAGTAAATGATTGATGTAGAAATCTCTTATTGAATGTTGTAAAACTTTAGTTTTATACCATATCCTTACCAAATTTAGACTCATATAGGAAAGTTAAACAAAAATATCCTCTATGTTTTTTTTTTTTTTTTCCATAAGTTGATAATTATGATACTTATAAATGGATATTTATTATGATTGGGTTTATTTATAAAGTTATTTATTGTAGCATTTAAAGAAAATATAATGTGACCAGATTCTAATGTAGGTTATAAATATAAGAAGTTTTATAAAATCCTTATAGTATTTAAACATATTAAAAATAGGGTAAACTACACTTTCTCCCATTTAATTATTGGGTAATGCGTAAGGCCCTTGTGTTTTGTCTAAACACTTGCTTTTCCAAGGTCATTATTGAGAGTAATTTTGCTGAGCTGGTGGACTTCATTAATTCAGATAGAATCTGCACTCTAGAGGTGGCTTGGATTTTGGAGGATATTAAGCTTATATGTGAACAATTTGTTAGTATATCATTTGTTTTTGTTCCTGTAAGGACTCGATTTGTAACGACCCAAAAAGGATAATGGGTTCGCACATAAACAGGCCCAAACAATATAATTTGTAGAGCGTGGGTATTAAGAACTAAATTAACTTTTGTAGAATGAAAAGATTTACCCTCACGTATATTGAAGGCTCAAAGCTGGCACAACAATCAGTTTTTTTCTTGTAATAGATACAGTTCTTTTGCTTTTTTTTGCTTTTCTTCTTCAGTCTTTGCCTTTCTTCTTTTTTTATGTTCCGATCTCCCCCTCTGCATGTTCTTCTTTCAGTTTATATACCACCCTCTGTGTTCCATCCTCACCACACACGTGTAGGTTGGGTTCGGGGGATTTCTTTCTGTCCCATCTAGCGCCTCCTGGAACCTCCTTACAGCTGCCTCATTACTGTTCCAGTATCACCTCCACATTAATGTGGTCAGAGAGTTGGTTAAGAGGCAATTAATGCGGAGGCAGCTGTAGTTATAGATATTTGTTTGTCTTTTATTTCTTACCCTTGGTCTGTTATCCTATCTTCAATGGTGACATAATTCCGAGGTCCGATTGTAACAAGACCGCGTCTTGATCGTCCTCGGACTCATACTACCGAGGAGTATGGTGTCCTCGGACGAATACGGAACTCTACTTTCGTGATATTGACTACCCCCCCTCGGTAGTTACCCTTACGACCTGACTTAGGCCTCCTCGGACGGATATGCATCCTTGGATGGGCCACAGGCCCAACAATCCTGACCTTAATGGACCTGTTGATTGACTGGCCCCCACAGTTCCTTTAAAATGTATGCTCTAACTTTAGCTAGTGCTGCAAAAGAGAATGAGAAGGCTATTGTTTGGTTAGAAGAATACCCCTCTTATTTATTTTCCATTGTACAGCATAATATTAATTAAATAAAGCCTACTATTGTTTTGTCCCAAAAAAACAAAAAAAAAAAAAAAAATATTGGGTCATTTGCACCTTTTCCTTCTTAACAATTTGATCATTTGCAGTTCCTCTCTCAAGGTATTTTATAAATTTGTGTAAATTTTATATGAATATTCCATTATGAGAGAGAGAGAGAGAGAACTTTTTTATAGCTTAGGTGAAAAGGTGGGAGGGAAATTGTGAACTACCTTGTACACAAAAGGGGCAGCAACCCATTATGCCTTTTTAAGCCCATTTTATTTCGTCAAACTGCTAGAACTTAACTAAGATTTGAACAAAATTTTCCTTTAAATTAATTTGAAATAATTTATTATTGACGATTCAAACAGGACCATTCATTATTGATGATTCATACAGGCATACTTTACCTGCACAACCTAGTAAATACGCCAGGGGCCCAGGGGATTAAAAATACATGTAAAATGTTATTTAAATTATCAGGTAATCATTTTTTTTTTAATTTTTAAATCCACTAAATCATTTTGACGCAAAACTGGAACCGAACGCATGCTAGACAAAAGTCATTGTCTATCCTACCTCTATAGAGTTTTTTTTTTTTTTTTTTTTTTTGGGGTGGGGTGGGGTGGGGGGAGAAACAATCCTAACTCTATAGAGTAATGTTACATTCTACATACAATACAATCGTTTCCATAACTATTTGAGTTCATAAATTTTTATTGGTTTTCTTATGAACTCATATTACTCATTATTAACATTACTTTCTTATTTACCAATAAAAATTTGTCACTTTTTTGTGTCTTATTATTAATATTATGGTAAAGTATGTATTTAGTCTCTATCCTTTATACAATATTTCAATTTGATCCCTAACTTTTCAATTATGTCAATTTGGTCCATAACCTTTCAATGTCATGTCAATTTTGTCTCTATCATTATCTATTGGATCGAAATAGTTAAAGTGGTAAACAGTCGAAATAAAAAATTAGTTTCCATTAATGTGGCAATAAACTAATTTTTTATTTCGAAAATTTTCATCCAAGGATTATATTTTCACGACTTTGAAAGGTTAAAGTCCAAATTAACACAATTGAAAGATTATGCATCAAATTGAAATATGGTATAAAAAATATTGACTAAAAATATTGTAAACATATCATTTCTCCTAAATATATTGTTTATATTATATAATAACTCTCTCGCTCTCTTTCTCTCTCTCATCGGGTATCTTTCTTGGGTCATCTTCGGGCTCGTAGCCGTTTTCATAAGGCCCATCATAGACCCAACCCAGAAAGCGACCTAACCGACGTTGAGTACGGAAAGTGGAAAAGTCTCTTTTAAAAAAAAAAACAAAAACAAAAAACAAAACAAATAAACGAGGTATCTAAATTCTTAACAACTTCGAGCCCCGCGCACCCAAAACACAACAACAACCTCTTCAATGGCTACAACCAACGGTCCCGACTCCTCAGGTACCCTTTTGATTTCTCTCTCTCTTTTCTGAGATTTAAGGTTTCTTTGATTTTACTTTAGGATCTGTTTGTTTCCCTGGAAATTGTTTGGAATTTCTTTTGTTCTTTCTATTTTGCCGAGGAAAAGAACTGAAGCTTTTTTTAAGTAATTATATTAGTGGGTTCTTAAAGATTAAGGTAAAGAGTTAATCTTTTCAGTGACTTGGCGCTCTCTTTGACTTGGCAATTTTAAAGGGTGTAGCTGGTTTTGCTTAACTCTGTTTGGCTAGGCATACTTTTGATCCTCTATCTATGTGTGTTTGCTGCTTATTGTGGGTTTAAGCACATTGTTTTGGTTTTGGGCTTTTTGTTTTTTTGCGGGTGTGAGGTACTGTGGTTATTGGGACTTGTTTAGTTGTTGGCATTTGTTGCTCAGTGCTGTAATATCTATCTTCACATTGTTTGTGATATTATTGGGTTTTTCTGTAGCTTATTTATATAGTTGCTATAATTTTTTTTATTTTTTATTTTTTTATTTGAGAAACACACACACATATAGGGGAAGGGGATGAGATAAGGGAATACACTCACACGTCAACAACAAAACTGTATGCGGCAATTAGTGTCGCGGAGCAAGTAATAAATCCCTTCTCAATATCACACATTACCGATGTGGGATGACTCAACAACACTGAGTATCTTTTGTATTTGAGAAACACACACACATATATAGGGGAGGGGGGATGAGAAGTTGCTATAATTGAATCTGAAACATTTTGAGAGAATTAATTATAATGGACCGGGAGTCGGGAATTCCTCTTTTCGGATATCCAATAAAACTGGAATGTTAAAGTGTAGATAAGATTTTTTATTTTTTAGCTAAAGAGGTCCATTTTACATTGCATCAGTAAATTGGAGGATTTCATTTGCCAACAGAGACTTCCAGTGTTCAAATCCTCACCTCCCCAGCTCCCAGACTTAAATTTTTTTTTTTTTATATAATAAAAAATAAATTATTAAAAAAAATAAATAAAAAAAAAAAAACCTTGGAGGATTTTACTTTGTGAGAAGATTCATGTTTTACAACATCCTGTGAGTCCTTGATGCTGGTTATATGCTCTCGAGTCTGCAGCTTATTATATGTTGGTTATTTTTCATGTTTTCATGGGATTGTGAAAGATGATTTGTTTTCTCTTAAGAGCTGATCTGAAAATTAGTCGAGGGTGTTTTGAGAGAGAAACAAATCTTAATTGTTTTGCAATTAGTGTAGGCACATCCTAGACTGATCAGTTCACCTTTTCGTAAGTTCTGATCAGGTAACACTAGTTGGGTCACAAAGTATTCGGTGACACATTAATTGGAACTTGGAACATCTGTAATTGTCTGGAGACACAGCTAATTGAACTATCTAGCCTTTGTTTTACACCCATCCAAACAAGGATAATCCTGCACCCACAATGCGATTAACCCTAGACCTCCTCCTTTGTGTAGATCAAGAATGGATGTATGATCCAATTATCTAAATCAATTTTTGGTAATAATCACTAATGAGGTTAATGTCCTTGCTAGACTTCCCATCATCTTTGTTGATGTTCATAAAGAAATGGATTCTCATCCAAACTCTTCCTTGCAAAGACTTTTATGATCAGAATATTTAATTGAGGCTTCCAATCATTCGCATTAGGGGTGCATTTTTTGTTTTCCTATGTCTGTAACTGTTGTAATTAGATTTTCAGTTACTTTTTTTTTTTTTTTTGATAAGCACTTTGATGTTCAGGTATTTTAAACGAAAAGGATGGAATATCAAATGAGCCTAAAAAAGAAACTGCTCCAATTCCAAACTCTGAGGCAAAACATGAAGAAACTGGTGAGGGTTTAGGATTCTTTATCTTTGAAAGTTGCTTCTCGTTTCTATTCTTGTTTTGTTGTGATGACTATACTTATATTGGGCTTTTGTTTGAAACAAAGTGGCTAATGTGTTCTTTCATCCTGCTAGAAATTAAAGCCCGGGTAGATGCTATGTGGGAGCAAATGAATAAAGGCATACCTAATAAGATGCCTAATTTTTCTTTAAACAAGCCTCGCTCAACTGTGAATAAAAAATCAAAAAATTCATCCACGGTGAGGAAATTATTATCCATTCTGTTTCTAATGGAACTATTATACAATAGTTTGCTAGAATTATACATTTATTTTTTCTTGATTTTATTTCATAGAATTATATGGCGTATCTGGGTCTCGCACCAAAAAAGACAGGATCCGTTGAATTAGATTCACTGCAGAAGGAACCTAGTGTTATGCAGGACAGCGCAAGTGAGGAGGCCAAGAGGCTTGCTGCTGCTGCTGCTCTTTCAGCAGTTAAGGATGCTGCAGCTGCTACAGCTGCTGCTGCTGGCAGGGGGAAAGTTGAAGTAAGCACTTCTTTTAGTAATACCCTTCTTATTGACCTCCTTTGTGGTTCATGTAATGGTGCCTTTTATGGGCTTGGTAGTCATGAAATTAGTCTGGTGAAAAAAGTCAATGGTTTATATTGATAATATGAAAGTGGACTTTGCTAATTAGCTGGCGAACTTTAACAGGTTACTCTTGCTAATTAGCTGGAATCCCTGAAAGATATTTCATACAAGCATTGACATCAATTTTTATCCATGTATATTGCTGCATACTAAATCTGACGTTCTTTCAAATGCCGTGGTAGATGGCAAACCTTAGTTCGTTTATGAGTAATTTGATAACACTACACATTTCTTTCCTTCTACAGATTACTGAAGTTCGGGACTTCGCTGGTCAAGAAATTGAAGTTAAGAAGCTTGTTGATGCTGATTCAAAGGAGGCTTCTGAAAAAGCCAAAGGTGCTGCACCCTCCGCTGTTGATGCTGTCCTTGAACAAATAAAGAAGAAACAAAAGCTCAGTGTGCTAGACAAGTCGAAGAAGGATTGGGGGGAATTTAAGGAAGAAAAGGGGTTGGAAGAGGAGTTGGATGCTTACAAGAAGAGCTCAAACCAGTATTTGGAAAAGGTTTCCTTCTTGCAACGGACAGATTACCGTGAGTTTGAGCGGGAGAGAGATGCACGGCTTGCTCAGCAGGCCAAGAGGAGGACAGATATGCGAGAGGAACCATGATTGCATCATGCTGCCAAGTTTCATTATGCCCTTGTAAGCAATTGCAAATAGACAGATGATGGGAAGTTGCTCAAAATTTTTATGGTCTCTGATTCCGACGAAAAGAACCCTTCAATATCGCTGATGGGGATATAATGCTTTTGCATGAGGTGTTTAGGTTTTAGATTTCCCCTAAGTTATGGGGATTTCATGTAATAGGAAATTTCTGAGGACAGAATTTATTGCAAACCGATTATTTGTCCTCTTATTCAATTTTTATTTGGTGGGATTGTAGGCCTCTTGATTTTTAGAGCCTGGAGCATGCAGTGCCACTCGAGGAAACAGAACAGATGAATTATCATATCTCGCTCTTTTAGCTTTATCCCATAAAATACAAATGATCTAGCTATGGCTTTACCATTTTCCTTTTCTGTTTCTTTTCCTTTGATTTTTCTTAAAACTTACTGATCTGGTCTCTTAAGGCTCATTTTGCATCATAAATATGGACAATTGCGAAGGGAGCCAACAATCAGGTTACTGACTTACCTGTCAATTTCGTTTAGTAACAAATAGATTGGGAAAGCACGTTGGTTTTCAATTAGCACAACACCTTCCAGAGGTAAATAAACTACTTCGAGCATTATAGGAGCATTAAAGAATCCAAGCATGAAGAAACGCTCTGTAGTCGTACCCAATACACAACTCTCAGCATCAACTTTTGTGGGTTTAAGAGAGGAGATGATTGGTAGGTAGTCTTATACCCCTTCACATTTTTTTTCCCCGAGTAAGAGTGATCCCTAGACTCAAGCCTATGACCGTCATTTCTAGTGACAGGCACTTGCCAACACTCCTAGACCCAACCTCATACATAAGGAAAATACACACCCACGCCCAAATCCCAAACAAGACCTCATTTTGTGATCAATTTGCAACAAAATGGATGAAACTCTTATGTGACAAATTCTTTTATATATTCACAACTCTATAAAATTGGAACATCATTATTTTATATGGGTCAACCACTGATATCACATCTTAACGCTAGTCACAAGATGTCAACTCAGCAATTATGAAAAAAAATAATGAAAGTTCTTGTCCCAAGACTTAACTGAAGTAATAATGTATTATAATGAAAACCCAAGCCATTGTTTTGACAAAGATGCAGACGACTTGAGTGCAAATGCCCTGGTTCCACAACCAAGTCTAAAAAGACTCGAACAAAAAGGCAAATGAAGGTGAACAACACTCTATATTTTAATATTTGCCTGATTAATGGAGAATGAGTAAGAAAAGAGGAATGCCTACGCAAGTGAAGCATGCGTGGATGGGTGTTACATAAAGAGGAAAACGTGGATGATAAACAGAAATGTTGATAAATGTATTTCTATAGTTATGAATGCATGTTTAACAGTTACAGCCAACAGGCCTGCAGAAAACAAATCATCGACTGTAATTTCCCATTGGCTCCACATTCCCCCTCTTATGTTGTTATTAAAGCACAAATGAGGAAAACATACAAAGTTATTTTTGTCATTGTAAACAAAGGGATACTATAACAGCATATTTCTATTCAGAAACTTCATCTGCTCCCATGGGTGGATGAATAAGAAAAAGGAAAGTCTTCACAAGTCATTCCAAAACTCTTAGAAGCAAAAAATAAAATGAAAACAAAGATTACAAAATAATAACCAGCTTTCTAGATGTGAATGGGCTTGTCATAAGTGGCCATGGCAGCTTCCTTCACTGCCTCACTCATTGTTGGATGTGCATGGCAAACACGTGCTATATCCTCACTCGCTGCATCGTACTGTAAGGCTATCGCTGCCTCGTGAATGAGCTCTCCAGCATTGGGTGCCATAATGTGGACTCCCAATATCTTGTCTGTCTCCTTCTCAGCCAGTATCTTGACCAATCCTTCCGCATTATCAATCGCCTTGGCCCTGCTGTTTGCCATGAAAGGGAACTTTCCAACACGATACTCAACACCAAGTGCCTTCACCTGCTCCTCAGTCTTGCCAACAGAGGCAACCTCAGGGTGTGTGTAGACGACCCCAGGGACCTTGTCATAGTCCACATGGCCTGTCTTACCAGCAATAAACTCTACACAAGCAACCCCATCTTCTTCTGCCTTGTGGGCTAACATAGGACCCGGTATTACATCCCCAATTGCATAAACACCTGGCACATTTGTAGAAAACCTTTCATTGACTAAAATCCGTCCAATCTTGTCAGTCTCCACTCCTATTTTGTCCAGCCCAAGTCCACCTGTGTATGGAGATCTACCAGCAGAAACAAGAACAACATCAGCTTCAAGTATGGTCTGGTCACCACCAGCTGCTGGTTCAAGGGTCAGCTTAACACCATCTGCAGAAGAATCAACTCCTACCACCTTAGTCTTGAGCATGAATTTCATCCCTTGCTTCTCAAGAGAACGCTGAAATTGCTTACGGATTTCCCCATCCATGGTTGGGACAATATCTGCGGCAAACTCAACCACAGTTATCTCAGAGCCAAGTCGGCCCCAGACTGAGCCCATCTCTAGGCCAATGTAGCCTGCTCCAATGACCACAAGTTTCTTTGGGATTTCCGTCAAAGCTAATGCGCCCGTTGAAGACACAATTCTCTTCTCATCAATGGTGATCCCAGGTAAAGATTTGACATCAGAACCAGTGGCAATTATAATATGCTTGCCTTTCACAACAGTGTTACCCCCATCAGGAGTTTCCACAGAAACTTCAGAGGGAGAAATGAGCTTGCCATAGCCTTTTACATAGCTCACTTTGTTCTTCTTGAACAGACCTTCGATACCTCGAGTCAGATTAGACACAGCTTTATCTTTTTGGGCCATCATGGCAGGTAAATCAATCTCAACAGAAGAAAACTTCACTCCATGGTTGGCAAATGAATGCTGAGCTTCATGGTACATGTGGGAGGAATGTAGAAGGGCCTGAACACAAGAACATAAAACTAAGACCAACAAAACTTCAAATGTTACCAGTACCATCTAAAATGCCAGTGATGAGAAATGCATTTAGTCATAAACTGAAACAGCTCCACCAGGATATACCCAATTCACCAGCTGACACTAAACTCTAAATTACAGCAGTCAAACATCTCAAGTAAATTTGCAAAGTAGAAGAGACCTGAAGCATTTTTCCACTGATTCCACTCAAATAATGATTTGAGGAATAAAATCTTTAGTCCTAAGACAGATTCTTACATCCTTCAAAACTTTTATGGAAAGTTTTCGCATCCTTCTAGCATCTAAGGATGTGAAAAATCTGTCTTAGACCCAAAACTTTTATGAAATAAATATGTAGTGAAATTACAGAATACTTAAAACAGTTCAGTCAAATCATACCATAAACACTATTCAGACACAACATTATGAGTGCTCATACACAACCATGATTGTTGCAGAAACACCTTACCTTAGCAAAGTTCTCGCACCAAAACTCACGGTAAAAGACGCTTGCAAACAGAACTGTGCTTTGCAAACTCAGCTTAACATTCACTTATGCAAAGTGAAAACCCAAAAAAAAAAAAAAAAAAAACTAATTGCGTACACGGTCTTAATTGCATTAGTACATCCTAGTACAGACCATATGCATCACTCTCCGAAGACATTAAACATTGGATAGAACAAACATAAGTAGTTTATCATCAAATCCAAACTTTCAGCAATTAGAAACTGCACTTTTTCAACATACAGCTTTTTTAGAAGCTCACCCTTTTCCTGGGTTCAAAATTTTCAAGCAACACATTTTCAAAAAGCTGGAAACTAAGCTATACCAAATAGGCCTAATCAGACTTTTTTCCTCATATGCCATTGAAAATAAAAAACCAAAATTCTGGAACGCAATCAAATTCAATTGTAATTAAGCAATTAGATCTCAGAAGCACTAAACAAAAAAAAAATAATGTAAAATTAAATCGAACCTTGGAGGGGATGCAACCAACGTTGAGGCAGGTGCCACCGAGGGCACCACGCTTCTCAATACAAGCGGTCTTGAGACCCAACTGAGCGGCTTTGATGGCGGCCACGTAGCCACCGGGGCCACCGCCGATGACGACGACGTCGTTTTCCTCAGATCCCGAAGCGAATCCTCTGGAGAAGGAAGTCACCGTAGGAGAGTACTTCAATACATCGGAACTCGAATTCGATAGATTTCGCGTCAACAGGTACGCCTTCCGTCTCGCCAAACTTGCCATAGCCATTTCCCCTTTCTTTTGTTTTTTGGTTCTCTCTTTCTGACACAGAGAGAGAGGCTTTTGATGAAAAAGAAAAACCCTGCTGGTAGTGGGTATGGGTGTGGCTTGGTTTTGGTCTTTTTGGGTATTCAGATTAATTTATTGGCGGCTTGTCTTTGAAGACGAGTAGAGAGGACTAGAAAAAAGAAAAATAAATAAATACTACTACTTTATTTCTTAGGGTGATCTGGTGTGGCTACGGTTCATGAATTACTTCCGTGGTGTGCTGCTTACCATTTTTGACTTTTAGTGAATCAGAGACGTACAAATACGCCATTCAATCTGGGGCGTCCGATGGAAAAAAAAAAACAAATATATGAATCTGGAGCCGTTCATTTATAATTTATAAATGTGACGGCGTGAACTGAATAGAGAACCAAACAAGGTGTTTGATATATAATATTAATTGGAGACATTGTGAGCATGAAGTATGATAATAAATCCCAACTACTTCATGAATATGACTAACAGAGAATGGTGTCCTCACACGCCTTACCATCATCAGCATTTGGATGTTTGGTGGAGGTGGAGGAGGAGGAGGGCCTTTTGTCTCTAACACTTGTTGATGAGGTTATTGTGGGCTGCCCAAGTTTCAAGGTCCAAATCCAGTACATTCATTTTATCTCTTAAACATTACTCTATGTGGTACATACTTCACTGATTGTATGGCATGGAATATCGATAGATTTGTAGTATTATCACCCCATTTTACAAATGAAAAAACAAAAAAAAAAACAAAAACAAAAACAAAACTTAAGTTTCAGAAAAGCAAATTTAATTTGGCTACGGTTTAATAAGTTTCACGCATATTGATCGCACTACTAATCCTCAAAGAATCATTTGTAAGCAAAGCATAATTAGAAAGTAACCAATATATATGATACAATTAACGAACTGTATGAAACGAATATGATTTAACAAGAAGCATGGTACAAATATGGTTGGCCCAATACAAATCATTTTAACAAATATGGTTGGGCTAACTCAGTGAACCCAGTACATTCATTCAACACAATTAAGCTCAGGTTCATGTTACCGTTACACAATAAGAAACACACCTTCCAATTGGAAAGGCTGATTAATAACCTAAAGTCTCTTCTAAGCACTACAAAACTGCTGGCCGCTAATCTAAACTTATCTGATAACAGCCTATAATCCTTTCTCAGTAACTTAACTGTTTCTGCTTCTTCTTTTTTTTTTTTTTCATTTTCTTTTTTTTCAACACTCAGTTGCCTTCTAGCAAGTTCCTCAATCTATTCCGGGACTCCTCAGACAGACTAGGGGGCCTCCACCTTCGTGGCCGAGGACACGTCTCAACAGCACGATCAAATTTTTGGGCAGATAAGCAGATAACAATCACGGTGATGTTATCAGAAGAATATAGGCGTAATGCTTCCATGACTAGTTCTCTGGCACACTCCTGTGGATCACCATGCCTCCTCAGAGCTCGGCGGACAAGACTGACTGCACTCTGGCTATTTACCACATCCCAGAGACCATCACAGCCAATGATCAAAAATTCATCATCCTCGGACAACGCAACCTGTTGAACATCTGGCTCAGCAATGAGAGGCGATGCGGGGCCAAGTGGGGATTTGAAGTCCCAATCTCCAAGGGCTCGAGTGACACTGAGATAACCATTGAGATATATATCTTCAACGTAACCACCTAACCCCTCAACTCTCTTTCGTTCTGGTAAATAAGTAGGCTTATGATCTTGAGACATCGCAACTGCTACTCCTTTCCTGCAGAGTACTGCTCGACAGTCACCAGCATTTGCAACCAGTAAATGCCTTCCAAGTATAAGGGCAGTCAGTGCTGTTGTTCCACAGGAACTGCTTACACTGCTGCGTTCATCAGCCAAGGCAAGGTCAGCTTGTTTAAATGCCTTCCGATGAGAATCCTCCAGCTCTTTTAAGAAGACAGCATTAATCTCAGATGTTTGTGGCAAATCAGCATCTTCAAAGAATAATCTCATTGCGTGTCTCTTGATATATGCAGCAGCTTCAGGCCCTCCATGACCATCGAATACAGCATAAAAAGCACTTGGCACAGGGAACTTGAAGAAGGAATCCATTTGGGCAGATAGATCATCTATTCTAATGTGTTCATCATCCATTGAATCGCGTGGCCCAATTTCAGCATAGCTACCAGAACGAATATTTGGGACAAACAGTGAAGCAGCAGACTCTATGGCAGCATCATTAACAGTGTCTGAGCAACTCATAACCTGGTTAAAACATTTATAAAGTTTTGTCAGTGTCCATAGGAACATATACATAATACATTGCAAGACATTGCCAAAAAAGAATAAACGAAGAGAAAAGGACAAAACCATTAACAAGGAAGCATAAAGGAGAATAATACCCAGTACTAGATCAATTATGCAGTAGAATACATAAATCAATCTGATTTCACAATTTGTAACAATTCTCTTTCAATCAAATCAGGATAACTTGTTCTTTCCCACTCTACTGTCAACAAACTTATCTTTTTTTTTTATAACCATAAATTCCACAACGCCCTAATCGCACTCTTATGTCACAGATATGAAAGCTACCAGACATATCTTACAGAATCACGAAACCTCAATTATCCAATTATAGATAAGACACAACACAAAAACCAAAAAAAAACCCTTAAATTCAAACCTAATTACAATAAAGCATCCATTGCTTCCATTCACAATAACATCAAGAAACCTCCAATTAATCTGCGCGATTGACCATTCTGTCATCCCAAGAATACTTAAAATAACACCAAATCCTCCTAAAATTTTCCTACTTAAACCTTGTACAAAGCTGAGAAATTCTGAAAGGGCAAAGAGTCTTCTACAAGAAAAATTCCTAAAAATTTTAAACCTTGTACTATAAAGTTAAGAAATTCTGATAAGCCAAACAGTCTTCTACAAGAAACCCTAATCCCAACAAACCCATTCTTCATACTACAAGTTCTTTCACATAATTCAACAAAAATACAATCTCTCTCTCTCTCACACACACACACACAGAAAATTGACAACACACATAATAACTCAGATTGCCACACAAACCCAAAACTAAAAAACAAACAATTCAAGAACCAGAAAAACCCCATCAACCATCATTCAAATCAAGAATCTTGCAGATCAAACATAGTTTTAGCTGTCCAATTACAACAAACCAAAGCCAACCCATCAAAATTAAAAAGAAAGAAAATCATAAGCTAACACAAAAAATCAAAAGAAAATTCAATTCTCTCAACAATAAATTGAATCTCCAATTTGGGTTTCAATTTAAAAAAAAAAAAAAAAAAAAAAAAAAAAGATATTAATCAATTATAAGACCCACAAAATCAAGAAAACCATATAGACCCAGAACACCAAAAACAAAGAACATTCTAGAAATCCCCAAAAAAAAAATTATTTTTTTAATTATTTTAAAGAACGTACCGGTTCGAAGCGAGAGATATCGGCCGACATAGAATCCGAAACGCGATGTACATCGCGAAAGCTCGGAGACGAAGAAGAAGAAGAAGAGGAGGGTTGCGCCACGTCAGCAGAAGAAGCAACGCATAGATGGTGGTAATTCACGTCCAGCACCATCTTCTGGGTCGGTGGCTGGTAATTCATATCGGCGTCCGCCACCATCTTTTGGCTCACTATCATATCCAACAACGGCGTCGTTTTCGTTTTCGTAGTCTTCTTGTTGTTGTTTGAAGCAAGGGTTTTTTTTCTTTGATTTCTCAGAGAAACAAAAAAAAAATTTGGGGGATTTGTTGAATCGAGAACTGAGAGAGAGAGTCTGTAGAAATAGGTGTTTATGAGTGTTGTTGTTGTTGTGGATTTGAATGAATGAATTGAAAAGGAGTATAACGTAACGGGGTTTATAAATACTATTAGAGAAAGAAGAGACCTGGTTGGAGAGTAATACCGATCATGCTAACTGACACGTGTGTACTTTGAGTTCTCTTTAACTCTAATGGGATTTTTAAGGGGTGTGCTCGACACGTGAACGCGTGGAATGTGAGCTCTTTTGTTTTTTTTTTAATTAATATATTAAAACAAAAATATATTATATATTATACTTTTTTTAATGGGTGTACTTTTTCTAATTTTATTTTTAAAAAATTGACAGGTTAAAATTTTCTCCACCTACCAATAATGCCGACAGTATGTTACAAAATTGACCATATTATAAAAAATAAATAAATGGTAAAAAAATTATTAATGTTAAGTGCAATGGGTTTTGTACTTTTAGTTAGTTTAATTGATAAATTTTTTTGTTAATAAATAAAATATTCAAGATTTGAATTTTATTTATATTAATAATTAATTAGTATCTTGATATGATAATAAATAACAATCATCATATTATAAAGAGTAATCATTATAAAAACAGATGTCATATATTGAAATGAGCTCTTATATGCAGTATTTAGGTTCTGTTTCTTAGTTAAATAGTCACATGACTGAATCTTAAAAAAAAAAATCTCAAGAGCAGCACCTAAGGTACTGTACCTAAGTTTTGTCATATTAAAATTTTTATCAACTTAATTATAAACTACCCCTAAAAAAAAAAACTTAATTATAAACTAGCATGATTTTATTTATTGAAACTGCAAATAACTATGGCTTAAATGTAAAATATGTCTTCAAATTTGATGGACTGCTTTATTTTTGTCAATTTACCTTGAAAAACAAAGAAAAGTAGACAAAAAAAAAATGTTATATTTCAATTTATATTCATACTAGTAATATGTTAATAAAATATTTTCCTAATGTTATTGAAACTATCTCAATCATTAGTGAGTAACTTGAAACTTCAATAGTTATCTTAATAATTAAGGAACCATGCCCACATGACAAAAATACATTAATATTATTATATTGTATTAATGTGTAATATATACATATATTGAGCCATTTGGAATGAGCACACTATAAAACGTGTAAGTTTTATTATATTCAATCACCAATTTGTGATATATAATCAAAATAATTAAATTAAAATTTTAAATTCTATAAAACATTTGGTAATAGAACTTTAGTTGAAGTTAATTTTTAAATTCCTTGAAACTAATAGGTAGAATTTCTTGAAGCTTCTATGGTTTGACAAGAGATTTATACTCTCTCATTAAATTATTATTATTTTAATCTCATTGTTTGGCCCATTAGATTTTTTTATGTGCCATTAAATTTTTGTGACCCAATATTAAAAAATTAGTGACTAAAATGGCACGTTTAAAACATTCAAGTTCATTAATAATTTGCATGATAATTGGTATTAGAATTTAATTTAAAATAAGTTGTTTTAATAATAATGAGAATGTAATTATTTGTGTTAAAAAAGATAATCATTTGACTTATTCACGTCATTTAAAACCAATACAAATCTTCTTTGTGTTTGACTTCATATTTCATCAATTATAACTTGTCATATATTTGACTTTTTATTTTATTTTAAATTTTGGTTATTTTATAAGAAAAATCAAACAAATACATAGTAAATTGTGATTGGTAAAATATGAAATAGAACAAAAAGTAGTATAAAATAATTGTATTAGTTAAATTGTACATGATTTTACTATTTTTTTTAAAAAAATAATGGAGAAAAAAATAATAGTTCAACTTCTTCTTTTTTTTCAAAAGCCATGCGGATTTTATCCGGATTCTCTAATTCTGTACCCCACTTCTTTTAACTTCCACGGACAAAAAGTAGCTTACGTTATTGAGTACTCTACGCTGAACGTTATTGCACTCTTTTTAACTTTGCGGCGTCTTGATATGAGTTGGAAATTGGAATTGCCTTTCTTTTTTCACGGTGGGTTCTATTTTTCCTTCAACTTTTTTTTTTTTTTTTTTTTGAGAAAAGTATTTTTCCTTCAACTTGAAGCCATGTTTACTGGCTGGAAAGGAATCATGTTATTGAAGACTTTGCATCGCCCACAAAATAATTATTAAATACTATATTCTAATAGTAAAATATTTACGAGTGTTTTTGTTTTCTTTGGTCACGGAAATAACTCTAATTTATTATATATGTTTATTTGTATATAATATAATCATTCATCAATTTCACTGTACGTATGCACCAATTGGTGCGTGTTATTAGATTGCACTAGCATAGCTTGAGGACTTTAAAATATAGCGTACGTGAAAATTACACGTGAGGTAAAGACTACTAGAATATGTCACTTTATTGGTTGTTGTAGTTATACGTTTAATCTTCATATATTGTACTCAAAAATTCATGTGATGCTTGCAAGGAAAGCTGCTGTCAAAGTTGACAATATGTATTTTAAAAAATATGATAAATATGAAGGTTCCTTTTTTTTGTTTTTGTTCTAATTAAGTTATTCGAAGTTTCCTTCTTCCTTTTTTTTTTTTTTTTTTTTTGAGAAACCGAAGTTTCCTTCTTCTAAAAAGAAATTTATTCAAAGTTTCCTTAATTTTGTTTCTCAACAAATATATATATATATATATAAACAGTGTCCCTTATATTGTTCCAATTAAGATGTATTTAGGCCCTTAAATGAACCGAATTGTTTAGGATGTGCTTGAAAGATAAAGATATTTATAATTATTTTAAGTTAAGTTCAAATAAGAGAGGTGCTACGTTCACAATATTTTCACAACAAATCATAGGTGATTAGTTGTTATTGGTTGTAATTTAAACCTACCACTGAAATTACTTTTCTACAGTAACAATCTGCTAAATAAGATTTGTTGTAAAAATATTGTGAAAATATTGTGGTCATAGTATTTCTCTCAAATATAAGTTTAAGTTGAACTATTAAACCAACTAAATTCAATATTATATACAAATTTTACCCAAAAATAAAATAAAATATACAAATAGCAGTTTAAGATAATATAAACAAAATATTAATCAAACAATAATACTAGATATAAAACAAATCTTAACAGTAATATAAATAAACAATTTTCATCTAAAATTATTTAACAAGATCATAACACAAAAATCTCAATGTACCAACATATTAACCAAAATCAAAGTATTTTACCAAGTAACAACGCACAATGATAACATAAAAACAAATATTTAACAATAATACAAATTAACCACTAATTTCACACTAATTTTTTTAACAAAATAATAATTCAAAGTCCAAACACTAATTTGTTTAACAAAACGATAATTCAAAGTCCAAATGTATTCAATATTTTTTGCATCAAAATAAAGTAAAAATACAAAGTTCCTAATTGCCATAATGGTTCTTTTTTAATTTTAAAAAATTGTGAATTCTGAAAACTTTTCTTGAGATTTGGAGGAATAACACTTCATCCAAAACTTTAAAAAAATGACACTTCCTTCTCATGATATTTGAAAGAGATTAATATATTAGTCATTCCATTAATTGCAGTAATAGATATTCTAAATTTTGAAAAGATTTTCTTGACCAAACTCTATTCATAGCCCCTGAAATGTGGCTAAACATTATCATTTCTCGTCACCAAAGGTCCTAAAAAAATAAAAATAAAATAAAGAACAACTCATCAGCAAATTTTATGCACAACCCAAATAGCAAGCAACTCCAAATAGATTGGTGAACAATTTCTTTAGGTTTAAAGTTTAGATGTACCTGTGCAATTTTTTGGCTTTATTCCATTGGGAATTAGGGCGGTACTTTATTTTTATTTTATTTTGCCCCACACACTTATCCATTCAACTTGGGTAATTTTTCTAATTTTACAAATTTCATTGGATGATCGCATCTGCTTAGAGTTTCTTGTTGTTAGGGTTATGCAAAAAATTTGCTCATGAAGTGTTTTTTTTTTTTTTTTTTTTTTTTTTTTAAGTTTGATGATAAGGAAGGATATATAGTATTTAATTTTTTACTAATCATGATTAGGGCTTGGTCAAGAGAATCTTTTTAGATTTTCAGTTTTGTTATTGTTATTAATAGAATGATTATTATGTTGATTTTTTTTTTTATAAACAATGATATTTAAACTTTTTTGAATATTTGACCATTCGCTCTACCATGTGCAATCCCCCAGTCCCATACATACTAGATCAATATTTTAATTTTCTTCAAATCTCAAGAAAGGGGAGTGTCATTTCTTTTAAAATTTTGGACGTAGTATCATTGCTCCAAACCTTAATGGAGGTTTTTGTAATTTATCATTTTCTAAAATTATAAAACTGCAATTATGACCATTATGAACTTTGTATTTTTACTTTATTTCAATGCAATGTTGAATACATTTAGACTTTGTATTATTGTTTTATCAAACAACTTAGTGTGAGGCACCCATGATCTGGCTCTACCTAATTTCATTGCCATATCTAAATAGAGAGCTAATAACTATTGATTGAATTAATAGAGATCAAGTATGTAAATACTAAGCACTTTTATTATTTGTTCTTTTGTCATTTTTCACAAATAAAAACTCTTTCTCTATTTAGTATTAAAAAAAAATGATAATAACAACTTCAAAACACTTGGACAGTATAGTTTGTCAAACACTCTTAACTGTTAAAGGCTTAAAGCTTTATTATTACTATTATTTAGGATAATCTAAAGCTTTATTATTATAATTATTATTCTATAACTAATAAACCCATGCTGGGGGAGATCTTGAAGTTCGTCAAACACTTTGATAATCACAACTCATTTTAAAAGGGACATAAATAGGTACTGCTTTTAAGATGTAGTACATTAAGTTATTCTAATCGAGTTCAAACATATAATTATGTTGAATTAATCAATGTAATTATTGCATTTAAATTTAATTAAAGAATTTAATATATTATATTATATTATACCTAAGAAATTGAAACTAAATTATGCCTTTCAAAATTATATCCTTCCCACTAACTTGTTCAAAAGCGGCTGCGTGGATCATTGGATATCCTTTAGAAATATGCTACATTTTTGTCCACATAATAATTTGAATGTAAAATCACCACCCAGCATTCTCATAAAAGAAATAGTGTTCTGGTCTCTCAATAATGGTATGAAAAAAAAACGTAGACGTAATTGCTCCCCTTTTTGTCCACATGATTCTCAATGGAAGTTGAATGTGAATTCACTTAAAATATTTCTTTATAATATTGTTTTGTTTTTTCTATATTAGGTCATGAGGTCATCCATTTTTTAAAGTAATAGGGTACTTTTCATTGAAGAAACCAATAATTAAGCACCTTTCGTAGTGCTTTGTTTAGTCATGTAATGGGGCTGCGTACGTGGACTCTCAATAGTGGGATTTTATAATTAGTGCTTGCCGTCAGATCCAAATGAGGTCTCAGCCACAACTTGAAAAGATGAAATCACAGATAAACTCCAATTCATTGTTTGAAGCCAATCCTAATCGCATATTCACGTTATGTAAATAGCATCGGATTCACATCAATCAAATTTTCTAAAAGATTAAAAATTAAAAATTATATTATTAATCAAATATTTAAAATTATGTTTAAAAAATAAGTTTATAAATAATATATTAAATAACATTTAATTAGCATAAAATTTAACATATGTATTAAAAATATAAAGAACATGCAATTTAACAATTAAAATTTCAAAATATATAACCATGTTAATTTTTTTAAATGAAAATTGTAACCTAAACTACAACCACGTTTTAACCAAATTTTGTACTCATCGCAATTTTTTACTTTATGCTAAATTCTTTCCTTATCACAATAGCTCGAATGGAAGTTCTCTTTCCATTATCCGTTTTACTTGTCTAATAAATAACAAGCATTTTCAAAAAAACAAAAATGAAAAGTTTAAAGAGAGCTTAGGCAACACGTTAATCTCTCTCTATCTGTCAGGATGTTGACTTTGGATAATATTTTTTTATACATTCCCATAGAGAAGATGGTGCTTGATAGGTAGTGGGCATGTAAATGGAGCAAATAGTAGATGCCACATTGCAAAAGAGAAAGTAATTGCAGCCTACTTTTTGTAGGGTCTACCGACTCTACTCTGGTTAGAAATATTATTAGAGGAGCTAGCCTAAACTTGTTAATCAAGGATGTGTTACCCAAAAAATCATTGCGTGATTTAGAATTTATTAACGCATTTGTATTTTCATAAAAAAACACTGATAGGCTAAAATTTGAATTACACATTTTAAGTTCGGGTGAATTGCCATTTTTGTTGCTAAAATTTAATTTTTAAACAATTTCGCCCCTAAAGTTCATTTTTGTTGTCAAGCTTATCTTTCAATCCATTCCCATTTAAAAAATTTATTGCTAACCATAATTTTTTTTTTATACCAGTTAGAAATTTTACTCTATTCTAATCTTAGTATACTTATACAGTGATTTTAATACAACAAGAAGATTCTATTGTTGAGAAGCAGTTTTTTAGGTTGATCACGTTTTATGCATGAAATGAGTTGGATTATTGACTTAGTTACTTATTTATTTATTATTATTATTTTTGGACAAAGAACTTGGTTACTTGAGACAGAGGGGTAGGTAGTAGGCATATAAATGCTAAAATTTTTAAATAGCACACGCTATATTGATGAGATTTTTAGGGTGTTTGGGCTAGGTGAAGGGTATCTTGAGGATGCTTATAAACTAAAACACACCTGGAAGTTAAGTTTCACACATCGAAGAAAGAAGAAAAAAACAAAAGAAGCTCGTGTCTCTTCCCTGCTTTGTCTGAACTGACTGATTTTTGGTGGGTTAATTTCTCTATTTTCAGTGAAGCTATTGCCTCAGGGCCTAGGCATCTAGCAGTAGTCTTTTTTTTTTTTTTTTTTTTTTTTTTTTTTTTAATGAAATCTAGCAGTAGAGTCATATTCATATATGTGTAGGTCTTATTTATGAACAATAAGTTTAGATCCGAGAGAAATTTTACAATCTATTTTTTTTTTTGTTTTTTTAATAATTCTTGAGGTGATAAATTGTAATTAGTGTATATTAAACATAATATTAGTGATTGTTTGATATGATTGTAAAATTTATTATTATAATATTGTTGATTTATGAAACAACAATGGATGCTGATGATACTGGAAACAATACCACCAATGAGTCGCACGCTCCTCACTCGATCGCAAATGGCACCTGCACAACGAAAAGAAATAACCTAGCAGAGAGCACCGGTGTGGTACCGGCCGAATACCCTCCGAAGGTCAAGTTAGAACTATTCTCACTGCTCTAGAGTGCTAGAGAGGGTAAAATTACGCGTACCTTGGATCACGAGGGTGTTAAGGTTTTTATAGTAGCCAGGGTCATCCTTCTTTTCCTTGGAGTAGAAGTCTTTTCCTTATAGGAGTCCTTTTGGGCGTATTTTCCGGGATCCTTTCCTTATAGGAGTCCTTTTGAATATTCTCTAGCGTGGGGAACAAGTCAACTTTTGACTTTTATGATTGGTCCGTCAGCCTCAATGTATCTCCTTCAGCTTTTTGGGCGTCACTTGGTGAAACCGTCAATCATTGGGGGTCCGTCGCTACATCCGTCAGTCATCGATCCGTCTATTTCTGTATGGAAGGCAGCGCAGCACCGTTAGTTTGAGGCTCTCTCCTTTTATCCTCGTCAGATGCTTTGGATCAATCCCATCAACGAAAAGTTAATATATGTTTTTTTTTTTTTTTTGATGAGTAATATATGTTCATTTTAAGTTTTAACCAAAAAAAAAAAAAAAATTTAATATATGTTCATCAATACATGATGGGAAAGGTGACATATTGCTCGTCACAAAGACTGGATGGTACATATTCCACGGCTCAGACCAAGTCGAACCAAATTAAAGTCTATGAAGTGTAGCATATTGGGAAATTTGTGAGCCTTCAATGTTGTATGATTATTATTAGAATAGGAATATAAAACCACTACATTGAACCAAAAGAGGTCAAACAAAAAGCTTTTCAACTAGGTTTTGTAATCAATGAAACGCTTGAACCTGGACATTGACCTCTCCACAAACAAAAAGTTCTTCAACTCTTTATTTGGTACTGTAACCAGAAAAATATCTGAGGATTGAGAGCTAGAATGGTTCATTGAGATAAAAAAATAATTAGGGGCACTTTGGTAGACTATAATAGACACTGTAATGTAATAGATATTTCTATAGCATAATTATTCAGTTGTTTGGTTATGTTTTTATTACAATGAATAAATGAGGAATAACTATTCTTTACCAAAAGTACTGAATATTTATTCCTTCATCTTATGTAATAATTTTTTTTTAAAAAAATTCCTAAAAAGCCATTAGTTGCCACATCTTCAAAAAGAAAGAAAATAAATTTTCATTATTGTTAATTATTAGCTCTATTTTGAACAACCTAAAATAAGTGTATTTTAGGAAATTTGACTTAAAAATGATTTACTTACATCTTCTTTTTATACTCTACTAAATTATGGATATATTCAGGATTCTATTGTTAAATGGTCACAAAACTAATGAATAGTAATACTTATTACATTCCTACTTAATGTATTCCTTGTAATACTTATTCCTATTCCCATTTAATAATCATTAGAGTACCCACAGCAGATGTGGGATATGTGTCAAATGCTAAATATTTGGCACATATCCCACACCAAACACCATTTGACTCCATTTATCAGATGTTCTAAATGTCATATTTTTTTGCAACATGCTACAGTACCGTTGCAAATTTGCAACGGTACGGAATCAGAATGGTATAAGTTTTAATCATTTTTTATTCTCTTCTCTCTTCTCTCTCTTCACTTTATTATTTTCTCTTCTCTCTCACCTCTATTCTCTCTCATTGGTTCCCTCTCTTCTCAGCCACTGATTCCCTCTGTTCTCTCTTTTCCCTTTAATTTAAGATCAGTTTGACGATGGCCATTATCACCAGAGGTGCAAGCGGCATGGGCGACGAGTTCGCCGCTCACGGCGCACGAGCCATCGTCATCACCGACGTCCAAGACGAGAAAGGCCATCGTCATCGCTCTTCGATCTCGCCGATCTCTCTCTCTCTCTCTCTCTCTCTGTTGGTGGTTGGTTGTTTTGATTGTTATTGGTTGGCTGATTTTGGTTGATGGTGGTAGGTTGATCAGATTGTGGGTGTGAGATTTGGGATGGTTTCAGATCGGGTTGTGGGTTGTGGGTGTGAGATTTGTGGTTGCGTAGTGTTTGTTTGAGTTTTTTTTTTTTTTTTTTGGTAGCAGTGGCTGATATTGGTGGTCGGTGGTTGATCTGTGGGGGTGGCCGGTGGTTGTGGGCTGTGACGGTTGATTTGCGGGTGTGGGTTGTTGTTGTTGATGGTGATGATAGGGAGGAGATAATATATTATTTTAATGTATAAAATTGAAGGATAAAACATCTGATAAATGGGATGTTATAAAATGATGTAGTAAAATAATAAAGTAGGTCTTTGATATAGTAAAATGGCATAATTTATGTCACAACTACTGTGAATGCTCTTACAGTATACCAATCATGCTCTAAGTAAATATGAGACGAGGCATGGCATAATAGAGCTAAAAATCTTAGAAGCAACGATTAGATCTGTCAGTAAGTCAAATCATAATGAGTTGGAAGCGATCCCATGACTTTTTTGTTCTAATACTTGAATCTACCAAACTAAATCTCAGGATGCAAATAATAAAACTTCACGGTAATTCAAATCAGGAATCTTGTGGATCGAATAACAGCTTTATCTGTCCAATTACTGCAAAGGAAAATCAACACAATTCATTAACCAATAGAATTTTTAGATCCAATTCATTAACATTATGCACGGTTCAGGTTTTTTTTTTTTTTTTTTTTTTTTTTTAATATATATATATATATATATATAAAATAAAAATAAAAACACATGGCAGCCTACATGGCAATTTAGTTTAGTTTATTGTTAGTCACATTAGTAATTTCCACCTATTACTTAACGCAGAAATTACTTTGACACAATACCAAAAAATTAGGAATTAAGTTGGCACATTTCAAATATTTGAGACCAAATTGACACATAAAATTAACGTTATGGATCAAATTCATAATTTATCTAAAATACAATTATAAGCTAATTTAGGACATCAAGAAGTCCAATTAAGAAGGAGAAGGCACCACGTTGATTTTCTTGGGTTGCAATGCATAGATGGGTACTTCACATCCCGGACACAAAGGCTTTGGCTTGCAAATAATCTCAAACATATATATATATATATATATATATATATATATATATACTAGCCTCTGAGCATGCACTCATGCGCATGCTCAGAGGCTTTATTTTTTTTGGTAAAGGTTAATATAATTTGCATCTATTATAATTTATAATTTTTTTTTTCAAACAAATAAAAATGATAAACTTTAGAGATAAGTAGTAATTGTAATTCATTTTTTGAATGTGAAGGGAAAAATATCCTAAGTTTTATGAATTCTCTTTTTGAATACAAAATGAAATTTGTTATTGGACATTTATGACCCTATTTCTAAATGAAGTTACTCTTCATTGATGAGGGTATTTTTGAACCATATAAAAGTCCAGTTAAAAGAGGCAAATACTCTTATATATAGTATATATATGTGTGTGTTTGTGTGTATGTTGATAATTCGATAGTTATAACTTATAACAATGGGAGAGAATAATTTGAACCTTGGACATTTCTGTTGCAAACATCAAAAGATGTCAGTTAAACTATAAGGCTCTTAACTCAAACATGTTGATTCTTGAAAAGTGAAACAAATGCACATTACTTGGTAAAAATGTCAAACACACTTATGTTCATAGGCCTCTAGAACCCAAACACAAAGCACATGTCTATAATCTATATCTATATCTATATCTATATTCAATATTAAATTGAAGACATTTGATTGTTGGTTGACTTCATAATATTTTGCCACCAAAGTTTTGAAGACCTCACAATTTTACATTTCATTTTTCTAATATATATATAATTGAATTTGGATTTCATTCTATATTTAAACCCCATTAGAATATTGTCACATCATATTTTCTTTAAATAGTAGAATTGATAGTTCCATATACAAATACAATCATAATAATTTTTTATTAATAACTAATATAATTATTGATTTAATATTTAAGGCAAAAAAATAAAAGAAAGAAATTTATATTACGTTAAAGCTTCATATTTATTGTTCGGGTTACCGACTAGTCTATATCTATATGTATATTAATAGGCAAAACTTAGAAAAAGTCCAATTAAAATTTCAAATTAGAGTCCAATTTTGCGCCATGTGTCAATTATTTATTTTTAAAGAGAGTTTTATTACCAAATTTTAGAATCAAATGTGAGACCACATCATAAATATTCATCTAAATGAGTTATTGAGTACAAAAAGAACTAATGAATCTAGAATAAATGAATCGTAAAAAAAAAAAGTGTGCTTCATAATAACAAAAATTAAGATTTAATAAATAAATAAATAAATATGAAAAATTTACATTTTATACCTAATAATATTCTTACAAGACTTTTTAAAGAGTTAACAAAATATAAGAATGACTATTAATAGTATTTAAATTATATATATAAGAATTATACTATGCATCTTATTATATATCTTAAAGTGTATCTATGCATATGCATGAGGTTTTTTTTTTTTTTTTTTTTTTTTTTGAGAAGGTATGCATGAGATTAAAAGCTAGTATATATTAATAGGCAAAGCTCAAAGAAACTTTAATTATAATTTGAATTTAGAATCCAATTTTACACCATGTGTCTATATTTATGTGGGGACCACATCATAATTATCCACTTAAGTTTTTTAAATTTTTGTGCCAAGTGAGTTAATGAGTGCAAAATACTAAAAATCTAATATTAATGAACTATATAATTAAATTTTTTTATTAAAAAGTCAATCACATATACTCAATAAAAATTACTACACATTCTATTTTAGAAAAAATTTATCATAAGTAGTATTAAAATTAGGTAAGGATTTTAATATGTGACTAATTACGTTTACCTTTTTTATAAAATAATTTGACTAATTATTTATATTTTTATGATAAAAATTATATTTAATTTTAAATGTATCTGTGGGGCCAAAGAATTTGTGGTCCCGGCCCACTTTCCATTAGGGCCCAAGGCCCACGTCAAGGAGAGTAGTTGCCGAGGACAAGTAGCGAAAGTCCAAATAGCCTAGAGATGCAGCCGAGGATGACCCTGTCCTCGGCATCCCAAGGACTAAAAGGGAATAACGATACGTCATCAAAGGCAGCCTCCAAAGCGCTCCCAGAGGAAAAGGCGAGTGGAATGGGACTCGCACGGGGGTGCAGTGTGGGAATGGTTCAAGGAAAAGACGTCACCTCCGCATTGAATGCGCTAACAAACGTCCTAGCCACATTGATGGGAAAAGACCCCTGAATAGTGTGGCTTCGGTTATTGCAACTAATAGAAAGTGGGGGGAGGCGGCTGATAGGACAGGCACTCGAGTAGTTGCCTGCCTGATCGACAGATGGAAGGTCAGGATCAACTGAGAAAGGCTATATAATGTAAGGATTCAAGAGCCAAAGAAAGTGGGGAGAGGAAGCTCAATGGACAAGATCCATGGACAAACTTAGTTCACCTCTGTACGTCCACCATGAACACCATGACTAACCACTGTCCGGTGACCAAAGCCTAGCTTTTTAACCCACTCTCTACAAATTTATTGTTTGGGCCTTTAACGTACAAACCCAACACCAATCTGGGATCGTTACAAATTGAGTCCTTACAATTGGCGCTGTCTGTGGGAAGGCTTATGCGATGGCACAGGCGGTGGTAGGATCAAGCCCCTGTCAAACAAGGGTCTGCGAAAGCCCCTCCATCATTTCCAGCAAACCGCTGTTGTTGCCCTAATATAAAGTCCCACTAGGGGCTACGCTTCGAAGTGCCAGTGGCACGGGCAGTTCTAGGGGCTTCCAACATCAAATCAACACCCCACGCCTTGGCCGAGGGGCTAATTCCCGAAACTTAAAGAAAATCTAAGTTTTGGATAGAACCAAGGGTCCTCGGACTCAAACCTATGGGGAAACCAACTACTTAAAGAAAATCTTAGTTTTGGACAGAACCAAGGTCTTGCATGGTCCTCGAACTCAAACTTATGGGGAAACCAACTACTTAAAGAAAATCTAAGTTTTGGACAGAACCAAGGTATTGCATGGTCCTCGGACTCAAACCTATGGGGAAACCAACTACTTAAATAAAACTATAAGTTTTGGACAGAACCAAGGTATTGAATGGTCCTCGGACTCAAACTTATGGGGAAACCAACTACTTAAACAAAACTATAAGTTTTGGACAGAACCAAGGTATTGTATGGTCCTCGGACTCAAACCTATGGGGAAACCAACTACTTAAACAAAACTATAAGTTTTGGACAGAACCAAGGTATTGCATGGTTCTCGGACTCAAACCTATGGGGAAACCAACTATTTAAAGAAAATATAAGTTTTTGACAGAACCAAGGTATTGCATGGTCCTCGGACTCAAACCTATGGGGAAACCAACTACTTAAACAAAATTATAAGTTTTGGACAAAACCAAGGTATTGCATGGTCCATGGACTCAAACCTATGGGGAAACCAACTACTTAAACAAAACTATAAGTTTTGGACAGAACCAAGGTCTCGCATGGTCCTCGGACTCAAACCTATGGGGAAGCTAGATACTCCAAGAAAATCTAAGTATCAGGCTCGGCCTAACAACACACATGGCACCTCGGATGATGCCTTTAGCTCCCCAGAAGTATGTTTAGATACAAGTTCAACGCCCCCTGGGCGAGGGTAAGTTAGAATTTCGGGATGTGATCCCAAATATATCAAATACACAACCATTCATATGTGTTAAGATAACTAGTTTAAAAACCATGAGATTCGTAACAATAGTAAATATCGGCAAGGGTAATGAACATGTAATTTAAAGGAAAAATGAAGAAAAAAATTTCATACATTTGGTCAAAGAGTTTAATTACAAGCAAACTCTAAAGTCCTCAAAACAAAAGGGAAACTAATTAACAGTTAAACTAGAAACAAATGCAAAGGTTGGCCAGGGCTTTTACTTCTTCAATTTCGTTTTGGCCACATCCTGAGAAGGCCGAGCAGGATTAGCCTCGGAGTCCTGGGAGACATCTCCTTCCTGGGAAGGCTGAGCAAGATTAGCCTCGGTGCCCTTGGAGACATCAGCAAAGGGAATGGCCTGAAGGGGCTGAACAAAGATGGCCGGCTCCTCGGCACCAGAAATCTGAGCACTGACTGTAGACTTGGCAGCCTCTTGAGGCATCTCAGGATTCAAACCTCTAGGTGTTTCTGTGACCTCATGAGGCTCTTCTCCCTCAGTCGACTCGCCAGGAATGACAATGATCTGAGCAGCTTTTGACTGAGCAGCCTCAGTCTCCTGTGGAACGTTCATAGTCTCGGAGCTGGCAGAGGCGGTCTCACGGATGGCTGGAGGATAAAATACGCTCTCCGCCTTCCACAAGTTGGACGAAGCCTCCACCCCAGCTCGTTTGAGGGCCTCGTCCCAAACTTGGGAGTAGTATAGCCTGCATACATCAGGGATTTGAGATTTAAGGAGGGCTTGGGTTTCAGCCACTCTCGCCTCGTAACCCTCATCTTCGGCCTTGTCCTTAGCAGTTTCGGCCTCAGTCTTGGCAAACTCAGCCTCCGTCTTGGCCCTCACGGCTTCATCCCTGGCAAATTCTGCCACGCCCTTAGCATTGTCTGCCTCGATTAGTTTCTTTTTCAAATCACTGATCTACTCCTTAGCAATCTCCAATTGCTCCTCGGTAGCAAGTAGGCGCCTCGTCTGTTCCTCGGCCTGTTTTTGGGCACCAGTCAAACCTGCCTCAGCACTATCCTTGGCTCTGGTTGCCTCCTTTAAGTCCTCCCTGGCCTTCGCGAGGTTAGACTCAGAATTTTTGAGGGAACGCGCCGCGTCTATACATTTATTGTGCTCAAACTCAGCGGTCTTACTCTACCCCTTAACTTCTTCCTCCATCCTATAAATAGCCTGCCAATTGAAACAAACACATTATTAACGAGAATCTAGGAGCAAGAATCGACGGAGTTATAGGTTTTAGGAGCCTTACCATACCCAGATACCTCTTCATGCTGATGGCAACCTCCTGCATTCTCATATTCTTCAACTCTCCCATATCAGTGGGAAGCAACAGGGCCCTCTTTAGCGCATCAGCCACATAACCACCTTCGCCGTCTCCGAGGTTCCTCATGGATGCGTCTTCTAGCAATGGCTCCCCGTGGAGCATTGGGGCGGGAAGCCAAGCACTCGGCACGGATTGGGTATCGATCCCTTTCCCCTGACCTTGATGCCCAATCTTTAACTGCTTTCGAGCTCACGAGGCTTCGTCCCCTTCATGAGAGGATTGAGATTTCCCCCCATCCATTGGTTCCTTACCTTTGGGACTCCTCTTTCTCTTTGGGTCAGTGGGCTCAGGCCGAGGAGGCAGAGTTAATTGAGGAGGAGCAAGAAGTTTCAGGCGGGGAGATTGTGACTGCGACTTGGAAGAGGAAGACCTAGTCTGGACGGGTTGGGGCTGGGGTGGGGGAGTTGGAACATTGGATTGCGGCTTTCCCTGTGCACCCTTCCCCGGCTGACCCTCAATGAGGTCGAATAAGCTGGTCGGGGGCTTTCTCTTAAGACCCATCTGAGCTCGAGAGGATGTTCCCACTAACAACAGTTCCGCTTCGGACAAGTCGGGGTCACCCAGATCACCAGAAGGATCCTCGGATGGGTCAGCTTGGTCAAATGCCCTAAATTCCTCCTCGGACAAACCCAAATCACCTTTGTCCTCCGCTGCCTAGTGAGACGGGGAAGAGCCTGCCAACGGGATGCCCTTCAGGATAGGAGATCCTTCAGAGATCGAAAACTCGTGCTCGACTACAGTGATTTTCGGAAGTTGAGGATTGTTAGCGTTAATCACATGCTTTGGGTCGGCAAATGACTTCTGGATGGGATCGTACCCTAAGATTTTGTGAGTGGTTCTGATTTGACCATCCTCGTCATTTACAAAAACCGCCGCTTGAAGAACAGTCTTCAAATCCACTCGGTTGACCAGATGAAAGTGTCTGTGAAAGGCGTGTGGATCTGCAAAAAAAGGGATGTACATGGTTAGTAACCGAACCACACCAAATTAAGACGGCACAAAGGATTGGCACCCTCCTACTCTCTACACCCCACCTGGTTCTCCCTCCATAATTGGGCAAAGAAGACCATCGTGCCATTCCCCGGATACAATAAGAAAGTCCTTATTCAACCCTTTGTTGGACTCAGGGAGGCACTGGATTAGCCGAACCCTATCATCTCTTGTCTTCATGTAGTAGGATTTTCCCCTCAAGTTTTGGAGATTGTAGCACCAATTTACATCATGATGGGTTAATCTTAGCCCCATTTTTTCGTTTAAGGCATCCACACAACCCAGAATCCTAAACATCTTGGCAGCGCACTGGGTGGGAGTTAATCGGAAATGCCTAAGGTAACTCCTCATTACCAACCCCATGGGGATTCTCATACCCCCCTCTACGAAGGTGAGAAGGGGAATAACCACCTCGCCTGTCCTTCTCTTAAGATGCCACTCCCCCTCCTTGCAGTGCCTCAAACTTACGTTGGGGGGAATCCTATAGTCGGCTATGAACTTTTCCATCTCCTCTTCAGTCTCAACCAACTTTTTCAATTTAACCTTCTCTAGGAACTACTAAACAAACTCAGAGGGTGACGGGAGAAGGAGAGGAATAAGAGAAAAATAAACCCAAAAAAGAGAAAGCACGAGTTAGTGAAAGCAGAGAACTTACAGAAAAGAGGAAAGGTTCCTCGGACAGGCTTTTTGTGCTGGAGATAGACTTGAATTTGGATGAAAGTTTGACTGAACCCAGGATATGTGCGCTAGAACTCTTAAGTGCAAAAGTAAAGAGACAAATTAGTTCCAAAAATTATTTATACCTCCCATCGAAAGTAACTGCACGAATTTTTCCGCCCATAAAGGTAAGGAAATCTCCACCGTTAGATCACCATTACGTCGTTGAACGTGGGAAGTACAGAGCCGCCCGCATTTAATGAAGACACGTTTCACCTTCCAAGGCTCCAAGAACGTGTCTCGGGCAGACGAAGAGTCTCTGGAACTGATAGATGACAAGGATTGACAAGTTATGATAGAGGCTTGATGTCATCAAAACCCTTCTCTCCGTCCGAGGATCCGGACAGCAGGATTTTGAGGGGCTATTGTGGGGCCAGAGAATTTGTGGTCCCGGCCCACTTTCCATTAGGGCCCAAGGCCCGCGCTGAGGAGAGTAGTTGCCAAGGACAAATAGCGAAAGTCCAAATGGCCTAGAGATGCAGCCGAGGATGACCCTGTCCTCGGCATCCTGAGGACTAAAAGGGAATAACGATACGTCATCAAAGGCAACCTCCAAAGCGCTCCCAGAGGAAAAGGCGAGTGGAATGGGACTCGCACGGGGGTGCAGTGTGGGAATGGTTCAAGGAAAAGACGTCACCTCCGCATTGAATGCGCTAACAAACGTCCTAGCCATATTGATGGGAAAAGACTCCTGAACAGTATGACTTCGGTTATTGCAACTAACAGAAAGAGGGGGGAGGCGGCTGATGGGACAGACACTCGAGTAGTTGTCTGTCTGATCGACAGATGGAAGGTCAGGATCAACTGAGAAGGGCTATATAATGTAAGGATTCATGCGCCAAAGAAAGTGGGGAAAGGAAGCTCAATGGATAAGATCCATGGACAAACTTAGTTCACCTCTGTGCGTCCACCATGAATACCATGACTAACCACTATTCGGTGACCAAAGCCTAGCCTTTCAGCCCACTCTCTACAAATTTATTGTTTGGGCTTTTAACGTACGAACCCAACACCAATCTGGGATCGTTACAAATTGAGTCCTTACAGTATCTATATGTATACATGTGTTACATGCTATTTTTTTAATAATTTGACTAATATTTATATTTTTATAATAAAAATTATGTTTAATTTTAAATGCATCCATGCGTTTGCATAGATTACATGCTAGTATATACAAAATTTGAGTAATGCTACAGACATAAACTATTTTACAACTTTTTTACAAACTGTTGTTGTGACAAATTTTTACTAGTTATAATATAAACCCATCACTAACATCACATTTTTACTTGCAATAGCTATTTGGAAAATACTAAAACTACATCAGCAATTTGTAAAAATATTGTAAAATAGCTTGTGTCTGTAGCATAAGACATTTGACTTTTGATATTTACACGTTTCACTAAATTCTTGTAATAATATTATAATTTCTTTAAATGATAGAAAAATAATTCCATAAATAAATATAATCATAATATATTCATATTAATAACTACCATAATTAGAAAAATTTATCCTAGAATAAAACAAGAGAGAATATCATGTTTTTTATTTGTAAAGACAAGATTGACCTAAATTTTTTTAATAAAAAAACTGACTTTTATTTATTGATATTAATTAATTAAATATATATCATATATAAATATTTTTCATCAAATTTTTCTATGTATTGCATTCCACATTTTTTTTTTTTTTGAAAAACAAACACACAGCCTTTGTGTTAGAACCCCTTTCTCTCTCTCCTGTATGTGTGTGTGTTTGTTTCTAAAAAAAAAAAAGGATAATTGTTCCACATTTCTTAAGAAAGTGTATTATATGTAGTATAACTTGACCCACCATCCCTTAAAAGTTACATTCCACATATTAGCAACTAATATTTAAATACAACTGACTTTACGCTCACATCACTGCCAAACTAAAAGCCAAGTAACTCACCACCAAATCACAAAATTTCGCAAACATGGCCCACTTTTTCAAAATAGTCACATGACACACCCTCGACCGAAAAAAAAAAAAGGACCACCGTCCAAAATCATTATCACACCCGCCCATTGGTAATTTAGCCGAAACCATGGAGAGAGACCACTCACACAAAACGCAATATCAGTAGATCCCTCCAAAATCACCCAACAAAACTAATGCCATCATGAAAACCTTCACATGTTGTCTAATCATCATTAGGGAAGCTCAAACCCGACATGCACCACTCCCGAACGACATAGGTCTCCCTAACTCACTAAGAATTCGAGTTGTTTTAAGACCACAAATATATTTTTTTTAATAATAATTTTAGTACTATGACTATTTATCTTTCATTTTTACTTAGATTTATCACCCAAAATCTACCACACCTCATAAATTTTCTCCACTATAAAAGCCACCATGAAACCACAAAATCGCACACATCCCTAAGAAATATGGACACAATGCAACATAGGACATCGTGAGTATATAGCAATTCTTAACAAATTAAGACACGAGATGACAAGAACACGGTAATTAATTAAAAATAAACATTTTTTATGTTAAGGAAAATAAAGAAGAAGAAAATAAATAGATTACTTAATATCATTTATATTAAAAAAAAAAAAGAGAGGAAGAAATAAAATAGCAAATTTCTCATTTTATAGATCAGCTACTTGGACCCGGATCCCTCCATTTTCCAATAATTTTTGTCACTTGCAAATCTAGGAGCTTAGTTGGCTGTTCTGGAAATTATTCCAAATTGCTAATGTATGCCACGTGGGCTGGTCGGGTCAACTGCCAGTCTGCCACCAATATTTATGAAACAACACAACAGTCAACAGTATGATGCTTTGGATCAATCCCATCGGCTAAAAAGTGATAAAAAATTTAAAATATTAAACATGTGATCTACCTTCAATCTTTTTTTTTCACATTTGTCAATGGAATATGTTCACACATGTTCTTCATCGATATATGAAGAGAGAGAGAGAGAGAGAGAGAGAGAGACATATTAATCATTACACAAACTGGATGGTGCACGTTACACGGCTCAGACCAATCGCTCAAATGGTTTTCGGTTGGCTTAAATGTTCTATGATTTGTAAGCCTTCAATGTTCTATGATTATTAGAATTGGAAATTTGGAATATAAATCCACTACCTCATATATATATATATGTATGTTTATATATAAAGCACATTATTAAAAATAAATCCACTACCTTGTACTTTTCAGAAGAAAAGACAGACCAAAAGGCTATTATTATTCTACAAAAATAGAACCAAAAGAGGTCAAACAACAAACTCTTTCAACATGTTTTTGTAATCAATGGCACGCTTTCATGTACTAAACATTGACCTCTACACAAAAGTCAAAACGATCAGCACAAATTAACAAATAATTTGAGACACAATTTTCATCAAAATTTGAGAAGAAATCACCCCGAAAGAATGAGAAAACACAAAGATAAGGAGCAGTACAAGATAAAAAAAGAGAGGACAAACTCAGTTCATCCTAGTTGCACCAAAGAATATCTGATTGGTTCCACTTGTATAGCATGTCACCAGGAGCATGAATTGGAGAAAAATATCAATAGTTGAACTGCAATTCAATTTCTGGTTGCCGGATTGCCTTTTACTTTGTCTTTACAGTGAAGAGTTTGAGCTCGTCAAGGGGGGTTCCTGTGTCGTTAAGGTTGATATTTACTCACAGCAAAGGGCCTGGTGCTCTTTGTGCAGCGTCTCCCAAAGGCATAGCACCTTCCTCGGGCCTTGATAATGGGCCAGAACATAATTTGGTTCACATCCAGCATTGTGAAACCTATCATCATTGATGTAATGCACTTCTTGGCCACTTTTCTTGAATTGTTCAATCCATATGCCCATTGCAACATCTTCTAGTTTAAAAAGCTGAAAATTGTACAAGTTGACAAGGAAAAATTAACATGAGTGAAAGACCAACTTAGCAACTATCACTAAAATACAGTTCTGTGGTGATTTAGTTATTCCTGATGCATGCATCATGGTGACACTGAAGGCTCAAATGATTCTTCGACATAGAATTCCAAACATGCTATCTTGATATACCTTGGAAATTAACTAGTATAGCTTCCCTATTGTAAGTGCACCTTGATGGCTTGCTACTTTGGTGTTTTTTTTTTTTTTGGGAAAGTGGGGTGGTCCTAAATGGAAATTTCATTTCAACAGAACAGCCAACAAAACTAGATTACAAACATCCAATTAGATGTTATCTTGGTGGAGACATAGAAGTGAGCCTTTTTAAAGCAGATGGGTAGTTATGTCAGATTGAGACATGGTGTGAGCAACATGGGATGGTAGGAGACCCCAACTCAACGTGTTCACACGGGATTCAAGCTGTGTGTGAAAATGGTTGAATTTGCCAGCAGTGTGAAAGGTGAATGACAAAGAGCTAGTGAGTGGGTAAGAGAAGGTGTAGCGCAGTCTGGTCAGCGCATCTGTTTAGGTTCGAATCCTTTCACCTTGGTGTGGCAAATTGTAAGAAAAATTTGGATTAGTTTCCTATGGAAGAGTTATTTAAAGTTGTGGAACCTTTTTATTCAGGCAAGCTCAGACCAAAAAACCAGCGGGATGGACTGAGAAAAGGCATCCAACAACATTCATTTACAACACAAGTGGACCAGCGTATTTCATTCCTTCTAATCCATTTGAACAAAACAGCTTTACCCCCATAACCACAAGAGAACCTCATGTCCTAACCTTGTAATAGCCTGCACCACTACTTGAGTCTCCCACAAATATTACATTGTTGAGGCCATGGTCTATAATTAAAATAATTGTAAATCTGAATGCCAGGGCCTCTGCTGTAAGCAGATTAGTTGTATGGATTTTCATGGACTGGGCTTCTAAAATTTCACCCTCTTCATTTCTAAGAATAGCTGCCACAAAAGGTTCCTTGCAGCAGCATCAGCATTTAACTTAACCCTGTTTTTGGGAGGGGAGGACATAGTGGATTCACACTGCAAAACTTTATCCTTGCCAAGGTGGATGTTGACCATCCTCTGCACTCTCCTTACAACCTCTTCTGGCCAAATGGACACTTTCTAAAGACAACATTGTTCCTTGCCTTCCAGATGGCTTCAAGAGTAACAGCAGCTATTACATCCCATTCCTGCTTCATTTTTGCTTGCAGTCCTAATGCTGATGCATTCAACAGTTTCTTAACAAACTCCTCTATGCCATTAACTTCCAGAGTATCACCCTGAAATTCCAATGGTTTCCAAACCAAACTGTTCTGAAAACTCACATTTCTGAAACAAATGCAGTGATATTTCATACCCCACATAAGCAGCACTCCACATCTTCAAATGACAATGCTTGCTGATCCTTCCTTTAACAGGGTTTACGTCAGCTGCTACCCTCTAAAGAAAGAACATTAGCCTTTCATGAACCCTTAACTTCCACAACTTTCACCAAAGCTCAGAATTTGTGTTGTTAAATCTGTAAAGGTTCTGTAGACAGTACGTAGACTTAACAGAGAATCTGCTACATTCTGATCAGCTTTGGGCACTAGAGGGATGGAAATTTGAAAAATAGAATCGGCTGATTCCCTGTCAAAATAATAATACAACTTCAGAGGATCTCATTCCCACCAGTTTTCCCTTAATAAGCTGCTGACTTAAAGAGGCATAGCTCCGAGCTCAGCACATCTAGGCCTTGCTTGAAATCTGGCAACCAAGGAACCCAAGTTTCCTTCCATGCATCTATATCGGTATATCCTCTCTATTCCCCACTAAGTAACAACATCCTTTTTTATTACATTTTCGTATTTTCAATATTTCTCCTCACCCATGATGCATTCTTCACCCTGCCCTGCCTCCAAATTTTGCTCTCAACACTCAGGAGCAAATATGTATAGCTCAAATGAAGTGACAGACTCGAGTAATCCTTGGAATGAAGTTCAAGACTTGTCAACAAAAATGAGACTTTCTAATCTTTCCATTGATTGTTCCAACAAAACCAAAATACTTCCCCCCCCCCCCCCTCTTTTACTGTACTTCTTTGTGACATGTGTTTCTACTACTTTTTGTTAAAGAGCAATTTCAAGTATTTATCAAGCAAATGATACGTGTTCTAAAAAACTCAAACAGACGCTTAGAAAAATTATTATGTTAGCATTGTTTTTGAGGTTTGTAAGTCAGAAAATTTTACCCTGAGATCTCCTTCCTGATGGTCATAGACAATGGATTTTGTAATGATATATCAAAGTTGCTTGAATGACGTTTAAGACTTGTCAACAAAAATGAGACTTTCTAATCTTTCTATTGATTGTTCCAACAAAACCAAAATACTACCCCCCCCCCCCCCCCCTTCTTTTTTATTGTACTTCTTTTTGTGTAAAAGAAGTTTTAATCATTTATTAAGTAGATGATACATGTGTTTCTACTACTTTTTTGTTAAAGAGCAATTTCAACTATTTATCAAGCAAATGATATGTGT
Source organism: Quercus robur (assembly GCF_932294415.1). Taxonomy (NCBI): domain Eukaryota; kingdom Viridiplantae; phylum Streptophyta; class Magnoliopsida; order Fagales; family Fagaceae; genus Quercus; species Quercus robur. The sequence goes on along the minus strand of NC_065539.1, from coordinate 42,437,409 downwards.
TCTAAACATCTCAAACAGAAGCTTAGAAAAATTATTATGTTAGCATTGTTTTTGAGATTTGTAAGTCAGAAAAGTTAATTTGTAATGATATATCAAATTTGCTTTTACAATTTGTAAAAAAGTAAATTTTACCTTAAGCTCTCTTTCATGGTGACCACGAACGATGAATTTTGCAATGTCCCGAGAGATAATGTATCCTGGACCATGGGCCCATGGTGGATATGAAGCAGGTGGCCATTCCTTAAAACAAAAAGTTATCAAAGTCAGGTCAAAGAGCAAAATATCATTCTTGAAAAGTGAAATCTGACAAGATGGATACCTCAGTGCTTATATACCATTTGCTGTCTTTATCCCTATGGGGTGCTGATTCGAAAGAAATAAGACCATACAAGAGTCCATTAGGTGCCTTTCTCTTGAGGCTAGAGAGAACTTCATCAATCCTAACAAAAGCATCATCATCTGTTTTCATGATAAATTTGGCAGGGAGGATTTTGGTCTGCATAGTAAGAAAACAAGATGCTTCTATAAGCAAATACAGAATTTGAGTTTTCAACCACATCTAACAATAACCATAAAGAGCACATATTAATAAAGCAACAAAGTGCCATGTTTAGTTCGATTCAGTACTGTAACCAGAAAAAGATTTGAGGACAGAAAACAAGAATGTTATTAATATATAAACATAATATAAGATGAGTCAAGGAATAATATTGCTAACAGCCTTAAAGTAGCAACTAGCAAGTAGAACTGTCAATAAGGTGAACCATAAAGAGATGGCAGCAATCCCATGATTTTCTCTTTCTAATATTTGAATCTACTTAACTTACCCCAAAGATGCAAATTGCAACTGTTTTCAAAGCGATCAAGCTGTAATAATCAACAAAGGGCATCAACTGGATATCCCCATATGCTTGAGCTTCTCTCCATAGCTCATAATTGACTTGGTTGTTCTTGTGCTGCAGGTTCAAAAATATTAAAGTCACCATAACACTTCCTGATCAGGAGTAAATATTGATAGATAGGACTACCATGCCCTATCTATCAAGAGTGTCATAGTATAGCAGTTTTTTTTAAAAAAAATCTTTTTTCAGATTAAGAAAATTAAGAATGTAGGGAACAGTTGTTTCATTCTTTTTCAGATATGCAGTTTGCTTAGCAACTGCATACAGAGCTCTAGATCTTAGGCAATAGCAAGTTACCAAACAGTGATACTTTACACAAAAAGTTTAACAAAACTTATCTCAACAACAATAAACAATAACTTATGATTATTGTTAGAATAGTCGTTGAATGGTTAAATTCACCCTTTTATAGTGAGTTAAGCTTTTGGGACAAGTAATTTATCATGGTATCAGCATATATGGTCTTGAGTTTGAATCCTATCTTCACTCTACCTTCCGTTTAAAAAGTTAAAAATGTCAGTGTTGGACCCCACTTATTACTGGGGATTCTGGACCCACAAGTGAGAGAGGTTGTTACAACAATGTTTAAATGATTAAATTTACCATTCCTAATGGCTTAAGCTTTTAGAACCAGTGGTAATCTATCAATTAGTACGCCTAAACACTCTTAACAGAAAACCAGCAGAACCAGGAAAACAAGATTACAGCTTTAGATTTCCTTTAGGGAAAGGCCAGAGCAAATGGAATACTATGAAGAATATCTTGATATAAACAAAGTTACTCCGCAGAGTCTACATTTTGTCACTTACAAGGCCAATGAAAAATCGGACAGCTACATCCCCAGAGCGAACAGCCTCATATTGCATCCAAGACCTCCTCAGTGCCATACGACGCTCAAAATTATTTCCCGAAGAGAAAATCCCAATCAACAATATAAGTCGTTTTCTTGAAACTGATGGAGCTTTGAGGTGCTCTACTTCAACAACCAAATCATTATCTTCAGAAACAGGTAAGCCTTTAGCCAAGGCAGATAAGAGATCCAAACCACCCGCCACTTTGACTCTGTTAACTGACCATGGTTCAAGTTTCTGCATTGGTAGAAATTGCATCCAGGGTGGGAGTGATCACTCCTATCAAAATGCATAATTTCAAAGTATTACCCAGCTTCTCACTTTAATATGTATCATATAAGTAATCTCACACCTTACCTCCCTATATGCAAAAGACGTTTCATGCCTTCCATTTACAGTCATATGAAAGCCCTCCAGACCAACCCACAATGTGGCAGTGAAGGGATTCCCTTCAACAAATGGGAAACTCACACTTCCATGGGCACTTTCCCTGGAAACATTTGTAAACATGTCACTTGTAGGATGACTCACATTCAGATTATCTTCCACAGTGCCCCTGGCAATTTGTTCATTGCAAAGAACAAGTCCATCAACTGCAAAATTGTCAACATATGTTAGATATTAATGGCAAGAATCATTCTTTTGAATCTGTTAAAGAACACAAAAGAAAAAGAAAAAGAAAAAAAGAAGATAATTAGTATTGAATATGTGTCTAAATTTTACACTTAGGTACAGGAAACACATGATATGAATGATTCTTCCTATGTGACTTATGTGTTTGTTCTCTGCCAATACAAAGGATGAGAGACTTGAGAGTAAGGCTCAGTCAACAATAAATCTGAAGTAAAGTTTTGAATGCACGCAAGGCTGCAGTATAATTGGTTTGCACTAGTCACACTAGCAGTACTCTGACATGATGCAAATCTGGCTAATAAGAAAATTGTAACGGAACATACCTTTGATGAGGTTAGCAGAACCATGAGCAGGACATCTTTCCTCTTTGCCCCAACCAGCTTCACTAGTCCATGTATTCTGAACTATAAATGGCTCCTCTGTCATATTATCTCCAGGAAGACTGACATTGAAATGCAAGTTAATAGGAGGTGTTGGCTCCCTAGAAAGTTGTGATCCTACGAGTTCAATTTGAAAGCTTCCATTTTGTCCATTGGGAATGCCAACTAAAGTAATTGAAGAATCCCCAACTAGACCACAAGGGAGCTCAAGAATGACTCCATCACTCATTGCTGTCTTATCAAGTGTACTAACAGAGTAAGGACAATTTTTATCGTCGGAGTTGTTACTGTTGCTAAACTTAGAGGCTTTTTCCTTCTCAATTGTGGAGAGTAAATATTTCCATGCTATGGAAGCCTCTTTGACTCCATCAGCTGTTTCAGGAAAAGTGTCATTCCTGGAAAGTAGCATACGCATGTGAGCCCATACAAGCAGGGCCTTTGATTCTTCCTCAGAAATATTTTTAGAAGCATACAGATCACTGAGTCCTTCAATATCTTTAAGAGGGGGCTTTTTTAACGGCTTTGATACTTTTTTCACTTCCATTTTAGAAGACTTAATGGTGCCACTGTCCCTCATTTGAGAATCACTGGTTGGATGGTTTCTAAAGAAATCATATGCTGACTGCTTCTGTGGCTGGATTCCTATAAGGCTGTAACGGAGAACCAAGATCACCGCAAGAGCCATGATACACATGCCTCCAGACCACTTCTTCATTTTCAACAAATTTAAGCTAAATTAAAGTAAGAGGGCTGTAAAACCATAGGACTCTTCTTTTATCCATTTCATAAGGAATAATTGTGACTAAATATGTAGCCCTGTTCATGGATTGTCATCTTCTGTCATTGTCAAATAGTTCGGATCAAAAGGAAGCTGTAAAACAGTTTCAAATGTCAAAACAAAACAATTGGTAACATACAAAAACAAAGCATTTTGGGCCAAGGCTCGGGTAATTGAAGGTGTGGGTGGGACTAGGTTATGTCTTAGGATCAAATCTTACAAATTAAAACTCCCAAAAAAAAGATCAAAAATTTTGAAAAAAAGAGAGGGTAAAATCAACATTAATTGAAAAGCCCCGTAATTTGCAGAGGAAGTATAGAAAAATGAAAGATATCATAAAATTCTTTAACATTTATTATTCATGACCCAAGACACAAAAAATCCTCAACCAAGCTTAATAAATCCATTTGAGTTATTTAAGATGAATCCCAGTTTTGGACTTAAAACACACACACAAAAAGAGTAAAGAACCTAAGCAGCTACGCTTCACTTTTCTTTTCCTTTTGTGTTCTCAATGACCAATTGATCGAAAATTGGAAACTGCACGGCATGGCCAGTGAAACACAACCACAAAGTTATAACAATTTCAGAAGCTACCAAAGGAAATCAAACTAAAAACTTCCTAGCTTCTGTTAAAATAATGATTAATTAATCAAATTCATCCTTTCTAAATAATTTAAGCTTTTATGACTAATGGGAATTTATCGTGTTATCAAAGTAGGTGGTCCTTAATTTGAACAATGTCTCCTCAGTCCTCACTACCTCCCATTTAATAAGTCAAAAATCCCACATGTTAGGCCGATTAATAATCCAATGGTAATGGCATCTTTTGTGCTGCTGGTTCAAATGCACCTCTCCCTCCTATACTATCTACTTATATATATATATATATATATATATATATATTTATATTTTAAATAAATAAAAGAGGAAAGATACTCTTAACCCCACGGATCAAAATTCACCTACTCTCCATGTATGTAAGCAAGCAAGTCCACTAACATTAGCATAGCATTGTCAACAATATTAATTTAATTAACCATTTGAACGATCCAGATCAAAAATAAATCATCCAAGTCCATGTTTGGTACTTAAGAATCATCTTGATGAGTTTCTAATCTTAGCTATAATAGCCAAAGCAATGTACTTAAATATACAACTAAAAAGCTTTAAAACCTTCACAGAAATATAGAATCATGCATACCTTACATGGGTTTTCGTTCTTCAGTGGGAAAGAACTTGAAGATCTCAAATCTGAAAGTGGAGCAACAAAAACTTCTTTGTTTTTGTTTCAGTTCGTTTTAGAACTCAACCAACTAAACTGACCTTTTTTTTTTTTGTCTAAAAATAAAATTTTTAAGCTTCAAGTTTATCTGAAACCTTTGAGGGGAAGAGTTTTTTGAGTTGTGTTTGTTCAGGTGGGAATGAAACGAGGTCGTTTTTGGAAGGTGGTTTGTCAAATCCTAGTCTTTAGCAGTTGATTACTTGATAGTCTTGTTTAATGCTTTGTCGGAACATGGGGGTAGAAAACAGTGACTGGGATGTTGGGATTAGGATCTGGTGCACTACTTACGATATTGCACCGGTGCAATTCACCTTCCTCTCCCTCACAAATTTTGTTTACATTTTACTTTTTAAAATTTTATTTTAACTTTTTTTTTTTTAATCAATGATTGAGATTAAAAGTTACTTTTTACAATTATTAATCTTAATCATTGATAATAATTATATCAGGTGCAATTTCTAAGATATTACACCTGATCTCAATCCGGAATATTGAAGGCTCGTTTGATGGATACGGTTAAGTGTTGATGAGTGCCATTAAAAACACATGTTTAAGGTTTATAAATGTTTAATAATGAGAAGTAATGCATACTAAAAAAAAAAAAAAAAAAAAAAACTTTGTTTGGAAATTCATAAAGTAATGAAAATGAAACAAGTAATGAATATTTTAAAATAAATAAATAAAAATTAATGAAATGTAATAATTTTGTAATTACATTACCATTATACCCCTATTTTAAAATTAAATGCCATATGTTTAGGGGTGTTTTGCGAGAAAGGAATGTATGTTTGAGATTATAACTTTATAAGAAAACATGGAGGCATTAGTGTTCTTTCGATTCCTTTTTATTCATTTTATTCTCTTCTATTTAAATTATCAAATAAAAGAATCAATTTTTTATTCCCTCCATAAGACTCTCAAACAAGGGAATTGAATAAATATTCCCAAAATGTTTTTTTTTTTTTTCATTCTCTCCTTTCAATTGGAGTATTAATGATTTTATCTTACATCCTTACGCACATAAATTTTTTGTGGTTGTGTGTGCTTTATTAGATATACTAATAGTATTTTCTCAAAAAAGAAAAAGATATACTAGTAGTATGTCCCGGCCATGGACATATTTAATTAAAATTTATATATAAAATAAAATATAGATTAAATTATCGAAATGCACACATATATTGAGTTACTTGGTGTAAGGATGGTATGTAATGTGTAAAATTTATTAATTTTTTTTTAAAAAATGATGATAAATAATCAAAATAAATTATGGAAGAAAATTAGATTTCTATAAAAGAGAATCGTGTAAGGCTTTCACAAAAATTCTTGTAGAATCAAGAATGAAGTTTTGCAAGTTATATAAGTTTAGACTTTAGGGTTTGTTTGGTTGGAGGGATGGAAAAGTTGGAGAATAAAAAATGGTGAATGAATAGAAAAGTGAGAGAATATAATAAATAGTTAGTTTTCTCTCATATATGTTTGGTTGGAATGATGGTAAAGTGGAGAAATGGAATTCTCATTTGTTTGGTTGAGAAAAAAAAAAAAAAGAGAATGGAAAATGAAATTGGTATAAATTTACAATTATATCCTTATTAAATAAAACAAAAAGAACACTTTTAAAAAAAAAAATTTGTATATGGATATTTCAATATATATATATATATATATATATTTAAAAGCACAAAGCAAAGAATCCAAAAAAAAAAAAAAAAAAACTGAAATTGATGGGTCATAGGTAGGAAAACTAGAACTGATGGGTTAGGTCAGGTCATGATTTTTTCATCCTTTTGCTTATTTGCCTTTTCCCCTTTAATTTTCTCTCCAATTTGGGAAGAAAATGTTTTGATGTGCTCGTGGAGAAAACTCTCGGACTCCATTAGTTTTCTTTCCACCAATCCACTCAACCAAACACTCCAGTAAATTTCTTTTCCCTCTTATTTTCTTTCCTACTTTTTTCATCCCCTAAAATCCACTCAACCAAACGGAGCATTAGAATATGATTGCACCCTTTATAAAACATGTACTCAATTTTTGAGTATGGTGTGGTTCACCGTGCTTGATTTTCTTCCCAATCTTCGTCGCCCTCAATAATTATTACGAAGACAGATCATTCCTTTAAGGCTTAAGCAACTAAAAATAAAAAAAAAAAAAATAAAAGAAGAAGAAGAAGATCATATCATTCCTTGTCCCGGAACTCGGCATTGGCGCACGTTGTCCATTTGGGCCCTCGAAACAGGCCAAGGCCCATTCGTAACCCAATTGACTGGGATCAACCACACGCCAACCCCTACTGTGGAAAATTCTGTGACACTACGTTTGTGTGTTATGGAAAGTTTTATGAACCAATGAAAGCTGAAGCTGCAGCTTGGAACCTTTCAATATCAAATGGAAGAGAGACCTGCCAATAAATGGTGGATTTTAATTTTTGTGAAGGAGTAACGATTAGAACACAGTTTTTATCTCAACGATTCACTTGAGCTATTTTGATTGGAATGGAGCATATCACTTTCATTTGGGTCCACATGCCAATCACAATAGACCATGTCAACAATTGTGAAAAAATTTTGGAAAAATGTTTTGTTCCAAAGCTTATTATTTATGAAAAATGAATGGTTAATACTAGAGATACGACAAGGTTTACAAAATTTTTCAAGCCCAAGGATTCAAGCCAGCATTGGACAAGATGCGAGACCATCACGTGTTCATTTAGGACATATGTTGTGTGCTAATCAAATACTTTTTTGTGCAACTTACTACTATGACAAGTTATGATTGATGCAACATTACTTTCACATAGAACCATTACAAACACTACTTTTATTGTATTCTCATAACATGTTACTTCAACAATTATTAAAATTTGAGGTATATTAAAATCTGTTACCTCGTCGAATTAGTCCCATGTATCAAATTGTTTTCAAAATTTTATTATTTAGTTTTCAATGACATACAATATCTATCTCATATTCACATGAATCCTACAAGCATGGGACTCACTTCTATGTGAGAGAAGATATTATATTCACATTTGAGCCCTCTTGTACTTAAGGTAATGGCAATAAACACAGTGCCCATGACCAGCACTTTGTTTACAAGTTAAGCATGATCATAGCCTTGGAGGTACTTAATGATTGCCTAAAATTAAATATACTGGAATTACTTACAAGTATGGGCATAACTTATCAATAAAGAACCATATCAATTGAAGATTTCAGTCTATTAAGTGGAGGAGCTATGAACTCTATTATAACAAGATTGTTTTTACATAGTATTATTGGGAGTTTATAATACAAAGGGCAAAATCAGCAAGGCCACCTCAATGGTGCCGTCCCTGTGTAGACCATAGAAATGGGATAACAGATCATGATTCATGATGCTAAATGTAAATAAAGTGCAATAGCAGCAAATCATAACCATCTAGTCTGAAAGAAAAACTTGAATCGATTTCCCTTGATGCTGGAGAGATCTAGTAGTCTGATCCACATCTAATGAGACTAGTCATAACCTTCACCTGTGCTGTACTCATGTATAATTGTATCTGAATACTATAAAGAGACTAAGGGGATTCTAATCTAATAAGATTCGTAAGAGAGATTACTCATTGGGCGTTTATTAAATGGGAGGTCCTCAGTTGTGTGCAGAGATGGCAATATACATTTCTTTGACATGATCAACTCCACAAAAGCACTACGCGTCAAGCTTGACTTGACTTGCACTAAATCGTGCATGTGGGTGCAAATCATAATAACATGCTCAGAATCTCAAAATATGTACATGACCTTGGAATACAAAATGATGCTTGACATAATGTAATTTTAGCTTTACCAAATATACATAAAGGGATTTGACTAGGGTCATTACACAACCGTTATAAGAGACCACAATCATAAACCAAGTTTCAAAATAACTAACCAAAAGACATTCAAAAGCTATATGGTATAATGGCAATGCAATCAAAAGTCACAGACATCATAGGTGATTTGATTCATGCAACCTAACCAACAAGTGAAGAAAATAAAGCATCAGTTCAAGATCTCTGGTAATGCTAAAATGCAAAATCAAGACAGTTGCTGCCTTTTCCAATAGTTCTGTGGCATTGCCTTCACGGGTTAAATAGAACAAAAAGAACTGAAAGATTTATGCTTTTCATACCCTTTTAATCTTCATCTTCATCTTCATCTTCATATGAGTTGCATGAGTTGCTTTGATTCCAACTCCGAGTACACATCAAAGCTCCCATAATATCACGCCCTGAGGACATAAGAGTCCAATCAATCTGCCTTGCTGTTGTATGATACGCATCATACGAAGTGACAATTGAAATGGGGATTGCCAATAGGTCACGAGCCACCCTAGAGAGGATTGGATATTTTGAGCTCGAGGCTCTCCACCAACTAATAATGTCAAAATCCTGAATCCATGGTAGGACAGGTTCTTCCAAATAAAAACCCAGTTCTGACTTTGGGTGCTGACCTTTAGATTGAATGAATTGTTTGTATTCCTGCACCCAATCAAAACCATCTTTAGAACTCCCACAGCCTTCCTCAACACGTCTGATTTTAGGACAAGGACCATCACTACCTTCACACTCAAAAGAAGCTGAAGATTTACTCATAGGCTTCTCATTTTCATCAATAGTGTTTGCATATTCATCGTAAAGGGTCTGCAAGGCATCCAAAACAGCAGCGACCTGAAATTTGCCATCACTGTCCTCATATTTTAAAGAAGAAAATTCAAAATATTTCTTCTTAAAACGAGGATCCAACAGCGTAGTAAGTGCCAATAGCAAAAACATATCATTCCAGTACTTATCAAACTTCTGAAACATTTTCTCAGCTATAGGTTTGATGAACCTATCTGTGCTCATCGATTCATGAATTAAACTTGCTCGAAGCTCTTGAAGATTATGAAGATAATTGTTAGCTGTAGGATATTTTGCTTCAAACAATTTTTTTGCCACATTATAAATGCTTCCTAGAAGTTTAACAAAAGCCTCAGCTTTATGCCATACATCAGCAGGTGGTAGTTGTATCCCATGATACTCATCTCCAAAAAATTCTCCCATGGAATATAACTCTGAAGCCTCTTTTAGCCCCACATATGTTAGATGCCAAAATGGGCTTGGTTTCGCACAAACCGCAAAATCAAGCACTTCATCAATGATGTCTGCTATCTCAGCCAATGCATCCCAAACAATCACACTTAACATGTCAGCACAACAATACACATGAAATAGCCGACCATTGAGCTGGAGCTTTTTCTTTTCTTGAACACGATCTTTAAGTATCTTAACTGTAGCATCATAATCATTACCATTTTTCATAGTGATCGTGAATATCTTGTTCTCAATTTTCCAGTCCGAAAGACACTTCAAAAGCACCTTGGAAGCATAATCTTCCTCCCCCCAAATACGGAAAAGACTAAGAACCCACTTTTTCACTTCCCAACCATCCTCAACAAAATGTGCTGTTAAGCACATATACTCATCACACACTGGAGTATTCAACACATCAACTGAGAGGCTGATTTGACCATTGAAATCAGCTAAAACTTGTTTAATTTTCACTTTCTCTTCCTTGAAGATTTTCAAGCACTCAGCTTTAACCATTTTGACATTGAGAGGATTGGCAAGTGGGTTCAGTGTATGAACAAGATCAAGAAAGCTGGGAACTTCAATGGCCCGAAGTGGCACATCTTCAGCACAGACCCATAATGCAAAAGCTCGGGCTCTTTTTGTGTCATCAAAAACCAGATTCTCACCCACATTTTCATTAGTACCACCAAAACTTTCATTGTCCAAAGAATGGGCTCTCACTTCAGCATCCAAAGCATTCTTTTTTGCATGCTCCCCAGACATTTCTGAAAAAAATATCGCTACCAATTGAATTTTATCATGTAGATAAAGAGCTCAAATAAATTAAAATAATGGCAGATGGAAAGAAAAATAAGATCAATCCCTTTCAAATTTTCTAGAAACTAAATTACAACCATTTAAATTTGAGTGATGTAAACTGAACTCGAACAAATTTTAGGGACAAAATATGTATTTTAGCCGAGAGTAATGCTACAAACACAAACTATTTTATAACATTTTTACAAGCTGATATGGCTTTAGCATTTTCCAAATAATTATTGTAAGTAAAAATGTGATGTTAGTGATGGGCTTATATTAGAACTAGTAAGAATTCGCCACATTAGCAATTTGTAAAAATATTGTAAAATAGTTTGTGTCTGTAGCATTACTCTTTTAGCCAAAACTGTGATTATGATACTCTAGTAACATACAAGTGTTATTGTCTATTAATATGGCTTAAAAATGAAATTAAGCCCGTTGATTCTCTAAAGTACAGCTTTTTAAAATCTGACTTTCATTCAAATCTCAACTTATTTTCAGCTCGCCAAAATAAGTTATACCAAACATATACTAAACATGTCTTGAAAAGTAAACACAAATGTTCTTTAAAAAAATCCTGTTGTCTTTGCTCTTGAGAGAGAAAAAAAAAAAAAAAAAAATCCCAATTAGTGGGCTTTTCCCTTTTTTAAAAGAAGAATGTGACATTTCTTATGAACCAAGGGATAGAAAATGAGGCTTTGATGTTTTTTTCTGTCATTATCTATCACCAAACTGAGACTATTTCAGTTGTTCTCTGTGTTAGAGATATTGACTCATATTTTGAATGGGAATGTAACATTGGTTGGTCTCTAGTCTAGACGCTAGCAGGTTAGGGTTTCTTCAAAGTCATTATAAATAAAGTCATTGTAACCCCTTTATTTTCTGATATTAATGTATTTGGATACCGCTTATTTTGCTGAAAACTGAAAATACTATAGCAAAATAATTTTTAAACATGAGATTAGTGCCGTAGTACTCATTTTTAATGAAAACAATGGCCTTTTCATCAGTATCCAAATGGGTACTAAATTTTGTTGTTGTTGTAGCGTAGCCATACTGCCGAACCATGCCACGTAAATCATTGTGATGCTTTTCTCTCTATTTAATTAAAATATCTTTGAAGAAAAGGAAAATAAAGACAGACCTTCCTTTATACTTCACTTCAGTCCTAAGAAATATTAGTCCCAAATTATCAAGTCCTAAAATATATATTTCTACTTGAAAAAAAAAAATATAACCTTAAATCATTATCCAAACCAAACACCCCATATATAAAGCAAAAACTTTAAGCACATTAGCATAAGAAATAATTTCATCAGAGCGATATTTAACTAGCAAAGAAACTACGTTACATTTTACTTTTACTACTACTTTCTTATTTGATTTTTGTACTTTTTTTTTTCCCAACAACCAAACAGAATCTATTTCAAAGTAATGAAACGACATTGATATTCAGATTAACGTATGACATACCTTATGTCGTCTTCTGAGAGAGAAATGTCTAAGAGGCTCTGCTTCAGAATTCAGACCTTTTCTTTTGGGTTTTGTGGTGTTCTTTGATTCGTTTATACTTTATAGTGACAAAGGAAGTGAGGGAGAGAGAGAGAGAGAGCACCTTGTAAAAACGAGCTGTCGTTTGGTTGTGCGCGGGAAAAACATATCATGGATCACTAATGTTTTCCACGTGGCCTCAAGTATTAAATCGGACGGTTGAGGGTTTTATTAGTGATGGGACTGATGGGCACAAGTACGCACAAGCTTACTTGCTGATATTGTTCAGCTGAAAATTGTTAGTTTTGGGGGTGGAGAAAGTCCACCAACGCCAAATATTTGAAAATTTATTGGTGTAGTTAGAAATAAGTAAAAAAAGAATCACAAAAAAAGAAAAGAAAAGAAGTAAAAGTAAAAAAAGTAATATAAGTAATGAGTTTATATAATATAACCAACTTATCGCGAAAAAAGTTACAAGTTTTTTATGTATATAATATTATTTTTGGGGGTTTTTCAGTATAAAAAGATGCTGCCAACCCACTAACTTGATGATCAAATTCATTTTTCATTAGTTGGATTGGATTTGAGTTGGGTCAAATTCAAATTTATAGTTTTTTTTTCAACTAATTTGGCCTAACTCGACCCATCATATATATAAATTTATTTTATAATCTTACTTTCATTTTCAATTTGATTAATTTTGGTATCTTGATCATTAATTTTCATGAATTTGAAATTTTGAAATATAATTTAGGCAAATTATATGAATGACAATAATTTATTTTTTAAAAAGTACTTAAATAGTTGATGAAAACCTAAATTTTTACAGAGCAAGAAATATATATGCACAACCCTTTGACAATCCAACCTAGGCTTATACACATGTAATAAGTTGAGTTGAGAATTTCTTAATTCAATAACATAGAGCATAAACTTTTGGGATTAGAGTATATATATATTATAACCCCATGAGCTCAAGTAATTGTCTAATAGTAATGACATTCTTTATGGTAGTCATGTATGTAGCTTGAGTCTCATCTCCTCCTCTCTTACTATCTACCTCCAAAAAAAAAAAAAAAAACCCTAACCCCGCATGGTGATCTAGCACTTGCTTCCATCCCACCCCCCTGATTTACTTTCCCCCTTTATGCATTTTGTTTTAGCATCTTGAAATTCCTTGCATGTTGGGATTTTTGTTAAGTAACAAGACTGTTTTGCCCATAAAGAGCTGCTTTTTATATGAGAGATGAACATCTCTTCTCTTCCTATTTGGGTCTTCCTCTGGTTCTAGAGATGGTGTGGGCCCTCCTCTTCTCTTTCTTACGTTAATATTATCCTTGTTTATTACCACACACAAAAGCAAGCAAGTCCAGTAACATAAACATAGCATTGTCAAAAATATTAGCTTTTAATAAACCATTTGAACAACCCAGATCAACAAATTAATCATCCAAGTCCATGTTTGGTACTTATGAATCATCTTGATGAGTTTTTAATCTCAGCAATATTAGCCAAAGCATTGTACTTTAGTACTTATATATACAACAAAAAAGCTTCAAAGCCTACACAGAAATATAGATTCATGCCCTACATGGATCTTCAACCTTTAGTGTGTAAGAACAAAGAACTTGAAGATCTCAAATCTGAAATTGGAGCAACAAAACTTCTTTGCTTTTGTTTCTTTTCTTTTAGAACTCAACCAATTAAAATGACCTCTATGTTTTTTTTTTTTTTTTTTTTTTTTTTTTTTTTTTTTTTTAATTCTTTGGCAAAATATAAATATCAAGCTTCAAGTTTATATATCTTTCTTTTGAGTTGTGTTTGTGTAGGTGGGAGTGAAACGAGGTCGTTTTTGGATGGTTGGCTTGACAAATCCTAGTCTTTGGCAATTGATGAATGCTTTGTCGGCACATGGGGTTGAAACAGTGGCTGGGATGTAGAGTAGGAGGAAAATGCTAAAAGCTTAAAACTACTATAAATTCTATATGCATGTTGGAGAAAAAATATTTCTTAAAATTCTAATATTGATTCTTATATAATTTGATTTAAACTATCTCATCATTCAGAAGATGTAAACAAATATTGATGTGTGTTGTTTTAATTATAACAAGATTTCAGTACGTCAAGTGCAGGAGCTATGAATCCCAGTATTGCCTTCCCTGTATCTATAAGTACACCATAGAAATGGGATAATGCCTCATGATTACCATAAGCACACGAGCATGCACACGCGCGCACACAGTCTGAAAGGAAAACTTCAATCAATTTCCCTTGAAGCTGGAGAGGTCTCGTAGTCGGATCCATGTCTTCTGAGACTAGCCATAACCTTCACCTGTGCTGTACTCATATTATCTGGATGCTATAAAAGATACTATGGGGATCTTAATCTAATTAAAGAGATTGCTCATTCTACTTTTATCAATGGGTAATCTTCACTTGCATGCAGAGATGGCAATTAAAATATTCTGGACATGCTCATCTCCACAAAAGCACTACGCCAACTAGTCAAGCTTCACTCGACTAACACCAAATTGTGCATGTGGGTGCAAATCAATAACATCATGCTCCACGTCTCAGATGAACTAAAAAACATAATGATGCTTGACATAAGTAATTTTAGCTTCACCAAATATGCATAAAGGGATTTGACTAAGGTCATTATGCAACCATTATAAGAGACTACTATCATAAACCAAGTTTCAAAGTACATAATTAAAAGACATTCAAAAGCAAGATATATGGCATAAAGGCAACGCAATCAAAAGTCACAGACATCATAGGTAATTTGATTTATGCAACCTAATTAACAAGTGAAGAAAATAAAGCATCTGTTGAAGATCTCTGGTAATGCTAAAACACAAAATCCAGACAGTTGCTTCCTTTTCAAATAGCTCTGGGCCTTCTGGCATGCCCTCACAGGTTACATAGAACAAAAAGATCTGCAAGATTCATACTTTTAGTACCCCATTAATCTTTGTCTGAGTTGCTTTGGTTCCAACTCCGAGTACACATCAAAGCTCCCATAAGATCACGCCCTGCTGAGATTATATTCCAATCAACCTTCCTTGCTGTTGTATCATACGCGTCATATGAAGTGGCAACTGAAATGGGGATTGCCAATAAGTCACGAGCCACACTAGAGAGGATTGGATATTTTGAGCTAGAGGTTCTCCACCAACTAATAATATCAAAATCCTCAATCCATGGTATGACAGGTTCTTCCAAATAAAAATCCAGTTCTGACTTTGGGCGCCGACCTTTGGATTGAGTGAATTGTTCATATTCTTTCACCCAATCAAAACCATCTTTAGAACTGCCACAGCCTTCCTCAACACGTCTGAATTTAGGACAGGGACCATCACTATCTTCACCTGCAGACAAAGCTGAAGATTTACTCATAGACTTCTCATTTTCATCAATAGTGGTTGCATATTCATCATAAAGGGTCTGAATGGCATCCAAAACAGCAGTGACCTGTAATTTGCTATCACTGTTCTCATATTTTAAAGAAGAAAATTCAAAATATTTCTTCTTAAAACGTGGATCCAACAGTGTAGTTAGTGCCAATAGCAAAAACATATCATTCCAGTACTTATCAAACTTCTGTAACATTTTCTCAGCTATAGGTTTGATGAAACTATCTGAACTCATCGATTCATGAATCAAACTTGCTTGAAGCTCTTGAAGATTATGAAGATAGTTGTTAACTGTTGGATATTTTGTCTCAAACAAACTTTTCGCCACATTATAAATGCTTCCTAGAAGTTTAACGACAGCTTCAGCTTTACTCCATACATCAGCAGGCGGTATTTCTATCACATGATACTCATCTCTAGAAAACTCCCCCATGGAATATAACTCTGAAGCATCTTTTAGTGCCTGATATGTTAGATGCCAAAGTGAGGTTGGTCTCCCACAGGCCACATGATCAAGTACTTCATTAACTTTTATCTCAGCCAATGCATCTAGAACAATTGCACACAACATGTCAGCACAACAATACACATGAAATAGCTGACCCTTCAGCTGGAGCTTCTTCTTTTCTTGAACATGATCTTTAATAATCTTGACTGTAGCAACATAATCACTATCATTTTTCATAGTGATCGCGAATATCTTGTTCTCAATTTTCCAGTCCGTAAGACACTTCAGAATCATCTTGGAAACATCATCTTCCTCTTCCCAAACACGGCAAACACCAAGTACCCACTTTTTCACTTCCCAACCATCATCAACAAAATGTGCTGTTAAGCACATATACTCACTGCACACTGAAGACTTCAACACATCAACCGAGAGGCTGATTTGACCATTGAAATCAGCTAGAGCTTGTTTAATTTTCACTCTCTCTTCCTTGAATATTTTCAAGCACTCAGCCTTAACCAATTTGACATTGCCAGGCTTAGCAAATGGGTTCACTGAATGCACAAAACGAAGAAATAAGGGATCTTCAATGATTCGAAGCGGCACATCTGCGGTGCAGATCCATAAAGCAAGGGCTTGGCTTGCTTTTGCTTCATCAAAAACCAAATTCTCACCCACATTTTCATCAGTGTCACCAAAGTTTTCATTGTCCAAAGAATGGACTCTCGCTTCAGTATCCAAAGCAAGCTCATTTGCTTGTTCCCCAGACATTTCTGAAAAATATACAACCATTTGAATTTTATCATGTAGATAACGAAATAAAATAAATTTAAATAATGGCAGATTGACAGAAAAAAAATAAAAATAAATAATGCCTTCCAAATTTTCAGAAACTAAATTGAAACTTTTAAATTTGTATGGTCAAAATTGAACTCAAACAACCTTCTTTGTGTTACTTTTCTCTCTATTTTCACTAACCTTGCTAAGATCTGAAATATTCAACACTCTGTTTGGTTAATTACAGCATCTTTGAATAAGAGGAAAATAAAGAATAAAACCACTTCTTCAGTACTAAGAAATATTACTCCCAAATTATGAAGGTTTCAAATAAAAAAAAAAAATCATTTTTTTTTTACCTTAATCACCATCCAAATGCACCATATTAAAGAAAAACTTTAGGCACGTTATAGCATAAGATATGTGATTTCATTTCATCATCTGAGCAATGTTTAACTAACAAAGACACACTACGTTTTACTACTACTTTCTTATTTGATTTCTTTGCTTTTTTCTCAGCAACCAAACAGAATCTCTTTTAAAATAATGAAACGACATTGATTATCAGATTAACGTATGACATACCTGGTGTCGTCGTCTTTTGAGAGCGAAACGTCTAAGAGAAGAGGCTCTGCTTCAGAGTTCAGAAACCTCCATTGTTTTTTTGGTTTTGTGGTTTTCTTTGATTCATTTATAAGAAAGAACTCAAAGAAGTTAGGGAGAGAGAGAGAGAGAGAGAGAGAGAGATCCTTGTAAAACGAGCTGTCGTTTGGTTTTGCGCGGGGAAAAAAAAATCATGGGGTCACTATTGAGTTCCACGTGGCCTCAATATTAGATCGGACGATTGAGGGTTTTATTAGTGATGGCCACGACCCACGAGTTTTCATTGACAAATGAGTTACAGTTTTGTTAATGGGCTTTTCATGTTGATTAATCAAACTAAGATCCAATACAGCCCAGAATAAAAATTCGATTTGTTGATAGTAGAGAGAAGTAAATTAATTGTGGTTGTATTTTGATTTTTGCTAAGTTATGTTGATTAACCAAACTGCGATCCAATATAGTGCAAGAATGATTCAATTTGATGATAATATTGTTAGTATAATAGTTACATACTTACATGATCAAATTCTCTCTTTCCTAACCAATTAAACTTTTAAAGCAGTTGATTGTACTAGATTTTAAATGGTAATACTCTCCAAGTCTTTTGCATTGGGTTTGTATTGGTTTTTCCAGCCGAAATACTTTATAATTCAGCTTCTTAATTAATACACACTAACTCTTTGAACAGAAAAACCAATGCATTAATGGTTTAAAGAACCAAGACCACAAATTTTCACACATTTTGTCACAACTATTTTATGTGGCTGACTATGAGTGGTGGAAAAAATGTGACAAGTCTATGTAAAAGTGATAGACAACCAGTCACAGTCTGCCACATAAAATAGTTGTGAAAAATGATATGATAAAAGTGATCTTAAAATAACTCTTCTAGACTTCTAGCACACTGTCAATTTTTGTTGGGAGAATAAATAGGAAACAAGAAAAATACCAACAACATTGTAAACTTATGCAGAGTAATGAAATTTGACAACAGCAGAAGTAAAAAAAGCTCACAAAATACTTGACTTGAGTAACGTGAATCTTCAGCATATTACAGTTGCTCTACCAAATCATTCCGAGTCACTTAGAACAGAACAAATAGCTTACATGACACTAGCAGGACACAACTGTGGACTACACAATAAGGCATTCTTTACTGAGGAAGCCATCACCCTTAAAGTAGTATAATATGCATTCACTAAAGTAACTAGGCATATTAAGTAAACCTTTCAGCAAAAGTAACACAAAAAGTATGAGCCACAAGAACCAACAAAATGCACCCAATTCTAAATTAATTCATCTACCAATTTGATGTCTTCCAGCATTTCCCCAAACCCCAGAGAAGATTCAGCCATGGATTTGAGTTCAGTAGGGACCCAACTCTGAGTACACATTATGGCATTTATCAAGTCTGGTTTGAAGGAAGCATAACGTCGTGGACTGATTCCTCTTTCCATGGTAAAAAATTCATCTATGGAAGTAACAACAGACACAGGAACTGACAAATAATCACGAGCAATCCTGGAAAGGATAGGATACCTTGGGCTTGCAGCTCTCCACCAACTCAAAATGTTAAAATCCTGGGTCCAAGGCAAGACAGGTTCTTCCAAATACAAATCTAGCTCCGACTTCAGAGGTTGATTATTAGATTCAATGAACTGCTGGTAATCTTGTAACCGCTTAGAAGCATCGGAACTAAGGCACCCCCGCTTAACCGGCCTAGGAGTCTCACTTTCTGAATTAGTGGGACATCGGGTATTATAATCATCATAGAGACTGCGAATGGCCATAAGTACGGTAGAAACTTCAGTGTTGCCATCTTTACCACCATATTTTGAGGACGAGAACTCAAAGTACGTTATCTTATACCGAGGATCCATCACTGTAGCAATTGCCAATACCAAGAACATTTTTTTCCAATACTTCTCAAACCTCTTATGCATTTCTGCAGCCACATCTCTAATAAAACTGTCTGAAGAATTAGTCTCCTTGGTCAAAGTAGCCCGTACCTCTTGAAGATTCTGAAAATAGATGCCTGCCGTTGAATCTTTTGTTTCAAAGACAGCTTTTGCTGCATTATATAAGCTCTCTAAGAGTTTACAAATGCCTTCAACTTTCTTCCACTCATCAGCAGATGGCTTGTCCCGGTCATACTCTTCTTTGAACTCTTCCTTAGCCTCACGCTCTAAAGCCATCTTTAGCCTGTCATATACTGCATCCCACCTACTGCCACTGGATGGTTTCCCAAAGTACATTAGAAAATCAAATCTGTGAATTGTCATCTGTATCACTTCAAATGCATCCTGCACCATACGTTTGAAAATGTCAGCACAGCAATACAGACGAAATCGCTGACCATTAAATTGGAGCTTCTTCGTCTCTTGGACATAATCTTTGATCTCATCAATCTCTTTGTTTTCTACTGAGCCAGTTAGAAATGTAATATTGGCTATCTTGTTCCCAATGTCCCAGTCTTTCAGAACCTTCAAAATGGCTTCAACAATGCAATCATCGCCCACTTCACTTATACGATGAAAATTGAGAACCAGATTCATCAAATTCCAATCTTTAACAATAAAATGGGCTTTTAGGCACATATACTCACAAAACTTTCGACAACTCAGTATATCTACTGAGAGGCTAATCTGCCCGTCAAGATTTCTCAATAATGGTTTAAGATTCCCTTTTATGTCCTCGTAAAATTTGAAGCATTCATCTTGTACAGAAGCAAAACGCACTCTCTTAAATACGGGATTACTGCGACACAGTGTCTGCATTAACAACCCCCTTCGAGGCAGCACATCTGTAGTGCATGTCAAAACTGCAAGATACCGGCTTGCATTTCTTTGCTCAGAATCATAATCGTAACCATTAACACTATTTTTATCATCTGAAGAGGATCCATGAGTGTTACCATGACCACTACCATGGTCAAATTCATGACCACAAGCATCACTGTCTCTTTCAACATCATTAGTCTGATAATTTTCATTATCTGCCTCCATATCTAACAAGCAAGTAAAACAACAGTTAATGATAAACACTGATTCAATATGGATCTAAGAAACAACAAATCTCAATTTCTGAATCTTAATGAAGAGGAAAAGAAATACACAAACCACTTTAGAAACCTTAAGGTTGAACACAAGTACCCAATGGATCTTGAACACACGACCTCACCCTCCCCCTAGAATTTATAAGGGGAGGAGGTGCTAGTTGAGCAAGAGTTCATTGGCAAGAACAATTAATAGCATAAATTCCCTTACAATTTTGACAATAGATGATGGATTAAACTCTTCACTCATGTTTGGATTTGAGGATTTAAAACCAAGGATTGGAAGTCCAATTGCTAGTATAAATTCTTTGATGTAAATTTAACAACACAAAGAGATTTGAGCTTTAGAGATTTTGCCCAAACAAAAACACCCATGAAATTATAGATTTGAAATAACTTCTTCCACCTTATCATTTCAAATCCACATATTAATGCAACTTAAATCCATCCATAAATTTCATTAATGAAAAACATTTGCTAGTGATAAATTATCAGTTGTTCCAAAAGCTTAAATAATTAGGAAATAATGAATTTAATCACTTAACCAATATTCTAACAACTATTTCATACTTTATACAAGTCATTTAAACTAAATTGGAAATCCAAAATGTTTCTCTTTAAATACCTCTATCCAAATGTGCAGTTGAGGATTTTCATTCAACAAAACACTTCTGACATATGGATTTGAAATGATATCATTACATTTTATCATTTCAAATCCACATAAATCCACATAAGTAAAATACAAAAGCATACATGAATTTCATCAATAGAACAAATTGTCCTTTCATAGTTCATTCTTTATTTATCTCATTCGACCAAAAATCAAATCCAAATACAACTCCTTCACTTCAAACACTACCAACCAAAAGAACCATAAAAATTCTTGATTAAGGAGCAATGTTGATACAAATTGAAACAACATGTTCAAATTAAGACAGGTTTAAATGACAATCTCTTCTTCAAGAAATATCCCACAGGCACGATTGTTCTACACCATCTTTTCACATAAGGGTGGATCCCATTTGTGAAAGCCACATGCGGGAATTGGGATCCATCCTTATTTAAGAGAAATGTGTAGTACACTAGCTACGCTGAATAATTTCAACTCTAACAAAATCCAAAAAGTTCCACTCTTCTGCTACATTTTTAGTAGCTAAACAAATATATAACTAACTGAAAAAAGTGAGGGGCCAAAAAAAAAAAAGGCATACACCAAAAAACTCATAATCGTAAGTATGTTTGAACTTTTATATAACAATCTATATCCCATTTAGCGTCTACAAACAAAAATGCAGAGAGAGAATAAAAAAACTCCTAAATCTGAACTGAATAAAACAAAATTTCTTATCATTAATAAAGAACCAATAATCATACACTAACAAGTAAAGTTATTTTGATCCTAAATGACGTATTCTTTTTAAAGTAATTTAATGTTGCATACAGACACTATCCATTTGAAACAAAAAATCACAATCAGCAAGTGAAGACAGAAGACCAATCCTGGTTTGTGGGAAGAGTACATGTAATTGGTTTGATGGGATAGAAAGATTGTAAATCAAAATAGAGTATTATAAATGCGTACTCCCTCCTCTCACATGAATGGTGAGTCTCACTAATTAAATTCATGGTACGCATTAATGGTATTCCGGGAGTACCTAATAATTTTCCTAGAACTAGAAACCTTAAATAATATAATGAGAAATAAATATACCACTACCAATTGAATTTTAACATGTAGAAAATGAAATAAAATAAATTTAAATAATGGCAGATGGATGGAAAACAAAATTAATATCTTTCACATTTTCAGAAACTAAATTGCAACTTTTAATTTTGAGTGACCAAAATTGAACTTGAACAAATTTTAGGGATGAAAAACGCATTTTAGGCGAAGTTGTAATTAAAAAACTCTAGCAACATACACGTGTGTCTTTGTTTAATATGGCTTAAAAATGAAATTAAGCCAGTTTATTCTCCTAAGTACAACATTGTAAAATATCAGTTTTGTCCAGCTAAAGTTCAGTCAAATCCCAACTTATTTTCAGCTCGCCAAAATAAATTATTCCAAACATAAACTACATGTCTTGAAAACACAAGGGTCTTTTTATTATTATTTTTTTTTAATATATTAAAGAAGAATTTGACATTTCTTATGAACCAAAGGATTGTGATCTGTGTTAGAGAGAGTGGCTCATATTCTAAATTTCTTTGAAAGTGCTATAAATTAATTGTAAACCCTTTATTTTTTGATAGTAAATTTTTAAGCTGCAGTGTAGGCACACAGCCGAACCACTTAAATCTGTGTGTTGTTTTTCTATATATGTGCACTAACCTTGTTAAGATCTGAATATTCAATGCTCTATTTTGTTAAGGGTCCTATTAACAGTACCCTTAGGAAAATTATTAATAAACCAGAAGATTTTGACTCCACTTTCATGATAAATATAAAAAT
This sequence comes from Quercus robur, assembly GCF_932294415.1. Taxonomy (NCBI): domain Eukaryota; kingdom Viridiplantae; phylum Streptophyta; class Magnoliopsida; order Fagales; family Fagaceae; genus Quercus; species Quercus robur. Next base: position 42,414,442 of record NC_065539.1, on the reverse strand, counting down.
CGTCAAAAAATTATTTGCTCTTTTCTTTTCCAATAAAAAGTTTCCAAAATTATTTCCTAAATTAATACATTTAGACATCCGTTAACTTTTCCCTTTTGTTAACTACAATATCTTTGAAGAATAGGAAAAGAAAGAATAAAACTTCTACTTCAGTGCTAAGAAATATTAGTACCAAATTATGACGGGCTTCAAATAAAAAATTTCCTTTTTTTTCCCAAAAAAAAAAAAAAAAATCAAACCTTAATCATCATCCAAATAATGCACCATATTAAAGCAAAACTTTACGCACGTTAGCATAAGATATATGGTTTCATCTCATCATCAGAGCAATATTTAACTAACAAACAAAGAAACTTCATGTTTTACTACTACTTTCTTATTTGATTTCTTTATTTTTTTTCTCTGCAACCAAACAGAATCTCTTTTAAAATAATGAAACGACATTGAGATTAATGCATGATATACCTGGTGTCGTCTTTTGAGAGCCAAATGTCTATGAAAAGAGCCTCTGCTTCACAGCTCAGAATTTTTTTTTTTTTTTTTGGGTTATGTGATCATGTGGTGTTCTTTCATCTTTGATTCATTTATAACGAAAAAGGAAGTAAGAGAGAAAGAGAGAGAGAGAGCTCCTTGTAAAACGAGCTGTCGTTTGGTTTTGCGCGGGAAAAATAATAATGAAGGGTCACTAATTGCGTTCCACGTGGCCTCAATATCAAATCGGACGGTTGAGGGTTTTATTAGTGATGGCCACGAGTTACAGTTTTGTTAATGGGATTTTTATGTTAATTAATCAAACTAAGATCCAATATAGCTCAGAATAAAGATTCAATTTGATGTAGTAATGAGAAGTAAATTAATTTTGGTTGTATTTTGATTTTTGCTAAGTTATGTTGATTAACAAAACTACAATCAATATAGTGCAAGAATGATTCAATTTGATAATAATATTGTAAGTATAATGGCTACATGATCAAATTCTCTCTTTCTTTATTACTTGAACTTTTAGAACAATTGATAATTTATCATAGCATCAAAACATATGATCTGGAGCTTTAATTTTGAATCCTAAGCTATGAACAACATTCATTTATTAATAATTCTTTTTCACGGTCAAAAAGGTAATGACTTTCTTTTAAGAGTAGAAGAGAGTTAAATCTCATTTCTTTACCATCTTCAAGACACCAATTTTTATTTGTGTGTGTTCCGTGGTCTTATTTGAGAACAAGAAATTTAACCAATAATAACAAATAAGTTAATTGGAAAATGAGGAGTACCATGTCATCAAAGTATTGAGGCATATATTGATTGAAATACCTGCTCCTTTACATTTGCAACAATATTGTGAAGATAATTACCTAGTCTATAACAACTCCAATGATCTTGGAATGAGTATAAAAAGAATAGCAAGGCTCAAGATTCAGGGTTCTATAATTCAACATCTAAAATATTTTTAATCCTAGGTATAAAGCCTAGAATTTTGAATGATATATACTCTCCCAAGTCTTTTGCATTGGGTTTGTATTGGAGTTTCCGGCCGGAATATTTTATACTTCACCTTTTTAATTATGGGAAATGCTAAATGATGTCCTTATGATAATGATTAACTATCTATTTAAAGAATTTTTTTTAAAAAAAAGAAAAGAAAAAATAATTAATATTTTGATAACTTTTTTCATTTTTTATAAAAGTAATATCAAAATTTTTTTAAAATAAATTGTTAATCATTGTCCTAAGGTAACTGTTAGCATGACCTTTTAATTATTACACATTAACTTATTGTCTGACACACTGAATATTTGTTGGGAGAATAAATAAAAAACAGGGAAGAATACCAACAACATTGTGAACTTATGCAGAGTTAATGAAGTTTCACAAAAGCAGAAGTAAAAAAGTACTCTTAAAATACTAGACTTTAGCATCGTGAATCTTCAGCATATTACAGTTGCTATAACAAATCATTTTGAGTCACTTAGTAAGAACAGAACTAATAGCTGACATGACACTAGCAAGACACAACTGTGGACTACAAAATAAGGCATTTTTACTGAGGAAGCCATCACTCTTTAAAGTAGTATAATATGCATTCACTAAAGTAACTAGGCATATCAAGTAAACCTTTCAGCAAAAGAGAGACACGAAGTCTTAACACAAAAAGTATGAGGCATGAGAACCAACAAAAGCACTCATTCTAAATTAAATCATCTACCAATTCCATGTCTTCCAGCATTTCCCCCAACCCCAGAGAAGATTCAGTCACGGATTTGACTTCAGCAGGGAACCAACTCCGAGTACACATTATGGCATTTATCAAGTCCGGTTTTAAGGAAGCATAACGTCGTCGACTGATTCCTCTTTCCATGGTAAATAATTCATCTACGGAAGTAACAACAGACACAGGAACTGACAAATAATCACAAGCAATCCTGGAAAGGACAGGATACCTTGGGCTTGCAGCTCTCCACCAACTCAATATATTAAAATCCTGGGTCCATGGCAACACATGTTCTTCCAAATACAAATCTAACTCTGACTTCAGAGGTTGAGTAGTAGATTCAATGAATTGCTTGTAATCTTTGAACCGATTAGAAGCATCAGAACTAAGGCACCTTTGCTTAACTGCCCTGGGAGTCTCACTTTCTGAATCAGAAGTAGAATTGCTCACAAGATTCTCATTAATGGGGAATCGGGTATTATAATCATCATAGAGACTGCGAACAGCCATAAGCACGGTAGAAACTTCAGTCTTGCTATCATTACCACCATATTTTGAGGATGAGAACTCAAAGTACGATATCTTATACCGAGGATCCATCACTGTAGCAATTGCCAACACCAAGAACATTTTCTTCCAATACTTCTCAATCCTCTCATGCAATTCAGCAGCCACATCTCTAATAAACTGTCCGAAGAATTAGTCTCCTTCGTCAAAGTTGCCCGTACCTCTTGAAGATTCTGAAAATAGATGCCTGCCGTTGAATCTTTTGTTTCAAAGACAGCTTTTGCTGCATTATATAAGCTCTCTAAGAGTTTACAAATGCCTTCAACTTTCTTCCACTCATCAGCAGATGGCTTGTCCCAGTCATCCTCTTCTTTGAACTCTTCCTTAGCCTAACTCTCTAAAGCCATCTTTAGCCTGTCATAAACAACATCCCACCTATTGGATGGTTTCCCAAAGTACATTAGTCTATCAATTATGTGAATCGTCCTCCATATCACTTCAAATGCATCCTGCACCATACGTTTGAAAATGTCAGCACAGCAATACAGACGAAATGGCTGACCATTAAATTGAAGCTTCTTCGTCTCTTGAACATAATCTTTGACCTCATCAATCTGTTTGTCATCTACTGAGCCAGTTGGAAATGTAATATAGGCTATCTTGTTCCCAATGTCCCAGTCTTTCAGAGCCTTCAAAGTGGCTTCAACGATGTAATCATCCTCCAATTCACTTATACGACGAAAATTGAGAACCCAATTCATCAAATTCCAATCTTCATCAATAAAATGGGCTTTTAGGCACATATACTCAGACAACTTTCGACAACTCAATATATCAACTGAGAGGCTAATATGCCCATCAAAATTTCTCAATTCCTCATAAAGTTTCAAGCAGTCATCTTGAACAGAAGCAAAACACACTCGCTTAAATACTGGATTACTGTGACACAATGTCTGCATAAAAAACCCTTTTCGAGCAGCACATTTATAGTGCATGTCAAAGCTGCAAGATACTGGCTAGCATTTCTTTGCTCAAAATCATAATCGTAATCATTAACACTATGTTCAACATCTGAAGAGCCTTTATGAGAGTTAACATGATCACTGCCCTGGTCAAATTCATCATCGTCTCTTTCAACATCATTAATCTGATAATTTTCATTATCTGCCTCCATATCTAACAAGCAAGCAAAACAACAGTTAATGACAGAAAACCATCAATTCAACACTAGTTCAATAAGGATCAAAGAAACAACAAATCTCAGTATCTGAATCTTAATGAAGAGGATAAGAAATACACAAACCACTTTGGAATCCTTAAGGTTGCATGCATGCACCCAATGGATCTTCAACGCACGACCTCACCCTCCCCTAGAATATGTGAGGGTAGGAGGTGCTGGTTGAGCAAGAGCTCATTGGCAAGAACAATTCCTACCATAAATTCCCTTATTATTTTGACAATAGATGATAGATTAAACTCTTCGCTCATATTTAGATTTGACGATTTAAACTCAAGGGATTTGAAGTCCAAATGCTAGTATAAATTCTTTGATGTAAATTTACAACACACAAAGATTTGAACTTTAGAGATTTTGCTCAAACAAAAACACCTGTTAAATTATAGGTTTGAAATAATTTCTTCCACCTTATCATTTCAAATCCACATATTAATAAAACTTAATCCATCCATAAATTTCATTAATGAAAAAGATTTGCTATTGATAAATTATCAGTTTTCCTCAAAGCTTAAACAATTAAGAAATTGCCAATTTAATCACTTAACCAATATTCTAACAACTACTTCATACTTTATTCAAGTCATTTAAACTAAAATTTGAAATCCAAATTCTTTCTCTTTAAAAAGCACCATCCAAATGTGCCATTGAGGATTTTCATTCAACAAAAATGACTCTGACATATGAATTTGAAATGATTTCTTTGCATTTTATCATTTCAAATCCACATATAAAGTAGATTCAATACCATACATGAATTTCATTGATAGAAAAAATTGCCCTTTCATAGTTCATACTCTATTTATCTCATTCAAACAAAAATCAAATTCAAATACAAATACTTCACTTCAAACACTTCCAACCAAAATAACCATAAAAATTATTGATTAAGGAGCAATGTTGATGCAAATCGAGACAACAAAATGGTCTAATTAAGACAGGTTTGAATGGCAATTCTCTTCTTTATGAAATTATCCAGTAGACTCAATTGTTCTTCACCATCATTTCACATAAAGGCAGATCCCAATTTCCAAAAACCACATGTGGGAATTGGGAACCATCTCTATTTAAGAGAAATGTACAGTACACTAGCTACACTGAATAATTTATAACTCTAACAAAATCCAAAAAGCTGCACACTTCTCTACATTTTTTATTAGCTAAACAAAAAGCACAACAACTAACTGAAAAAAGAGGGAAAAAAAGTAATGCTAGTTTTTTTTTTTTTAGGAAGAAGTAATGCTAGTTAATGACAAGTAATTACTGGTTCTAATCTGGGCCTACTACAATTTTTTTTTTTTTTTTTTTGGCCTAGTAACAGTCAAATATAGTAATTCGAAGAAAAATAAAAAGAAACTCATAATCGTAAGAGTATGTTTGAACTTTTATATATCAAAACCATTAAGGCCCGTTTGGTACTAGTGTTTAAATAATAGTTTTCAGTTTTTTGTGAATAGAAAAGTGTGTAGAAATAAGTGTAATGTTGTTTAAAAACTGAAAACGTGTGTTTGAAATAGCATAATAATGCGTCTACAAATAAAAAAGCATAGAGAAGAGAGAGAGAGAAAAAAAAAACTTAAATCTGGACTTGAAAACAAAAGAAAATTTGTTATCGTTGATAAAGAACTAATAATAATATACTAACAAGTATAGTTATTTTGATCCTAAAAATGACAGGTTTTTTTTTTTTTGGAATGAAGTAAAGAGACTAAGATTATGAAATTTAATGTTACATACAGATACTATACATTTGCTAAGGAACCAAAAAAGCAAAATTAGCAAGTGAAAGACAGAGAACCAAGCCTGGTTCGCGGGAAGAGTACATGCAATTGGTTTGATGAGAAACAAAGATTGTAACTCAAAATATTAGGTTTGTTTGGTACACTCTTCACTCTTCAGAACCAGAACCTTAAATAATGTAATGAGTAAATTTTTTTTTTTTTTTTTTTATGGGAATCGGAATCGATGTCTGTCGCTTTCTCTTTTGGGCGGGAAGGTCATTAGGGCTCTATAGCATTGTGATTTTTATTTTTTAACAATTGCTGATACGACTGTCGTTTTTACTTTTATTTTTTCATTATGACCTACTACAATTGTCATTTGTCCAATAATTTTTATTTTTTTTGAGAGAGTTTCAACCTAGGAAACTTTCTTAAAAAATAAAAATGATCGAAATTATTGAAATATGACACTTTTGAAACATATGATAAAATTATGATTGTTGTATTTGGATTCTCTTTCTATGAATGAATGAAATTTGATTTTTTTTTTATTATTAAAATGAAGTTTGATTTTGGTTTCAAAAAAAAAAAAAAAAAAAAAAATCTTGTGTCATCTAATAAAAAACTTGGGATACACAAAACAAAACATTTAATAAGGGCGACTTTCAAAAATAATTATAGTAAAAGCTCTATCTTTTAGAAAAGTAACAAATGAGGCATTCTAAAGCATGCCAGCTTGCATGCAAGCAAATGACTATTGGTAGTAATAAATAGCTCATTGGGCAATTATTGGTCCTTTAGGGAGTCTTTTATAGTATTTTATAAAGATTATTCATGTCCTTGTTTACGTTTCTGGTTGAAACAAATTATAACATTTCAATTCTATATTTGTTCAAATACAATGCTTAGCTAATTTAATGAGTCTAACAAAAACAAAATTTCTTCCAACCTAACTATTTCCCCATTCATTACCCATGGGCCATTTCATCGCTCCATTGGAAATTCCTTTATTGAGTTTGTACTCCAGCCTGGTAGTTTCTATCGCTCCATCCCGAGCTTGGTGATTAAGATCTATTGTAATGACAATACTTTAGGGGAGATCCTTTGAAAAAATAGCTTGTTGCCTTCTTGCACATGGATTCAGCAACAGTTTGAAAATGTTAAACCTATTTGAAGCAATAGTCCCCTAATTGTTTGTGGCTGCTGGACAAATGTTTTTATGTATAATTATCCTTTGTAATCACTTAATATAATGCCTATTCATCTGCCTTGAGAATCGCCAGATTAATGCCACTTGTCATTTCCCTAGGTTTTTTTTTTTTTTTTTTTTTTTTTTTTTTTTTTTTTTTTTTTTTTTTTTTTTTTCTGGATTTTGTGAGGATTGTTTATCATTGCTCCTTCCACATGGCCTTACCGCATTCTGCCACATGTTCTATTAATAAATTTATTATTTGGCTTAACAAACATAATCTTTATCTTTGGTATAAGCTAACTTAGTCTCCAAAGGGTATTGTAACTTAGAACCTTTCCATTGATTGTATGAGATCTTAAACAATAATACTCTTAAAGTAATAACATAAGTAGAAATGAAAAAAGAAAAAGAGAAAGATAACAATTAAGGAAGTAAAAGATAGTATGACTTCATAGAGTAGAATGGGGAAAAAAAATACGAAAGTAGAATGAAGGGGAAAAAAATATAAATTGACAGTCCCTAATTAATTTGTTGATGATTCATAAAAAGCCTATAATTTTGTGATTTAGTGTTTGTTGTGCTTCTTGTTGTTGTAATACTCGCAAAGTGTTTTGCATTGGGTTAGTATTGGAGTTTCCACTTTCCATTGAGAAGAATTTGTAATTCACCTTATTAATTAATGCAACACCAACTTTTTTGAACAGAAACCAATTCACTAATATTTTCTTATCTAGCACACTGTTAGTATTTGTTGGGAGAACAAATAGGCAACAGGAAGGAATACCAACAACATTGTAATCCCAACTGCGGCAGAGTAGTGAAGTTTCACAAAATAGATGTCAAAAGAACTCTTTAAAATGCATGATTAGTATCATAAATCTTCAGCCTATTACAGTTGCTCGACCAAATCATTCTGAATCACTTAGAAGAGAACAAATAGCTGACTTAACACTAGCAGGACACAACTATGGACTGCACACTGAGGCATTCTTTACTGAGGAAGCCAAGGATCGACCAATCTCTCCTTCAGTAGGATAACATGCATTTACTGAAGTAACTAGAGATAGGAAGTCTAACCCTTCAACAAAAAAGAGAGATGATGTCTAACACAAAAAGTGTGAGCCACAAGAACCAACAAAATTCGTTCGTTCTAATTCTACAAATATAAATCTTCTACAAATTCCATGTCTTCCAGCATTTCCTCATATCCCAGTGCAGAGGCGATTATGGATTTGAATTCATCGGGGAACCAACTCCGAGTACACATTATGGCATTCATCAAGTCTGGTCTTAAGGAAGCATAACGTGGACTAATTTCTCTTTCAATGGTAAAAAATGCATCCATGGAAGTAGCAACAGAAATGGGAACTGGCAAATAATCACGAGCAATCCTGGAAAGGATAGGATACCTTGGGCTTGCAGCTCTCCACCAACTCAATATGTTAAAATCCTGGGTCCAAGGCAAGACAGGTTCTTCCAAATACATATCTAGTTCTGACTTCAGAGGTTGACTAGTAGATTCAATGAACTGCTGGTAATCTTGTAACTGGTTAGAACCATCATCAGAACTAAGACGCTCTCGCTTAACTTGCCTGGAGGATTCACCTCCTGAATCAGAAGAAGGATTACTCACAGGATTCTCAGTCTCAGGAAATTGGATACTATAATCATCATAAAGACTGCGAATGGCCATAACAACAGTAGAAACTTCGGCGGTGTCATCATCAACACCATATTTTGAGGATGAGAACTCAAAGTACGTAATCTTACACCGAGGATCCATCACTGTAGCAATTGCCAACACCAAGAACATATTCTTCCAATACTTCTCAAACTTCTTATGCATTTCTGCAGCCACAGCTCTAATAAAACTGTCTGATGAATTAGCTTCCTTGGTCAAAGTTGCCTTTACCTCTCGAAGATTCTGGAGATAGATGTTTGCTGTTGCATCTTTTGTTTCAAAAAGAGCTTTTGCTGCATTATATAAGCTCTCTAAGAGTTTACAAATTCCGTCAACTTTCTTCCACTCATCGGCAGATGGCTTGTCCCAGTCGTTATACTCTTCTTTGCCAAATTCTTCTTTCTCCTCAAAAGCTGTCTTTAGCCTGTCATATGTAGTATCCCACAGATACGATGGTTTCCCAAAGTACATTAGGTCATCAATTGTGGAAATTGTCCCTGCTATTGCTCCAAATGCAGCCTGCACCATACGTTTGAAAATATCAGCACAGCAATACAGACGAAATAGCTGACCATTAAATTGGAGCTTCTTCGTCTCTTGGACATAATCTTTGACCTCATCAATCCCTTCATAATTTAGAAATGTAATATTGGCTATCTTGTTCCCAATGTCCCAGCCTTTTAGAGCCTTCAAAATAGCTCCAACAAGGCAATCATCCCCCCACGATGCATTTATACGGCGAAAATTGAGAACCCAATTCCTCAAATTCCAATCTTCAGCAATAAAATGGGCTTTTAGGCACATGTACTCATAACCCTTTCGACATCTCAGTATATCTACTGAGAGGCAAATCTGCCCATCAAATTTTCTCAATACTTGTTCAGTATACTCTTTCATTTCCTTGTAAAGTTTCAAGCAGTCATCTTGTACAGAATCAAAACTCACTCTCTTAAATACTGGATCACTGATCTGCAACATATTCATGAACATCCCCTCTAGAGGCAACACATTTCTAGTGCATGTCAAAAGTCCAAGAAATTGGCTAGCATTTCTTTGCTCAAAATCAAAATCATCATCATCATCATCATTAACGCTTCTTTCACCATCCGAAGAGCATCCATGAGAATCACCCTGATCACTACCATGGTCACATTCATCACCACAAGCATCACCGTCACTTTCAACATCGTTGGTCTGATAATTTTCATGATCTGCCTCCATATCTAACAAGCAAAACAACAATTAATGATAGAACATCTCATCAATTCAAACACAAGTTCACTCAGGATCAGAGAACTAAAAAATTTCAATATCCGAATCTTAATCAAGAGGAAAAGAAATACACTGACCAATTTGAAAACCTTAAGGTTGCATTTGGACTTATGACTAGTGTTTGGATTTTGGCAAAATGGTCTAATTAAGACAGTTAAGACTTAAATACACATTCCCCTATATGAATTTTGACAATAGATGATGGATTAGACTCTTGGGTTGCATTTGGATTTGAGGATTTAAAATCAAGATATTTTTAAGGCAATTGCTAGTATAAACTGTTTGATATAAATTTATCAACACATGAAGCCTTAAGCTTTAGAGATTTTGTTCAAACAAAAACTCTTGTGATATCATGAATTTGAAATGACTTCTTACTCGTTATCATTTCAAATTTGCATATTAGTAAAACTTAAATCCATCCATGAATTTTAGTAATGGAATTTTTTTGCTATTTCATACCCTGTCATTTAAACTTCTTCTCAAAAAAAAAAAAAAAAAAAAAAAAAATTTAATTTGAAATTTAAAACCCAAATCCTTATCTTAAAATACCAATCATTAAAGATTTTTCATTCAACAAAAACACTTATGACACATGGATTTAATCACTTCAAATTTACAAATAAGCAAATAAAATCCATACATGAATTTCATCAATAAATAAGGGGGGGGGGGGGGGGGGGAATGTATTTTAACTGCTCATGAGTCATTTAACCCAAAACTCAAATCCAAGTCTTTTCACTTCAAATACTTCCATCCAAATAAACCATAAAAAATTTCTTAAAGAAGCAATATTGATACAGAATGAAACAACAAAATCTAAGAAGTTCCACTCTTCCCCTACATATTTCAGGAGCTAAACAAAAAGCATAACAACTAAAAAAAGGGCATAAACCAAAGAACTCGGAATGGTAGAATATGTTAGCCTTAGAAGCACGCGATTAAATGATTAAATTTACTAAATCTCAATAGTTTAAACTTTTGAAAAAATTGAAAATTTAATACAATAAAAAAGTAGTGGGGTCAGGAGTTCGAACATTTCTATAACAATAAATATATATACCATTTTGAGCCAAGTGAAAAATCCCTTAAATCTAAACTTAAACAAAAGAAAATTTCTTATCATTGATAAAGACCCAATAATAATACCACACACATAAATGTGTATATATTGAAGTAAAGAGTTGATGAAATTTTATGTTACATACAGACAATAGTTTTGCTTGCAAAGGAAGCAAAGTAAGCACAATCAACAAGTGAAGACAGAAGAAAAAGCCTGGTTCGTGGGCAGAGGATATGGAACTGGTTTTGATGAGAAAAATGTAAGATTGTAAAATTATATACTATTATATGCTTGTTTGATACTGCTCCGGACCATGTACTTGTAGGGTTATATAATTACGGGAAAATATTCTTTGGGATTTGGGAGCGAAATATATATTGTTTTATTTTATTTTTCCTTTTGCGCGGGAAGATTATTATTATTTTTTTAGGATGCGCGGGAAGATCATTAGGGCTCCGCAATAGTTTGATACGACTGTTTTTTTTTTTTTTTTTCCCCAAAATTCTATGGCCACATAAAACACCACCACTTGTGCCAAAACTGTTCACCTGCCAGTGTTAGATTTTGAACGGTGAAAAAAAAGTTAGTTTATACTTTAGAAAATGACATGTAGTTAATTATAATCTGACACATAAAATAATTGTGATAAAAATTGTGATATTTTATGTGTTGTTAATTTTTTTTTCAAGTCATGTATGATTGTGATTTGTGAACCATCCGAATAAAGTCTAAAGTCTAAACCCTTTATGAGAAAATAATAAATTTTGTTGACAATTTTTTATATTTTCTATAAAAATAGCCCATCTTTTATTACATCCATCTCTTCAGCCTTAATATGATTTTTTTTGCCCCTAGTTTTATTTTTTATTTTTTATTCCCTAACGTTGGTGTCTAGTGTTTTTCCGAGTACTTGACTATTCTTCTTAATGCTTGTTACTATTCTTCTTAATGCATGTTAATCTCGTCTTGAATGTTAGATAATTACAAGGAAGAATCCCTTAACTCTTGGGGGTGACTCTAAGATATTGACTACAAGTTTTCTTCTTATTAAATGTTAATATGCCATAAAACTACTAATATTATCGAAAGTATTTGATTCTTTCCAAATTGTAATTTTATTTTTTGTCATTTTTATCAACTTAAATTTTAAAATATTAAGAATCTATTTCCTATAACACACTATCCTATGATATGAAGTGTGTGTTTGGATTGCAGCAGCCCAGGGATGAACGCGCGTTTTGCATTTTTTTGGTTGGTCCCATGTCACTGTTCATGGATCAGCCAACCCCCAACAAACGCAGCAACAGTGTTTTATGGTTTAAAAATTATTTTTTTATAGTGTTTTTAGCAATAAATTTTCAGTTTTCAGCAAATAAACAGTAGCTAAACACATCCGAAATAGCTAGCTCCATGTCTATGTTTAGAGATGATAGGAAATTTTCTTATAGATGCTGTAAAATTTGACGTGTGATAGACATTCCATATTATTTACTCTTTATAATTAAGCTAAAATACTAATGAGTTTCTTTTTAGTGTAAAAGTGTGTTTTGATTTCAAGTCCCTTGTTGGATGACCAAGATCTTCATAAGTTGAGCTAATTAGAATTCTCCACCCAAAATTTTAAAAAAAAACTTTGAACTTCCAGCTTCCAACCAATTCAATATGTTGAATGCAAGAAACAATTACAGTTTGAAGAACTTATTCCATACATAATTAAAAAAAAAAAAAAAAAAGTTATGAGCTAATTGCTACAATATTCAACGTGCTCCTAGTGATTATGTAACCAGTTAGAATGGTTAGATTTTGTCTCAAATTTCTATTTTGAATTTATTTAGGTTTTTATGGCGTCAAATAGAGTCAATTCCTTGCCTCCTAAGGAAAGATATTATTTGTCCATCAAGAAAAGTATTACGTAAGATTTCCTTCTAATCAAATGACAAGAAGGCTGCTATAAAGTGTCCAAAGCTCATCGACAGCATCATGACCAGAGTCCAGTATTTTAGCAACGAGCCTCATCTAAGATTATCGTACCCTCACCCGCATAGCTGGTTGCCAAGAAGGCCTTCACACCATAACATAGACCCAAAAACCTACATGTAGAGGACTCTCAAGTTTCTTTACTCTTCCAAAATATAAGCTTTAGAGATTTTCAAAGTGTATAAACCTAAAAGATTAAATATGGTCATTCGCACAGAGAAGTTTGGTTCTAGGAGCTGAACATTGAGTAAACATATCCAGCACAGTAAAACCAAATAGCCCAAAAATTTACAGCAGAAGATTTGATAGGAAACTCTATACAAAAGTAGGAACTAACATAGCTATATTAGAGAAAATGCTTGATTTTAGTATTATAAATCTTCAGCCTGTTACAGTTGCTCTACCAAATCATCCTGCGTCACTTAAAAGGGAACAAAAGAAATAGCTGACTCGACACCAGGACACAACCATGGACAAAACGCCAAGCATTCTTTACAGATAAAGCCAAAGTTCGACCAATCTCTATTCAGTAGTATAATATGCATTTACTAAAGTAACTAGAGTTATGAAGTCTTAACACAAAAAGTGTGAGCCACAAGAACCACCAAAATACTTTCGTTCTAATGCCTCAGGCTCAAATACAAATCTTCTGCAAAATCCATTTCTTCCAGCATTTCCTCAAAACCCAGAGAAGAAACAACTACGGATTTGAGTTCATCAGGGAACCAACTCCGAGTACACATTATGGCATTCATCAAGTCTGGTTTTAAGGAGGCATAACGTGGACTAATTTCTCTTTCAATGGTAAAAAATGCATCCATGGAAGTGACAACAGACATGGGAACTGGCAAATAATCACGAGCAATCCTGGAAAGGATAGGATACCTTGGGCTTGCAGCTCTCCACCAACTCAATATGTTAAAATCCTGGGTCCACGGTAAGACAGGTTCTTCCAAATACATATCTATCTCTGACTTCAGAGGCTGATTAGTAGATTCAATGAACTTCTGGTAATCTTGTAAATGGTTAGAACTATCATCAGAACTAAGACGCCCTCGCTTAACTTGCCTGGGAGACTCACCTCCTGAATCAGAAGAAGTAGGATTGCTTACTCGATTCTCAGTCTCAGGAAATTGGATATTATAATTGTCATAAAGACTGCGGATGGCCAGAATCATGGTAGAAACTTCAGTGTTGTCATCATTACCACCATATTTTGTGGATGAGAACTCAAAGTATGTTATCTTACACCGAGGATCCATCACTGTAGCAATTGCCAACACGAAGAACATATTCTTCCAATACTCCTCAAACCTCTCATGCATTTTTGCAGCCACATCTCTAATAAAACTGTCTGAAGAATTAGCCTCCTTGGTCAAAGTTGCCCGTACCTCTCGAAGATTCTGGAGATAGATGTTTGCCATTGCATCTTTTGTTTCAAATAGAGCTTTTGCTGCATTATATAAGCTCTCTAAGAGTTTACAAATTCCTTCAACTTTCTTCCACTCATCAGCAGATGGCTTGTCGCAGTTGTCATACTCTTCTTTGCCAAATTCTTCCTTAGCCTCACACTCTAAAGCCATCTTTAGCCTGTCATATGCAAGATCCCACAGATAGGATGGTTTCCCAGAGTACATTAGTTCATCAATTGTGCGAATCGTTCCCGATATCACTTTAAATGCATCTTGCACCATAGATTTGAAAATGTCAGCAGAGCAATACAGACGAAATATCTGACCATTAAATTGGAGCTTCTTCATTTCTTGGACATATTCTTTGACATTGTCAATCCCTTCATCATACACCCAGTCAGTTAGAAATGTAATGCTGGCTATCTTGTTCCCAATGTCCCAGCCCCTCAGAGCCTTCAAAATAGCTCCATCAAGGCAATCATCCTCCCACGTTGCATTTATACGACGGAAATTGAGAACCCAATTCCCCAAATTCCAATCTTCAGTAATAAAATGGGCTTTTAGGCACATGTACTCATAAGCCTTTCGACATCTTAGTATATCTACTGAGAGGCTAATCTGCCCATCAAAATTTCTCAATACTTGTTCAGCAGTCTCTTTCATTTTCTCATAATGTATCAAGCAGTCATCTTTTATAGAATCAAAACTCACTCTCTCAAATACTGGATCTCTAATACGCAACGTATGCATAAACATCCCCTCTAGAGGCAACACATCATTAGAGCATGTCAAAAGTCCAAGAAACCGGCTAGCATTTCTTTGCTCAAAATCATAATCATCATCATTAACGCTATTTTCACCATCCGAAGAGGATCCATGAGAGTTTCCATGGTCACATTCATGACCACAAGCATCATTGTCACTTTCAACAACATTAGTCTGATGATTTTCATTATCTGCCTCCATATCTGACAACCAAAACAACAATTCCTGACAAAACATCTCATCAATTCAAACACTAGTTTGATAAGGATAAAAGAAATAAAATATCTCAATATCTGAATCTTAATGAAGAGAAAGAATAAACAGACCAATTTGAAAACCTTAAGGTTGCAATTGGACTTGATGCTATAAATTCAAGGAGTTTGAAGAACATTTAGTAGTATAAATTCCATTATATAATAGATGATGGATTAGACTCTTGGGTTGCTAGTATAATTATTTTGATATAAATTTAACAACACATTTTTTTTTTTTTTTATAAGTACCAATTTAACAACACTTGATGATTTGATCTTCAGAGATTTGTTAGCAAAAACACTAGTGAAATTATGGATTTGAAATGATTTCTTACACCTTATAATTTCAAATCCGAATATTAATAAACTCAAATCCATCCATTAATTTCATTAATGAAATTATTTTTGTTGCTATTTCGTACTCTATTCAAGTCATTTAAACTAAAATTTAAAACCCTTCTCTTAAAACATCTCTATTCAAAAGAACCATTGGAGATTTTCATTCAACAGAAACACTTGTGACACATGGATTTGAAATGACTTCTTTACATTTAATCATTTCAAATTTACAAATAAGTGAAAAAATGAAATCCATACATGAATTTCATTAACAGAAAAAAAAAAAAAAATTGTCTTTTAAATAGTTGACAAGCCAATTAACCAAAAACTCAAATCCAAGCCTTTCACCTCAAATACTTCCATCCAAATAAACCAATAAAAATTCATGATTAAAGAGCAATTTTGATGCGGATTGAAGCAACAAAATCTAAGAAGTTCTTCTATTTCTCCTACATTTTTTAGTAGCTAAACAAAAAGCATAACAAGTAACCGAAAAAAAAAATCCCATTTGGCAAAGAGAGAGAGAGGAAATAATATCCCAAAATCTGAACTTAAATAAAAGAAAATTTCTTATCATTGATAATGACACACTTTGAAGCAATAAAATGAAGTTTACTTTGCCATGGTAATCCAAAATAAGCTCTATTTTTTTCTTTTTTGTTTTTTCTAAAAGAGTAAAATACTTCAAAATAAATATATAAAAAAAAAGTAGAGAATTTATGATTCGTTATGTTCCATACAGACACTACATTTTCTACGGAATCAAAAAAAGCTCAATAACCAAGTGAAGACCAAACCTGGTTCACGGGCAGAGAAAATGGAATTGATTTGATGAGCAAGAAAGATTGTAAAATATAATAAGGTGTGTTTGGTAATGCTTCAGAACCACAAACCTTATATACTATTGGGAATTGGAAGCGTGTAGTTTTTCTTTTTGCACGGCAAGGTAATTATATGACTGTCGTTTTTATGTCACGTACGATTACGAGTCATTTGTCTTTTATTTACTTTTTTTTAAAATTTATTTTTAAGTTGTTCATAAAATACAGCACTTTTGAAAAGTAAATCCTGGTTGTTTTTCTAAAAAGAAGTTTTTTTTTTTTTTTTTTTTTTTTTTTTTTTTTTTTTTTTTAAATTTTTTATAGTTGTTATTGTAAGGACTCAATTTGTAATGATCCCAAACCGATCTTGGGTTCGTACGTTAAAAGACCCAAACAATAAAATTTGTAGAACGTGGGTGTTCAAGAACTAGATTAACTTCTTTAAAAGTAAAAAGATTCAATCTCACATTTATAGATGGACTAGAACCGATATAACAATCTGTTTTCCTTTGAAACAAATACAGTTCTTTGGCTTTCAAGCTTTTTTCCTGAGTGTTCTTTGTGTTTTTCTCTACATTCCGATCCCTTTCTGCATGTTTTTCTTTCATGTTATATACCGCCCTCTTCATACCATCTTCACCACACACGTGTAGGTTGGGTTCAGGAGATCTCTTTTTATCTCATCTAACACCTTCTGGAACCTCATTCTAGCAACTGTAAGACTGCTTCATCACTGTTCAAATATCACTTCCACATTAATGCGGCCAGAGAGTTGGTTGAGAGGCAATTAATGCGGAGGCAGCTGTTGCCATAGATATTTGTTTGCCTTTTCTCTCTTACCTTTGGTCCCTTATCCCACATTTAGTGGTGACGTAGCTCCGAAGTATGTTTGTAACAAAATGGCGTCCTGATCGTCCTCGGACTCATATTGCCGAGAAGGATTTTGTCCTCGGACGAATACTAAACTCACCTTTCGTGATATTCACTCTTCCTTTCGTTTGGTTACCCCTTCAATCTGATATGGGCCTCTTCGGACAGGTTTGCATCCTCGGATGGGCCACAGGCCCGATTAACTTGACTTTAATAATTTTAATGACCTCGCGGCCCCCACAATAGCCCCTCAAAATCTTGCTTTTCGACTCCTCAGGAGAAAAGATGGATTTTGACGTCATAATCCCACACCCACTCATGTTTTGGGGCATGCTTCTGACGCTTCAGCATCCCGATCTTGGCAGCATTAAATTTTGGCGATGCCCTTGTCTCCCACGTTCGATGGTGAGATGTAAATCGAACGGTAGATGGCCTATCTCGTTTAGCAAGCGGGAATTTTACCGCTCACAATTCCTACACGACTACAAAGGCGTTCTCAAATCAATTCTCTTTCTTACGTTCGGTGACCACACAGTTCCAGAGCTCATACACTAAACCTGCCCTTCTCCTTTTTCATCATTTCCTTGGCGTCTACAAACAATTACATCTTGTCTGAGGTCCCTCTTTCAAACCTGTAAGTCTTCTTAAAATCTTTACCACTTTTATTTTAAACTCGTTACTTTTTTCTGCTAAATCCTTTAGAAAAATGAGGAAAAAGAAGAGTTCATTTCGATGTCTAGTTGAGTTCGAGGAAAGTATCAGAAATTTCCGCTCTAAGTATAGGATCCCCTCTACGGTGGGTATGAGGTACGCCGCCCAAGGGGAATGGGTCAATGCTAGACAAACAGAGGAAGTGGTTATTCCCATGATTGCTTTCATAGAAGGTGAGATGACCATCCCCATGGGTAGTATTACTAGGAGCTACCTTAGTTTCTTTAGGTTATCCCCCACCCAGTGTGCCCCAAATATGTTTAGGGTCCTGGGAAGTATAAATGCTCTGAACGAGAGAATGGACCTAAAACTGACCCACCATGACGTGAATTGGGTGTACAATCTCCATCACTTGACCGGGCAGGGGTATTACCTCAGGTCGAGATATCCCGAGGTAAGGCTGATTTAGTACCTTCCCACTTCGAACAAGAATCTAAAGGAGGATTTTTTTATTTTCTCTGGGGAATGGCACAATGGTCTGCCATGCCCCATGGTGGAAGGAGTACCAGGTGGGAGTGTAGTCATAGATTCATAACGTTTGGTTTACGCATACATTTTGTGTTTTTATTTTTTTTTTTTTTTTGGTATTCCTATCTTTAAACGCTTCGCTTCAATTCAATGGTTTTGTAGATAGACGTTACATAAAACCCAACATTAAGTTAATCAATAAGGCGAGCCTAGACAAGGTATTGAAAGTCGAGATATACGTGAATGAAGCTGACAGCCAACTCCGTGCAGCACATTTAATTCTCGGCTATACTCCTCTATCGTTTGCTTTCCAAGCGCCGAAGTGCGTGATTAGAGCCCGCGATCCTCGGCTTCACCGTATCAGTGTTGCCTACAAAGGGTTCGTTGTTCCAGAAGGTATTCCACTTCCCCAATACACATCTCGTACTGAGCCTCTTTTTGTGGCTAGCGTCTCGGCAGGAGCCTCTTCATCCCAGCTTACCCTTAGAGAAGAGGAAGCGGAAGGGAGAGAGGAAGAAGAAGAAGGTGAGGAAGAAGTTGTAGAAGTCTCTGACTCCTCGGACGACTTTGGGATTTTTGATCAATCTATACACTCTGGAGAAGGTCCTGACGAGATGAGGATACAAAGAAAGCCCCAAAGAAGCTTGTTGGAGTTGATGGAAGGTCAACCCGGGAAGATTGTGCCGGCAAAATCAACACAATCCCAAGCTCCATCTCTTCCCACTAGGTCTCCTCCTCCTGCTCCTCGTTAGCCTTCTCGTCAACCTCCTCAGCCAGCCCGTCCTGATGCTGCCGAATTTAAAAGGCGCAAGAAGCAGAAGGGCAAGGAGGTGGTAGACGTTGGCAAGTCTCATCCTACTCACAAGGAGGATGCCCAACGAGCTGCAAAGCAGCAAAAAACCAGGCACCAAGCTCCGCGAGGCCAGGAAAGGTCTGATTCCCAACTTTCTAAGCCACAAGCACGGTTGCCAGCACCTATGCACGGCGGGGAGCCCCCGCGAGATGATGCATCTATAAGGGACTTTAACGACGGCATAGGGTGTCACATAGCCTCGGCCATAGAGGAGGCCTCATTGCTCCCAAAAGATATGGCCGAAATAAAGAATATGAGGAAGAATGAACTCATCCTCAACAATAAAAGATACTTGGGCATGGTAAGAAGCTGACTCTTTTCTTCTTTCTTTTAGCGATCATTACTCACCAATATGTACTTTTCACTGACTATAGTGTTAACCTCTTTCCTACAGATTATCCAAAATACTTTCAAGCTGGATGAGATGCTCAATATCTGCTCCAATCAGCTAGATGATGAAAGGAAGAGACAGGCAACAGCTGCGCAGACCTTGTCCAAATTTGAGCAAGACTTGGCCGATGTGAAGAAAAAATTACTTGCTGAGGAGCAAGCTCGCAAGAGCGCCGAGTCGGCCCTAGAAAGCTATCAAAAGCAAGTCGAGGACCAGGGGAATCGCTTGCGTTAGGCGAATGCCGAACTGAAGAAGGCTCAGGAACAAGTCCTAGCTCTTAAGAAGCACTCGGAGGAAACCCAAAAGCTAAGTGAGCAAGTTGAAAAGTCCAGGAAGGAAGCTGAGAAAGCAAAAACCGAGGCTGAACGAGCAATGAATGAAGCTGAGCAGAGAGGCTATGAGGTTGGTATAACTGAGACTGAGGAGGCTTTGAGAGCCGAGGTTCCAGTGGTGTGCCGTATCTACTGTGCAAAAACTTGGGATGAGGTCCTTAACCGAGCTGGGGTTGAGGCTTCATCTGAGTTATGGAGGCCAGAGAACGCATTCTATCCTGAGGCGATCCGTCCCTCAGCTCCTCCACCCCATCAAGCTGAAGCCCCTCCTTCAATTGTTAATCCCAATGAGGAGGTTTTGCCCCAAAATCTTCCTCCCTCTGGCCAGCCAGAACCAGCTAAAGGGGGTATTGCCCCTCCAGGAGCTTCCTCGGACAAGACTGCAACTGCTTCCGAGGCAGAGACGGCCTCCCAAAGTTTTCAACAGGATTTGGCTTCCACGGTCTTGCCAACTGGGGGAGCTACTAAGGATAAAAAGGAAGTCACTACCTCGGAGGCAGACAAATCAGCCAGCCAGGCCCCGAAGATCCAATTTAAATTGAAAAAGTAGGATTTGTTTTGTAGTCTGACTAGAAATTTTGTAAGGACTCTCATGTTTATTTTCTTACCGCTTTTGCTGCTTTATATTATTTTTGTACTTGTTCACTGTGTTACTGTAATTTGGATGGGTTCATTTTGACTATCCTTTGTTTGCATGGGGAAGTTTTACTTATAAACATCACCAATTGGCAATTAAAAATGGATGATAAGCATTAATACTGCGGGGTCTTAGGGAGACATTTTAGATACGCACTTATTCTTTCCAATCAATCGAAGCTTTATAAAAAGTTCAAAAACTGAATAAAATTGGGCCTTTAATACTTCGATTGTACATTAAATGACGTTCATAGATTCCTCTTTAATACTTCAATAGATGTTATAGGGCATTAATTTCCACTAAGTTTGTGATCCGAGGACCTGACACAACTTAGTTTCTGTTCAACACTTCAATACACATCATAAGGTGTTAATTTCTACTAAATTTGTGGTCCGAGGACCTGACATAACTTAGTTTCTGTTTAACACTTCAATACACATCATAGGGTGTTAATTTCCACTAAGTTTGTGGTCATAGGATGTTAATTTCCACTAAGTTTGTGATCCGAGGACCTGACATAATTTAGTTTCTGTTTAACACTTCAATACATATCATAGGGTGTTAATTTCCACTAAGTTTGTGATCCGAGGACCTGACATAACTTAGTTTCTGTTTAACACTCAATACATATCATAGGGTGTAGGAACACAGGATGTATGGTTAACGTAAACTAAAAAAAAAACCAAAATTGAACTACTTTTATTAATAATAATACCTCTTGAGATTATTTACATTCCAAGGATGAAGTACAGCTTTTTCATCTAGGTATTCTAAATAATAGGCTCCTATTCCGGCTACTGAAGTAATCCGATAAGGTCCTTCCCAATTAGGCCCCAATTTTCCCCAATTTGGATTCTTGGTGGTTCCCAGAACTTTTCTCAGCACCAGATCTCTTACGGTTAACGGTCTCAGCTTCACATTACTATCATAGCCTTGCTTGAGTTTATGCTGGTAGTAAGCCAGTTAAACCATCGCGCTCTCCCTTCGCTCTTCGATCAGGTCCAAACTTTCCTCCAACATTGCGTCGTTATTGTCCGAGGAAAATGTATTGGTCCTTAACGTTGGGAATCCAGTTTCCAGGGGGATGACGGCCTCGGCCCCATAGGTCATGGAAAAGGGAGTCTCCCCCGTTGAACGTCGGGGCGTTGTTCGATATGTCCAGAGAACATGTGGCAATTCTTCCACCCATTTTCCTTTTGTATCATCCAGCTTCTTCTTAAGCCCATTGACTATTACTTTGTTAACAGTTTCAGCTTGCCCATTCCCTTGAGGATAAGCCGGAGTAGAATATCTGTTTCTTATACCCAAGTCCGAATAGTATTGCCTAAAGGCATTGCTATCAAATTGAAGTCCGTTATCCGAGACAAGAGTGCGTGGAGTTCCAAATCGCGTGACAATATTCTGCCAAATAAACTTCTTAACATCTACGTCTCTGATGTTGGCCAAGGGCTCAGCTTCGACCCATTTAGTGAAGTAATCTGTGCCGACCAACAGATACTTTTTGTTTCCTAGAGTTTTAGGAAAAAGGCTAACAATGTCCAGCCCCCATTGAGCAAAAGGCCAAGGGCTGGAGAGAAGGTTAAGAATTCCTCCTGGTTGGTGGATATTTGGAGCGAATCTTTGGCACTGATCACATTTCTTAACATACTCCTGCGCTTCCTTCTGCATATTTGGCCACCGATATCCTTGTGTGATGACTCGATGTGATAGAGACCTTCCCCCTGTATGACTTCCACAAATACCTTCATGCAACTTTTTTAAGATTAACTCTGACGTCTCAGGAGGCACACAGAGCAGGTATGACCCAGAGAAGGACCGTTTGTATAACTTTTTGTCCTCAGATAACCAGTACCGAGGAGCTTTCCTCCGTATTTTCTTAGCTTCTACTTTCTCTTTGGGCAAGATGTCACTTTCAAGGAATTTCAATATGGGATCCATCCAGCTCGGCGCTAGACTGGTTTGATAGACTTGGCAAACGTCCTTTTCTGGTGAGGTGGGGGTACGCAAGTCTTCAATGATGATCAATCGAGGAAAATTCCGTACCGAGGAGGTGGCAAGGGTTGCCAAGGAGTTGGCGTGACTATTTTCACCTCGGGGAATATGCGATAAGTCGAAAGACTCAAACTTCGTTTGCATATGTCTAACTTGGCCCAGATACCCCTGCATTCTTGGATCCCAGGCCTCCAGCTCTCCTCTCACTTGGTCGACTACCAATCTCGAGTCCGAGAATAATTCTGCTATCTTTTTGCCCATTTTTTGGACCATACTCACTCCCATCAACAAAGCTTCATATGCCGCTTCGTTGTTAGTAGCCAAGAATCCTAACCTTAATGACTTCTCGATGATGACCTCTTCGGGAGATATCAAAACTAATCCCAATCCTGCTCCCCGCTGGTTTGCTGCCCCATCCACGTACACCCTCCAAGAGGATCCTCCTTGTGTGGATATTAGGCCAATTGATTTTTCATCCATGTTGTCTTGCTTCATATTAACTTCTTCTGGGCACTCAGCGAACTCGGCCACCAAATCGGCAAGGACGTGGCCTTTCACAGAGGTGCGAGGCATGTACTTGATATCGAAAGCACCTAGAATTGTGCCCCATTTAGCAATTCTTCCGGTGTAGTCTGCACTTCTTAGTATGGACTTGAGAGGTAACTGGGTCAAGATAACCACAGTATGGGCCTGAAAGTAATGCGGAGGTTTGCGTGTTGCATGGACCACCGCCAAGATGGCCTTTTCTAATGACAAGTATCTCACCTCGGCCTCATGAAGGGATTTTCTTACATAGTAAACTGGCCTTTGGACGCCACTGTCCTCTCGTATCAAGACGAAACTAACTGCATGAGGGGCAACTGCTAGATTAGCGAACAATACCTCATCCACCTCAGGACTAGACATGATAGGTGGCGTGGACAGGTATTCTTTCAACTATTGGAATGCCACAGCACACTCCTCAGTCCATTCAAATCCTTGCCACTTATGCAATAGACAGAAAAAGGGACGACACCTCTCGGCTGACCTAGAGATAAACCGGTTCAAAGTAGCAGTCATTCCAGTCAGTTTCTGTACTTCTTTTGGATTCCGAGGTGCTTGTAAATCGTTAATGGCCTTAATCTGATCTAGGTTCACTTCAATTCCTCTATGGGTCACCATGTACCCCAAGAACTTCCCGGAGCCCACATCAAAGGAGCACTTCGAAGCATTCAAGCGTAACTTATGTTTTCTTAGTATCCCAAAGATATTCGTGAGATCTTCCACATGCTCGGACACCACTTTACTCTTCACAACCATGTCATCGATATAAATTTCAATACTTCTACCAAGTTGTGGTTCAAACATTTTAGTCATCATGCGTTGGTAGGTAGATCCAGCGTTTTTTAAACCGAAGGGCATCACCTTGTAATGGTAGTTCCCAATTGGGGTGACAAAAACAGTCTTTTCCTGATCGTCCGCAGCCAGCGGTATTTGGTGATATCCTTGAAAGGCATCCAAGAAACTCATCCTAGGATAACCAATGGTTGCATCCACCAACTGGTCTATCTTCGGCATAGGAAATGGATCCTTGGGGCAAGCCTTATTGAGGTTCGTGAAGTCCACGCACACCCGCCACTTTCCAGTCTTCTTTTTTACCACCACCGTATTGGCCAACCATTGAGGATAAAAAACTTCCTTGATAGCCCTAGCCTGTTTGAGCTTGGCCACCTCACTCCTAACAGCCTTGGCATGCTCCTTCGATGGTCGCCGATGAGGCTGTCTCCTGGGAGTAACGGCGGGATTCACATTGAGTCGATGACAAATGAAATTCGGGTCCACACCTGGGGCTTCATACGGGTTCCATGCAAACACGTCTACATTTGCTCGGAGGAATTCCAGCAACCTTTCCTTCTCTTGCAAAGGCAACTTAGCCCCAACCTGGAAGAATTTTTCCGGATCATCAGCAACAGTTACCCTCTCCAAATCTTCACACTCTACCTCATCGGTTGGTACATCCAAGCGTAATGCTGGGGGCTTTAATTGCTATAATTCATTATCAGCCGTAGTCGAGGTCTCTGCCTTTGGCCGATGTTGTATAACCGCTACTAGGCATTGCCAAGCAGCCGCCTGGCTTCCTACTATCTCCAACACTTGGCTTTGGATGGATACTTCACTTTCTGATGTAGAGTAGACGAGACCGCTTTCAGGGTATGAAGCCAAGGTCTGCCCATAAGAGTCATGTATGGAGAGAAAACGTCTACGACAATAAAGTCCACCTCCACCACATCTGTACCAGCCTACACAGGTCTGATCAATCCTTTGGGAGCGACCATCCTTCCCTCAAAACTTACTAGAGGGGAGTTGTAGGTTGTTAAATCCTCTGGCTTCAGACCTAGCCCTTTATACAAGTCTGGATACATTATATCCACAGCACTACCTTGATCTACCATTACCCTTCTAACATCGTACCCACCAATTCTCAGCGTGACCACTAGAGCATTATCATGGGGCTGTATGGTTCCAACCATGTCCTCATTCGAAAAGCCCAGAATTAGGGGGACATCCACCTTGACTCTCTTCAATGCTTGGGAATGATCCTCGACTGGGGGTCGGAACACCGACAGTACCCTGGAGGGGCAAGATCCAGTCCTCCCTGGGGCAGCAAAAATAACGTTAATCGTACTCAGGGGAAGTCTTGAAGAAGCGTCCCCACGCATCTCTGAGCCTGCTTGACTTGCCCTACCGCTGTAGTGATGCAAAAGTTGCTTTAATTTCCCTTCTCAGACCAACTGTTCCAAGTGGTCCCATAAATTCCTGCAATTTTCCGTCGTGTGCCCATGATCCTGATGATAGTGGCAATATAAGTTCGGGTTGCGTTTCCTAGGCTCTCTCGCCATCTTGTTCGGCCATTTGAAAAAGGGTTCATTCTTTATCTTCTCCAAAACCTGCTGCACCGGCACTCGAAACACTGCATTAACCACCTGGGTGTCCGCAGAACCCGACTGCCCGACGAAGTCCTTCCGAGGTCGGTTATTGTTATAACGATCCGACCTGAAATCCCTCCTCTCCTGAAGGATTACCTTGGCCTTTCCTTTTCCCTGAAGTTGATTCTCCTCTACTCTTCTGTACTTATCTATCCTGTCCATCAACTGGTGTACACTGATAACAGGTTTACCCGTCAGGGATTTCCTTAAATCGTGATCGGCTGGGAGGCCAGCTTTGAAAGTACTTATGGCCACATCATCGTTCTTTCCTTCTATTTCATTAAACATTTCCTAATACCTATCCGAATAAGTGTTGAGAGTCTCGCCCTCTCGCATAGACATAATCAACAAAGATCCCAAAGGCCGAGGAACCCTGCTGCATGTGATAAAGCAAGCACTGAAAGCCCGGGTCAGCTTTTTGAAGGATTTAATAGAATTGACCCTTAAGCCGTTGAACCATCTCATCACCACCGGACCCAAACTTGATGGAAAAACCTTGCACATCAAAGCCTCATCCCTGGAGTAGATAGCCATTTTCTGGCTAAAATAGCTTACATGTTCTACTGGGTTCGACCGGCCATCATATAGGGAGAACGTAGGCTGATGGAATTGCCGAGGAAGGACTGCATCTTCTATATTCCTCGTAAAGGGTGATTTGGAAATTTGGCTCAAGGCTTTGTTCATGGCATTGTTACCTAAGCCCCTGCTAGGCGGACTTCTGTGCCTACATCGATAGCCGTGCTCCTCTTCATAGGAGAAAGTCTCGCTAGGCGGAGATCAAGAACTCCGCCTATAACTAGCTCCATCCGACTCCTCAGATGATGGTTCGGAGCAAGGTGGGGAGCGTTCTCGCCGGGCATGACGCAACTTTCTCTTCAAATCGGCAATCTCACGTTGCAGATTCCCGTCATACTTTGCATGGGAGACGTGACTCTTCCCACGAGAGTGACTTTTAGTGGTATGAGCTGTGCACACACTCCCCTCACGGCCTTCTCTCCGTTCGGAACTCCTATGGGGATCACTATGCTGAGAGCCCCTTGACTCTGCCTGGTACGGGTTGGCATCTTCCTAATGTGGTCCTGCCGCATAATGATGTGGACCTACTTCCTCCATCATAAATGTTGCACCGGAAGTCTTTTAAGTTAAAACAAGCTCTTCCCATAGACGGTGCCAATTGTAAGGACTCAATTTGTAACGATCCCTAACCGGTCTTGGGTTCGTACGCTAAAAGGCCCAAACAATAAAATTTGTAGAGCGTGGGTGTTCAAGAACTAGATTAACTTCTTTAAAAGTAAAAAGATTCAGCCTCACATTTATAGATGGACTAGAACCGATATAACAATCTGTTTTCCTTTGAAACAAATACAGTTCTTTGGCTTTCAAGCTTTTTTCCTGAGTGTTCTTTGTGTTATTCTCTACGTTCCGATCTCTTTCTACATGCTTTTCTTTCATGTTATATACCACCCTCTTTATACCATCTTCACCACACACGTGTAGGTTGGGTTCAGGGGATCTCTTTCTATCCCATCTAACACCTTCTGGAATCTCCTTCTGGCAGCTGTAAGGCTGCTTCATGACTGTTCAGGTATCACTTCCACATTAATGCGGCCAAAGAGTTGGTTGAAAGACAATTAATGCGGAGGCAGCTGTTGTCATAGATATTTGTTTGCCTTCTCTCTCTTACCTTTGGTCCCTTATCCCACCTTTAGTGGTGACGTAGCTCCGAAGTATGTTTGTAACAAGATGGCGTCCTGATCGTCCTTGGACTCATATTGTCGAGAAGGATTTTGTCTTCGGACGAATACTAAACTCACCTTTCGTG
Organism: Quercus robur; assembly: GCF_932294415.1. Taxonomy (NCBI): domain Eukaryota; kingdom Viridiplantae; phylum Streptophyta; class Magnoliopsida; order Fagales; family Fagaceae; genus Quercus; species Quercus robur. The sequence continues at coordinate 42,386,950 of NC_065539.1, read as the reverse complement.
ATATTCACTCTTCCTTTCGTTTGGTTACCCCTTCAATCTGATATGGGCCTCCTCGGACAGGTTTGCATCATCGGATGGGCCACAGGCCCGATTAACTTGACTTTAATAATTTTAATGACCGATCGGCCCCCACAGTTATATATATAAAAAAATCTATATATATATAAAAGAGAAATGTAGGATTTTTTTCAATTTGCTAAGAGAATCCCTTCTCCCTCCACCAATCTATGTTTTGCTTTGCGCTTTGATCCTCGCTACTTAGGTTTGTTTCTCTCTTCTCCAAATCTGTAACTTGCTTTCTTCTTATTTCTTCTTCTTCTCCAAATTTATAACTCTGGCTTCTTCTTTGTACTTTACACTTTATGGAACTCGAGTCTTAGAGTCTCTAGTTCTCAACTTCCACATAGATAAAAATCCACATCAGCTTTCACCAGAGCATCAAAAACTAGTCTATGAGACTCGAATTCCATACTGGAACTTGAGAGTTTGAGACTCAAGATGCTACATAACTATATATTTGTGATACTTGAGTTCCATGCTAGAACTTGAGTGGTTCCAAATTAGAATTAATAATAACTTGTCACCTAAAATTTATTGTAAAATTATTGTAGAGTAACATTTCTTAAAAAGTAATTAGATTTTCTATCAAGTTTTCAAAGCTACCATAATATCACAATATATTTCAAAGACACTAGAGGTTGTCAACTTTCAACAAAATGCCTCCATGATTGTTTATTGTTGTTTTAATTCTTCGAGTTTTATGAAGCAATATAGGGTTTAGGGTTTAGATAGCATTTCAAATCATTTATCCGACGATAAGAAACCTATTTTGTAAAGTCATGCATGTGTAACTAATTTATTATTTTGAGTAATGACGGCATACAATATCTCATGTTACATTAGGTGACTTTAATCTCATGTGAGAAGGATGAGAGTATATAGTTTTTCTTTTGCGGTGGATACAACTATTATACAAGATACCGCCTTCAAAGAAAAACTATATAAACTGAAAATTTCAGCACATAAATTTTCAATTCGTTTTACAATTTTACATACCGATATTAATGGGAACTTGTTATACAAAACACAACATTAACAGATGATAGACCATTGCATCAGAAAAGGTAAAAAGGTTGGTCAAAGATTTTTTTTTTTTTTAAAGGTAAAAAGTTAAAATGTTAAAAAGTTGACAAATTTTTGTGAGTGATTTAGAAGTATTACAAGTAGGGGTGTCTACGGCAACCCGTAAACCGACCCACCTACCCAAACCGTCCGGACCGATCCGAAAACCGGCCGACCACCGGTGATGGTCGGAGACGGGTCTCCGCCCCTAAAAACCGACCGATGCGGGTCGAATGGCGGGTTTTCTTCTTCAAAACCTGATACACCCGATCCGACCGAGGAAACCCATGAATGAAGGCCGGAGTTATGTAGATCCGTTCAGATTCATCAATATTCCGGTGAAGGTTTGGTAGTTTTTGGGTTGATCCGGTGAAGATCTAGGTTTTATTCCTTAGATCCGACGGTGAGTTGAAGATTGTGCTTCAATTTTCACTTTAGATCCAGAGATAAAGATGATTTTTTCGCTCAAATCTAAGCTTGATGTGGTTTTTGCTTCAATTTTTGCTTAGATCTAGTGATTTTCGCTCAAATCTGGGTTTAATGTGGTGATTTTGAGCTTCGATCCGGCGAAGATTTGGTGCTTGTGCTTCGATTTTCACTTAGATCCGGCGATAGAGAAATTTTTCACTCAAATCTGAGCTTCATGTGATGTTTTTGCTTCGATTTTTGCTTAGATCCGTGATTTTCGCTCAAATCTGGGTTTGATGGGTTGATTTTCAGCTTTGATCCGGCGAAAATCCGGTGATTATAAGTCAGTACAAGGCCGACCAACCCGTCCGTTGTCCACCGGAGTCCGATCCGACTCGACCCGAGGTCGTCTGCGGTCGGCGACGGATCGTTCAGCCGTTCACCCGATGGAAGCGGGTCGGTTGCGGGTTGGGCATAAACCCAACCCGGACCGACCCGTGGACACCCCTAATTACAAGGTGCGTGATTCATGAGAAATTGGGCATGTGGACGTGATTCACGAGATCATGCTCTGCCACTCGTCATACATACGTAAACAAATAACATAATCATGCTTGACCAAAATTCCATAGAGAGCTTTCGACTTCGTTAATTACACATAAAACAACCCCTATTTAAACCAAGTTTCAAACAGTCAAGACCATAGGGTGTGCAAATAACATTGCTAAAGATTTCCCCTTTTCGAAAGGTCCAAAAGTATCTGATTATGTGATATCATAGTGGTAATGACAACCTTTGTGTTATTCCAAATATGTTGTTAAACTCCAGGAGACCACTTTACAATAACAGATGAGAAAGAGAATTATCATTGAATTATCCCACAATGGGAGATACAGCTCTTGATCGGTGAATGTCAATTATCTAAAACAACTTACAGAAAATGCCATAAGAGTAAAAAAGGTGTTACTACTAGGATTTCCTTGCTGATCAGCAAATTAAGGTCTTCCAGACGAACCAATAAGGGCCAACTATATTTCTGCCTTCTCAAAATCCTACATATACAAGGAAAACTATACATGCAAAAATCTTAAAAGCTGTACATTTGTCAAAGCCACTGACAACTGATTGCAGGAGGTATTACTGTACAAGCTTTAGTTTATACAAAGATATTACTAACATGTGACCTAGTATTCAAAAGATCTACAAAGTCCACTAGCAGCGCTCTTCCCAATGGCTTCTGCTAAATCTCCTACAGGAAACAGCCTCCAATACTAATCTTTAACACCTGCAGTGGCACACATCATTTCATAAGGCAAGCTTAATGCAACTTCAATACGGAAATTACACTAGCCACCAAATAGTGCATTGTACAAACAGCAAAAAAGTTCCACTACAAAAAAGGGAAACAAAAAGAAAGATCAATCTTATTTATTATAGGTAAATACAACTCATGCACTTGCATGGAATTCAACACCCTGTTTATGGGCTAGGAGATGCCATTTGGTCCAAGGGTCACATTGGTTTCCCAAAGTTTCAACTCTTCTATAATGTACAAATTTATTTAATCCCTGTTTGCTCTGTTGATGCTAATGTTTCATTTATAAAAGATAACAAAATGGTAAACACAACGGTGGACAGTTCATACAATAATTACCATCATAAGGCCTGATCTGCAGAGATAGAGAGATGATCATTGAAATCCCTTTCTAGGATCATTTCTGCAACCAATCTTTTTCCGATATGTCGACCCACAACTTTCTCCTACCAATCTGACTATTAAATGAAGACATTAACAAAACCAAGGGGCAATGTAGCCATCGGGTAATTGTCATCCTGTTGTTGGAGTTTTAATTAGCATAGCAAAAGCATGTTTACTTAGTTCTAAGCTCAAAGAAGCTTTATTTACTCATTGGTTCAAATTAATCAAATAATGACTTAGGATTCATTTATTTTGTGTGCTTTATTTGTTTTTTACTATTATTTTCTTTTGTGGGGGGTTTTTTGGGGGGGGGGGGGGGGGGGGTGGTGGTGGTGCGGGGAAGAGAGTTCCACAGGGGTCATGATCCACAAAACCTTCTAACTTGCCAGGAAACTATTTGTGCTAGAGAAAGGTGAAGGGCAAGGTCGTGGGTTCAATAACAACCAGATGTGCGTCTAATTACCAAATGAAAAGTGTGCACAATCATGATCATAAATGGAAAATGCAAAGTATTATTCAAACAGTATGAAAACACTAACACAGCTGTTTCTTATGACCTGAAGAGTGCAGAAGGCCATGGGCAATATTTCCCCAAGGGAACAGACTTTTAAATTCAATCAGAACTGCTGCCAAAAGTTGAACTTAGAGGAACTGATGCAGGCACATGTTGGGGGGACCAGGCGCAAATGACTTCCTTCAAAGTAATTTCAGCACTGCCACCATCAGCAATTGGTGAATATGGTTTTGTCACTTTCCTTCTTTTCATTTCCTGAAAAAAATTCAAAAATGAGTTATCATTACATGGAAAAACCTTAATTGTTTATGTAAACTTTCCGTAAGACATGTCTAAAGATGTGTTATCTGGGCTAATATGTTCCCATAATTGAAATGTAAACACTAGTTACACTACCAGATATGCATAATCTAATCCATAGATGACAGGTGAAAGATGATATACTCAAGAGAAACTCACGCACATCTATTTCAGAAATGTTGAGCCCACAAATGCATAGGCACAATTTCTATGCTTTAAAGTTCATTTTCATACATTTGTAGCATTCTAATCAGCTTTGAGGAAGAAAAAAAAAATGATTGACAATGTTTTTGAAGGAAGGTGTAGACCTTGACCACAGTATCACATGCTCTTATGCCAAATGAATGGAATAACATATGGCATTGGAAACCAACCTTTGAAAGGTTTGACCCATAAGTGTTCGCTGCTTGTTCAATTGAAACGTAAACTTCAAAAGCCTGGTTGGTTTCAGGTTTGCATTTTATAACACGAACCTGCTCCTTTAACTCAGTTGCTCTAGTCTTCAGATAAATAATAAGCCGTGAAGGTGGAGCTTTTTGATGGTCTTTCTGTCCCTGTGACAATTCCATTGTCATAAGGTCATTCCACAATACATCCCATAGTACTGAACAAGGATCCCTTGCTGGGCTGAACTTCCTCTGAGCAATTATGTTGGAAGGTTGCTGTAATTGGAAAAGGGGCAAAAAAGAAAAAAGAAAAAAAAGAAGAGGATTTTATCTTTGTTAGTGACATTGGGTATGGAAAAGGTGGAAGGGATGCAGCACCATAAATTGTTCATTTCAAGCTAACTTACTTGCAACAATATGACCCTACGGTGGGTGACCACAAGGATTTTTTCTTTTGGAAGTAAAAAGTGATCTTCATAAGCATCTGACAAGGCAAACTTTCCACGTACTTTAAATAGATCAACCTGGCCAAAAAATGAACCATATTCTGCCAGCTGCAATATAACCTTCATGATGCAAACAATGCAAATAGATTCAGAATCAAGGTCACATTTATAACAATACAAACGAAAACCCTATATGAGCTGTCAACACAATTAAATAAAGGAAGATAGCTATGACAAATTTTGCAAAAAAGAAAAAAGAAAAAAGGAGCTGCTGAAAATGGCCACAGTTGGAAATTAGCTAAAACCTACAGGTCATCACAATATTGGATAATAAAAAAGAAGATATTTACACCTCAAGGCTTAACCATTAAAAAATGGAAAATAATCATAAAAATCATAAGATGCAAGCATAGGCTTCCGAGCTGTTGGCAAAAATGACCATTTTCTATGGCTGCATTAGATTTTATAGAGTAAAAGTGCAGCTCACTTGAGTGTCTAAATTCTAAGTTATATGCCAGGAAACCAAGGCACAAAAGGTATGGACAGGATTGCTACTAATTAACTGATCTTTAGGAAAACAGGATAATTCACCATGTAATTATCAATAAAAGCATAACGCGCTTCTTACCAAAAGGGCTAACTAACCAGTGCTAATTTTGTAAAGAGGGTCCTGAGAGAAATATCTAGATATAACTATAACCTTCAGCATTTTTGCACGAACTGCCAGATCTCCAAACTTATTCCATTTCACACTTAAAATAAAATAATAATCTCTTTACAGCGGGGATATTAAAAAAAAAAAACGCCCAAGTGAAATGTCTAGTTGGTCTTTTAATTAGACAATTATCTCCTTTAAACCAATCATCTCCAAAATACATTGGTCAACCAGATGCCTCATGGAAGTTCAGTCAGCAAATGGGATATTTTCTAAAATTATTATTAGATAAATTACGATTCCCCCACCCCTCTGGCCCTCCCCCAAAAGGTGGGATCTGTTGGTGCTCTCCACAAGGAAAATTATATCATAAATTTGTTAAGTGTACTACTATAAGTTAATTGGATCCACTAAGTTGAGTTTAACTTTTTATATATTCATGTTGCAAGGAAAAAATATAATGATTCGGTCAATTAATGGCATAGGGGAGGTATTTTAAGGACAGTATGGTAAATGAGGGAGGAAGAGCTTGAAGTCATAACAAATGAGTGCTATTTTGCAAACTTGGAGGGAGATCAATGTAATTGCCCTTTTTTTCCTTATATGCCTGCCAATGTCCATATAAAAAGAATCCAATCGTTTATAACAATTTAATCCATTTATCTTGTATAACCATATCTAGACAATGTGAAAATAACACTACTAATGTAAGCAATCCATAGTGTGATGAAAAACTAGTACCTGTCCCTGTGCTTTGTACTCATCATATGGTCGAAGCAAATTATCACCACCAATTACACGAGGCAGTCTCTTGCGGAGGAGTTGTTCATCTGAAGTTATAGCAGATGCTATCTTAACTCTCATAGCATTGGCCCCTTCGGTAGTTTTTGACAAAAGATCTAAAACTCCACTCACTGGTTGTGCAGCTGCACCTATTATTCCTTTTCCAACACCCTGAACAAATCCCTCAACACCAGAATTTTTGGCACCTTCAAGAGGCTTTGTCAATATGCCAGTAACGCCTCTAAATAGGCCTTTTGCAAATGCTCCACCTCCCTCTCTGATAACATCACCAAGGTCCTCCACACCCTTCTTTTCCTGCAGAAAAAAAGTTCATTACACACACACACACACACACGTATATACATATATGTGTACATTTAAGCATTCATATTCAATGACCAGCAGATGATCAATCGGTGAAAAATATCTATGAACATGTCAAGGAGGAAAAGTACTCAGGTAAAGAAACGCTATCATGCACTGTATTTATGCAAGGTCAAAAGGGACAGTTTCATTTACAACGAATGTATCATTATTCTGAATATAAAGGAAATATCCAAGATGGAAGGAATGGGCAAAGTAAATTGTATATAGACTGCACTCATTCATGTGAAGTAGGAACATTGAAAAATCCCCTTTGAGCTTCTCCTACAGCTTATTAGTGTAGAGTAGGCTAAAGAATGAAGGAATGGCCAAAGTATACTGTTAAATAGTCAACTCTTATTAGGGTGCAGTAACCTAAAATACATTTGCTTCCTTTGAGCTTCTTCTACATATTTGGATTGTTTCATTTCAATGAAAAATTATGTATATAGTAAATCACCTATATGCCGCCCAACATAAATACCAGCACATGTATTTTTCGCCACTCAGTATATAGTCACTGTGGTCTACTCTATGCACAACAACAACAACAAAGCCTTAGTCCCAACTTTTTTTAGTCAGCTATGAATTCTCAAAAAGATTAGTCAAGGTTGGTCACATGTATTATTTTCCTCCATTCTATTCTATCCAAAGTCATAGCCTCTGTTACTTCTTTAATTGACATGTCCTTTTTAACCAATTCTACTAATGTTATTTTTGTCTTCCTCTACCTTTTTTAAATATCTCAACTTGAATCAAGTAACTCTTTATTACCGGCGCCTATGGTCTACAATACAAAAACAATAACACGAAGCCTTAATTCCAAAATTTTGAGGTTGGCTATGGATCCTTAACAAATTAGTTAGGGCCGGCCACATTTATTCTTTTCCTCCATTTTGTTCTACTTAAAACAATATTTTCTGTTACTCTCTTAATTGTAAGTCATTTTTTATTACTTCTACTAATGTTATTTTGAGTCTTCCTCTACCTTTATAATTTCCTTCAACTTGGATCAACTCACACTTTCTTACCAGTGCATTAATTGTTATGGTCTAAACATGATCAAACCATCTCAAGTGACTCTCTCTCACCTTTTCATCTATAGGAGCTACCTCTATCTTTAAGTAGATTTTCTTATTTCAAATCCCCTCTTTTTGTGTATTCACAATTTTCACTTATCCATCTTAACATTCTCATTTCAGCTACACTTATTTTATAAATATGTTGATTCTTAACTGCCCAACATTTGGTAATATAAAGCATAACTAATTTTATAGCAACTATTAAATTACCGATTGTCCCAAAAGCTTAAGCGATTGGGATATAGTAAATTTAATCATTTAATCACACAATTCTAACACTTCTCCTCACATGTGGGCCGAAACTACCTTTTAATAGGTGAGACCTAACACATGGGAATTTAAATGAAAGGTAGAGTGGAGGGGACAATGATCAAACTCAGGATCTCATGCTCTAATATCATTTTAAAGATGAGAATAAAATAATATAGAGAAGCGGAAGCAAGAAAGAGCAAAGAACACAAGGGGAATAAAGCCCTAGCTGCTACATTCTTATTGTATACTTGAAACTATTACTATAAACCCTAATAGAGTACATATAGAGACTAGAAGTTATGGTTAGCCCAATATGGGCTTATAACATAACTAGACCTCTTGGGCCAATACATCATCATAAACCCAATATTTTTACAGAAACCTTATAAAACTTTCCCTTTAACTTAATAGGTATTCTACGATTACGCAATACTCTTGATGCACTTCCCCACTTCATCCACCTTGCTCTTATCCTATCCTTACATGTATGGTCTACACTAGATCTTAGAAGTTCATAATGTCCAATTTGCAGCAATTATAAAAAAATGAATGACAAATATGCAATATTTAGTAAACCTGTCTCTGACGGCTTTGAATGAACTTCTTATCCATTGATAATGCAGCTACACCTTTACTCATATGTCCAAGTGCACTACTTGCATTACCCAATATGTCAACACCTGAGAGCAGTTGAAGAGGTTGGCTTAAAAGATCCTTCCGAATGTTTGAAATAGCAATACTAATCATGGAACTCTGTCTCATGCACACATTCTCATGGAACCTTTGATTTATCCTGACCTGAGTAACAAATATAAAAATAAATCAAACTCATATTTTACACTATAATAGAACAATGTATGATGCCTCAAGAAAAAGTAAGTTCCAATATTACAAGAATCACCCACCACTTTCTTTTAAAGAGAGACAAAATCTCAAGAGTAACTCCCAAGATTTATGGAATTGATAGCCTAAGGTTCAAATGACCGAGCTTTATCAAATATTATTTTGAGACTGAAGTGGTAGGCTAGGTGGACAGGCATACTGGAAATAGTTTACATGCAGTGTTATAATCTGATGCTACTACAGACACCATGCTTATGAAAACATTGAAATCATCTAATGGGATGCCGCAATAACAGTCATTGACACTTTGAAAGTCATTTTCTCAAAACAAATTTGGACCAAGCTACCACTTAGTGAAAATAAATTAAATGATAATGCTCTCATCATGAGCCTGTTGTTTACAAATAATATTGAGGGTGGTAATTTAGATTCAGATGGAAAGTTTGAACGTAAAACATCTAAAAAATTTCTCCAAGCTAAGGAATCATATTAAGAAAGATCATAACACATACTGGCATACTCTCGGTGTTGCCCAATGCAGTCATCAAGGATGACCAAAATCCAAGTACACCCTTTGGCCGTTGACTTGGTGACATTGCCATTGAAACTTTGAATCGAACTTCTGAGGTGTTAAAGACTCTGAAATTTTCAAAGATGGTATTATTGGAGCAATTTCAGGAAACCAAATGCATAAAATAACCAGATTTAGAATTACAAGCTTGAAGAGAGGTCCTTGCATACCCAATCTGAATGATTGGATCAACTGAAACAGCAGTGGTTTTAGTATCATATAATTGGCTGAGGTTCACTTGCTGAACCATTTCATGAAGGCGCCAAATAATGGGTTCATGAATGTTCACTAAAAAGGCAGAATTTTCAGGTCCCTGTTATAAAGCAATCAGTATAAATATGATTAACGTATGAAGGAAACAAATCATTATATTTCTGCAAGGTATTTAGAAAATTGACAGCTCACTTGGACTCCAATATATGGATAGACACACAGATCTAATGAGCCATTTGATTGCATTGTCAAGGAAAATTTCAAGATATACTCAGTTCCCTCCCCAACTCTCTGTGGCCGGAAGAGAACTGGCATTGGACTTAGGGGCAACTGGTTATCCACTTGTATTCCATGCATTCTTAATTTGAACCTGTAAAAACAGAGGTTGTGGAAGTTGCTTAGTTGAATGATGGAGATGATTGGATAACCAAAAAGAAAATAAAAGCACACCTGAGTAACCTGACCTGCCAAATTAAGCCGTGTTTCATACAATCATAGAGTAAATTTTCTCTTTAAAAAAAAAAAAAAAAAACAAACAAACAAACAAAAGACGCCACCTATGGCTTAAAAGACATAAGCTCATCAACAACATCTAATCCATCACACCTTTCTTGCCACATGTAAACTTATTATATACCCATCACATTTCAAAATGTTTTTGAATTGCATTTTCCATTTATAAAAAAAAAAAAAAAAAAAGAAGAATTATATGTATATATAAAAAGTTATATCCATCCATGAAAGTGTATTCATGCACTCTGGAGGTATCCTAAACTCTTAAGATGTTTTACCATCCAAAAATGAAGTACTAAATGGAAAGAAAATCCTACCTACTGATCCCAGAGCCCAAGCCAGTTGAATATGCTAGAAGAAGATTCTGCACTGAAAGGTATAATATTTCCTCAGGTGTATGGTCAATGATAGAGATTCCAAGCTCAGCAAGCTCAATGATTACATGAAATTCACAATCTGAGATTGATGATAATTGTTGCTGTTGAAAGTCATTTCCAGAAAGCTGTGATGAAGCAGGTAAATGTCTTCTACTCAAGATTCCTTTAGGCTCATTTTCTGGCATCCAGTCACTGATCTTAATTATATTCATCTTCTCCTCTTTTAGAATTGTAACACGTAGAGCTTTAGCAGGTCCACCCACCATGTGAATTGGTTGGTGATCAAAAGTTTCATCAATATCATACTCCTGAGATTTCAATGGATCAGCCCCGTCTACCAGGAGTTCCAACAAATGTCTTCTACCAAGATCTTCCCACAGAAAAGAAGCAGCTGAGTTAGGTAGAAGAAACTTCCACGAATCACTGGTACCATCCACTTGCCGAAAGTGAATGGGTAAAAACATCGAACGATTTTCAATCCTGCTTGTAGAAAGTTGATTATACTACTGGAGCATGAACCAAAACAACATATGCATAACAAAAATAGAAGAGGAAAATTAGAGAGGAGATTATTTTTTACTAGAACATAATTGTTAAAGGATTGGGTTTATGTTGATGTAATGGCCCAAGAGGCCTAGTTATGTTGTACGCCCATATTGGGCTAACCCTACCTTCTAGTCTCTATACATACCCAGTTAAGGGTTCACTGTAGTTGATTACTTGAGTACACAGTAAAGATGCAGCTACTAGGGCTTTATTTTGTGGATGTAGGCTATTGGCCGAACCATATAATCCCTGTGTTCTCTCTTTCTTGCTTCTGCTTCTTTATATTATTTTATTCTTCTTTAACAATAACATTGCACTCACAATATGTAGAATAGAGAAAAAGAAACAAAATAGTTTGACTTAAAGAAATAAATGGAAGACTCTGCAGGCCTATTTCTACAGTAAGAAGCATGGACATAGGTATGGGTACAACACGACGACACAAGCAATTTCGGAAAAATTATGACATGACAAGGCAAGTACAACATGGGTATGGCACCCCAAATGTAGTGTCTGTGTTTCCTAGAATCTACATTAGTTTTTGTATCCATTTACCGGTTCAAGAAAATTTCACCACAACTTAATGAGAAGAATACTTCACCTATTTTATCATGCCTTCAGCATGTTTTTACGGTTCAGATTGCACTTAAAAAGAGAGAATAGAACAGATACAGAAAGTTTCCTGAAAAAGAAAAAAAGAAAAAAACCTGTAAGTGCTTGATAATGAATTTGGACGGAAAATAACTTCATAGCGCGAGCTCTTTCCTCCACTTCTTACTGCTACCCTTAACTGCATCTGATCATCTCCAATATCCTTCTTCAAACAAATGCACATCACACCTTCATTACAAACACTGAATGGTGTACTCCATTTGTATCCATTTACCCGCATCTGAAATGGGGGAAAAAAATTCACTGTAAGTCACAGATATCATATTATCCAGTAAAGAAAAAAGATGATTCTATTGAACAGACCTTCAAAAGTTCAACTTTGGCAGAAGACTGCCAGCCAAAGGGTTTTGGGGGATCAGAGGGATGAACCCATGCCACTGACTGAGAATCACATTGCTGCAGGCAGAGACTGCAACCAACCCTATTAATGAACAGGGTGTGTGGCTGAAAATGAACCACCTGAACATGAATGAATAAGCAATTGTTAATTACTGAGGAGCAAATAAAAATTCACAATATATATAAATATAATATAGGGAACCTTTTTAAAGAAGAGTCCTTTGGACTTGCGTCTAGCATAAAACCTGCGGGCAACCAACCGCACTCTCTAGAACCAGTTGCTGGGTAATCTAGGGGCTTTCATCCCTGACGGGCTAAGTAGTCATTCACAAATTATCATAGCTTTACTACAATTAAAAATCCTATATACAACAGACCAGCGCATGAAAATTTTCTGTTGTCACCCTAAAGATTTAGATCTAAGGCCTTTGAGCATTTTGGGATTTCCGATTTCCCTATAAATCATATGATGCAGGGATTCTAAGGGGGCTGCTGTTTAGGCTTAGAATTGATTAAGGGAAATGAGAGTTGCTTAGAACAGCGAACAAGGTGCGACAAAACCTTCTTAAGAGAAATCCATCTCTTGAAAATAGCACTAGGCTAATCTATGTAATTGCATTCAAAAACTAATCACAAAGTAACTACAATGTGGTACTTATACTATTTGTTTGGCATTGGAGCCTTCTAGATGCTTGACAAGTGTCTAAAACCTATTGGCTAATGCTTAAGTAATCATCTAACTAACTAACTAACTATTCACAAGAGGATTAGGATGCAACAACTTGAAATGCCCTGCATCATTATAGCCTCTTGTAACATGAATAATCAACAATTTTGGATTAATTTTTATCCTAAGATGTAGAGCTCTGTTTTAGGTATTTCAGAATATCACTTATTTTATTTATTGGTTAATTATTTTTTGGCCCAAAAACAATCATTTCACAGTTTATTTTAATTTTTTCATACAAGACCAGGCAATACAGTCTGCGTCTGGTAAGGTTGTACAGAACAGACCATTATAGTCTATAGCTGTGCATAATAGACCGGATAACCATTTAGGTTTTCTAAAAACCTGTACATATTGGCTGGTACAGGATGAGATTAACAACAGAAGATACACAGCCACCGTGCAATTGAGTGAATTATTAAAAATTATAACATGATAGCAAATGTGAGATCTACATACTGCAATTAATCACAGAAAGAAAACCAAAAAACAAGTACCGAAATTTATTTCAACCTTTGTTCTGTCTGAGGTCATGTTCAGCACTGCTGAAAGCTTGAAGTACGATCCATCTGAATTGTATGCCTTGACTTCAACCCGTTCCTGAGGAGAAGTTTCAAAGTGTATCACATACTATGAAAAATTTCACACATAAGAGGATAAAAAACTATATCTGAAGTCATCATAATCTTGGGAATATTTAACTCTGTATCCAAGTCACCTTGTTTTCCAGCTCATGAAGAGAAATCCCAGGACTGTAAATTTCAGAATTATGAATGGCAACAGCAACGCCCACCCGTGAAGACAGACGTGCATCTTTGTTAGATGTAAATGATATAAGTCCTGTTCTGCTTGCATAGTCTTGTGGAGAAAGCATGCTAGGAACTGGAGTAGTATCTTCAATCACTTCAAGTACTTGAATATTTCTTCTTGGGCCAGAATGCCTCCTGTCCGTGGAGATTGTAGGATGTTTCAAGGCTATTTTTGCAGATTTAACCGCTCTGGAAAGTAACATAGAGTCTGCATCTGATTTCTCCAAAGGCTCCACTTCCACCACTCGATATGCTAAAGGCAGAGATGAATCATTAATAATCCAATATGGAACGTAAAACCTAATGGTTTTAGTAGCAGCACTTGTTCCTCCCAAGTCACGGTCAATGGTCACGCGCAATCTCCTGCACATAGGATAATTATCGACATCACACAGACCATACGAAAAGTTATTCTTCATTTTTTTTTTTTTTAATTGGTTAATTACACATGCATCCACTAGGTCTTGAACCCACTACCTCACCCTCCATCCCATCAAGTAGCAATTGAGCTATAGTTCATTGGTATTCATCATTTTAAATATTACAAGAAAGTAATGTGTTCTATTCATCACCATGCAGATAATTTGTCTAAAATGGAGGAAAAAATTTGTTGACGAGGGCTACAAAATTTCACAAAAGTTCATATATATATTTTCGTTCTATTTCTTTTCCAACACCATCTAAAGCAACATCAAGGTCGTTCACTCTCTCAATGTCCCAAATTTATGTTTTCAAGATTCCTTGTTTGATTTGGGGTATTTGGCGTGAAGAAGCGCTAGAACTTCTAGGTGGTGTGAACGGACTATTTTAGAAGAGAAGCAGCAGTTTTTTAAACATTGTTTTGAGTAGATGCTGATTTCAGGAACATACCCTTTTGCTGAGTATTTAGATGTTACGGATAATTTTAATCTTAGAGCTTAGCTGGGTCATTCATCTAGGATAACCCCTGTGTACTTGATGCAATAGTTTTTTCATCAATCAAAATTTTACTTATAAAATATATATATATATATATATATATGCTTAAAAATCAGGTAGAGAAGCTGTTTTCTGTATAACAGCAAGAATTGAACTCAAATCAAGCTCGACCTCATCATCAAGCTAGATTACATATCCAAGCTTGGTTCATTTTCTTGTCGAAACAAGCTCAAGTTTGTTCATGAGTTAATTGACTAACTTATCCCCATATATAGTAAATACCACAATCAAAATTTTTTACCCCTTAACAAGCCTATGCTAATAATTAATAATTGAATTATAGAAATTGTTATTTGAGATAACCAGATAAAATTATTTTTATTTGTGAACTTATACAAATTAAATTCACCAACCCTGTACTGTTAAAAAATTATATGTAATCATTATCACGAAATGGTCTATTTAAATTATCAATAAATTATAAATAATAATTTGAAATATTATGAGCTTAACTACTAACTTAAACAACCCAATCTCAAGTCTATATAAGTATATTTTTATAAATGTATAAATAATAAAAATATTATATTATATACACTCAAATTGAACCTCAAGTCAATATAAGTATATTTGTTAAAAAAGCGAACATAAAATCAAGCGTTTTCCCATGCCAAGCCCAAGCTTTTTTGTTTATGAATGGCTCAGTTAATTCATAGCCCTAATACCATCACATCACATAAATATAGTACTTGTTCACAGAAGATTCATGTTTCATTTGTTTATTTCTTCCTTTCATTTGTTCAAAGAGAGAAAGAGAGAGAGAGAGGGTACATCCATAGAATGTAACAAGAACAGCTTTCAGAAGTGAAGTGAAACTTCCACACATTGCACAAAAAAGGAAGATGTCTATTCAAACAAGAGGTGTTGACACAACATAAAGACCGAATCTGGTGACTAATACCTAGTGTCCCTAGGAATTCAAATGAGTGATAGCCAAGCCAGATTTTTGAACCACCAGGGTAAAAATGTTGAAATGTATGGCTTTGTGGAAGCCATAAGCAAAGCAATTAGTAATGTTTGCGTTTTCAAAAACCTATTGCTACAGAGGGGAGTAGATGTTTACATTGTATAGGTATAAAAGATCAATTAAGGATGAATCACCTTGAAACAGCAGAGGATCTAGAAAGAGAGGGCCCTCTTAGGTTGAAAAGGCACAACATTGAAATAAAAGAATCAGAGTGCTTTGGAGGTTTCAGTTAAGCCTATATTCATCCACATTTCTTGTAACGAAAAGTTTGATTTAGTCCTGACAAATAATTTGATATTGTACGTAACATAATTTATGCAAAGAGATTAACTTTAGTAGGATTTCTTAGCTCTGGAACTGCAATTAAGAAACTTAAGAACCAGAATGCAAAGAGTTGGCACACCATTGTATAACAGGAAAAAAAAAGGTTCAATTGGAATCACAGACCTTTTACTTTTCTGGTGGACCATCCAGAAAGAGGAAACATGGTTAATGGAAGAAAGATCCAAAATAAGAATAGGGTCCTGCCAAAAGAATAAATAAAGGAAAAGGAAATAATAAGTATCAGAGGTAAATATTCCACGTATAGGAGTTTTTACATACAGAGAACAGTTGCAAGTATATATTTAGACTAAAGTTAATACCTTCTCCAGAACCCAACCACCCTGAACAAATAATGTAAGATATATAGATTTCTGAATATCTGCTGAATATATGTGTACACTCCTGCGTGAAGAGATTATACCATGTTGTCGCTCAACACAACTCCCTTCTTTTGTTTTTTCCCAGATTGTGAACTCAGCTGGACAAGGAAGTCGATTTTCCAACTTCAAAGGAGAATTAATAGATATTCTCCAATCATAAACAGGTGCATTTAGTTCAGTATGAAGAACCGAGGCATCTGCACCTACACTGAGCCAAAATTGTCTGCTTCCAGTGTTAGAACAACACAGAAGTATATCCTTCTTCTCAAGTTGATTCAAATTGAATGTAAAATTGGGCATTTTAGTTTCCTGCTTTTGTCTATAGAGTGAACCTTGATCGATGCAGGGTTGGTCCTTTCCGTATGTATAACCAGAACCAACAGTGACTGCACAACCCCATGAGTAAGGGGGCTCAGGAAGATCAACACAAGGACGGACTAGTAAACACTCATCAGAATCCTTGGACGTACTTCTCCAAGGTAAAACAGCGGAAGCACCAGAAACTATGTTAAAACTACTTGTTCCTGAAGAGCGATTCTGACCATGAATTAAAGACACATGACATATGGAAATATCCAATTTAACATCTGTATCATTTACAACTGTTGCAAGACCCCTGAAAATTACGTGCTTCTTGCCATTTTTCATGACAACTTCCATAGCAAAAAAATCATTCTGTAATGATTTGGGGACCACTGACACTGGAAGCAATGACCGAATACATTCCCATTCATCCTCCGAGCTAAGCCCAACCCAAAATCCTATGTCTCTATCTTTAACATTCTCACTTTCTGCATCTGCTTTTAAGTTTGCAATAGTCTTCCTCTCAAAATAAGTTGTAGATGCCAATAGTAAGCCGTGGTCATGCATGTCTTCGACATTGTTTTGCTGGGCCAGCAAAAAGGAACAATGAAGCCAAAAATTATATCGGAGAAAATGAGTATCAGTAAGCATAAACGAAATGAAATAAAATAGCTCACCATTCTCCTTAAAGGATATGACACAAGATTCTGAGCATTATATGGTTGATTCAACATCCTCACTGAAGCTACCTTCTTCAACATGTTTGCACTATGTCCAACAGAAAAGGAAAGGGACCCAATGACTTCACCTGGTAACAAGACACCAATTATTATATTATATTAAATATAACTAAGAGGAAAATTCTGATGATTTTCCATAACAAGTGCAAAGTAGCGTAAAAGGTAGGGGGAAGAAAACAACGCCAAGACTTGATGCAACACAATCTAAAAACAGAACTCCAAATAAATTTCGACCCTTTCAAAGGTACCACATGAAAGAGATCACTCAAACAATACAGATTCTTGTTTCTATAATAAAGTGAACCTGAATCCCGTGAGAACATTTCAGAGGAAGCATGGTTGAAGATAAACACGCTGGTTTCCATAATCAATACAAGGTAAGGGTTATGCAAGGAGTAAGAATTCACTTGACCAATGAATGCCGCAGTAATCTTAAATTTAATAGAGAATGTGAAGCAGCCCAAGTGCAGAAATGAATAAAATCACAAAGTTTGAAACCATAGATGCCTTAGCAACTTTATTTGAAGAAATTCTAATCCAGAGGTTCATGGTCCAGTAACACATACCTTTTCCAGCTTTTGCTGCAAGGTTTGTCACCTCCACTTCCAACTTAGCTGGGGCCTGCATCATATACATGTTGGGATTCTTTTGAAAAGGTAGAATTGTAGGCAAGTTTACTAAAACTTCATCAAGAATTAAAAATACGAAAAAGTACAAATACAAACGTAGGGAGCATGTAATAAGTGTGGAAACAAAATAAATTTACAGAGATGCAGATGAACTTCTAAAACACCAAATTACATGCAAAAGTCAAATAACAACAGAAGTATGCTGTTCTATAAAACTGAAATGCCCATATGGGGATACATTTATGAAAATAATCTTGCAGTCAAAGAAGCACAAGGAAGCCTGTAAGAAATTTACCCCCAGAAAATTTTCAAATAAAGTTTGAAGAGGGGAGAGAGAGTAAAAAATAAATTTTGTATCATGATGTAGCAAAAAAATATAAGACAAAACAAAATCATACATTTCATGTAAGGAGTTCATAAAATACGGAATAAGAGAGAGAATGATGCAATGAGGAGAAAAAAAACCTCTTCCAAAAGCAGGATTCCACAAAAAATCATTACAATAATTAATCTAAATTGCACCCTCCACTTTGGCTTATAGATACACTTCTGGATTAGCAAACCTTTTGACCAATGAACAGGTTGACATGTCCAAAAATCTGACTAAAATTAGATTGGCACGTCCACAATATCTGTCCAATAAAAAACAATGTATATCTACAGGTTTCTGTAATCCGTTCTTGCTTGATAATTAAAGAATTCTCAAGACTAATTGCTTCATCAAGCCCTTCCAACAAACCCAAAACCTTGGAAATTTGCTCGACTCCATATCCCGCTAGTTTGAAGTAAAAAAGGAAAAATCACCTTCCTTTGATGGTCCAACTATATCCTCCAATACAAAGCTGTCCTCGGATAACAAGAGAATACCTAATATTCTTTTTGATAAGTAAAAAAATTATTGATGAGAAAGAACTACCTAGTGTATACTGGATGTAGACATAAGATAACTTCGAGATAACAATGTATTACAAACAGAATCACAGAGAATCTATGAAATCTAAGATAGAAGACATTTTGTTCGGACTTGAAAAAAGAGAGGGTTCAACAAACCATGGAGGTTTCCACGTCCTCAAAAGTATGCTGATTCCTTCCTCTCCAGTCTCCACAGTATCCCCAATAGACATTGGGGACTAGGTTCAGACAAGAATTTTTTCAAACCAATATGCCAAGCTGTCTTAGGCTAACAAGAGAGTGCTCAATATGTTATACGTTTGGAGGACTTTGAAGGGCAAAGGTTTATAAACTGTGACACTAGTATGAAGATGCCTCAATCCAATCCAATCCAATCTAACAAAGAGGCAAAACGAGATTTTATTTATATATTTATTTTATTTTAAAGATTGCAGCTCAAATGGCCCAAAGAGACAGTGAAAGATAAGCCTTGGCCAAACTAAAGAAAACATTCTAGTGCGCTAGATATTATGATAGATGCTTGCAACCAACACTTAATTTTCTGTATATTTCTATACCCACTGATTATAGTTTAGGTGCAATGTCTCCCTTCTAAGCCATCTAAATTGATAGCTCACAAGTGAAATAAGTTAATTCTAATAATAACATAAAAGCAAAAGAGAATAAGCATAGCACAAATTAAAGCTATCTCATAAGTTTTTTTTTTTTTTTTTTTGGGATAGGTAATAGAAGTTTTATTGACTAAAAAGTACACCGTGTTCATGATGGTCAACACACTGTACTTGAAACAAATAAAAACAAATCCAAGAGCAGAATAAGATACCTTTCGAGGAACTTCAAATATGAAAAGTTCATTCCACTTCACAGTGCCTGTATCAAGCTTATTGATTTTTGAAACTAAAGGCTTAACACATTTGGTCCTTGCACTCTGAGGAAAAAGCTTTTGTTGGTCTGTTGCCTGACTATCAATGACAAGGCGCAAAGCACAGAAAAAGTTATGGCTATTGCCATCATCAATGACAGGTAGACCCTGGAAAATATAGAAAAAGTTATTTTCTTTCAAGAGGCAATAGTGAATATGAAAAAATGAATATCTTGACTAAGAATTTCATAATCTTTAGCCAGATTTACAACCTTAGCTTCAAGAATCTGTACAGCTATATAATAACGTGTATCCCTCGAGTCATCCGCAACATTCAACCTGTCTGAAAACCTTGGAGGTGGAATCCAAACAGAAGCACTGTCACCATGACATATCTGGTCAACTTTATCTGAATTTTGCTCAACTTTTTTCAGATAAATATCACACCCAAGTTTATTTTCTAAAATCACAGTCTGAAAATCATCTTCATCCAATGCAGAAAAAGTTGGATCTTCTCCATGTCTCTGATGATCACCAGCTTCCTGCAAAGATAGTGAGCTAGTAAAGCATTGAAAAAATCTTCTTAACATGAAAATCAGCTCAAGATCAAGACCTCATTTAGCTTTGTTGCTTTCTTTTCAAGTTCTAATTGCCTTCTCCATGAAAGAATGCTCCCTACAAAAGTCTCAAGATTTGCAGCACTGACATTTATGTTCAGCATATTTGTAGCAGCAACACACACTCTCTTCCCAAGTTTTGATGGTTGGTGTATATTGGTATCATAAGTTTCAAACCTTAAAAAAGGTGAAGTAAAATAACATTAATCAAGGGCTAAGAGATTTAAAATTTATAAAAGGAATCAAAAGGCAAACCAAATTTTACTTAAATATTCCATCAAATGGCTCAATCAGGGGCTCCCAGGCTTCTAATTGTGCGTTGAAGGCCGATGAGGCAATAGAGCAAATCAGAACTGCATTCATTGCCTCTAGTTGACCGTGTGTTGCAAGCTTGATATTGGTGATTGTTGTGTCAAATAGTGGTGTCATCTGAAACGGTTAAAATGTATCATAATAGATACATAGATTAGAAGAAACAGAAACAACTTAAACATCAGAATCTAGGTGTTCAGGTCATTTAAAAAACAAACCATTCCACACATGCTGTCAAGAATGGTCAAAGAGAAACGTCTTAGCTTCAATTCAGCAGTTATGTTCTCCTGGGCCTTTGGCTTCACTGAATCACCAATGGTGTAAGCCAAACGACTTGATGGTTTTTTCAGATCAGCACGAGCAAGAAAAGTACAGGCCTACAGAAACAAAAGACTACTATAAACATTATAATTTCCCTCTCTAAGTAAAAGTTTAAAATGAACAATAAGCTATACAGATAACATTGGATCTTATCATCCTTATCCAAAAGTGAAAAGAAAAATCTAAATATAAATAAAAGAAATAGTTAGAAGTATGTAGTGAAATAATTAAATTATCAGTAATTTAACATGGTATCAAAGCAAGAGGTCCTGAGTTCAATCCCTGTCTCCTCCACTCTACCTCCCATTTAAAATCCCACGTATTAGGCCTCACCTATTAAAAGGGAGTCTGAGCCCACACATGAGGGAAAGCGTTAGAAATATATGGTTAAATGATCCTTTTGGGAGAATCGGTAATTTAACATAAACATTTGAGGAAGGAGAGAGAAGTTCAAGATTTACAATTATCATCAAATAGGGAAGCCAAAAAAATCTAGACAACAAGATCAGCGTCCTGGATCAATGAGAATTCATTTTAACCTGATTTTCAACTTTCCAAATGCTCCAGCTTTGAGATGATTTTGAACTTGAAGATCTTGAAATGGGATCGTCAAGAATATTAGCTTGGCTAACAAGATCCATTCTGGGGCAGCAAAATAAATCCAGGCGAGGTGCTTCATCTATTCTGGAGACTACACATCCTAGAGAAGCATAACCAGGAGGAGCAATTGGGTACCAGAAGAAAATGTCATCAAAACCTTTTCCCGTGATATGGGCAACTCTAGTAAACTGCACAGGCTTTGCAGAGATTTCAGGACTATTGGCCTTGAATATTATGCCCAAAGCAGGTGGTTCTAAGCTGAAAGGGATAAAATTTAACTAGACATTGTAAATAGGAACTCATAAAGAGATTAACAGAAATATAGATTAAAAATAACTAAAATATACTATAAAGAAAATTTGCAAGATAGAAAGGTCTCACCCTTCAGTAATGCAGTCACCCAGTATGGCATAACCTGGACGTGCAATAGGTCGCCATATTGAGACTGGACGCCGGAGGTCACTACCCTTGTCCCACCAGATTCGTTCGAAGTTGGGGATTGCAATATAACAATTAGTTGCTTTTGAAATTGATCTAACAATGTCCCATCCAGATGAATTTGCACTCTGTTCATTTGTTTGACTTCTGTAGCCATGATCATCAGTCAAATCTGAGGCTAACTCTTCAGGGGCAGAATGATGCCGATTTGGGTTTACAAGAAGATGATTCAGGTCAAAACTTTTTTCTTTGGTAGGGCATTCAGCTGAAGGATGGGCAAAATATGATCCAACAACATTGTCTAGACGCCAGATGCTAAATCCATTTGTGAAACAAGAATTTGAAGGGGCACTAAGTATACATTCTAAACTCATTGTTGATGTGACTAGGTCCGAACGTATACAATAGACAACATGATTTGGTGGCGGCTGGTTTCCTATATTTACTACACACCCCAATGCTGTGTATCCAAGCGGTGCAACAGGCATCCAAAGAGAGCAATCACTATCAAGATCAGAATGGCCTTTACCTCTATCAAATCCTTGAATACCAGATAACAAACCAATGAGATTGAAACCAATGGGCTTCCTCACACGCCCATATGTATTACTCACCGCCATCACTGCTTGTGAAGGAGGAATTGGCCTGAACATATTATGACAAACCAAATTTATCAAAACATAGCATCTAAAATATATATACATCCACATTAAGTCCACAACCAAGCTATCATACTCACCCCACCCCCCCCCCCCCCCCCAACTAAAAAAATACAACAAATTTCAAAGTCCTCTTTCCTGATATGTTTTTCCTGGTCCACTAAGCATTACAATTTCACCCATATTTGAAGGGGCTGAATGAGAAGGATAAGAGGCTCCAAATTAGGAATCTTATTAGAATATGATGGGTTGATGTCATTTGCCTACAGGAGACAAAGATGGAGCTTATCACTATGGGTTTAATTAGAAATCTTTGGGGTTGTCAACACATTGATTGGGTTTATTTGAGTTCAATAGGTGCTTCAAGTGGGATTTTGGTTATGTGCAATAGGAGAGTGGTGGAGAAGTTAGAAGAAGCTGTAGGTCAATTTTTGGTGTCCTGCAGATTTAGAATATGGGGAATAATTTTGAATGGGCGTTTACCTGTGTATTTTGTCCTAATGTGGATAGGGAGAAAAGGCTGATTTGGGAGGAATTGGCGGGTCTCTATAGTTGGTGAAATTTGCCTCGGTGTGCGGGTGGTGATTTCAATGCTGTTTGCTTTTCTTTCGCTTTTCTTCTGAACGTTTGGGGGCTGAAAACTTCACTCAATTTAAGCACAATTTTTCAGATTTCATTTCCATTAACGGGTTAATGGATATCCCTTTGGAGGGTGGTAATTATTACTTGGTCCAATTCCTTGACTAGATCTAGGATAGATAGTTTTCCCTTTTCACCTGAGTGGTAAGAACACTATCCAAATATCCATAAAAAACGGCTTGTTAGGGTCTAATCAGACCACTTCCCGATTTCTTTGGAGGTGGAAATATTCATAAGGGACGAAGGCCTTTTCGTTTTGAGGACATGTGGCTTTAGGTGGATGGTTTTGTGGGGAAGGTGAAGAATTGGAGGGACTCTTATCATTTTTATGGAACTCCTAGTTACAGGCTAGCTATAAAGTTGAAAGTTCTCAAGGAAGATTTAAAGAAGTGGAATGAAACAAAGTTCAGAAATATAACCATTAAGAGAATGAATTTGTGGAATGATTTGAATTCCTTGGATTCTAAAGAGGAAAGGTTTTCTTTATCTGCTGATGAGAAGCTTGAAAAAGAGAGGATTCGCATGGAAATAGAGAAGACCTCCTTATTGGAAGAAATTAGGTGGCAACAAAAATTGAGGGTGCTATGTTTAAGGGAGGGGGATGGCAATACAAATTTTTTTCACCGAATGGCTAATTCTAATAGAGGAAATAATAGTATTGGCAGCCTCAAGATTGAGGGAGTGTTGACATCAGATCAGGAAGTTATTGACAATGGGATTATTAAGTTTGATAAGATCCTCTACATGGAAGATAGGGTCCATAGCCCCCACCCGGATTTTTCCCAGGAATTCTGAGGATAGGGCTGACTGGTTGGAGTGACATTTTGATGAAGCAGAGATTTTGGGGTGGTCAAGGATTTTAATGGAGATAAAGCTCCTTGACCCAACGGTTTCCCTATGGATTTTTGACTTGTTGGGCCATTCTATTAAAACGGATATTTTGGAAATCTTTTAGTATTTTTTTGATAATGCTTAGTTTGAGAAAAGTTTGAATGCCACTTTCATTTCCTTAATTCCTAAAAAATTTGATGTACTTGAGGTAAGCGATTTTTGGCTTATTAGTTTGATTGGGGGGTGTATAAAATTATTGCTAAAGTTTTAGCTAACAAACTAAAAATGGTGCTTGGGGACATTATTTATGAATCTCAAAATGCATTGTTAAAGACATGCAGATTTTAAATTCCATTCTTATTGCCAATGAATGCTTGGATAGTAGGCTGAAAACAAAAGTTTCTAGGGTGTTGTGTAAGTTGGATGTAGAGAAGGCAATATGATCATGTGAACTAGGGCTTCCTCATTTATATGTTAGATCGTTGTACTTTTCCTAAAAAATGGAGAAGGTGGGTTTCTTTCTGCATCTCTATGGTCAAATTTTCTATTCTTATTAATGGAGCTCCTTGTGGGTTTTTTGAGAGCTCTAGGGCATAAGATAGGGTGATCCGTAATTCCCTTTATTGTTTGTCATTGTTATGAAAGCATTTAGTAAAAAATGTTGGATAAGGCAGCGAAGGATGGTCTCAAGTTTGGAGTTAGTTTGGGTCCCGTGAGTAATTCCTTGCAGGTACCTAACTTCTCTTCGCCGATAATACCTTGGTTTTATGTGATGCTGAACTTGGTCAGATTCTACTTCTCAGGTTGGTGTTTTTTTGGATTGAAGTAGTATCTGGACTGAAAATTAACATGGGAAAGTTAGAATTAGCCCCTGTGGGTGTGGTTCCAAATATAGCAAATTTCGTAGATGTGCTAGGGTGAAAGAAATGCTCATTCCCAATGAAATATTTAGGTCTTCCTTTGGGTACAAATTTCAAAGATAGTTCCATTTGGAACCCTATTATTAAGAAGATGGAGAGGCAATTAGTAGGATGGAAACGGTTGTATCTTTCAAAAGGAAGTAAAGTTACTTTAATTAAGAGTACTTTATCTTATCTAACAACTTATTTCCTATCTTTTTCCTATCCTGGTGGAAGTTGCAAACTATATTGAACAACTTTGACAAAACTTTCTTTGGAGTGGTTTAAACTCACCTGGTGAAATGGGCTATGGTTTGTGCTCCTCTTCAATCAAGAGGCTTGGCTATTAGAAGTTTGAGAAGTTTCAATAAAGCGCTGTTCGGAGATTTGGGAATGAGAAACAAGCTTTGTAGAGGAGAGTGATAGGGATTAAGTATGGTTGTGAAAGGGAAGGTTGGTGCTCTCTTCCCATAACCGGTCCTAATGGAGTGAGTTTGTGGAAGTCTATTAGTCGTGATTGGCCTTCTTTATCTCATCACATCCAGTTTGAAATTGGGGTTGGGCCTACTGTTAAATTCTGGCAGGATGTTTGGCATAGGGACACCCCTTTGAGAAGCTTCTATCCAAAATTATTCACTATAAGTCAAAGTAAGGAGGTTAATGTGGCTGATCTGATGAAATTCCCAAATGGTGTCCGCTTTTGGGATTTGAATTTTGTAAGAGCCATCCAGAATTGGGAATTGAAGTCTTTATCCACTTTCATGGATAGTATTTACGGAGTCTCTTTGAGGGGAGTTGGGAAAGATAAGATTTGTTGGATGCCTGCTAACAAGAGAGATTTTTAGGTTCATTCGTTTTACCAGATATTGACTAAAATATTAGACCAGTCCTTTACTTGGGAGACTATTTGGAAGCCCAAGATCCCTCCTAAAGTTGCTTTTTTTGTTTGGACTGTAACTTTGGGGAATTTTTTCACAATTCATACTCTTCAGAAGCAAAAAATTTGGATTTTAGATTGGTGTTGTATGTGTAAAAGAAATGGGGGGAATCAATAGATCATCTCCTTATCCATTGTCCCATTGCTTTTGACCTGTGGTCTATTGTGTTCACCTTGTTTCGCACTCATTGAGTTATGCCAATGATGGTGGTTGAGCTTTTGGCTTGTTGGCAAGGACAGTTTGGGCGCCATTGGAATGGTGCTATTTGGATGGTGGTCCCTCATTGTTTGATGAGGCACATTTGGCAGGAGAGAAATAACCAGCACTTTTAAGGATTTTGAAAATGTAGTTCCAGATCTTAAAATTTTCTTCTTTAAGATTCTTTTGGACTAGGTTGCAGTGTTAGACTTTTGTTCTATTTTTTCAGTCCATAATTTAATGGACACTTGTACTTTAGGCACTTGACTGTACTTTGTCCCTGATGTATACTTCTTGTATACTCAGGTGACATTTCTTTTCTTTTTTTTCTTTTTCTTTTTTTTAACATCTTTTTCATTACTTATCAAAAATAATAAAAAAACCATTATAAATCCAAAGACCATTCATTAAGAACCAAGTAAAGGTCTCTTTGTCTCTGTCTCTATCTCTATCTTTGGTAAGCAAATTAACTCGCACAACCATTATAAATCCAACTCATGACCCAAACCTCCACCAATTGTTTTTCCCCTAATGGTAAGTCACACATGCACATCGAGTTTAGAACCCACAACCTCACCCTCCAATAGTTGTTTATGAGAAGAGATGCCTTTTGATCCAATGACCATTATATTAACCATATGAACCAACTAAAGGATCATTGAAAAAGCACTTCTATATCTCATCCTTTGAATCTCAATTTAAGTATTGATTAACCATTAAAGTAGGAAACTACAAGAGTAGATGTAGCCACACAAATGTGGAAAGGAAAGAAAAATATAAGGCAGGATGGTTTATGAGAAACTTATAGTCAACAGAAATTACACCAAACTGGAGTAAGAGCCTGAATTTGTCAATCATAAACAAAAGATAAAAAATGGTGACTAGTTCAAACTACTAGAAGGCTGCAAAGGATGTTACTAAGTTATGTCATTTTCTATATTCTGTTTTGTCTTCAAAATAACTAGATGAAAGTACAAGGAACCACAATTTTATTTCAAGTCAAAACAACATCATTGTATCAAAGAATCATAAGCAAGTATGCGGCACATTCCTATCTAAACACTCGTTCTAGTAATATAACATATTATTTTATTAGTCACTGAAATGAAAACTAGAAATTATCATACTAAAAAGAAAAATTTTACAAATCAATTTAATGTAACTCTACCTTGAAGTCACACAATCTCCCAATATAACATAATTTGATGGAGCTCGAGGTCTCCAAAAGGTAAGGTTATTACAGGTCCCATTTTCTGCACAATATACCCCCATATGTATGTAAGAAAAGAGCAGAAAGTCAATTAAGACTCAGAGAACCAGTTCATGAAGCTACAGAGCAAACTACTCTAAAGAACAATCATTAATGTCTAACAAGAATGTAATAATCAATCAAAATTAAATTTACTCTAGCTGATGTGAGGACAACCTTTAGGGGACACCCATAACCGGTCAAAGTTGGTACAGGGAGCAAGGGGTATTGCATTTCCAAATTCTAATGCAGCAGCTGCCTGATTTTGCAGATTGAGAACGACAGAAATGGCACTAAGTGAAAGATGGATACATATATCAGTTGATATCAGAGAAATATTTGTTTTGTCTTTAACAGAAGTATATCCCCCTGAAATATCCACTGGATCAAGAATGATAAAACCAGAACCAGCCTCGACAGTGAGATCTTTCACCAAGGCTCGAATCCAGGTATCATTTTCTTTTGATGCATACCTGTTCAAATAAATAAGTTATCTACTAGTAAAAGCATAAAATTTGTGATAAATGTTTGCATGCACAAAATTGAAATGAAGATATTATTTCTCAAAAATAATGCCATAAGAGTATTAAAATTCCTCCTCTATTAGGCTGAAAGAAAGATACAAATTTCACAAGTAGACCAGACAAAAGAAGAACAGAGGTAACAGAAACAAGTGAAAGGACTTCTGATACAAATATCTCTCAGAAACTCTTCATTTGCTAAAAGGAGATTCTCAAGTGAAAGCCCAAGCAGGATGGAGATATTCACCTCCATAGAGTAATATCAAGTATGGCACACAATACAAGTAGGCTTCCAAGCCAGTCGTGGGCCACGCTATTCTAACAAAAGGTGCAGCTGAACAACAAAGCTTTACTTAGGAGTGCAAAATACAAAACAAAGGATATAACATGTTACACATGCACACATCAACATAAGGCAACAAAATATACCTTCCTATGATCTACAATTATGAAATTTTAGGAGAATGTGTGTTACTCAGGAAATATGGTCGAAACTGTTCTTTAAAAATTTTTCTCTTAGTTATCGTGAGATTTAGCAGTTGAATTCGTCTGATAGAATCCCTGGATCTTTACCATAAGCCTTATCCTGTATACCAATCTTGTGTTTCAAAGAGAGAGAGAGATAGAGATAACTAAGTCTTAATACCAATTATATCAGAGGCATTAATTTCTTGTTAATAATAAATTTTTACTCCATTTATATCTCCTATAAGATACCTCCTGGGAATAGGACAAACTAATTAGCCCATCAGGGGTGAAAAGTCCCTAGATGATGCAGTTAATTTTTTAAGCTAGCATTAATTTTTAAAGCTAGCTGTTACTAGCTTATGTTGTATAATAAGTAGTTTCCTTTTATTTTTTATAGCCTTTATCACTTTTAACAGAAAATTAGTTAGCTGATAGGTTGTTAGTGATAAGTGCTCTAGCCTATTAATTAGTTAGAGAAATTAATTAGGCATTGGCTAATCACATGGCAGCCACATGGTGGGTCATGTAACTAAACTCAGCAGCTTGCATATGTAACTATAAATAAGCAAGGCTGCCATCATTATAACTAGTTGAATTTGAATCCAAGAAATCTCCACCTATAAGGTATTATTCCAAGAGTGTCTCTTGAAGAGCTAGTTCATTCCTTCTTTTCTCTAAGCAACTTAGCTTACTAAAACATCTTTCCTTTTCACAATTTTCCTCAATCACTAGATTAACCGGTAACTGGTTTTTGCAGGCGAGGTCAATTGCTCGTAAGAGTTGATTAATAGTGAGGTTGTACAATATGCTTTGCAACGTGCAAATAATTTGAGCGAAATTCTCCTATGTTATCAAAAACAAAAAGTTATATCCTACAAGGCTATAACCATAGTTGTAAGTATCGAATATGCAATAAGGGCATATCATAAATGCTCATGAATAGCCCGATACATAAGTGCGTATCATATGAATTGTACATACCGTACGATACATAGACATGTGGTTTTATTTGATTTAAACAAGTTGTTGACTTTTTCCTAACACAAAATTATTGGGATACTTAATTAAGTCTAATAAAATAACATATCCATGAGTTTTCTTCCCCCCCACTTCTCTTTCTCCTACAAAATTTAGACTATACACTTCACTTTCATATTTGCAAATTTTTTTTCTATGCTATGAATAATGTATTAAATGAAAATATAATTATTTTTTAATTTGTTATTATTGTTATAAGCCTACGAAGCTAGAATGCCAAGAAAAAATATAAAGAAAAAAATTATTAGAATAATAAAACAAAAAAGAGATAGTAAATGATAATGAAGAAAATGTCAATGAAAAAATAATTTTGCAAGATGAAGAACATGATGATAACAAACTTAGATGGAGATGATTAAGCAAGATGATGGAAAGAAATTATTATTTTGGCTAATTTATCATGTTTTATCACTTCTGAGTTAAAATCAATTTCAATGTGGACCTAGGAAGCACAAGCGCGGATTTGGGCTTGGGAGCGGCAACTCGGCAATTTTTGAAAAAGTGAGGTGCAGGTGCAGCAGGAGCAGGATACGTTTATTAATAAATTATTAAATTTATTTTTATTTTTATTTTCTATATATTGCTAAACATATTTTTTTCATATAATAGTAAACATATACCAATTTAAGAGCAATAGTAGATAATAAAGTGACAAAATTTAGGGTTTGAGATGAGTTTAGGGTTTTTTCTTTAAACTAGGATGTCAAAATTAATGTTATGAATACCGCTTCGAACCTTGTTTTGGTTTCTCTATTGGAATGAAATATTTCGATACCAGCTGATTTTGGCATACCGTTTCAAGGCGTACCGTTTAAAGATTACCGATAATTTTATACCACATCAAATTTCTCAATAATCAACATCAATATTCAATAACTCAAGGCAGACCACATATAAGAACCAAAATATATCACAAATCATACTATATAATTTGTATATTTATATATGTAAAATAATAACTACTCTTAAAATAAAAACTTATAAATTTCATTTAAACAAATGACACAAATTTTATCTAAATTGCTATTTTAAACATAACCTAAAATCCTAGAGTAATGTTATATTCAAAACATTTCTACAAAAAATTCTTAAGTAACAAGTTGTTATAAGTTCTCATTTGAGCCAAATACTATAACATTTTTTTTTTTAACCACCATTACTAGTTTACCACCCCCAATTTATTGTAAAATTATTGTAAAAAATATTGTGTCGTGGAAGTATCATTACATAAATTCCTAATCCAATAAATAAATTAACACCTTTGTCTTTTTCTCTTTATTCACCTGCTAGTGCCAGCCAATGTTTACTCTCATCCACTTTTTTTTTTTTCTTTTTTTTTTCCCAATACACTCCTCTTTCCAAAGTCTAATCTCCATTCTCCACCACATATTCAACAAAATATCTCACACCATATACTTCTTCAGTCTCTTCTTCTTCCTCTTCATTTTCTTCTTCGACCTGTTTATTTTTCTTCATTTGTTTACTTGAACCAGTTGACGCAACAGGCCATCTAGAGACAGGTGAGTGCATGGTTTTCATTTTGTTAATTTCTTTCAGCCCGTTTTGGACTGAATCGGACCGATTTGGTCCCTGTTTCTTTTTCCGTTCCGTTTCGGACTGAATTAGGCCGAATTGGAAAACAACAACCAAAAAAAAAAAAAAAAAACAAAAAAAAAAGGTCACAGACGTGTGTGCAGCCGTGTCCACGACTACACAGCATGTCCGTGCGTATTGGACTCGGGTGCACTAACCCAATCGGCGCACCCGTGCTTTCCAAAGGTGGTTGTTATAAACATATGTTAATTTGATTTATTTAGTTAGTTTTGTTAAGAATATTAGATAAGTAATGATTAAATTGGTCATTAGTTGAAAATATTCCAAATTTATAATGAATATAACTTTTATACATGCATATCTATAATTTTTTTATAATTTTATTAGGTATTTGTGTATCTTACGATATATGATACAATACAATATGATACACGATATAGAAAAATAAAAAATTGATTCACAATACAATTTACGTTTTGACAATTATGGCTATAACATTATACCTTCAATAAAAGTTTTCTCACATTTTTTTTTATAAGTAATAAGAAATTCTATTACAAAAATCTCTAAAAGAAAGGCTTCCTAAAAATTAGACAAGCTTTTGAAATTTATTGTAAATAAGCTTTGCAGACATATATTATTTAGGGAAAGGATTTGCTGCAACCTTGTATGCAACAATTGCTGCATAAAGGGTAAGGTGGCAGTCAAAGAGAAGTGACAAGTGTCCAAGGGTCATGTGCAATGAACATGACTAGCTTAACCCATGATTTGGTGTCACTTCTCATTAGTTGCCACCTTACCCTTTATGTAGCAATTGCTGCATACAAGGTTGCAGCAAATCCTCTCCCTATTATTTAATCCATCAACATCAATGTGTAATCTAGAATATGGGCATACTCATCTCTATTGACCTTCAAACCTCTAACAATAGCATCTTATCTAACCCATCATGTAACATAAAATGTATTAGAATAATAGTTAAATAATTAAATCTAGCATTCTCTAACAGCTTAAGCTTTTGGGACAAGTGATAGTTTATCATGGTATCAAAGCCTCTAATTCCATCTCCACTCTACCTCCCAAATTTAAAATAAATAAAAAAAAAAAAGAAGAAGAAGAAGAAGTTAAAAATCCTACATGTTAAGCCTGGCATATTAAGAGAGAGTTAGGGCCCACATGTGAGAATGAGGTTAGAATAATGATTAAATTTACCATCTATAATAGCATAAAATTTTCAAAAAAGGTAGTTTATCAAACTGCATCCAAGATGACCTAATGGAACTCTTTCTTTTTTCTTTTCTTTTTTCCCTTGGAACTAGAAACTGAAGCCACAACAGCTTTTAGGGAACAAAAATTACAATTTTGCGATTGAAAACTGTTGAGAAGTCACTTAATTAGGGTGTGCACATGTATGTGAACGTGGGGTGTGTGTGTGTGTGTGTGTGAGAGAGAGAGAGAGAGAGAGAGAGAGAGAGAGAGAGAGAGAGAGAGAAGTAGAATAAAATTGGCAATGACATATGGGCAGAAAAGCAAAAGCAGATAAGTTGCATCTGCAGAAGGAAAATTGGCTGCACTTACATGAAACTCAAATCCAATTTTGCACGGAGAAGCTTTTCACCAGGGGTTGAATCATCCAAAGAAGACTTTGTACCATCATAGAAGGTGAACTCAGGAGAAACCACCTAAATGTAGATTTAAGCAATTCAAACAAGAATATCATCAGATTGCTACCCTAAACTAAAAAGAATTCAAGAGAAAGAGGCCCAACTTGATTTTTTTTTAAGGCTCAATTTGAGGAAAATTCAAAGTTTATCATTTTCAATTATTACCATAACTAAGCAAGAACAAACAAAAGTATTAGCAAGGATGAAACCTAAATCGTAGTGTCTACCCAAATTGACAAAACTACACTTAAGTCCAGAGACATGGACATCATCATGTGATTATGTCATGCAATTAGTTAGGATTATGAATAAACAGTGTACAATATTTGATCAACATTAAATTCCATAAGCCAAATCTGTCAGAAGCTTGCTAATAAGCTACAGTGTCTTTCTGTCGGCTAAGTACCAAAGAAGGTTACAACTTGTCTAGGGGAGAATATTTGTAAAGCCATCTGTTTGATATGTCATTTTCACAATATATATCAAGTGCCAAAGAGCAGTTTTTCCAAAATTGTGCAGTGGGACTATGCATAGTGGCAAAGGTATATAAGGTCAATAATAACGTTTGTGCTCCAGTTGAACAAGCTATAGTTTGCAATATGAGAGGCAAATAGGAATTGAATATGTCCACTTTACTCCATGAACTAGATAAACTACTTAGCCCGTCAATGATGAATGCCTCTGGATTACCCAACAACTGGTTCTGGTGGGTAGGGTCAATTGGCTGTAGGTTTTACTAACTAAAGATGAGTCCAAAGGGTTATTCTTTTAAAAAAGTTCCCCATGTTATCAAAAGAATAAAAAAACAAATTACTCTATGAACTAGAATTTTTCTTCTAAAAAATAATAAAAGGACTACAGGAGGACAGCAACGGGGAAGATAACTCACTTAAATTTAACACCACTATGGAGAGGGGATTAGTAGGTTGGAAGAGAATGTATTTATCAAAGGAAGGTAGACTTACTTAGCTCAAAAGTACTCTTTCAAAATTTACCAACATATTTCTTGTCTTTGTTCCCTATTCATGTAGAAGTAGCACATCGAATTGAAAGATTGCAGCGAGAATTTCTAGGCAAAGGCTTGGCTGATGAATCCAAACTCCATTTGGTTAGTTGGGACAAAATTTGTAACCCATATTAGAATGGGGGGTTGGCTGTTCGGAACATGTCTGCTTAATGAAGCCCTACTAGGAAAATGGTTGTGGAGGTATGGTGTGGAGAGGGAGGCTTTGTGGAGGTGGGAAGTAGATTGGAAGTATGGGTCTATGTGGGGGGGGTGTTGGGGTTGTGTTGGTGCTCCAAGGTTGTTTAAGGGACATATGGGGTTAGCTTGTGGAAGTATATCCAACAGGGGTGGAGAACTTTCCATCACTTAATATATGACTTGATGCTTTGTGTGGTAATGAACAATTTAAGGAGTCTTTTCCCTGAGCAGTTTCAAAAGCTCAGGATAAGGAAGCGCTAGTGGCAGATCATATGAAATTACGCAATGGCTCAATTCATTGGGAGTTGGAGTCGTTTTCATTGTTTTTAGAGTTATTTTTGTATTCTGTAGCAATGCGAGGCTATGGAGATGATAGGCAATGCTGGAGGCTAGCTATTCAGAAGCAGAAGTGGATCATTTGTTATTGCACTGCCCTATTGCCAAGAGTGTCTTTGCTCTTTCTAGGGTTCAGTGGGTGATGCCTAGGAGGGTAGTTTATTTACTATTGAGTTGGCAAGGCCGTTTTGGGCGACACTGCGATAAGGAGATTTGGAAAGTCATTCCACATTGCTTCATGTGGTATATTTGGAGATAGACAGATGCAAGAAATTCTGATGGGCGTGAGAGGCCTACTGTAGATCCAAAGACGCATTTTCTGAGGACTTTATTCCAACGGTAACGGCCTCCAGGATCTTTTCTTTCTCAAACTTGATGGAGTTAATTGATTATTGTTCTTTTAAATCGCAGTTTGCATATGCATATGTATACTACCTGTGTACTTGTTTATTTTTCTATAATAAAATTATTACTTATCAAAAAAAAAAAAATTCAACAAACAAAAATATATGGATTTAGATGGAAAGGCAAGAGGCACCTTGGTAGAACTTCATTATGAGAACATCATAAATCTAAGAGACGCAATTCAAAAGAAGTTGACAAAAGTCCAAAGCATAACAAAAACAATTCTAAACTTGTCTAAAGGCTCTTTGCCCATAATGAGAGATCCATTCTCAAAGAATTGTAGTTGTAGGCATAAAATGGATTCATCAACACAGGATATCTGTTTGACTAAAAATTATAAAGAAGGATCAAACTTCAAGGTCTAACAGAAAAAATAAGGCTGTAAGCAATAATACAAACTGTCAACTAAGGGAGCATTTGGTTCACCATGATGTGCCCTTGATGTAATGCACATTACGATAATGTGACATTAAGGTGTTTGGTTCACTTAATTTTTTCTAACATTAAGGTAATGGAAGATTACAAAATATATCACATCACCCTCTTAAATGGGGTGATCTTACATTACTAATGGGTGGGAGATAATAATATAATGAAATGACAAAATTGCCCATAATAATAAATTGTATTTACAAAATTGCCCATATATATTTTCAAACCCTAGCCTCTTTCTCATCAAACTCAAATCCCAGCCTCCTCTCCTTCTTCCAAAACCCTAGCCTCCTCTCTCTATCACCAAATCTCAAGACTTCGGCACCGATGACAAACACCACCGTTGGCATCATCTCTGGCACTCTTCTTTATCAACGTCTCTTTCTCCTCTCCCACGGTATCCACCACCATAGTCTTTGTTGCCCATGGTTACAAATTCAATTTTGTTGGCAAATTTCAATTTCGATTTTTGATTACCTGTGTTGAGCCCTAGAGTTTCGATTTCGTATCCTCCATCTACATTTCACGAAGTGGTGGTGGAGATTGGAGAATATTCTTGAATTTTGGTTTGTTCTTTGTTTGTTTGGTTGGTGAGAAAGTGAACAAAATGACTAAATTTTGTTTGGTTGGTGAGAAAGTGTGGGAAACAGAAACAAAATTGTTTTATTTTCTATGGATTTGAGTTGTTTGGTTAGCGAGAAAGTGTAATAAAAATGTGTCCCGTTATTTTCTGATTTTTAATTAAAAAATAAAATTTTGTTTAGTTAGGTAAAATGGATATGTTTGGAAATTCAAAAGTAAAAATTGTAATGATCCTGTGAATGTTAGGAGCCAACCAAACAAAATAAAGTTATATCATTGTAATGAGAATACATGAATCTAACATCACAAAAATATCACAAGAATGTTACATTACTATAATGTAGCATCATGCAAACCAAATGCCCCCTAACAGTAAACAAAAGGCGAAAACAGTCTAAAAGAAAACTTTATCCGCAAATCAAATCAATGTTGGAAGTTTACTCACCTGGGTTTCGAATGTGAAACTCTGGATCCTATTTGGATCATTTTGAGAATATGAAGAGATATTTGAGGTGTCTGATGATTCATGCAAGTAGTATATACTTTTTTTGTCAGCATCAGATGAGGATTTGTCCAGCAACATAACATCAACACCATCCTCCAATGAGACTGAGTAGCTACTATCATTACTCAAGTATGTATACTTCCTCAAAAGATCGCCATTCTGGATACATGAACAAAAAAATTAGTTTAAATGTTCATAGAGCTAATCCAAAAGAAATGTATGTGGAAGATAGAGCTAATCCAAGAGTTTTTTTTTTTTTTTTTTGGGGGGGGGAATAAATTGGATAGTTGGGAGAGGGGGATTTAAACTTGAACGTTTCCATTAGAAACATCATGAGGTGTCAATTGAGCTACAAGGCTCTTATCATCCTAATAAAACTTGAAATAAGCCAGTGTGGTGTTTTGTGAAGCATAATACCTGATATTCAGCAAAACTGAATTCATATTCATATTTGGATGCCACTAGAAACTAAGATGAAACAACTTAGCACATATAAACAAACACACAACAAAAATGTTCATAAGTAAGCATTCATGGAATCCTTAAAACTTTATTTGTTTCATTGTAAAATGATTTTAAATGTGAAATATTTTCAATGAAACTATTTTACATTTGAAAACATTTTCAATAAAATATTTTTAAGTGTTCAAGTGTGATATGTAAAAAATTTCAAGCACAAACCACTAAAACAAGCGGCTTAGCCACCAATGACCAAAGCCAGCAGTCCAGCAATCCAGTGACCCAACTACTAGATGGGGGAGGAAAGCCACTATGTGTTTTTTTGTAAAATGATTTACCAAGTTTTTAAAGGGAAAACATTTACAAAGGATTTTACGGTCAACGGAAAATATTTTTAAGTTTGACCAAATTTTACAATGAAAAAAACATGGTAAAATGCTGAAGATATTTCCCACAAAACATTTTTCAGCGAAACAAACAGAGTGAGCATTAAGATTTTTATACATTGCAGAATAAAGGTCTAGAATTCAACATTAACAAGAACAGTCCATGTTAGATTAGAATGTCGTTACATGAATAGGGTAAGACTTAGGTAGAGCTTCTTAGGTGTTGTAAATTAGGTTCCCCAGTTAGATTCAAACATATGGTTATACTGAGAATTTAATAATCCTTGGGAAATATAACATTGCTTGTATTACATTGGTTAACAAAAACATGTGTTTGAATTTAATTGGGGAACCTCATTTATAGCACTTAAGGAACTATCCTTAAGTTTTTCCCTGCATGAATTAAGGAGGTACCATGAACATCCTCATACAATGGCTACTTAAAAGAAATAATAATTAAACAAGGTCACATACTTAAACCAATAAAAAGTCAGTATAGACTTTCCATCCATACTCACACAGTTCAGAATTACATGGATTAACATGTTATTGAACTGAATTTGGAATGCTTACATGACAAAAAATACATTAGCTATATGATATCCACTATTTGATTCTACGCATACAAGGACAACTTTTCATTCACATATGGAACATGTTATGTTTATAATTTTCATGCCCAGTTCAAATTGATGTTTAGTAGCTCCTTATTCACTTTTTCTTTTTCTTTTTTCTTTTTTATGATTCAATAGTTACAACAAGGGAGGGGGGATTTAAATCCTGGATGTAATGGACGCGTTAGGAGGTGCCAACTAGTTGAGTTACAAGGCTCTTGGCAACTTTTTTTTTCACTTTCCTTGCAATGAAATTTTTGCCTCCTTCCTTAGCATGAGTTTCCTTACAGTAATCTGTTTTACTTGGATTTTTTTATTCTAAGGCATATTTTTACTCCACATATATAAATATGAAACAAATTTAAGAAATATCACAAATAATCAAAAATAGGTTGGAAGCATTTGTACCTCAATTTTTACATTAACAAACCGCAACCTCTTACCACGTCCAATAATTATAATTGGTCGATATCTGGATGAATGGAATTCCTTCACATCTGTTTTCTCACTTAAACAGATAATCTTTCCACAACCATCATATGTGTATTCATCAATGCCCAAAGAATCAGCAACTAATTGTCTACTTGGGGACAGGTGCACCACATCTTCGCTCTGTTTGTAAACAGGTTCCGAGAGTACAACGCTATTTTTCATACTTATTGGATCGTTTCTAGGATCCATGGTTTCATCCCTTCCTGTTATTGTTCCCAAAGCTGGAACAAAGAACTCACCCACAGCAAGAAGGAAATCAGGTACAACAAGAACTCGAGGCTGCTGAACCCGAACCACAAATGATTGGGATGATATTCGCCATCTATAGTCCATCAAGAACATTGTCGATATTGGCACATCAATGTCTAGTCCAGCTTCAGAATTTGTTCTCCTAGAACTGTCCTTGTTCAAGAAAAACGGAAAATTTCCTGGAGAAGCTTGTTTGGAAGCATCAGTAGATGATCCAAGCATCAGTCGCATCTCAGGTTTTGTATCAGGGCGAATATCTAGAATAGAAAATTTGGGAATGGTCACATAGAGGTCAGTTTCAGACAACGACGTCATCCGATATGATACCCAAAGACCTTCTAGCTGAAAAACCAAACAAACGAGGCAGGTAAGTCATACCAGCCAATGCTAGAAAAAGATATATTGGCATATAATATGAATGTCACTACATATTAAAAAACAATTATTTATTTAATTACATATATAGTCAATCTCAAAATCCATTTGCATTTAAAAGACAAAATTACTCACTGCAATCTGAGCTAAAGGTGATGACTCCTGAATGCCGTTACACAACTCTAACAAAGCATGGTCGACCACAACACCCACTATAGTAACAGTACGAGATAGTAGCATTTGACTATTCGTGTTGACCTTGTCAACCAGAACCTTCATGGCATCCTTTGAATCAGATTTGCTGCCTCGAAAACTTGGAGGAAGCCTAGGCTCTTCACACAAGTTCATTAAACCACAATCCAGAATAACTTTGTATTCTTTGTCAGACATTACACCATGCAATAAACCTACCTGCTTAAAATATCGCCCATCAGTGTCAACTAAAGAATCATACTACACGTACATCCAAAAAATAAATGAATAATACTACAATATAAGATACCATGAAACTAACAAACCAGAAGCATTTAAAATGCACCATAAACCTAAATTTTAAAATAGGACATCTCTGCATTCTCATTCCTCCACCTTTGCCAGGCAGCCCAAAATACCAGTGTCATTCAAGTGGAATCACTCATATTCTGACTCTAGTGTTAGGCAGTCAAAGTAATTTAAATACTAAAAAATATTATCTTTATAATTCATTTATAATACTCATTAATGAGTATTATATTTGAGAAATAATTATATTATAGGTCATTAAAAAATGTGAAAAATTATGATTAATGCAATTCAGCATACAAACATATTGTTTGAATGAACTCACAAATATTTAATTTTTTTGACTAACTTAACTACATAATTATTTTCTATATCTTTGATTGCATGTATTATTAAATTTCCTTTTGTCTTTTGCTGATTTTTGTTTCAATTGTTGCTAAAGCAAATAAATTTGAGCAGGAATGCCATATTCCCAATCAGCTGTTTTTTTATATATAAATCTTAGAAAAATAACCATATAAATCATTAAGATCAGTGCGTTTCAGTGACATTACTTGAAAGAACCCAAATTAAAATCCTCCCTCCCCCCTTAATGTGAGCAAAAAAAATATAAATTCCCTTTTATACTAATAACTAGTCCAACACCTATAAAAAATTAATACTTATAAATGAATTTCATGTACCTCATTAAACACATGACAATAAATTAATATTTTATCATAAAAGAAAAACGTTTTTTTAATAATTAAATAAAAAAATTTTAAAAAATTACTATAAAAAAATAAAAAAAAATAAAAAAAAAAAACCTATTGTTTTGATGAATAGAAAAGAATACTAAAAATATTTAAACAAATAATTAAAAGTTTTGGTAAGGTGGAGGCTAAATAGAGACTAATCTATTTCCTTCTCAAGGAATGCACCACATGGCAAAACCTAAGGCTATTGCAGCTTAGAAGAGCAAAATTATTAGCTGGGAACTTAGGATAATATATAATAGATACCTTTTATTTTGAAGATTTATCAGCCAACGTATTTTTTTTATAGCTAAAATAAATTCATTAAAAAGCAATCACCTTTTATTTTGTATATCAAAAAAAAAAAAAAAAAAAAAAAAAAAAAAGGAAAAAAGAAAGAGAAGTGAGTTTAAGAAACTTCATTTCTCAGGAAAAACCAGCACAGGACCTTACACACTGGTTTCTCAACAAATAAGTCAAAAGAAATCCAAGACAAATCATAAATATGATAAATAAAATTATAATTAGAAACAAACAGCATCTATTGAGCATTTCACTGAAGACAAATACTGCAAGGGCAGCTATTGATGTTATGAAACATATCGCACCAAAAGTTCATATAAACTTACCACAACAAGAACAGACTTGGGTTTAAACTCATTGGAACCAATAGAACTGGGAGAAGTAAGCAAGCAAGCCAAATATATTTTAAATACCTCAAATACAAGTAAGATCTGGCTTGAAATGAGTCAAGGAATATATATCTAGAGCTATAAAGATATCTCAGACAACAAGGGAGATTAATTTTCCTCTATGACAGTATAACAATGTGCATGGTTATTGCCATTGCAGAAACTATTGAGCACAAAGAAACCACGAAAATTTTAACACACATTTTTCTACTATAGTATGAAAACAATCTCTGGAATTTCAAGCACAAAACTTACCTTCACTTCTAGAGAAAATGTTGGGACTTTTCTAAACACATCTCTCAAACTTCGGCGCACATAAACCTCAAATCCTTGGACTTCCCTTATCATTGGCTTACCTATACAGCCATCAATTCCTACAGACATGTTGATCCCCAAAACCTGCAACATTGTGCAGGTGTGAACAATAAGTAATTAAAATTGCAACACTCTAATTTTTTATTTATCTTTTCAAAATACCTACCTCGGCATGAAGAACATCAATATGGACAGCTGAAGGATCTTTCTCTGGGCTACCATGCCAACTAAATTCATTTGTCACATGCAGCTGGCCCAGGTCAAGTTGAATGAAACTGCACAAAATACCAAAAGATTACACTCAAGAACTAAAAACAACACACATTAAGCTTACAAAACATCCAGTCAAAGCAAGAAAATAAAAATTCTATTTGACCACAACCTTTAAAATCAAAAAAAAAAATGAGGAAATTATTACTATTATTATTTTTATATTTAAAAAGATAAAAAGAGGAGGACAAAAGGTTCCATAGCCATATAAATCCATGAGAAAGAGTTTAGTACCAGACTTTGTAGCCCTAATTTTAAAATAAAATAATATAAAATTCACAGCACAGTAAGAAGATGATTTGATTCAATTTCAAAAACCATGCTCCTTTTGAAAACTGAATGTGGTGATGGGCATAATCTTTTAGCCACAACTATGTTTATGTATGTGGTCTTTCAGCAAAATTAGACCTACAAGGGTGCAGTTTGACGAGAAATTGTATGAACTTTGGAATTTCATTGTTGGGTCAATAGAAAAGGATTTCAAGAAATCTTGGAGGAACTTGAGAGGACAGCTATGGAAATCCAAAATCTCACAAAGCAAAATTAGAAAGAGAATAAGGGGGTGTTTTCTATCCAAATATTCCACATAAAAAAGTAATGGTTGCCAACTCCGTCACTCCACTCCCATGATGACCCACCCACACCCACACCCCCACCCCCACCAACATTGCCACCATTATCCAAACACTACTACCATTTTTTCATTGTCAACACCACCATTACTAAGACCTCCACCATCATTGCCACCAACCATTAACATTACCAAAGGTCCAATGCTCCACAGCAAAAGCCACCATGTAGCCACCAGTACCACCACCATTACACAACGCAACACCAAAGCTACCACCATCTCCAATGCCATACCAACCTCACTGCCATCATTCATGACAGTCGCAGCCACACCACCAACACCCATCATGTAGGAACTTCCATCTATTAATACCAACACCACATATTCCAGCCACTGCCACCGTCAACATGGCCAAAACTGTACATAGATTGCCACTATGGCCACCACTAACTCATCACTTCCTCGTAGTTGCCTGCAATACCACCACCACCAAATAGTTATTGCCATTACCACCAATACCATTGCCATCACCACAACCACTACCACCTCTGCCAGCACCACACTCCATAAGAGCAAAACAACTAAATTACTTCAATTAACATAACTTTGGAATGAGTATACTCTTGTAATAAATACCCTTCCCTCTGAGATTCCCAGGTTCCAAATAAGTCATCCAAAAAACTACCTAGAACACAATCAAATCAGCATTATAAAAGAAGATGTAATGTGCAAATCTACGAACTCTTTGCTCTTTGAATTTCTTGGAATTATGATTATTGGAGTGTCAAGTGAAAGGTCCAGCTTTAGAGAAGCAGCTCCATCTATCTCATATTTCTGAATCAACCACTCAAAGTCACCAACTTTATCAGCAAGCTTAATTGCTTCTTCAGTGTGTGGGGTGGTAAGTTCCATAAAGTACGCTGTTATCTGCAGAAAGCATGTGTTCATTAAATTTTTCATACACTTAAATCAGAAAATATCAAAGAAAAAATGAAGATTAAGGAACAAATTTGCATAAGTACTTAAAAGAACCCAAGAGAAAATTAAACAAGGTCAAGAATGGTTAACACAGCTTAACATGTAAATGATAATAAAATTGTTAGAATATTGGTTAAGTGATAAAATTCACCCTTGCCAATCAGCTTAAACTTTTGGGAGTAGTGGTAACCTATCATGGTATCAAAACAAGTGGTTCTAAGTTTGAACCTTATCTCCACTCAACCTCTCATTTATTAGTTAAAAAATACCATGTGTTGGGCCCCACTTATTGAGGTGGAGTGTTAAGTGATTAAATTCACTACTTCCTATTAGTTTTAAGCTTTTAAGACTAGTGGTAATTTATCAAAAACCATGCTAACTCAACTCAAATAATCACAAGTAGTTTTGAAACCTACCTCTTGAACAAACCTATAGAGAAAC
The DNA here is from genome assembly GCF_932294415.1 of Quercus robur. Classification (NCBI taxonomy): domain Eukaryota; kingdom Viridiplantae; phylum Streptophyta; class Magnoliopsida; order Fagales; family Fagaceae; genus Quercus; species Quercus robur. Next base: position 42,343,748 of record NC_065539.1, on the reverse strand, counting down.
ACAATGCGAACAGCAGAAAGTCGACCACTCAAGCTGTAATCATATCCTTCGTAATCATCATCTTCAGCACAATAAGATTTGAATTGGAACTAGAAAAGAAAGTGAAAAGAATAAGTGTCCAACACAATTAAAAGGAATATAAACATAAAAGAAGAAAACAAAATGAAATCTGCAATGCATTAGTTTCTCATCGAAGAGAGGATAATGTACCTTGATAAGAGATTCAACTCCTGGATTACGTATATCACAAAGCCAACCCCAAAAATTATCCGTTCCAAGAGACATATCACGGAGTCTAAGATTTCCTAATGTGCCTTCAATGTTAAGAGAACTTGGGTGGACCTTTAAAAAAAAAACCAAAAACAAATTACTCATGTCAGAAGAATAAAATATAAAAGATAACAGAGATCTAAAAAAGATCTAACCTTGAACAACATATGAAATTTTAATTCAGTAATGGAGAAAAAATGAAAGAATAGGAAGAAAAAACAGTGGGGCCACACTCATATTAACATCAAACAGTAATAAAACTCACAAAAATAATTCATGTAACAATTCTTTTTTATGGGCAAGCTACACACACACCCGATGGGTCTTGAACCCACCCTCTGCCAAGCACTTACAAGGAAGGATGTGCCAGTTGAGCTATTGCTCACGAGCAATTTATGTTAACAATATTGAAACAGAATAAGTTAAAGGCTGAAAGAAGTTGCTGATAACAAGATTTGCATCACCTTAATATCCAACAGGAAACTTTCTTGCACAAACATGGCAAGCTGGGAACCGTCCTCCTTGTTAAGATACACAGCAACACTGTCAACATTCATGCCTAAGAAAAATACTACACGACCTTTACCAAAACCCAGCAGCCCTTTAACATGGCCACTATCTTCAGTCTTCTCTTTGTTCATCAAAGGTTTATCTTCTGAAGTTTTTGTCATGTCTGTACTACTTGCCGCATAACTCACAGAGCTTATATCCAAGCCAAAACCTATTAAAGCAACAAGAGTGGGTCTGTTGCAAAAGAATTCTAGTTTGGACATGCGAACACTCATCTGAAAAATTTTCAATTGAAAATATTAGCATGGCAAACCAATATTGATTTTATACATGTACACTCAAAGTCCAAGATGCTCATCTTAAGTACCTGTGTATCTACACCATCATAATCAGGTGAAACAGAACTCCTTGTAGAAAAGGTAACAGATACAAAATCTGAATTATCACTGCCTTCTGCCTCATAAAAGATCTCGCCAAAAGTGCCCTTTCCTTTTCCCAGATCTTTTTCATGAGAAAAGTCTTCAGAAGACTCAAACCCAGTAGGTTCACTGATGTCCCCCATCACTCCACAATGAGCCATATCCATTATTTGCGAATAAATACCTGTATCTGATAAAGACATAAACTCTGGCAAAGCATCCTTGAATATATCATCGTCCTCAGGAAGCATAATAGACATCTCCTTCGCAAGAGGATCAAATATGCCAGGGGAAGCAGATGATTTCTCATTCTTCTGCACAGAGCAAGCTAAATACTGTGGGCTCAAAGAGAGACGACCTTGAAGCTCATCTATAATCTTTAAGGAGTGCAGCTTCATCTTGACTCTTAAGTCACCTTCCCGACGAATTAGGTGAACCTATAAAACAAAATGGCCAAATGTTTAATGGAAAAACTACACATGAAGAATGAATGAAGATCCAGCTGCAGATATTTGATTGAACTAAGAAATTTTACTAGAGGAATAGCTAAATGATAAGCAACATAGAAAATCCAGTTGTAGACATCACATATACAGCTAATATATGTTTTCAGAGCTATCTAAACGGAGACTAGCATGCAAGAGGCAGTATCTGATGTAACATGTGAATGTAACCTCTCTTTCACACAGAAGTGGGATCCAAGAATATGGGTCCCGCAAATTTGAGTCCATACATTTATGAAAGGGGGGTTACATACACCCAATGCATAAGCTAATTTCTGTGCATGCACGTGCTGAAAGTACAGATAAAAATCTCAACACAAAAATACCAACAAAGGATTTTGCATATTCTCATACAACCCAAAACAATCGAGCAAAAACTGATTGGTTATTCCCTATGATGACAGGGCAAGTCTATGACAGGGAGCCCAATCTCAATCCCATTACAAAGAGAACTCTCTCCAAAAATATGTCATAGCCAATGCACTGAGGCAGAGACAAATTAATTTGAAAAAAATTGTGATATTCAATATTGTGCATGTCCCGAAGTAAGAATACCTGCATCTGTCATATAAGACTAGCTTGAGTTCAAAGAGGGAAGCTTGTGTTGAGGAATCAAGTCCCTCTTTTCCTATTAAACTTCCATATAGGACGGGGCTTTTCTGTTCTTTTTTCATTATTGTTACTTAGCTTCAAGGAAGCACGGATACGGACACGACAAGATACGGGACACGGTGACATGGCATTTCTAGAAAAACTAGAACATAACAAGGTGGGGATATGGAAACTAATTAAGTAATTAATATATTTTAGGTGTATTTTCTACATTTTAACCATATTTTATGTTTATTATTTCAAGTTTAAGAAATAAGTAAAGCCATAAAAATGTTTGAAATATACCTAAATTAATTTAAAAGTAATAATTGATAATAAAAAAGTATATTGATACAGTTATCATGAATTCCTTTTCTTAATAAACTTTTATTTTGTTTAAGTTCTAATAAGACAAAAACTTGTACATGGTTAATTTGTCAAATCTTTTTTTTTTTTTTTTTTGATGTGTTAATTTATCAAATCTAATACTATATATAAAAGTAGAAGCCTTGCCCTACAATTAAGGCTGTTCTGCCACGTAGAAAAAAAATCCCAGCTAAAAATCCGCCACGCTTACAATTAAAAAGCGAAACATTATACTGTTTCAGCAACACTAAAATACCGTTTAATATCCTCCTAATAAAAAAAGAAAACTAACTGGTTAAAACTTAAAATACGTCCAGAAGGCTTGATAAAGAGATAGAGAAAGATCAAAGTTCGTCGGAACTAAACACAAACCAGGAAAATAAAGTTCACTCCATCGTTTCAATATTCATTCTAACTGCAACAGTGCCCATCTCTTCTCTGCAATTATTAGGAAGGTAAGTATACTCTTTTCCAATTCAACTACTGTTTCTTGATTTTTCTGGAACTTTCAGTAACGGTAACAGTAGATAGTAAATACCATACCAGTAAACATACAAAAACTCAAAACTGGGTGAAAGAACTGAAAATGGGATGAGCTCTTTGCAGCCATACCCATCCAGGAGAGAAAAACATCACCAAAGCTGGCCGAGAGAGACAACCGCCAAGAAGCAATAAGCAGTGGCCAATTAATGCACTGATATGAGGTGGGAGAGTTCCACATACTTGATCAAGTGATGGAGAGAGAGATCTGAAAAACTAGGTGATTTTCTTTTTTTAATTCTAATTATCTAAGTGTCGCAACTGTGTTCCTGCCGTGTTGCGACCATGTCGAAAATCAATACATAATATATCAACAACAACAACAAGCCCTAATTCTAATATATAGCTTAGTTAGGATCAGCCACATGTATTATATATGGCCAACTGCGTGTCGGTACTCCAACACATCAAGGTTTTTGCCACATTCGTGCTTGCCAGCTTAGCTTGCAAAACAATGTCACTATTGTCTAGTATGACTTCCACCATTTTTTAAAGCAGGAAAATACATATTCAGTTAAACAAAAGAATATAACTAACTAAATATGATTGCTGCTCTCTTCATAAAGATTAAAATGCAGAGCTTAGAAACAGGGGAGCACTCCAACTACAATATATTTAAAATAGACACAAAAAGAATGGGAGTTTTCCTGGATCCAGTTTAGCAAATTTACTCTTCTTGAAAACTATTAAATTACTGCTTGTCCCAAAAGCTTAAGCTGATAAGAAATGATGAATTTAATCATTTAATCATAATTCTAACACTCCCCAAAATGTGTGGGCCTAAAATCTCCCTTAATAAGTGGGGCCCCACACATGGGACTTTTAATATTTTTAAAAAGGAGGAAGAGTGGAGAGAGAGATGGAACTTAGGTTCTCCCGGCTTTGATACCATGTTAAATTACTAATTGTCCCAAAACTGAAACTGTTAGGAAATGATAAATTTAATATTTTTCACGGGTCACTTCAGCCAAATTATGTTACATAAGTGAGAAGAGCCACAGAGCCACAGAGCCACATTTTACTTCAATTAAAATTCACAACCAGGAACGGAAGGTACCATAATAGAAAACAAAGTAGCTTATACAAACCTTTCCCCCACCAGCAAGAACCTCAAGAATTAGAGTCTCATCAAGTTTCTTATCAACGTCATCTCCAATCTGGATGATTATATTAGAAACCAAATTGCACAATCAGTAAGCCTTAAAAAACAAAAAGAACTAGGAAAAATAAGTAACAACAACAAAGCCTTAGTCCCAAATTTTTTGGACTCGGTTATAGATCCTCAATAAATTAGTCAAGGTTGGCAAGTAGGGGGTGCCCCAACAAGTATTTGTAGTGGAGTAATTAATAATAGAATGACTAAATTTTATGTTGGTTGTCAAGCCACTGCAATCCACCATTTATTGGGCTAGGGAGTAGCTGTGAACAAAATATATGACACTAAGCACAAGCAAAGGCGGATGTCCCAAAGTTACTAATGACAAGACAACTTTTAAATCTGTAACATTATAAATAAATGCACCCCATCTGACCTTTCCATATATAAATAACTTTGATTCCAACAATGCCCCATTAATGACAAGGTCAGCTGTTTTCAAATTTGTGGTTTGAGGTTCACCAAACTCAGCTACACGATCATTTTCTCCAAGTACATCTACTGATGGAGGTGCCTACATGCAGCATATATACAAATTAACTTTTCCAGTAATAAGAGACAAGAAGATGAATAATTCAAAGATTAATTTAAAAAAAAAAAAGATTTAGACCATACAGATGCTTGATATGTGGCCAGTATTAGTCCTTTCAACCAAGTGGTCTTTTCCTCCTCATCACGAAACTCTACAATCAATGTACTAGAAGATTCTAAAGCCTGGAAAATATATATTTAAAATAAGTTTTTCTTATGCATAGAAGAAAACAAATTCCATGCACACAAATAAAGCATATAGTAGATATAATGATATGTTTTCTCCCCCAACACATTAAGCATTTCACCACACAACGTAAGAAAGCATGCAAAAATTTCAGGACATTGCATATTGAAAAATTGCTAACATTAACTTTCCAAATAAAGTAAATATCCCTCAGAAGCAAAAACTACGTAATTGAAATCTCTCATTAAGTCAAATTAACCAAAATCAGCATCAACTATTGGCCTCCACATAATTGTATTAGTTTTACCCAAGTACGTCGACAAGGAAATAGTGTCGCTCGTGCTTTGGCTAGATGGGCAATTAAGACGCCTAATTTAACTATCTGGATGGAAGATGTACCACCAAACATTCATCATGTTGTTCAGGCTGATTCAGCCTCTTTTGATTAATTAAATGAGTAAGTTTCATTCTCAAAAAAAAAAACAGTTGGCCTCCACAAAATTCAATGCTACTAAAATAGAAAAGTTTAGTGAATATTCGGAAATGAAAGAGAAACATTTGCTAAGAATATTTTATCAGCTGGAGTTGATAGGGGCTTTTCTTCATCAGCTGCAGTCTCATATTCCTCGTAATGAGGATGGAGATTGAGTGAGGTGGATGTTGAAGAAGAATGGAGATTTTGATATTCACCCTTTTTATAATGCTCTGAGAGAATCTTTTTCTGTCATTTTCTCTTGGAAAGGAGTTTGGGCGTGAAAGCCCCATGAAGGGTTTCCTTCTTTGTTTGGACAGGGGGAGAAGATTCGCACAGATGAAAATCTTAGGAGAAGAGGTTTTATAATAGCAGATTGGTGTTGCATGTGCCAGTGTAACAGGGAGGATGTTGACCATCTCTTGATTCATTGTGAGGAAACCTCCCAATTATGGAGTTTTTTTTTTTTAGATCTTTTGGAGTCTCTTGGATCTAACCTAAGAGAGTGCTTGATCTTTTGACTAGATGGAGGAATTGGTTGGGAAGCATTCATAAAATATTTGGAACATGGTACCGCTATGTGTGATGTGGGTTATTTAGAGGGAGTGCAATAAGCGTGTGATAAGGATTTGAAGTATTCAGGGGACCAGCTCATTGCATTGGTTGTGGGCACTCTATTTGATTGGTCTCGTGCTTGATGACTTACTTCTAGTGATTCCATTCCGATGTTCATAGACACTCTTTTCTCCTATACATAATTTATTTTTCTTCTTGTTTGTACATATTTCTTTTGGCTATTTCATCCTTTTGCATGAAGTAGTCCTCTCTTTTCAATAAATTTCATTTATATATATATATATATATATTAGGGGAAAAAAAACATTTGAATATGCAAAGGTGTATGTGTGTGTAATTACCAATTGAAACAGACCGTACTGTTAGTTTTAGTAGTAAGGCATGTACATCAACAACAACAACAACCAAGGCTAAGTCCAAAGTTATTAAGGTAAGCTATGAATCCTCAACAGATTAGTCAAGATCAGCCACATGCATTCTTTTCCGCACTTTATTTTATTTGGGATCATACTTTCTATAACTTCCTTAATTGACATGGGAAGAATTAAAAACAACCCCCTCTTAGACTACCAAATAAAAACTACTGAAAGGAAATAATTATTGTAATCCACATGAAAGAAACAACAAACCACAAACAATATATTACTTTAAAAGAACTAAACTTACCTTCTGAATGTCCATCCCCCTGAAACTCACAGCAAGACAAAATGAAGAACCACCAACACTTGCTGGAGGAACCTCATGCACTTGTCTGCCAGCCATACTGCAATATCCAAATAATTTGAGTATAAAAGAACCTAAATATTGTGATTATTAAATCACTGAGAGCCTAGAAGATTAAATATCCAAGAAATACACGGAAGGAGAAGAGGAAAAGGAAAACCTTGTGCATCGCTGGTAGCTCTGGGACTTTTCTGACTCCAAAACATAAAGATATAAACCTGACAACACAAGGAAACATGGCTGCCAAGTAGCCACAGAATTTCCAATCCCCTGAAATAAGAAATTCATATTAGGAAAGATTAAAAATTTTTTTTTTTTTTTTTTGGGGAGAAACAGGAAAGATTAAAATTAGATACATAAGTACAGTGAACAGCCTGCAAGCTTATTTCCCTTGGAATTAAGAATGCACCTTCCAGAATAGGATTCTAGCATCATTAGCAATATCTGCAGGACTCCAAGGAGCAAGTTCTGCTTGGAAATAATCAACAGTAGACTGACCACGGGCTTCCACTGTACCATATAATATGTTTAACAATTCCATGAGTCTGCTATACCTTGCTGGTGAAAAGTGAATGCCAAGGTTTGGCACTTGAATAGAAATGCACGTTGATGGGTACCTAGGATGAGGTACTTTGATCTTCAATAAACAGTTGCACAAGTGCAATTAGCAAAAATTTCATTACTGGCAAAAACCAAAGTAACACATGTATCAAGCAGCATAAACAAATTATGTGATCATCATAGAAAAAACAAACCTGGTCAACAAGTACTACCATTCCACACCTATCAACTAGAGAACAGAAATTCTCAACTTTTTCTGTCGTAGAAGATACTATTCGCTGACTATTGTAATTTTGTGCGCCTAAAGCACAGTTCTGACAGTTAGAACTAGAATCTGTAAAGAAAGCAGAAATATCTCTTCCAGATATTAAAAAACGAGAATATAGATTCTGCCTCTGGTCATCCAACTGACATTCCTGCAATAATGACTGATCATTTCAGCCAAACCAAACACACATAGAGCAATCGAAAAATTCATAACTCAAGTTGCATACCATGGTGTGCAATGTGAAATGACCAAAATCCAAAAGAAAATGGCTATCACATGTGGAGGAGCCACAAGTTTTGATAGGAATTCTAACTTTAGGGGCATCAAAATCAATGTCAAGAGCAAACCTGAAACACAAATCAGAAATAGAAATGGAATGAATGGATAATTACTAATTCCATTAGAGAGAAATAAAGCACACCAATAAAATGACATGATAAACCGAAAGGCGACAGAATATAGACTTCGACAGGGTAGAAATGAGACACATATCCGACACCAATTAGTTGGAGTTAGGGCTTAGTCAAATTAAATTGAGTGTATAACTACTGATAAAACAAATCACATAAAAAAAATTATAAGAAAGTAAGTTCAAACGATTGATGTGTGCAAGAATTAAATAACCAAATAAATGAACAGAGAAAAAACATTAAGAAAGAAAATTGAGAACGTGTTAACCTGCTCTGTTCTTCTAATACCATATGAAATTGCTCCTGTGCTCTACGAGTAACTTTCTCGATCTTCATCTGCATTTGGCATTGAATAATAGAAGATTAGTTTGACAAAACTTCAGTGCCATATAAAATATTTTGACATACATATTAACATTATTACCTGCAAAACAGTTGCAGTTTCCCAAGCAACAGTAGGACTAACTGCATTACTTCTCTTCAGAAACTCTAGAAAGCGATCACAACTTTCCATCAAAAGCTGCAAAACAGAAGGATTTAGGAAGCTTCATACAATGCAGGAAGCAAAATGGTGGGGGGAAGGACAGGAGAAGGAGAAAAATGTACAAGTAGTTCGCACACATTGCTGCATTGCCCTATTGCTTCAGATCTGTGGTCCATGGTTTTGGGTTTGTTTGGAGTTCATTGGGCGATGCCAAAATCTGTTGTTGAATTATTTGCATGCTGGCAAGGTTGGTTTGGTTGTCATCAGGATGGTTGTGTTTGGATAATTATCCCCCATTGTTTGAGGTGGTGCATTTGGATGGAAAGAAATAACAGGATTTTGGAAGATACAAAGGGAACTATGCCGGATCTCAAGTTATTACTCTTTAGAACTTTATTGTACTGGCTGTCAGCTCTGAAGATTCTTTCTTTATCTTCTGTTGTTGATTTACTAGATTCATGTATTTTTGTAACTTATTGTTTGCCCCAATATACTTTCTGCATACTTGGGTGACTTTTTTATATCAATAAATCTTTATTACCTATCCAAAAAAAAAAAAAAAAAAAGCACCTTAAAAGACTATGAGTAGCGATTACCACTAGTCCCAAAAGGCTTAAAATAATAGGAAATTATAAATTTAATCACTTAACTATTATTCACACTTCCACTCACATGCGGGCTTCAGACTACCTTAATAAGTGGAACCTAAAACATGAAATTTTGAACTTTTAAATAGGGGTAAAGTGGAGACAATGTTCAAACTTAAGATCACCTGTTCTAATACCAAGATAAATTACATAGTCCCAAAAGCTTAACCTTATAGAAAATTGTGAATTTAATCACTTATTAAAATTCTGATAAGTAATCTACAAAAGAAGATAGAGAGATACAACATCAATCATATATACAGCAGGCAAGGAAAATTAACTTTTGGCTACCCAACTATGGTACCATCAAACTAAAAGGAAACAATTGGAAAGGTTAGAGAAAATGTGGATGGCTTTCCATCTTTGTGGATTTAGTCAGGAAAAAGTTCTTTTGCAAGTGCAATTCATAATGAACCTCATATAGTAATTTTCTGGAGTGAGACCCAATACCAAGCATATTCTTAAAGTTGAAAACACAAGCTAGGGTGTATCAAAAAGGCATCTTAAGCAGAGTAAGTAACGACTCCTATATGTATGTTGTTGAAAGCACACATCACTCTCAGTCCCTCTGTCCACAACTACAACTAAGAAATTACCGTAACGTGGCAGGGAGAAATTTTAGCTGAAAGCCTCCAATCAACATTCTCCCCAACTGGTGAGTGTACAAAACTAGCAGCTAATGCATTCACTTTCTGCTCATTACAGACACTCTGCATAATAAATGACAAAAACAATTACAAATAGTACTACAGCACAATTCATAAATTGAAAATAGAGCATCAACTGTATCTCCAGCAAACATAAGAATAAACACCCACCTAATAAAATTAGAAAATGTAGTAAAGTACAATAAATTTGGAAAACAAACATTCAAAATTAGTTCAATTTGTTAAATTTACAAACAAAAATCTATTCTGGAACTCACTCAAATTTTTCAAAATTCCGTCACAATCTAAAACATTTATATTGCATTTGCAACTTAATACCTTCCTTCCATCAAAACCTTGTAATAAAAGGAAACAAACCTGTGCAAGTGAACCTTCAGGCGCCGATAATCCATAGAATCTCAACAACACATCACAGTGAGTACTGCGATGCTTAAACTTGGTAGACACATGAAGTTGTTCAAATCTACCACAAACAATCTCAGTCTGATTTATATTGATGATCCTGGCAGCAGCCTGACCAATTGATACAGTTACCAAAAATTGAATCATATTCTGCATGTCCTTTCCTGAATGTGATGTCAACTCGTCATCCGGCTGATGACTCAGTAAATTATTTATTGCCTGCCATTCCTCTTTAGTTAGTCTTTCCTCTGTTAGCTGTGATCCCTCGGAAGCATCCCCAACAGAGTCATCCTCGGCTTCTGCATGCCTAAGATATAAAGGAAACAAAAATAAATTCCCATGAACACACAAACACAAGCTACAAGCAGAAGTTTCAGAGAAGCCACAGATAAGCAAGAAATTAGGAACGGCTAATAACCAAAGAGACAAAGACAGGGCAACATAATTTATTTCCAAGAAAAGGTAGCAAGATAAGATTCCCCACAAACCATCTAAATGAAAGCCAGCTTCTCTTTTTAAGCCTCCTCTGTTCAGCTGCTTCCTTAGATTTCACAGATTCGACCTTGGCGTGTGCAAGTAACCTACATTATACATGCACTAATCACAAATTAGGACAGATTCTGATAAATTACCTATTGTCCCAAAATCTTAAATTATTAGAAAATGGTAAATTTAATCACTTAACCATAATTCTACACTCCCCTCATGTGTGGGCCTAAACTCCCCATTAATAACTAGGGCCCAACACATGAGATTTTTGACATTTTAAATGGGAGGTAGAGTGAAAACAAGGATCAAACTTAGGACTCCTTGCTTTGATACCATGATAAATTACCGATTGTTACTCAAAAAAAAATACCGATTATTTCAAAAGTTTAAGCGGTCAGGAAATGGTGAATACTTAACCATAATTCTAACAAATTCAAAGACTATATTCTCTATTTAGGTAACAAATTTTTATCAAAAAGGAAAAAAGATCATTTGACTAAAAGAAAATTAAGCAGTAACTAAAGAAGATTAAAAAAAAAAACCTCAAAAGTTCCGAAGAACACTAATTTGCGTACCTCCATAAAAGAATTACTTTGGAATCAAGGTCTTTCTCAATTTCTCTAATTTCTGCACTGTTAACATTTGGCATATGTTGCAGTGAAACAGCATACAACTGAACATAACGACGACGAAGATGACAGAAATGCTGAATTCGGTCCCATGAGAATCGGTAACTGAGTTCGGAAACAGGTGTAAAGTCAGATTCAACTTTAAAAGTGACTCTTCAAAGAGCAAACTTCAAAACACAGGGCATAGCCAATATAGATGTGAAAATATGAACCACATTTTCCAAATTATAGGACATTTTTCTATTATCTATAAGTTTTCTCATTATTGATTTAACAGATATTTAAAGAATAACACATATATTACCACAATTTCTTCTGCTGCAGGCCAGCTTGAGCAGCATACCACCACCACAAATGAGGGCCCTCTGAAACTGGCACAACAGGTCTTAAGTGAGAAACTTCAACATATGCTTTGTATCTTGACACAACCTCCAGTAGTCTTATCCAATCATGATATTGCGCCTATGCAAGGAGAAAAAAAACTCTTAACAAGTTGATTCAGGAATGCCATTTGCATGCCAAGAAAGTACCAAAAAGGAAGAAATTTGCAATCCATTTTCTCTTATAAAATTGGGCAAAAATTATTGAAGGAAGACAACCTCTGTAATTGTTAAAGAGACATCACTTAGGACAAGAGAAGCCTTCTCAAACGGAACCTCTGGATCAGTTCTTTCTTGATTCCCAAGGCGATGATATTTTAGGACTCCATTAATAGGTGACACCACATAGTTACGATTCATTGCCCACTTAGACACCTTTCCATGGTCAGCAGCTGGTTCATTTATACCATCTTCAAATATCTAGTTAAACATCAAACCAAAGAGGTGAACGGAACAAAAAATAACACAAAATGTCTGATTTTACCATGTTACCAAAAGCAAATGCAGTTAATTATTAAAGTACATGGGCTGGTACTTCGATAGTACTGGGAACAAACCTCGATCCACTCTTTTGGACTGAGATCCTCCCATCTCTTGTCTATGTCCCAAGGAAGCCTATCTGAATCATGATACATAGCAAGTCTCTCAAGTTGCAACGACTGTAAGAAGAATAATATGCATTAGTGCAAATACTTTGGTACTAACTTTGGTCATGCATTAACCCAAAAATAACAAGAAAGAAGATCATCCAGAGAGCCTCCATCAACACACAACATACAAACTCTGATAATTTCCCTCTAATAATTTCAAAAGCTTAGTTCCTTAACTACACACAAAAATGTAATCCTAAATCGTGATTCATCATTCACAGGATATAGATGCATCTAGATTTCCTTTGCAAATTCGCCTATGCAATAATTACTTTATGGGGTCCACATGTAAGGGCCAATTGAAGTAAAATTCATATGGTTTTATTAACAGTCTAAGTATGAGTCTTTAGGGTTAAAACAGTTTTTTATTTGGGTTCTTATTTTATTAGTTATGGTCAATTTTATATTCAGGAGAAAATCTGTAATTTCAGCAATTCCCAAGAATTAGTAGTCTTTTTGTAATTTAGTTGAATTAAGAATCTTCTTGGAGATCCTAAATATCTTAGGTTTTATTTTCTTTGGGTCCAAGTTAGTCTTTTATTAGGTTTTACTTTACTAGTCAAACTAGGAGTCCTGGTTCTAGTAGGAGCCCTAATACTACTAGTACAAGAAAGAGTCTTTTACATAAATTGTGCTCAATGTATTCACATAGAGGCAAGTTGGCCTTTGTGAGTTCTTTTCTCCCTTTCTTCTTCTAGGGTACAATTCCAACAGCCCCAAAAACACCATAAAAACCTCTCTTTTCTTCTTCCTTACAACCCCAAATCAACCCCTTTCTATTACCTATCAAAACCCTAAATCTCCACATACTTTTCCTACCAAATAGCCAAACTCATCAAATTGCCTTCTAATTCCTATGACACCCAATTACCCCTTCTTAAACAATTCTAAACCTAGATCTACAAGTTCTCCTAACCCTAAGCCCATCACAAACACACCTAGACATCTTCCGCAATTTGTCCTACGTCATCCCAAGCGTACAAGCTCCTTGGCGGAATTTGATCTATGTGTGCTAAAATAGCAACAAAAATTACTAATCTTTTTTTTAAAAGTAAAAATTTTATTAAAGAAAAATAAACAAGTATGCAGGTAGTATACTAGATGCAAATACAAACTACGATTCAAAAGAACAATAATCAATAAACTCCATCATATTTGACAAAGAAAACTTCCCTGAGGCCAGTAACCATTGGAACAATGTCCTCATAAAATATATCTTTCTCCATTTGTTTATATTTTCAAGTGTTTGTTTGCAGGTAAAATTAAAGTGTGATCAAAGTTGTAAAATATTTTCAGTTGACTGAAAATCCTTTAAAAAAAGTTGTAAAACCTTTTACCTTAAGAATTTGGTAAAACATTTTACAAAAATAAACAGTGGCTTCCCTCATCCCATCTAGTGAGTAGGTCACCAATCTAGTGGGTTGGGCAACTGGTGTCGGCTGTCCTGTGTCTGAAACCATTGTTCCAACAATAGGTACTGGAGATCTGATAAACCGAAGCTGCCATTCCAGCAACCAATTCTGGCGGTCCGATCACCAGATCTCCGACACCAGCAACTCCAGTGGCTGAGCCACCAGCTTTGGTGGTTTGCTTAAAAAATTTTACTTGTCGTACCAAACACCTAAAAAAAATTTACATGTAAAATCTTTTACTTCAAAACAAATGGAGCGTTCATGTCTATAGTTTACCTCTCACACCCATCAAAATTCCTTGCATTTCTCTCCCTCCAAATACACCACATCAAACAAAGAAGAATGGCCTTCCAAATCTCCTTATTGCAATGTCACCCAAAATGGCCATGCCAACTCACTAGTAAATCAACAACCCCCCCCAGGCATACCCCAAAAAGAGCAAAGACCATATCCCGTAACTTCTTGGCAATGAGGCAGTGCAATAACAAATGATCCACTGTCACTCCATAACCCTTACACATGCAACAATAATCACTAGAATAATATTACATTCTCATGTTTTCTACTGTTGTTAAAATTTTCGCAAATGAAGCTGCACAAAGAAAGAGTGCTACTTTTGTTGGTGCCACAGTCATCAGATGTTTTTCCAAGGAAACAACTCATCACCCTTAGGAGCGAACGATCTATAATAAGTTTGGACCTCAAAACCCTTTCAAATAGCCAGCCTCCAGCATAGCCTATCATCTCCACAGCCTCACACTTCTATAGAATACAATAACTCTAAAAACAGTGAAAATTACTCCAACTCCCAATCCTTGAGCCATTGTGTAATCTCATATGATCCGCCACTAATGTATTCTCTTTTTTTTTTTTTTTTCATGAAAATTACTAATCTTAGTTATTTGTGGGTTTATTTTCATGGAATCTATAACATATTCATATCATTTTCCTTTCAAGATATGCAATATCTCTGTACCATATTAAATCATCATGTATCCATGACATATTCACGTCATCATCATTTTAAGATATAATATATCTATGTATCATGTTACAACATATCCATGATATAGAAACTGCTTGTAATTAATAATTGAAGTCAATAATGTCACTTAAACAAGAAGACTCATTAAAATGAATTTTCTCATCCCCACCCCTATCCACCTATAAAGGAGGGAAATAAATATATAAAAAAATCTTCATTTTGATTCTTTTTTTATTCTTTTCTAAAGAAAGAAATTCTTTCTTCACACTTATCAAAAAAAAAAAAAAAATCATTGATGACATCAGCAAGGGGATCATGGCTCAACACAGTTTACCCAAACAATTGAGCCACAAAAATTAATCCTACTTTTAATTGATGACAGCAACGAGGGATAAAGGTTCAATATGTTTAACAAACAATAAGCTTTGAGGGGAGTGGGGAATAGGGATCCTCTAATAAGTAAATGTAACTCAACCCCATACAAGATTGAACCCGTGACCTCACCCTCTGCCCATTACCTATAGAGAATGGAAATGCAATTTAGTCTAAAGACCATCTCATAAGATTACTTAAGTGTGGGATCGGTTCTTTTTCTAATTCTTTTCGAAATCTTATAAAACTTTTTTATGGCACATTTGGTAACGTTATAATAGACCATGTAATGGAATAGCTATTCCTTAGGAATAACCATTCAGTTTTTTGGTTGTCTTTTTATTACAAGGAATAGCAATTCCTAAGGAATGACTACTCTTTAAAATGTAGACTAACAATTCCTATTTTAGAGAAGATGGAGCAAAGACTAGCAGGTTGGAAGAGATTGTATTTATCTAAGGGGGGTAAGCTAACTCTTATTAAAAGTACTCTCTCCTCCTTACCTACTTATTTCCTTTCCATTCTTCCTATACCTAGTAAGGTTGCTAATCGCATGGAGAAATTACAGAGAGATTTTCTTTGGAGTGGTAGTAGTGGTGATTCTAAATTACACCCAGTGAATTGGGCTAAGATTTGTAAGCCAATGCAGGTTGGGGGGTTTGGGGATAAGACAATTGTGAAGCTTTAACTCTGCCTTGTGGGTAAGTGGTTGTGGAGGTATGGTTTAGAGACAGATGCATTATGGAGGGGGGTTATAGAGGCGAAATATGGAAATGCTTGGGGTGGTTGATGCACGAAAAAGGTGACAAATGCTTATGGTGTTAGCCTCTGGAGGTTTATTAGAGGTGGCTGACTTAATTTCTCTAAGCTCCTACGGTATGATGTGGGTGATGGTACTAGAGTGAAGTTTTGACAGCATGTGTGGTGTGGGGATTGTACCCTCAAAAAGGCCTTTCCATATCTTTTTTGTGTTAGTAGGGCAAGGGACTCTTTAGTGGCGGAGGTTATGTGTTGGTTTGGTGGGAGGATGCATTGTAATTTTCAATTTTGTCATCCACTGCAGGATTGGGAGAAAGATTCTTTTGATCGAATTATGGACATTATTTACTCTTCAAAAGTGCAGGGGGTTGGCCTTGACAAGGTTTGGTGGAAGCCAGCAAAGAATAAAGGTTTGGTGCAATTTATAAATTTATGTTGAAAATGATTTTATTTTAGACTAAAATGTTTTTTATTTAAAGATTACTAAACACAATTTTTTTTAGACTTGTTTATGCTTTATTATTTTCTATTAACTTTTTTTTTTATAGATAATAAGAGTTTTATTGATGAAAAAGAACAATGTGTTTACGATTGTAAACACACTGCCCTTGAAACAGATATAGTCAAATCATAAGGAAAGACTAATAGAGTTACGGAAATCAGACAAGGCACTACAATGCGTAAGCCCCCAAATACGAGACCACTCAAACAAAGTCCTAACAAGCAAGGTCTTCAACTTATCTATAGAACTCTCAACGTCCTCAAAAATTCGGGTATTGCGTTCCTTCCATACTAACCACATAAGGCAAGCTGGTACCAAATTCCAAACCTTTGAAGAGTAAGTTCCCAACCAATTCCTCCAAGCAAAAAGAAGAGAAACAATAGTGATCCGGCATCACCCACTGAACCCCAAACATACTAAGGACCTCACTCCACAAAGCAGATGCAAACTTACAATGGATCAAAAGGTGATCCACAGTCTCCTCATCACACCTACATAAACAACACCAATTGACAAGGGGCAAGGTCTTCTTAACTAGATTATCAATAGTAAGAATCCCACCCCTAGCAGCAGTCCATAAAAAGAAAGAGACCCTTTTAGGTACCTTTACACACCAAATGCTCTGCCAAGGGAAAGAAACAGAAGGGGCTTTCAATAAAGCAATATAAAAGGATCGCACATCAAAAACACCATTACGATTCAATTGCCAGATCAAAATGTCCTCCCCCTCCCCACTAGGAATCCTGGCAGAAACATGCCCATAGAAAGAATAAAACCTCCTCAACTCCCCTTCATTAAAATTACGACGGAAACGGAAGTTCCAACTCCTACCTCCCCCGTCTGGTGCAAAGATTAACATGTCAGAAATCAGAGCTTCCTTAACCACAGCACATGCAAACAATTCTGGGTATAATTCCTTCAAAGGAGTAGGACCGCTCCAAGGGTCGTGCCAAAACCGAATACGATTGCCCTCTCCTGCTTCATACATCACATGACTAAAAAAATTGCCTGCACCTTTCCTGATATTCTTCCATAACCCACAACCATGAGTCCCTCTCACAAGTCTAGTGCACCAACCTCCACTATCCTCTCCATATTTGGTGGCTATTACCTGACGCCATAAATGAGTAACTTCCTTCCCAAATCGCCAAAGCCATTTCCCAAGTAGAGCTTGATTGAAAAGCCCAATCTTCCGAATCCCCAAACCCCCTATCTCCACCGGCCAAACAACCTTATCCCAAGCAACAAGCGGATATCTGAAAACATCATCAGAACTCCCCCACAGGAAATTCCTCTGAATCCTCTCCAATCTATTTGCTATGTGTTGCGGAATTGTAAACAGCGATAGATAATAAGTTGGGAGACTCGACAAAGTACTCTTCAATAAAGTAAGCCTACCTCCTTTTGACAAATACAACCTCTTCCAACCAGCAAGCTTTTTCTCCACCCTCTCTAAAATAGGATTCCAGATCGAAGCATCCTTAAAATGAGCCCCAAGAGGCATTCCCAAATAAGACATAGGCAGACGCCCAACCTTACAACATGGAATGCGAGCCAAAGCACCCAAATTCCCAACCTCACCAACTGGCACAACTTCACTCTTGCCAACATTTACTTTTAAGCCTGTAATAGCTTCAAAAAAGATCAACACCATCCTTATATATAATAATTGTTCCCTTGACGCGTCACAGAAAATAATAGTATCATCAGCAAACAATAGATGAGAGATATGCAAACCTCCTCTTGCATTGGGGCTTGCTTGAAACCCCCTAAGAAAGTCACCCTCTTCTGTCCTCCTCAATAACCTGCTCAACACTTCCATCACCAACAAGAACAAAAGAGGAGATAAAGGATCTCCTTGACGAAGACCACGAGAGCTACCAAAAAAGCCAGCCGGGGATCCATTAATAAGCACTGAGAAACGAACTGAAGTGATACAAGCCTTCATCCACCTCCCCCATTTCTCCCCAAAACCCATCCTCTCCATTAAGTAAAACAAAGCATTCCAATTTACATGATCATAAGCCTTCTCTATATCCAACTTAATGATCACACCCGGAACACCACTCTTCAATCTACTATCCAAACATTCATTTGCTATAAGAACAGAATCCAGAATCTGTCTTCCCCCTACAAATGCATTCTGGGAGTTGGAAATAAGTTTGTCCAAAACTCTTCGAAGCCTAGAAGCCAAAACTTTAGACAGAAGTTTGTACAAACTTCCCACAAGGCTAATGGGCCGAAAATCTTTAATATTGACAGCTTTAAACTTCTTAGGTATCAAACAAAGAAAAGTAGCATTCAAAGATTTTTCAAAGATGCATTGGCTATGAAAGTCTGCAAAAAAAGCCATAACATCCTCTTCTATCACACCCCAACACTTTTGGAAGAAAGCTATGGTAAAGCCATAAGGACCAGGAGCCGTATCACCCTCGGCCTCCTGAAGAGCAGCAATGATCTCCTCCCTATCAAACTCCCTTTCAAGAGAAAGCCTATCAAACTCATCCAAGCTAGCAAAATCTAACCCATCAACAGTGGGTCTCCAATCCTCAGGTTCCTGATAAAGACTCTTATAAAACCCCACCACCTGATCCTGAATATCTGATTCATCTTCATACATAATGCCATCAACCTCCACACCCCTCATGGTATTGGCTCGTCTATGTGAATTAGCAAGCCTGTGGAAAAACCTAGTGTTATTGTCCCCCTCCTTTAAGAACAAAGCCCTTGATTTTTGCCTCCAAGAAATCTCCTCCAAAGAAGCTAAAGATTCGATCTCCGCCTTAATCTCACATTTTCTTGCTTTATCTGCCATAGTCAACACTTGCATTCCTTCTCTCAAATCCAGATTCAACAGCTCAGACAACAAACATTTTTTTCTAAAATGTACATCCCCAAAAATATTTTTATTCCAATGCTTCAAGTCTTTTTTAAGAGCCTTGAATTTACAGGCGAGAACGTAACTAGGGGATCCCACAAAATGATAACTGTTCCACCAGCCCCTAACTCGATCCACAAAACCCTCCACTTTTAGCCACATGTTCTCAAATTTAAAGGGACTTTTCCCCCTCACCAAGCCTCCTGCCTCCACCAGAATAGGACAATGATCGGAAACCACCCGAGGAAGAGGCCTTTGAATTACATCCAAGAAGTGTTCCTCCCAATCAGCTGAAACCAAAACTCTATCTATGCGAGACATAGCAGGGTTCGCTGAATCTCTAAACCACGTATACTCACCCCCAACCAAAGGAAGATCAACCAAAAAATTCCTCTCAATAAAGTCTGAAAAATTGAACATGGCTGGACTAAACGAATTACACCCAAGACGCTCTGCCGGGTATCTAATAATATTGAAATCACCCAAAACACACCACGCTGAACTCCACCTCACTCTCACACTATCAAGTTCTGCCCAAAAAGCATCCCTCAAACCGGCTTCATTTGGGCCATAAACTCCCGTGCAAATCCAAACAAAACCATCTGCCACCCCTTTCAACAAGACTGAAACAGAAAAGCTACCCACCACACAATCAATTTTTTCATACACCCTTGTGTCCCAGACCACAAGAATACCTCCCGCTGTGTGAATGGCATCTAAAGCCACCCAGTCCACAAAAGAGCTGCCCCAAAGACTTTTCACAGCAACAGAATTAGTACAGTCCAGTTTGGTTTCCTGAAAACACACAACCTCACACTTCCATTCTTTTAGTAAGTTCTTCACAGTATCCCTCTTATGAGGATTGTTAAATCCTCTCACATTCCAAGATAGAAGTCTCAAATTCATGGACAACCATCAGAGCCCAACCCACTGAATTTCACAATCTCCCCGTTTCGTTTACCAGCTTGACCATCATAATTAACTGTCGAAATTAAATTCCGTAATTCCCTCATACCTTTTGTAGAGGAAGAAGCAGTACGACGAAGACTGCCTGCCTCAGCTTGTTTCTCCCATACTTTCTCAAGTCGTTGAAAAAATTCAACACACTGCCTCTCACAGGAATCTATAGGGAAGCCCACCCACTTACCGAAGCCCTTGACCTTCTTACTTACCCATGCCGAAGGTTCCAAATCATCCTCCATAGAGATATCAACTGGGACAACTTCCTCAGTCATTAACGCTAAACCCCCATTAGGATCCCATTGAGCCAACGGTACATATTCCATCAACTGTAGCTCCTCCTTATCCCTATCCGACTCCGTGGGATTGACCCAATTCAACACCAGCGTCTCTTCATCAAAAGAACCTGAAACTATCTCAGAAATAGGAGAAAACCTGTTATGTTCTAGTAAAGGCTGATGGCAAGACACCTCAGTCCTCTTTTCTGGTATTGTCAAACACTCCGACACAGCCTCAGTTAATCTGGGGTGATCACCGGAGCTCAAAACAGGCGAAACCTCCACAGCCCCACTTATCGGTCCCCCCGTCACTGGATCGCCGGCAACTGATACAACAGAAGTAGCCCCCACCTCGGCGCCACTACCTGAATAGCCCGTTGGAGCAACCACCTTCTGCACTTCCCTATTGGGTTCGCTGGGAATTAATGAAACCCCTCCCATCTCACCGGAAACACCCCTTTGAACAAAACCCAACTGCACCACCGTGTCGGAATCTCCATCGAAGGTTAAAAACTCCTCTCCCACCTCGGCGCCACTACCTGAACAGCCCGTTGAAGCAACCACCTTCTGCACTGCCCTATCGGGTTCGCCGGGAATTAATGAAGCCCCTCCCATCTCGCCGGAAACACCCCTCTGAACAAAACCCAACTGCACCACCGTGTCGGAACCTCCATCGGAGGTTGAAAACTCCTCTCCCATCTCGCCGGAGCCTAAGTTTGACTTCTCGATGCTGACTGGTAAGCCCGATACCTCTCCACTCTCACAGTGTCGTGACAATCCTTGTGATTTCTGCTGGGTTAAGTCACCAAAATGGGCCTCTTGGGCCTGTTTAAAAGAGCCACCATCTGCTTGCTTAACAGGCCCAAGTTCAGTAGATGTTTTATCATTTAAACCAGACTTGGGCTGCACAAAATTGGCCCACTTCACCTCACGTTGACCCCTTCCATCAAGATCCACTGATATGTGTAGAGAAAAATGGGCTCTAGTCCACTTCAAAGTAGACACACGTGTTGGCCTTCCTGAAACAAGGTGAATTGAGATATTTGTTTTTGGGATAAAATCAAATCCCCCAAATCTCTCCTTCTGGTTTAACGTACCAGCTAGTTTAGGAAACTGCTTCTCCAAATCTAAATCACTTCCTAATTTCACGTGATCATTAAAGTCCTTCCAAACTTGGTTTCTTGGATTACCGGTAGGTTTTGCAAACCTACCACCGCCGGCAACCACCTCCTTCCCCGGCCTAGAAACAAGTTTACCAAGGAAAAATTCACATAACTTCCTTTCAAGAAAAGCCCAGCCACCCTTATGAAAACCTTCTGGAACACGCAAGCAGCCACGTCGAGCCCCATTGTGATACTCAGAAATTTCCACAAAACAGCCACCCTTATTCAACCTACTAGAGCACTCCAAAATTTTATAATTCTCATGAAACCGTTTGAAAAAATGTTGCTTGCTAAAATCCCAACTGCGTAACTCAGCCAAGCATGCAATGATCCAGTCCAATCCTGATCTACCTACCCGGATAGAACCATGGTACCTTCCCCGTCTTTCCGTAATGGAGTAAGAATCCATACGTCCTCCATCAAAAGCCAAGAAGAAGGCCTTTGTGTCAATGTGAAAAAAAACAGAATTTCCCCTTTCCCCATGTGAAGGTGAAGGCTTGGATTGTGAAGAAGGTGGCGGCTTAGGAGGATTAGGGTTCAGAGGGGGTAAGGATGGTTGGGTCGGCGTGTGGTGTGGTATGTATTGACCAAACTGACTAGGCCAAAAACAGGGCTGTGGGAAAGGGATTTGAGAAGGAGGGAAGAAAAAAGGAAGGTTAGGGAAGTTAACAAAAGGTGGATTGGCTTGTGTATGTATTAGGGGTGGAGGTGGAGGAAGTTGTTGTTGAGTAGAGGAGTGGTGGGGCGGAGGGGGGAGGGTGGGAGCAATCATGGGGGAGGGGTACTAAGCACTCATAGAAAGGGGGAGATAATTTGATAGTTATTTTCTATTAACTTAACTTTAAAAAAATTGATAAAATTCATTTGAAATTTATTTAAATTTGTTTAGATATTTTTTTAGTAAAATTTTGTTAATTTTTATCATTTTAATACCTATATTTGTATTTTAATTACTATTAAATTAATTTTGACGTCATTATGGTTCAACCTCGGTTGAACCTCAGTCCAACCTTTAAAACCTTGATCCTCTCCTTTTTCCGTTTCTTTGAACGGTCCAAGTCTGAAAAGCATGCTCCCCACTACACCAACTCATACAACACCACCCTACTAACTTATAACCTCACTTAAGGAGATTGTCACACGAGTTCTGTTAGAATTTCTTCTTGATTGCTTGTAATAGATTCAAGTACTTTATGCTCATCAACGTGAACATGAAATACTCTTCTATAAATAAAACTTCTA
Organism: Quercus robur; assembly: GCF_932294415.1. Lineage (NCBI taxonomy): Eukaryota > Viridiplantae > Streptophyta > Magnoliopsida > Fagales > Fagaceae > Quercus > Quercus robur. The sequence continues at coordinate 42,320,765 of NC_065539.1, read as the reverse complement.
TTACTTATCAAAAAAAAAAGATTCATGAAATACTCTTCTATCAATAAAACTTCTATTTCTTATCAAAAAAAAAAAAACGATTGTCACACATGAGGATCTTCCCCCATGCCACACTCCAAGCAAAAAAAAGAGACCTGCAGTAGGGCCTTAACACTCCAAATACTCTTCCACAGGATGCCAGGGCAATGCCTTGTGACACTCTTCACTTAACTATTTTGGTAAAAGAAGCTTCACAAGAAAAAAGAAAACCTCACCTTTCGCAATTTATCCAAAGCACCACTAGTGTCAAAGGTTTCATTTCCCCGCTCATCCATTGTAACAGCAGCAAGTTTGGCCAAAGTAACACCCGAAGAAAATGGATGCCCGGGATTACTGCAAAACAAACAGTTGTTTTTCAACAGTCAGACAGTGGGTATTTAATCCCATTCATAAACAAATCAGGATAGTAGAAATAAACAAACAGATAAATAAAGATCTCATGCTTCAACAGAAGACAGAAACATTCAGAAAAACATGTGTCCACCAACCTGACAGAATCCTCATATCTAATATGTACATTGCTAATCGATATCTTAAGATTTCCGATAATAGTAGCAATTAGAGAACCTAGCCACGAATTTCCAGGAGGTGGCTGCCAAAAAAAAAAACAACAATATGAATTGGAACACCAAAATGTGAATATATCACCATGTTTTCTCACAAACACTGGAATTTAAGAAGCAAGCTTGAGCAAAACATACTCATGCACTCTGAAAATACAATCATAAAGAAAAGGAAAAAAAAATAAAACAACTTGGCCAAACATCATGCCAAAAATAAACGAGACAGAAAAGTAAAGGTGGACTTAAATAATTTATAATAAAAAATTAGCAGTATATACTGGCTGCCTAAAAGTATGAGTATGATCACTAGTAGTTGGGAATCAATTGCTAAAAAGTTTGAAGAAGCAAAGCTCCTCATGATTATAATGACTTCCAAAAATATCTAATCGGGCCTTATTCAATTGTTCAACCATGCAAATACCATCTTACACCACTTTCCCTTACCTTGTCATAAATTGATGCTACCTCTAGCTTTGTCACAAACCACCCATATCAAATTAACTTGACAAACCATGAACATAGAAAGCTGCATGTACCCCCACAACATACTCCATAACACCTTACTAGACCAAACTATATTTATCCATTACAGATGCAAAAAAGACAAGATCTGAATGCCAACCCTCAATATAATACAGTACAACACAAAATCACACCAAAAATAAAAATAAGAGAACCACAGTGGTATCTCTTCTTTTTGTTTTGCATGACAGAAATAACAAGTGGGTTGCAACCACATTCTTTTCTAACCTGGAAAAGAAATAAAACAAGACAAACAAACTTACAAAAAGACAAGTAGAAAGTATGACAGAGTAATACAAAATTTGGGCAAAAGATTTTGCTTTTAAATTCTAATCTGATTGAGAACTTCTTCATGGCTTCAACAAAAGACGCAACCCAAAATTTTGGCTTCACAATAGCAAATACCATGAACATCAACCAAGACAATCATAGCAGTCTTTGTAGCCAGGATGAGAAATTGTCAATGCAAGTACAAATTAGAAAGTCCGACAATGTAACTATGACAGACAAAATTGAAACATTCATTGACAAATGAAGCAAGATAAACATAAAAAAATAAAATAAAAACCTACCGAAGTATGAAAATCACTGCTAAAAAAATAAATTAAAACTTACTATCTATAAAGTAGCTCTATTAGATCATGATTAATTCCTATACTCATAGGGGCATTAAATTTATAAGCTTACACTTCCCAGCTTTGACCTTGATATTGCTTCCAAGGTTGCTGACTCTGCTTCCTGCATGCAAGAGAGAAAAAAGTATTTAAAAAATAATAATCATCAAGGACAAAGAAGGAAAGTATCTTCCCATATGCAATGGTAATAAAAACACCAACAAACTTACACAAGTATGCCATTTCAACATAAGCATATCACAAAATCCAAATTCTAGGCTAATTACAGAAATTAACAATTTTTATGATTGCAAAACTATGTGTCTGGGAAAAGAATTTACTATATTGACCATATGCTTTTACCTATTTTTCTATGAGTAATGAAAAATTAATTAAATGGAGGAGAGACAACAGTTTGTGTAAAGAATAACAAGAATAAAGAATTACATATGAAATGAAAGAGAATCAATAAAATCTACAACCAAATGTATGTCACATGGGCCAAGGGAGCTAAACCACTCAAACAACATTCTCACAAATGATCATTTTAGCACCATAATTGAGAGCTCCATTCCATTAAAAGTTCAGTTGTTTCAATCCCTACATCAGGAGGTTGGAAATGATAGAGTTTGAAACTTGAGATTTTATAGGGACTTCCACGATTGGGAACAAGAAGCAGTCTTCTCTTTACTTACTTTATTCAATCCCAGATTCCTAGGGGTGTTGGGTGTGACAGTCTTCGTTGATGCCTTAATGGTAATGGTAAGTTTGATACCCGGTCCTATTACCATGAGATTCGGGATGTTCCTAACTCCATTTTCCCTTAGAAGGTTATTTGGAAAGTTAAGGTTCCTAAAAGGGTAGCTTTCTTTTTGTGGACAGTAGCTCATTGTTGGATTCTTAATTTGGATAATCTCATGCTTAGGGGTCTCTCTTTGGCGAATCAGTCTTGTATGTGTGTTGTAATAGGGAATCTATGGACCATATCCTTCTTCATTGTCCTGTAGCACATTCTTTATGGGTGCATTTTTTTTTATAAGTAAGAATGATATATATACGAAATGCTACTCTATGCATGAAAAGCACAAAGCAAACCCAAAAATTACAAGAAAAGGGAAAGAGAAAAGAAACAAAAGAAAACCAAGCAACAGATTAATTACAAAAGAGAAGAGAGCTAAGAAAAGAAGGGAGAGAATCACTAGTTGTGAGTCCCCAAACCCAAGACCAATCAAATTGAGTTCTTCAAAAGTCCGCATATGCTTCAGGTCTTTGGGATTCAATGGGTCATGCCAAGCTCTAGGGAGATTTTGCTGTTTTATTAGAGCCACTGTGCCAGCAAACTCTTTTTGATTGCTCTAGGTGTTGGGGTTCTTTGAATTGTTCTTTTATCATAGAGATTCTTTTTTTCTCTTAGAATAGTCTCTTGAGTTCTTTATTTCTGTCTCTGTTTGTTGTTTTTTCCTGTGTTCATCATCATGAACACCTTGTATTCTCCTTTTCTTTTTTATTATCTTTTATGAATAATATGACTCTTATTACCTATCAAAAAAAAAAAAAGGAACTCCAATGTTTACCAAACCAAGCCCCCACCCCAAGAGGACCACAACCTTCTTGGGCATCACCCGACGAACATAAGAGCCAAACTCTGCAAATCCCAAGCTATCAAATAATGGATTAATAAATGATACACAGTTTCACCACTAGACTTACACGTACAGCAACAACCAACCAAAACAATACTCCAATCCACTAAATGATCCATATGCTTTTACCTATGTATATTTGAAGATGATTCATAAGAGAGGAAAATCATGCATGGAAAACATCTTAAAGTGCCTCTCACAAGGTATAAAGAGATGCATGCACAGACACACATGTATATCAGAATTTTACCTCAATCTGTTGACGTTTGGCTTCAAAAAGTTTTTCCCTGTCCTCCTCCTGAAAAGAGTATTGAAACAAGATAAACCCAGACAAGCCACAGACCTCTCTTTAGTGATAACTGATAATGATATCAATTATTTCCATTAAAGAGAACACCATCCTACCTTAAGAGTTCGACCATCAGGAGCTGGATGAGCAAGAACAAAAACACGATCAATGAGAACAATCACAGGTTCTTTTCCCAAACTTTTCCAAGGAACCTAAAATTAATAAGGCAAAAGGTGAAATGAAAGAAATTATAAAAATTAGAACATAAACAGCATATTTCAAAGCACATTAGGAAACTAAATTATAGTCTGGATTTCCAGTCACTGTGAACATCAAGTGAATTACTATTTTGATGACAATGTTTCAACAATATGTCATCATGTCTCCTACCAACAAAATTTGACACAAATATGCATAACCTAAAAATTATATTTGAAGGCTGATAGTTTCACTTCCCTGACTCTACATATTTAGTACTTTTCAAGTTCCCCACTTAAAATATTTCAATCTATAATTTTTGTATAAATTAGTAATACACTAATAGCAGCAAAAACTTAAAATTTCTAAGTATCATCAGTAATAAGAACAGCCTAAATGGATATTCAATTGGATCCCCTCTTATGGCAGCAGAAAGGGCCATAGAAGACACCTGAAGGATCCTCCCAACTACAACAAAGGCTTTTCTTCACAAGAACAATTCCCTTCTGATGTTCCAAAAAAGGCTACATGAACAATTAATTTTACTAAAACGTTATCAATCAAGATAATAATAATTTCTTTTAAAAAAGGCAAAACATAATGGATCCATATACGAGTAAGGACAAAAATTTGGTCTATTTTATCAAGACATGTAATGAAATGCAGCATACAAACAAACTAGAAAGACCAGACCATGTCTCATCCATCTAAAAGAACAAGAAATAATTCTACCTAATAAAAAAATGATAAAGAAAATAAGATGAAATTGATGGGAAAAAATAAAAAACAAGGGTTAGGATCCAAATGTCAGCCATTGTGCAATAGATACCAAGAAATGCTACCTTTAATGTTATGGTACCAACAAAACCAGCTTTCACAGTAACCGGAAGTTTTAGTGAATTTAGTGCCTCTGCCTTCAATTTCAAATCTTTGAGAACAACATCACCTGTGAAAGATATATATGGAACATTTTAAATGGATACAAAATTCTTTAACTTCATAGAAAGAATTAATCATCACTGATTGTTTTTTAAGTAAAAAAATTATATTCAAAATAAATAAATAATAATAAAAATAGCACCTTGAATACACAATATGTGTACCAAACTACCCCTTAAGAATTACAATCACAAGTCCAAAAAGATATTCTGCCAAAGGCAATAATTCAATCATGCAAGCATCTCAGCACAAATTATTTGAGATTTGACATGATTTTGTCAACCAAGGTCACATCAACAAGTCAAAACACATTTGTACCAATGAACTCCAGTATGTTTCACATATTTAGTAAACATATTGCTTCTAAAGGAAACAACTCAAACAGCTCAAAAAGAGAGGTGCAGGATCAGTACACCACAGCATACAAGCAAGCTAAAGATCAGGGAATAAACCTTTCCAAACACTGATTCTCAAAGCCTCAACTGAGAGTCCATGGACATATTCACCCAAATACCTTCGAAGCAAATGCAGAACCTGCCAACAAGGATCATAACCAACCGCTTTATCCACATGATTTCCAGACAGAATTATTAAAATATAATGAAGTATAACACCATCTCACATCCATAAGCTTTAGAAAAGTAACATAAAACAAGCTCCGAATCAAGGATGTAATAAAAAAAATTGCGCAAATTGTCTTAAAGCACAGTATGATGATAAGGAGGAAGAACAGAGAAAATAAGAAGGGATTAACAAGGACAAGTTCATAGTCCAAATGAAGAGTTCAAACTTCCCATATGAAAGGAAGACCAAGAGTGCGCCAAGCTCTCTTAGATTTTTCCCTTTTTTTTAGAAGTAAATAAATAAGAAAAAAAAATTATAAGTACAATGGTTACAATAGAGTAAGTAAATAAGTATTTTATTGAACACAACTACTACATACACACAAAAGTGAACATTAAGAAGTCTAAAGAATTACATAAAGTTATGTACATAAAGATGATGATTCTAAAAACTTAGGAATTGAGTTGGTATTAATGAAACCCCAAGCCCTAGACCAATCAAACGATGATCTAGAAAACAGCTCTATATTACTTATCAAAAAATTGTAGCTCTGAAGATTCCACAAACTCAAATGTACAGAGATTATGTTCCCGTAGCAGAGTCCACATTAAAAATAATGGGACAAAGTTCCAAATATCCAAAGACTGCTTGCCTACCCAATTTTTCCATCCATCCAAACAAAAGTTCAATGACCTTTTCCAGTAGAAGCCAATGAAACCCAAAGGAACGAAACAAAAAACTCCACAACATAAAAGCAACACTACAGTGTAACAGAAGATGCTCTACTGTCTCCCCACTACAGCGACACATACAGCACCACCCCACTAGTGTGAATCCTCTCTTAATGAGATTATCACAAGCGAGGATCTTCCCCCATGCTGCCTGACTGCAAATGCACAATCAGAATTTTAGAAGGGATATCTACCCCTTGTTTCCACAAATTCTACTACCATTTTTTTGTTAAGTACAAATTTTACTACCTTAGGGCAACCATTAGTCATCCTCATGCATAACCAGGACATTTCAGCCACAATTCTCTTATCCTGCTCCCGTAAGAAAGTACCCCTAAATTTTCAAAAAAAGTATGAATTTCAAACCTATCATCCTTTTTTGTCTTGTCTCTCATCTATCCCAATGTGCTCAATATCATTGTCAACTTATAGATTTTTTTTTTTTTAAATAAGGAATAATTTTATTGAAACGAGACTACTTCATAAAAAAGACACAAAGTAGCCAGAAGAATTACAAATGGAAAAAATATCTACACATGAATTGACACTATGAAAGATTAAACAAAATTACCATCTGTGAAACCCAAAGCAAAAGACCACCCATAAAGAGAACTAATGAAAGATGCTACCCCACATGTACTCCACATGTACTCCACATCTTCAAAAGTATGTCGATTCCCCCCCCCCCCCCCCAATACAGTCCACAGCAAACATAAAGGGAGAAATAATAGTTTTTTTTTTTTTGTTAAAATAATTTCACTCAAAGTAAACAAGAGAAAAAATACATAATACAAGACTTCCCACAAATGGAGATCACAAAGTCAAAAGCATGCTATCTAAGTGGTCTAAGGAACAACAAGACAGGATGTTGCCTAAGACAACCATTTAGTCAAACAAACACCTTAGCAAGGACTACCTCATAACATGAATTGGATGGTCCACAACATCAAAAGTTCTACCATTACGCTCTAGCCAAATTGTCCACAAGATGCACAATGGGACAGAATTCCAATCTTTAAATCTAAGATGACGTTGAAACCTCCATTGCCCACAGCTTAATAATTGTATAACTGTCTTCAGTGTAACCCATGATACTTCAAACAACGAAAATACAAGCAACCATATATCTCTCACCACTGTACAATGACACGAAAAATGATCAACAAATTTGCCACTGATAAATATATTGTGGTTTGAAAAATGGCCCACCATTAAAATTTTGTCCAACCAGATGATTTTGATGTACCATAGTATATAACCTGTGTACTTGAGACAATTTTTCAATTATCAATAATAAATGTTTTTATTTATCCAAAAAAAAAAAAAAATGTCCAATGCTGCTACCCAAGCAAAGAACAAGATTATGAGACCTTCCAAGGCACCTTAACACACCATCAGATGCTTTCCCCCAAGGAAAATTAAGCCTTATAGAACCCTTGAAAACACCATATAAATAGATTTTTTTAAGTGACTTAAACAATAAAGCATGATAGGACCTCTTCTTAATTTTTTATTGGTAAGTAACACAGCCTGTGATTACAAACTTACAATCACCGACGATGTGCCATTTGAACTAGTGCTTACAAAGCACAAACACGATTTGACATACAATTGCCCCGTAAAATTATCCCTTCTGCTATATTGTATCACACTTATCTTGACAAACTTTTTAAAAAAAAAAATGAAAAAGGAGGCAATGAGACACTTGAAAACTAAATCCAAATTCAACAACTTCAACTATTCTCGGTTTGGTTCATTCACCTTCACAACCCTCATTGTGTACGCTAACATTCACTTCCTATTCCACTTAACAGTCTTCAGATACTTAAACTTAGCTCCGAGTACAAAATCACTGCGTATCATACTATCATTATGCTACACCAACTAATTAACAAAGAAGAACGATAACGTGATTTCAAAAACTGAAAGAAAAATGGAATTAGAATGATACATTGCCAATAACACTCCACAAAACACTAACAAAAGTGTAATTCAAAGAAAAATAATCAAAACCATACTACAAAGCAGTAATTCAAGCTTTTTCATCAAATTTTCACAAACTACACAAAAATCAATAAGTTCATAGCCACGAAACGAAAATTTAATAGTTAAAACCCTTACGTGAGCTTCGAACATGTTGAATAACCAAGCCGATTCGAATCGGCCACAACCGGAACGAGCTCTATAGTCCGATCAAACCGCAAATAGACGACGATCGAGGGCGCGAAGCCGCCATGGAATTGCACCAAAGCTGCAGAGAAGATCGTAGCTCGCCGAGAATTTGAAAAACAAAATCGCTAGGGTTTGTTTGTTGAAAGCTATTCAGAGCCTTTCGAATCTGAGAGTCTTTGTGAAGAAATGAGTGAGAAGGAGAGGAATGAAATAGAATGGAATTTATTTATATGTATATATTTGTAGGAAACGGTGTCCGTGCGAGTGAGTGAATGACGAAATGGAATATAGAATAGAGTAGAGCCACAGAGGGATCGCGGTCATTTGCAAAATTCTTTGTGTGTGTGAAATTACGTGAGGGTGCTCGGTTCAGGTGCAATATGTCAGTGCGGTCCCTTTTCTGTTTACTAACTAGTACTGTTCAAAGAGGTCCTTTTGAGTTGTTTCAAACTTTCTGGCTCCATTGTAAGGAGACGGTTTGTCCTCTACGTGTGTAATAATGATAATTTGCTTAGGGATAAAGCAAAATAAATGACAAGATCTTCTCCGAATGGCAATTTGCCGTCCATGACCGTTTAGAGGGGAAAAATAAAGACACAGAAATTACAAATAAACTCCCGTGTTTTTTTTTTTTTTAACAACAACTCCATAATTGGGGAAGGAAATACCAATGTTGAAACTCTACCTTATCTATAAGAAAATATAAATAAATAAAAACTTTATTATAATCCTATAATATTTTCACAATACTTTCGCAACAAATTTAAGGTGATAAGTTGTTACTGGTTAGTAACAATAAATAAAAACTTGTCATTTGAAATTTACTGTGAACATAGCATTTCTCATGTTTTAATTGTAATTATTACATTTTCTCTTATTATTGACTATAAATAGTTCATATCCTTTGTGTGACTTTGATGACCATATAAGGCAATATGATATGGAATACATTTCTCTTCCTTTCATTTGGAATAGATATAATCTATTTTACGGTTTTTATTTTAGATTTAACAATATACAAAATGTCATATTATTTAAAATTTTAAACTATATGATATCACATATATATACATATATATATATATATATATATAACTTTATGTGGGGCCATGGGCCCAGATCATACAATTGGGTTTTGGGCTTAAGGCCCAAGCCGAGGATAAAGGGTCATCCAAGGATGGGTAAGTATAGCCAAGGAAACTCATGCTAGTGGATAAGGAAGACAATATTGAACATAATGGCCTAAGAGTTTGTGCCGAGGATGAATTTGTCCTCGGCTAGCCAAGGCCGAGGTCCGTAAAGGATGTCTGCCATCTAGAGGTGCGATCCATGAAGTTCTGGAAATATGGATAAGCATTGCAGGAACAAAAGACAAAGAAGAATCCCAAAATATCTTGGAAAAAGCTACTATCACCGCATTGAATGCACCCCAGCTAACTCCTTGGCCGCATTAATAAGGAAGTGACCTCTGCACAGTATTATTGCAGCCTTACACCCTGGAAGACTCCTAAAGGGGGCTAATGGGACAAGTATCAGTATAAACCATCAACTATCCATGTGTAGGGTGGAGATGAAGGAAGTTATGTGGTATAAATAAGGGTAGAGACCCCAGAGATCGGGGGGGAGAAAAAGGAGAAGAGAAAGCACTGTAGCAATCTCAACAACTCCTATAACCATTATCATCCAATATATACTAGAACAGAGCTCCTTAGATTGTGCCGAGGACAAACCCTCTTTGATAAACCCGGTTCATCCTTGCTTGACTGTGATAAACACCATGATTAGCTGTTGTCCATGCACTAAAGCCTAGCTCTTCGAGCCACTCTCTTCAAATTTATTGTACCGGGCTCACTAGTCCAAGATCCCATAAATCTTGGGCTTGGGCTGCAAAATGTGACCCTACACTTTAAATAATAATATTTAATCTTAACTATTTTGTTGAAATTCATGATTTTAATTTTTAAATAATGTAGCACCAAATGTACCTTTAAATTTTTATTTTAAATTTAACACTTGTCTCATAATCTAACATTTATTTATTTATGTTGTTAAAGTCCACCAATGTTCACATGGGAGATGCCAACTTAGGTTGCCCCCTATATCCATTTTTTGTTATTAAAAAAAAAGTTAAAGTCTACCAATCAAATTCATTGTCACATTATCAGTTTGTGAACATTTATGGTAAAATTGGTAATAACTTTAGCATTTTCCTTTCAAATAAAGAAAATCATTATATATATATAGTGTTGGGTTCAAGTTACACCTAATGTAACTCTAAGTGATCTTATACCACTTAATATTTTTTTAATTGAATGCAAATTTTGACAAATCCACCATTAGATTGCATTATCTTCGTATATTCTCCATGCTTGCAAATTTTCAAGGTGATCAAAGATTAATAGTCATGTCATCAATCAATTGTTTGAATTCAAGTTTTTGTGGTTTAAAATAATGCATAATAGATGAGTTTATGAATCGAATAGTAAATAACATTTAATTAATATAAAAATTGGCAAAAATGTTAACAATATATAAAACATGTAATTCAACGGTGGAATTTTCGAAATATGAATTCTATAATAAGTTATTGGGTAGTGTAACATTGTTTAGAGTTACGCCATGTGTAACTTGAACCCAACCTATAATATATATATATATATATATATGAGATGGGTTCAAGTTACACATTTTTTAAACCATTGGATTTAAGTAGGTCCAATGGTCAAAAAAATATCCTCATTAATGCTAATATACTAATTGATCTTGTAGGGAAGATAGGCCTAGAAATGTATATTGGGCCACGAGCCCTGTCTGAGGACACTTAGTAGTCCGAGGACAAAGGAATGTTGATATAGAAGTACGGGCTAGTGAATACAGGAAGGAGGTTGGTTATAAGGGTTTGGGAAGGTGGTCTGAGGACAAATGCATCCTCAGCTTAACAAAGCAAAGGTCAAAAAGGCTGACGTGTCGTCAACAGCAACATTCTAGGCAGTTCTAATGAAAAGGACAAGCATCAGGAAGGAATAAAAGAAGAGGGAGGTAAGAAATATCTAGGGGAAAACTGCTACCACCGCATTAAATGTTTTGTAGCTAACTATCTAGCCTCATTAATGTGGAAGTGATACCTGAACAATGATGTTCAGCCTTACAGCTGCCTCTAAAAAGTATCAGAAATGTGCTAATGAGACAAGGATAAGAGCTAGCCATTTGATCTACACGTGGAGGGTTAAGATAGAATAAGGGGAGGTAATATAAAGGAGAAGAATCTCATTACAGAGGGGGATCCGATAATTGAAAGGAAAAAAAAAAAAAAAAAACTGTAGCACTAAGAACTGTAATTGTAACCAAGTCTAAGAGGAATATAGATATCCAAGTATTACTCTCCTCGAACATTGCCGAGGAAGAATTTCTTTTCACAAACTTTTTTTTTTCATTGTTTTTCTCACTTTCTTGGTATCTTTGGTCCATTGTGAGCATTGTTCAATTCATTGAAGTCTAGTTTTTAGCCCACTCTTTACAAATTCATTGTATTGGGCTCTCTAAGCCTTAGTGTGCTTTTGGATACAGCTTATTTTGCTAAAAACTAAAAACTGAAAACAATAAAAAAAAAAAAATTACTGTTTATTACTGTTCAGCACTGTTCATTGGCCTAAAATCACTATTCATGGCCAATGAACAGTGCATAACGTGCTAGACTTAAAAAAAAAACACCCAAAACTTTAAAACGCGAACGCAGCCACACTACCCAAACGCACCTTTAACCCATCTATCTTTTGGGTTGAGGATCCAAAACCCGCCCTTACAGATCTCATTTATTATCCCTTATTTAATACATTTCATACCTATCTCTAAATCCTAAAAAAAAAAAAGTCTACATCTCTCTCTCTCCTCCATAATCACGTTTATCTCTCCTCTCTCTTTCTCCTCCATTGCTTTTCTCCTAGTCAATTCCATTGCATTTCTCTTAATTCCGATCTCACCACCATGCTCCTTTCCTCACCAACATGAACACTCCAGATCTTGTCTCATGAAATAAAACATTAGTAATAATGGCAACGTAGTTCTTTCAACAATATTCTAGACATTTTTGTTGGTGTCTTTTTATGAGCAGCACACATGTTTTTATACTTTAATAGTTAGATTAATTATTTTTCAAGTACAAAAATGGTTATTACTAAAGCTATGAAATGTAATCTAATAGTTACTAAACCCAACTCCGAAACACATTTAATGGTTATTACTAAAGCTAGGTTAAGTCTCACGTGAATCAGTAATCTGATATTTCATAGATTACTATGTTTGATTTATTTTTTCCTTCACCTTAAAATTATAGGTCGCAATCAAACTAATATGTAAAGGTAATAGCTAGTCATCATTTGGCTGGTATTATAATGAAAATTATATATATATATATATATATATATATATATGCGTGGACATTATTATTACCACGACCAGCTCTTTATTAATTGGAATGTGAGGCAGAAAGTCCAATAAAAAATTTCTATAGAGTACCGTTCAATAGCTTCTTTGCGGAGATGTGGGAGGTTGGCTATGGTGGGGTGCTAGCATAGGTAAGGTTTGCAGGTAGTCGAAGGCAATAAATAAGAAGAGTGAAGAAAATGCTAGTATTAATTAGGTTATAAGATGGAAAATATTAATATTTAATGATGTTTTCTCAACCATTAGATCTCTTAGAAATCGATGGCTTAAAAAATGTGTAACTTTTATGGAGTTATACTCACACCAATCAATTTTTTATGTAGGTAATGATTGAACCTCAGATCTCTTATACAACTATCAAAGATTTTACCAGTTGAGTTAACTGGAACTCACAAGTTTCATATCTATATACTAAATAAATAAAAGAGAGAGAAAAATCATTTTTTTAAAGTAAAATGATATTTTATTGAACCTTTTCATGCGTTGCATGAGTTGATGACAAGCATTATATTATTGGTAAGGACAATATTATGTATGGTAGTTAATTATATAAATGGTTACCAAAATGGCCATCAACTAAAATTTGACCATTTCGATGACATAGACAGTTACGTATAAATGCTGAAAATTTGGATCATATGCTTACCAAAAAATGACATTTACATTTGTGGACGCCCCCAAAAAGAATTTTGAAAAATATTTTTTTGGGTTTCATCACACATTAAGAGGCCGTTTGGTCATCCAGTTTAAACACACGCGTTTAGTATTTAAACACTAAACATATGTGTTCAAAAAAAGAAAAACGTGTTTGGTCATCCATTTTCAACACAGGTTGTTTGGAAAACATTGTTCCAAAACCAGTTTTCAAACACACAGTTTTGAAATCACCTTCAGCCTGTTTTTAAACAACAAAACAAGTGTTCTCAATGGCAATTGGGTAATTATCTTGAAAATGGTAAGGGCCCACCTAGACAGGTATGTCTCATCTCTTCTTCTCACAATTATCCCAAAGTCTTTGCACGCCGAATCCCAAAGTCTACCTAGTCAGCTTTTTTTTTAAATCAAACACAAATACCAAACACATATTTCTGTTTTTTGAACACTGAAATATGTTATTTAAACTATGATACCAAACATTTAAAAAAAAAAATACTAAAAACACGTATTTCAACAACACTTTTTAAAACCACAATTTTCACATCATTTTAAACAACAATTTTTGAAATCCATAACCAAACGGGCTCAATGTCTTTGGCGATGTGACTCATGTGCGCTTATTTATTTAAAGTGAGGTGTATGTGTGTGTGTGTGTGTGTGCGAGTTCCTTTTTTCTTTATTTTATTTTAAGAGTCTCCACCAACCATTGGTTTTGTATTAGGTATGATTGGTCACCTAAATGTCTAATTTATTTTAAGGTTACCTAATTAACTAAATCAAAATTTAAAGGTTTGTTAATTAAGGTAAACCAAAAGTCTCTGAACCAAAGATCTTGGACTTGGAAGTTTGGTTACGTGTCAGGAAAGTGTTGAGCACCTCACAACGCCTATCCAAAAATAGTACATCATTTTAATTTATTTCAGACATTAACTCTTTATGAAGAAATAGAATACTTGGCATTTTGATTTTTTTTTTTTTTAAGGTTTTTGCAAACAATATACATACACACACACACACACATATATACACATGAGTAAATATTTATGTATAACTATTATGTGAGTAGTAACTCCAACAAAATATGCACAATCAAAACATGTAAGATATTTACTCCCAAAAAAAAAAAAAATGTAAGATATATACATAAGTACCATGTGAAAAAGCATACAAGTATACTATACAATAATATGTGAGTATCTATTTATTATATAGCTAGCACATGAATACTAAAAACTATACAAAAACAAACACAACATAATGAAAAGAGAGGGTTGGAAGAATAACACCTTGTTGTCATCCACCATTTTCTCTCTCTCTCTCTCTTTTTTTTAAATTTTTTTATCCATGCAAAAAGATGACAAAAAGAAACTAATTAGTGCCAAGAATTGTTAGGGACAATGTAAGCTTACAGGGTGTTCAAGGACTCAAGGGAATGAGTCTTGAACACTAATCCATGTCGAAGGAGAAATTGATGCCTCTATCTAAGATATTGGGAAACCATGCTGAAACTCGACTATGGGCTCTTGAGATGATACCTAAAGGCTTTCGATGTGATGACAAAGCCTATCAAAGCAAGAAACAAAGGCTGCACATGACAAAACAGTAACAAAAGCCCAATGAAAAACACATTACAGTACTTAATTAGTACATTAATGGTCCTGGTCTGATAGTTCAAATCAGTCCTCTAGTGGTACAGTATTATCTCCAACAGTAGGGTAATTTCAAGTTAATAAATGTGTTTACATGGTAAAAATCATATTTTTTCCTTATTATTATTAAGTCAACATGAGGGAGAACTTCCATAGTTTCCAAAACATTATGGACTTCATCATAATAATAAATAAGGATTAAAGGCTCCATAGTTACAAATAAAAGATGAAAAATAGGATGGAATGATGGGAGAGAAAGATCCCCAACTCAGTGCAGCAAGTATTAAACTAAAATTTTGGTGAGTATGTGTGCATAAGGCATGAATTAGGTGAATGTGGGCTGTTTTGAGTGAGTGAGATAGGATTAATATTGAGATTGAAGCTTTTTGTGAGTAATGGGTTGTTTGTGACTAGTTGGGGGACATTTTTAAGCTGTGATTGTGTAAAGGGGGGAGAAGAATATCTGGGATTAGATAAGTGTAGGCTAAAGATGATGAGTGGAGAGCTTAAGGAAAGCTAAACCACTAGCAAAAATGGCAAACAAACCCTAAAGTCTTAGAGGGGAGTGGCTGTCCCTTTGTGGGTTGAGGTGCTTATGCTTTTTATAATGGAGTTTAGAGAAGCATTAATTAACAAGCATCCAAAAAAACATAGGTCTCCTTCAGGGGAGCAGGTTAGCTGAATTAATAACCTGGATTTGGTCTAAAAATTGAAGATTTGCTTTTGGGGCTGTTTTACTTCTTTGGGCAAGGTAGTACAGTAATCTTGCATTAAATGCTAAGATTGCTGAGATTGTGTTCAGCCAATGGGATTAGGCAATTATTAAGGAAGAATCCTAGTGCTGCAACTGAGATTTGGACCCTAGGAAGTAGGATTCAACACCCTAAGCCAGGTGTCAAAATTTAAGCCCACTTTAGAGGATTCCGCTGGAGATCCTTTTATACCCTCCAAACCACATGTTCCCAATATTTTTCCCTTTAGGATTCATGAGCTTGGCACATAAATCACGTCTTGAACGTTTTTAACATTTATAGCATCAATTTGTTGAAGTTTGTATAATTTGGTTTCAGCTCCTCTTTTGTTGGAGGTGCAGTCTTGAGGAAGATGATGGAGTTCCTTCATCCTTTTGACTTCAGCTGATATGATAGCCATTGGGAACTGTTCACGTCAGGTAGAGGGTGGCAGAAAATTGATAGGACAGCCCTTAGTCCATTCTTAAAGGCTTGGTTCCCTTGTATGAGTCTCTAATTGTTTTTTTTTTTTTTTTGTTAGGATTGAACAAGGGCTGTCTGCCCACTCTCCTTTGCCTCCTACTGGTGCTTTTTGCTTGGGCTTGCTCACATTGGTTGGATTGTGTGCACATGTTGCCATGGGTTTTCATTCCTCATGGACATTTATTAGTAAATATTTTTGGTTTTTTCATAAATACTTGCAATGGGCCTTTGGGCAATTAGTTGTAATGTTTGAAACAATAGGATAAGTTTCAAAATACTTTTGTAAATAATATTTGCTTTGATGAATTCCATGTTGCAATAATGTTCATGGTTTCTAATAATCGCATCATAACTTAAATGATGATTTTGTGGGTTTGATTGTTTACCATGAGCGTCGAAGGCATATATTATGGATGCCGCGATGCAAATGATGTCCATGTATTTCATGGGTTTATAATATGAGAACATAATTTTCAAGATAACTCCCAATGAGTTTTTTTATAAGACGATTGCCATGGTTTTTGCCATGGTAATATTTTACCATGATATTTTTTCTTTGTCAAGTACTGATAATCTTGGGCTCTTTTTTTACAAAATAGCGCCAATGAAAATTGGGCTTTGATATTGCCAATGAAAATTGGGCTTTAATGTTGCCAATAAGAATTGAGCTTTGATTTTGCCAATGTGAAATGGACTTTGATGTTGCCAATGAGAATTGGGCTTTGATTTTGCCAATGAGAATTGGGTTTTGATGTTGCCAATGAGAATTGGACTTTTGATATTGTCAATGTGAATTGAGCTTTGATTTTGCCAATAAGAATTGGGCTTTTGGATAGATAAATTGCCATGAGTTTAAATCATAGGCTTTAATTATGGATTTGAATTCCATTGATAGAATTGTTTTGCCAAGGACTTGAATCATAGGCTTTTCAAATATTGCCAAGTATAGATATTCTTAGGCTTTAAATAGAATATGATGTGTGTATTTGAAAATAAATAGGTGGTACTTAAATAAAATTAGGTGTAAAAAAAAGTACCCTAACAATCCACAAACTACAACTATTCTAAGAAAAAGCTTGAGAATAAAAGTTACAATATTAACTTTAATATTCTAGTAAAGCACTCTTTTCTTAGAAAAAATTTTACTGTGAGATTTTGAGGGAAAAAAAAAACATTTTTTTTTCGTGGTAATAGTGTTTTATGAGAACAATTTCTTTTTGAAACCATGTATTTTTTGAAGGATGCATTTTTTTTTTTGAAAACGTTCTTAAAAAAAAAAAAACATTTTTGACATATTTAAGAAGTACCTTTGAATTTTTTTTTGAAGTGAAGCCTTTTTGAAAGCACTTTGGAAGAACATTTTTGAAAACATTTGACAACATTCTTTTTCTTATTTTTATTTTTGTATGTTTTGGCCTTCCTTTTTTTTTTTTTTTTTTAAGAAAACAGATTTTTTCTAAAAAAAAAAAAAGAAGAAATTTTCAGAAAAAACAATGAAAAAACATATTTATATTCCCTTAAAAAAACAGTTTTATATAAAAATATAAAAATAAAAAACAATTTTGGGAAAAAAAAAAACAGATTTTTAATTTTCAAAACAGTTTTTCACAAAAGAATTTTTTTTTTATTAAAACAGTTTTTTTTTTTTTTTTTTTTTAAGATTCTTATAAAAACAGCCCTTTTATGAAAATAGATTTTATAAAAAAATTAAAAAAAAAATATTTTTTATAAAAGTTTCGGGTTTCCCCCTAAAAAAGGATTTTTTTTTTTTTTTATTTGAAAAAACTTTCTTTCTTCTTAAAAAAAAAAAGAAAAAAAGAAAAAGAGAAAAAGCATTTTAAAAAAAGGTTTTGTTTTGAAAAACTTTTAAGAAGAACAAAAGAAGAACATTTTTTTTTTTTTAAAGACCTTCCTTTTTTTTAAAAAAAAGATTTCATTTTTAAACAAAGAGGTGGGAAATTTTTTTAGAAAACGCATTTTCTTAGAATAGTATGTAGGGGAAATGTTTTATCCAAGCATATTTATTTTACGGCACATTATTTATGAGAAAAATAAAGGAACAACAAAAATAAAGTGCGGAAAAATAAATTGCAAGAAAAATAAAGAGCTTGAAATTTAAATGACATAAAAGTAAAGAACCACGGTGCACCTTTGGTGCGGTGGTTACTCTACAAGTATAAATTGCTTATGGGGTGTGGGGGGTAAGGGCTGGGATTCAAGCCTTCATGAGGGAGCTTCACACACATATACATTTAAATTGAATTAGAGTAAAAATGTTATTTTGTATTAAAAAAAAAAGAGCTTGGAATATTTTAAAGATTGATTAATTTTTTTTCTCTCTCTTAAATAGATTTTAATCTCTTTCAAGCCTTGTGGATTCTTCAACATGAAGAAATGAGAGTTCTAAACCATCACCATTCTTACGAGGCATACCAATATTGTGCTCTAATGGAGGTTTAAAAACCATTTAAGAGAGATAGTATAAAATCTTTTTTTAGGTGTTTAGATATAATATACATGCGCGCGTACACACACATAAGTGCAATGAAATAAAAAGGAAGAGGGGATTTGCATGGAATTAAATGGGATGACATAAAATAAAAGGGATGGGGATTGCTTAAAAGTAAATGGGATGACATAAAATTAAAAGGCAACAATAATAAAATCCCTAGATGCATAGGTGGGATGAGATTTCTTCCCCCTAAGGGTACTTCCCATGCCTAGCCTAGGAGATGGTCCAATATCTATCTAGGGATACAAACACAATAATATAAACCAAAAACAATAATATGAACATTGAAATAAAGAGATAGATATATACATAATATGTACAAGAGCATAGTAAAAATAAAGCAACTATGAACAACAAGCAAAATAAAAGAAATGATTTTATATATATGGAATTGATGATTACAATATAGTAAAGGGGTGGGATGGGTTTAGTTATTAAGAAACTAACCCATCCTAGAAGCCTTACCCACAAAGATTACAACAAAGAAAAAAGGATGAGGCTTTTTTATGTAGGGTTTCCTAGAGAGAGAGAGAGAGAGAGATTTTTTTTTTATTTTTTTATTTTCTAAAGCTATTTTTTCAGAATTTTCTCACTAATTCTCTATTTTTCCACACTTTTTCTCCTATTTTCCCATATTTTCTTCTTCTTATTCTTTCACAAAAATTTGGGGGGGGGGGGGGTATTTACACTAGTGCTAGCCTCCTCTTTTTGCCATGTCATTAGCCCTTTTTGTCTTTTTCTGATTTCTAGCCTGATTTTCATGTGGCTGTTTAGAGGCCTTTCTGAGTTCCGTTTTCTTCAAATTTTATATACATAGAAAGCTCTGGATGACCAGCTTCCAAAGGTCCTGGCCTCATTTAATTTGGAGCTACGGTCGTCGAGATATCGCGCTCGGAAGGAAGGTGATGCAAAGCTGAAAAATTCATATCTTCCAATTCGGAGCAAATATCATCGAGCCCTTTAGGTGAAAATTAACTAAGATCTTGTTCTTCAAGATGGTTTAGCCCAATCATTCCAGTTCTTGCCCAATCGATACAGTTTATT
The DNA here is from genome assembly GCF_932294415.1 of Quercus robur. Lineage (NCBI taxonomy): Eukaryota > Viridiplantae > Streptophyta > Magnoliopsida > Fagales > Fagaceae > Quercus > Quercus robur. The sequence goes on along the minus strand of NC_065539.1, from coordinate 42,300,972 downwards.
ACACGAAGTTGGGTAAAAACTGCTAGTTTTCTTGAAAATAACAGTGAAGATTTCATTAGGGCTTCAATATTTTTGTGATATCTCATTCGTTTTAATTTCGATTTTGGCCCGTAAACTATCGTTTCGAAGGAAAAGACATGCCCTACAAGACGGCCTAGAATTCAACATAATCCAACTGTTGGATCAAAATGTCAACTTTTTTACCATACCTGGTTAGGGGTTTGGTCATATTTGCTGTAGAATGGATTTTTCAAATGTTGTGATTTTTTGATTCAACGTTCAAACAAGTTGTTATGATTTTGCACATTTTTTTTTTTTGGGTCTTTGTCTTGACACGTGAATCGGTGCTGGACAAAATACGGTATCGACAACATTAACCAAAAAATAAACATTTGCAATATAATTGTAGGCTTTTGTTAATGAATGTCTTAAAGGCAATGATTAAAGTACATTTACTGTCCATTTGGGAATTGCTTATTTCCGGTAATTTATTTGCATAGTGTTTATAAAAAGATACAACTTTTTGTAACTTTTATTTAAATGTGTTGCAAAAATGTAATAACTAGTTTATTTCAAAAAATTTTTTTTTTGATTATTCATAAAAAAATCTAAAACAAAATGCTAAAAGCTAAGGTTAGGTTTGGTAACAGTTAGAGAGAAGGGGAGAAAGAACATTATTGTAAGCTTTCAAAGGTGTTACTAAAAAAATTAATAAGACCATTAATTCTTTATGTAGTAATTTATTATTGTCATCAAAATTTGGGGATAATTACATAATAATGTATTTGCATATGTTTTATTTGGTATCTATTTAACTAATAAATGTTCATGCAAAAAAAAAAAAAAAAAAAAAATCCTCTCTAGCGAATAACTAAAAAATGTGATGAACATTCCTCTTAAAAAAAAAAAGAAGAACATTATATCATTTTGAGATTTCTTTATATATATATATATATGTGTGTGTGGGGGGGGGGGGGGGGGCGGGCAAAAAGTAAGTAAGGATTATGTTTGGTACAAACTTGCTACTCTTGCTCACACAATTAATTTTTAAAAGGTGGGATGCTCAATCAACCTTAAATGCCCTTAATAAGATGAAAAGATTAAAGTGGAAATGTTTGAATTAATTCCAAGTGTAGATAGATGATATTGGATAAGAAACAGTCTTAGGGTCCGTTTGAATACTGCTTATTTTACCGAAAACAATAAAAAAATAATAAAAAAGTTACTGTTCACGCGCGGGTTACTGTTTATAAGCCTAAATGCATTGTTCATGTCTCATGAACAGCGCAAGAGGTGTTGAAAAAAAAAATAATTTCTATCCAAACGTATACTTAAAATGATTGTATCGGGGGTACTCGAGTTTAGTCTGAGATAGAAATTACAAGTAGTTTTTCAATTTCAAGAAGTCCATCCTCCGATCCAAGAGCTTTTTGGCTTTATATAATCAACCAAGATGTATCTGAACCTTACATTTGGAAGGTCAAGATGGATTTCTTTGATACTTGTCCCGTCAGGGCCATACTAGAAGTCTTCTACACTGAGGTATGAGCGGGGTGGACACTGTTCATAAGTCATTTTCCTCATTAATGCGGTCAGCTAAGTGGTTGCAGTGCATTAAATGCTTTATCCATCCTTTTTCCTTTCTTCCCTGCTTGGCGACAAATTTTTCTCTTTGCCCTTGGTTTGCACCCAACAACTGTTAGCCTTGGTTTTCGGTTCCCTGAGGGCATGTTGGCATCCTCGGAGTTCTTGTCCACTATAGTCTTTCTGCACTTGCATAAGGTCACTTGTATTTTTCTGAGGACATTTTGCTGGTGCCTTTTGGGGTTCGTTTCCTTGACGTTGTCCTTAATCCCTTTGTTTGTATTCTCGGATCCTCGCCCCCCCCCCCACAATATATATACATAACTGAAGTTTTTGACTTTTTATTGACATCTCCAAAGCTTGCCGTATCATTATAATTTTTTTAAAACAAAAATTTTAATTTTTTTAATTAACAATATCAACTTAACAATGAGTGAAACTCTATCTCTCTAACAAGTCTAACTTAAACTTAAACTCAAATGTTGATAATTTATCTCCAAATTTGCGAGGTTAATTTTAAACACTATAAAAGCCGTGCAAACCTTAATATATATATTTTAAAGCCGAGTAGAGGTATGAACTCTTCTTCTGTTATTTTCCTCTCCTCTACTTTGTTAAAAAAAATAATATATATATATGTAGGGACGTAGGCCCGAATATATATTGAGTCTTGGGTCTTGTCCGAGGAGGAACAATGGTTCGAGAATAGATCAACAACAAGAAAGACGTAATACTTCGAACTTCATGAGCAAATTATGACTGTAGAGGCAGGGAAAGGTTATCCGAGGAGGAATGTCCCTTCGACTAAATGCAACGAAGATCAAGATGTGCCTTCTAGCATCCAGGGTGACGTTCCAGGAGGTTCTATTGATAAAGACATGCACCATGATCATACAGGAAGGATGAGAGCTAGGAAATATCTAAGGAAAGGCTGCTGCCACCGCATTAAATACTCTGCAGCTAACTTTCTGGCTGCATTAATATGGAGAAGACCCCTGAACAGTGCTGCCTTGGCTACCCCAACTCATAGAGGGCCTGAGAGGGTGTCCAATAGGACAAACACTCAAGTAGTGGCTTAGATGATTAACAAGTGGAGAGCCAAGATCGTCCAAAAGGAACTATATAATGTAAGAGACCCTTCATGGAAAGGGGATCAAGAAATTAAGAGAAAAATACTGTAGCAATCTGGAACAAAATTTGTAATCAAACTTGTGAGAAATATATAAGCTAATCTTCTCGGATTGTGCCAATGACGATTTTTTTTTAGTTTAAATCAATCTATCTCCCTGTTCTTGTCATTTGAGCCCACTTTACTTGTTGTCCAACTCATTTTTGCCCAGTTTTCCAACTCACTCTCTACAAATTCATTATTTTGGGCTTTTTGGGCCAAGGTCCATCCATCTTTTGAGCTAGGGACTCGAATATGGTCCTTACAATATATATATTTTATAGTTTTTCATGTATTTTTTAAATTTCGTACATGAACCACCAAACCCTACGCTTGTGACTATAAATGATTTTTTTTTCATTGTTTAAAATTTAGACCCGTTAAAATTTAAAACTTATTGCTTTATGGGTTCGTGTACTTTTTGTTTTTTCTTATATTTCCCTTTTGAATAGCGTATATTTTTAAAATTGTTTCAATAACTTATTCTTTAATTATATATCTTTTTTAGCATTTTGAAAGTTTTAACAACTAAATTTTTGTTAGTTTTTGCAATATTTGAACATGTTTAGCTGATTTTTATGACTATACCATATATTATTCTTTTGAAAGTAATCAAATTTTTTTTAATAAATATTTCTCTATTGTGTAATCATATACATTTTGTTTTGTTTCAAAAATTTATAGGAAGTAAATCTTATAATTCTTTAATATTTTTTGGCATTTCAAAAGTTTTAAAATCTGAATTATTCTTTTGATGGTGACACATCTTTCTCTTATATTTTTCCGTTGTGTAGTCACACACACACACACACACACACACATATATATATATTTTATCTATAATTTGTATACTCTAAATCTTTTGATTCATTTCAATAGCTATAGACATGGATTATTCTTTTGAATGTATAACATATTTCTCTTATATTTCTTTATTGTTTAGTTATATATATTTTGTTTTATTTTAATAATTTCTATGTAGTGAATCATCTGATTCTTTAATATTTTTTGGTTTTTCAGAAGTTTTAATATTTGAATTTTTAAGTTATTTTTTTTGCAATATATGAAACTGTCTGACAATTTTTTTGTAAGCCATTGCACGTTCAAACAATAACTTCTTCATTAAATTGTAACACAAATTGAAGTTAATAAGAACAAATCATGCAATGGTGTAGTTTGTTAATCAATGTAAGATTTTATAAAATTATTTTAGTTTACCTCACAAATAGATACGTAGGTTCCCGTGCATAGCACGGATTATCGACTAGTTAATTAATATATCACTCATGACCTTTTATATATATATATATATATATTTTTGAAAGAGACCTTTTATATTTTATATTGATTTCAAGTACATTATATGCTCTAGTGCATATGCATATCTATATGTAAATTTTTTCCCTTCGAAATTTAATCCTAACTCCGAGTGTGCAGATCCATACATTGCGAATGTAACTCTTTTATGTGTCAAATGATAATCTTTTTAAAAGAGTTTATGCTAGTAATTTAAGATACCACTCCATGAAAATTAACACTCTCCACAATCTACATGCACACAACCTCAATGGAATAGGGACATGTTATAATATACGGACCAGGTCACACTTGCGGGTCCAAGAATTGCTTGATTCAAGTCTGGTTCAAGTTGTGCACTTTGCAAAAATGCTTTGTTGCGACATGGATAGTCCTAACGCACCTAGATATGCCACATGCCATGCGTACTACAGGTTCAAGTGGGCCGGGTCAATAATCATATGCGTGAGAATCTTTTTTTTATTATTAAAAAAAAGAAAAAAGAAAAAAAAGAAAAGCTAATGGGGCTTGTTTATATGGTCCAGATCGTGTAAGGTCCCCACACAAGTCACATGTAGCCCAACCTAAGAAGTCCATCCAAATCTTTAGCCCATTTCGTGGAAATTTCTTGCCGAGCAAGTCAGTCAACGTATTAGTTTCTACTTTCTAGTCCTCTATTCACTCTTTGCCATTTGCAAGCTCTCCATGAACTCCCTAGGTTGGCAAATAAAATTTCAGCTATTGGCTGATCTTATCCTATCTTCTCAACGAAAGGAGTGGAACTGCAAAACGTGTCTTGGAAGTCATTTCAAAGGTAAAAGTTTGTGCACAAGCTAGCCATGAGTGCATTATATAGACTTCCATGCTTCACTACTCTCTTTTACTAAGTTTTATATATCTGCGAATTGCCAGGTATGCCAGGCGAGTGCACCAAATGGGTCTAACGTGATCTTATTTTGTGGAAGTTATTCAAACACATTTCCATAAGTGTTCTTCAGATATTTTATGTGCCTAAAGCAATATTCATAATAGGGATTAGTGACGTCAACAGGAGGAAACAGGACAATTTGCAAGCATAATTTATAATTTTCCCTTCCACACTCACCATACATACACTACCGCATGAATTCAAATTGTATTTAAAAATATAATATCAAAATGGAGTGTGTACGAAATGTGCAATAGGGAATATGTAATAAAATTTTATGTTTCCAAATTCTACTGTTTGTCCTTATTCACTATTGCTATTTATTACTACAGGGCCATCAGGCTAAAAAAGAAAAGAAAAGAAAAAAATTAGGATTGCCAACTCTTCAATTTTCCATGGCCTAGTGGCACTAGTGCAATATAATATATATTCATGGTAGTGACTAGTGAGAGAGGAAGGATATTAGGTGATGCGGGAGATGCAAGAAAATTATTATTTAATATTATTTATGTTTGCAAGTCAATTGTATTTTTATGTTTTAGGTCATATTAGTTTATTGGGCCATTAGTATTTTAATTTGGAAGCCGGGTTATTTTCGTAATAAGGCAATTAGGGTTTCCTAGCCAATTAGAATTAGGGTTTAGCAATCTTTTATAAGCAACCTATTGTACTCTTTGAGGAGATAGTTGATATTTTGATGAATGAAAAAATGGCGGTTTGGTCTTTCTTTGATCTGGTGTTGACTCCAATTCTACCCTAGGTGTTGACTCCTAGTGGTTTCCCCGTTTAGTGTTGACTCCAAGTAAGGCCTAAGTGCTGACTCAATTTTGTTTAATTTTATTCTGGTTGTCCTGTATCATTAGGATAACACATTAACACGCAATGCAAACATATTTTGAGTGAACCAGGTTGTCAAAACAGACGCAGAGAACTTATTCTAGTTATCTGTGCTCACAAGATCTACTATATTAAAATTTTCATGCACTTGCCACTAGGTTGTTAATTTGTTCTATTTTTTTATAAGATCTACTTGAAGGAAAGCATGACACAACATGCATCCATGTGGGCTCTGTGACACAGAGACGAAACTAATTTGCATTTAGTCTGATGCATCACGAGCATTTGAGCCTCCACATTCATGGACGATGAGACGATCACGTTTAATGGTACTAAGCATTTTTTTTCCTGGTTTATACACTTAATGGAGAAGACAACAAACCATGTTTTGCATATTCTTATTAAGCACAAGTTTTTTTTTTTTTTTGGGGAACATTAAGCACAAGTTTTCACCCCAAAATCAAGCAAGTATTAGGGCAAATTAGAAATCGTCACCTTCTTATTTAATTTGGATGAAACTCGACAAAGTATTTGGCACAAGATTGCAAGCCTTTGGTGGAAAGAATAACAATTAGCTAAGATCAATTTTTGTATTGTTAACATATGTCCTCTCATTTGCTGGTAGGTTCCAACTTTGTCAGTCGGTTAATTTATATTTTCACTTATGTAATAACCATGGGCGTTGGGCCTGGTCCTAGCTGATGGCATCATTTGCGTAAGATGATCTAATCAATTCTATAACACAAAAATTGTAGGTCATCTCATCTCACAATAATGCATCAAATTTCCACATATATCCCCCTTTAAATATGTCAAAATTTCACTGGGCAAATAACAAAAATAATTCAGAATCTTTGTTAGATTAGATGAATTAAGCTCTTAATGCGAATCTTGAAAATATATAGTCCATTCTCTTTTATGTCCATTGGTAACCATACATGTGGAACCACTTTTGAGCTCCTTCTTTTTTATTGTGTTTGCATCATGAATACCATTCTTGAGGTCTATATTGCAGTAAACTAGAGCAATCATTACACCATATGCAACAAAAAAGGTCTTGAAGAAATGGGATTCGGGATCAATAAAATAAGACCCCCAAATTGCTCCGGGTGATGGTTTCCCAGCCACAAAATTTATGCTGTCCTTTTTAAGTTTGAATAATGTTTTCTAAGTACAAGTTAAGGGTATCAATTGTCAAACGCAAACATTATATAGTACTCCAAATTATCATTTAATATTTTTCTCACCCGTGACATGCAGAAAAACCAACCCGTGAATTCCCAGCTGACACGTGGCGCCACTCCATTATCCCCTTTAGAAGAAGCATCTAGAGATGGCCATCTTCAAAATTCAGCAAAATCAACTTATCGCAGCATGTGAATTTTGCTGTTGGAACTCTGATAAGACAACCTCAACCTAACTTCTCTCTCTCTCTCTCTCTCATAAGTCATAAGGCATGATAGGACCCTACATCTCGATTAGTTTATTTCACTTGAAATGGTTCATTTCAAGATTAAGATTTTCTTGAATGTAAAGCATACGAACTATTTAAGTGATATGATATTTGTAATATTTAATCTAAATCATGAAATGAATTATTTTAAATAAATGATTTTTTTTTTCTTTTTACATTCACTATACTACACAATATTCATGATTGGTGTGCTAAAAATTTGAAATATATGTCCTCATTTCAAAATATGAAAAGAAAATGTTGACATTTAAAAAAGAAAAGTGTTACATTTAAAATATTTTCACAATAAAACCCGATTCAAAGTAATTTCAATTATAAGTCAAATTAAAATTAGTAACAATTTCTCCATGAACGGAGCTATGCTTGGCATTCCCCCCTTCCCCCCAAAATTTTTATTTTATTTAAAATACTAGTATATATTTATGTACTAACTTTAGCAATTTGATTCAATAAAATTACACTTAATCCCCTATTAACACTATCATTGATCCTTTTAAAGGCCATAAAAAAGTTATAGATCTAAAATCTAGAACAAAATTAACAAGCCCAAAAAAATTAGTCCAACAATAAAAATGACAAATAGCAAAGTTAAAAATGATTAAGCTCAATCAACTAATTTTACCCAAAACAAACAACCTAATCTTTTAAAAGATTTTAACAAAATAATTTTTTCATTACCTAGTAGTAAACGTATGCATCAAAGACACATAAACATAAACACAAAAAAAAAAAAAAAAAAAAGAAGCAGCAAACACACGTCAAATTCCATTTTTATAAATAATTGCATTGTAATATATTAAGAAAAAATATTTTTGTATTTTTGTCTTTGTTGACGGTTTGTTAATACTAAATAGATGTCATTTTTAATTTTTTTAGAGGAAGAAGGATGCTTATTTAGAGTTTCATAATGATTTTTTTTATACTTCTATCCCTAACTTTAAATCTTGACTCATCCTTAAACTTATCATCTAAATTTTGATGTGAAAATGTGTACGTAACATTCTATTTAAAAAATTGTCTTTCAAACAAAGAGAACCTATTTTTCTTTGATGCTGCGGACACGGGACCCTCTCAGGTGGACCCATTAGCGCAATAAACCAATAAGAGAGATGGTGTGGGGAGAGCATGAAGCTTAATCCGATGTGTCATATCAGAAAACCATAAACACAAAATTTATCAGGCACAAAAAGTGCACCTCAAACTCTCAATCACTGGTATGAAACAGACTTTTGTGTTTCGAGTTTGATTATGTTCACCCGTGAGAGTCTACACGTGACAGACTAAGACAAACACGTACATCTAACATGCCAAGTTTTAGTTCCCCTGTAAAACCTAACCTCTATAAAAAGCCTCTCTGTGCTCACATTTTTTTACATAGCAACTCATACACTCATACATACCATTTAACGTTGGCCTTGCATGCGTATGGTGACGTCCAAAACTTGCCAAGCTCCCTAATCCAGCGCCTTGATTCAGGTGAATTCAGTTCTTCAATATTAGTACTGTAGTATTGTTAATATATGTTATTGTTTGTGCTGTATAATTGTTTTAATGAGGGGTCACGTGAGAATTACAAGCCGGAATGGTTATTTTATTGTAATCTTTAGGGGCTGTTTGGTAGGGTGTTTTAAGCAATATTGTTCAATGCTTAAACAACAGCGTCAGGCTTAGGTTCAATGTCCAATAGTACTGGACCCGTTGAGATGATGACATGTGTTTCACTTTTAGACATGTGTTATCATCTGACCGGGTCTAGTGCACTGGACCTAAACCAAATTCTAAACAACATTACACATATTTTCATACACTTTTTTTATTTACATGTATTTTCAAAAAATACAAATAATGTTACTAGAACAACATTATCAAACAAACCCTTAATTTCACGAGAGATGGGTTTTTGCAAAAATTGGCTTATATATATGGACAACATAGGGATTTGGATGCACCCGTGACTGGTTTAATTCTGTTGTCGCGCACCTACTACATGGCATGGCTGCCTTGCTTCCTAGTTCTATGGCCACAAGGTGCTAAACAACAACACAGAGTCACGAGCTAGTCCTTTTGCTTTTACATCAAAACCACCATGTTCACCCATTTGCTACTGCCATCTTAATATTCTCTCATCCCCACATTCTCAAAACTATTAAAGTAGCTCTCTCTCTCTCTCAGCAATAAAGGAGGTCATGAGTGAAACAACAATCAAAATATTGGCATCACATGGAATATTTACTTGTCTTGAGGGAATAAAAGTATAAAACATCTCAATCAATATTTGATGGTAATTAATGGCAATAGAGATTGGGTTTGATATTACAAAGATGGAATATCATACTTATTCATATGTAACCAAAATAGAATAGTGGTTGGTAAGCATCGAAGTTAATTGATTGTCTAGATTTATATTTATATATAATTTTTATTGAGAATTTGATTTATTACTAATAAGGCCAACTGATGTATTTTTTATTTTAGACACAATTTTTTTTTAGGGGAATTTTTTTTAGACACAGAACTTAAAAGTTTGAAGACCCTCATATATATGTGTGTGTTACCAAAAGAAAAAAAAGAAGAGGACACTCATAGGTTAAAACCAAAGTTAAAAGTGTAATTTGACCAAAACTTCCTTTTTGTAGATGGCAGTATGAGGAAAAAAAAAATATGTTGACAGCAATATTTGGACTGTTTTTGTTTGTTTGTTTCTTGAAACATATATTTGGCTTCTTTAATCATATAATACACATACATGTGTTGTGTTGGGATGTTTGTGTCGATATATGTGGGTGTTTGCAGATCAGCATTCCATGGTGATCCAAGGCACCCGAATGTCAAGATGTAAATACTATACAACTCGTTTGTCATGAAACGGTGCTAAAACTCTTTCTCATTGTATGAACAAACCTTTGGTTAATGCTCCTTACATATTTTTTAAGTTATTCCCAGTTTAACATACAAAGGTACCCTAGCAATCTTCAAGAACAAGTGCATCTGTTGCAAAGAAGTGGCAAATTATTCTTCAAATAAGAAAAAACAGTGACACTTTCTAATACATTTAAATGAAGAAAGTGTTAATGATGGTTAATACTTAATATGTTGTTAGGACTCAAAGACTTCTCTACCATGCATGACTATATGATCAAAGTCTCAATAAAATAATAATTAACTGCTATATGGTTTTACGAATCCTAGGTGCCAAGCCACACCAATGGTACTTAATTTATTGCACTATTATTACCAAAAATAATTTATTGCACTATAATGCCATTGAGATTGCTCATGTACCCCTACATGAATGAGTGCAAAGGAGAGGATCATTTTCCTTCTAAGAAAGCATGCACAGCTTAAGATACAAGGCCACGAAGAACATATTTTGTTTTTGCACACTTCTCTAGGAAATAAGGGCCTCATAGCAGTTCACAAGCTCAGAACTATTGAAGATACAATTCCTCACAGCTTTTATCTCACAAAAAACAACAGTTAGTGAATTAAAAAAGAGAAAAAGAAAGAAAAGCTGAAACATGAGATCATTGGGGCACAAAACATTGAATCAGACCAAAGAAAACAGAATGAGAAAAAGAAAAAGTTAGAGACCATTAAAAATAAAATCCATGTACAACAAAATATTGCTCTGCCAAGATTGTCACATAAGAACAACCTACAAAATCCCTACAAAACCCTCCAACCGTTCCTAGAGACAATGACATTTTAATCAGCTGGTACTTGACACGTGTCAAACTTATGACACGAGAGCAATTCTTCTGAGGAACTTTTAGTCTGGGTATATAAAGTATATGAGCCTTTGCTTCAAATTGTCTTTGCCAGGATAGCTTATTTGAAGCCTCTAGTAGTTAACTCATTCTTTCTCTGCCATTAGTTTTCTGCAATTATAACTATTTTTTTGTCATTTCCCAGAGGAACACTTGTGTAGCATTCTGTGGTGGTTCCTGTTCTATCATTAAGACATTCTTCATAGTGTTGAAGACTGTCTAGATAAGCCATCAAATATTGCTTATCATGGACCTTGCTCACACTCTGTTAGCCATTTGGATCATAGCCAGCCTTGTCTTTCAGAATTCAAGCAATGTGGAAGGACGATATCATTACCACAGGAAGCCGAAAAGTTCTAATAGAGGCTCCTCTGGTTCTAAACCCCCTGTATCTTCCCCTGATCCTCAAGTCCCTTCATCACCAACTAGTCCTCCTTCTGTTCCTTCTGACCCCTACCCAAATGACCCTGGAAATTCTAGTGCAAACTGTGTTTTTGATGTGAGATCTTATGGGGCTGTTGGAGATGGTTCAAATGATGACACTGAGGCATTCAGACAAGCATGGAAAGAAGCTTGTGCAGTAGAATCAGCAGTAATTTTGGCTCCTGAAGATCATAGTTTCATAATCACTTCAACAATATTCTCAGGGCCATGCAAGCCAGGACTTGTATTCCAAGTAAGTAATGAAACTCCTTGCTCTTTATCTCATTTCAGTGTATTGCTATAAATTTTTTTTGTGGTCTATACAGTTCACTTAATTTTAAGCTTTATTTGTGAAAAGGTGGATGGAATCCTAATGACACCGGAGGGACCAGATTCATGGCCCAAAGCAGACAGCCGCAAGCAATGGCTTGTGTTTTACAGACTTGACCAAATGACTTTCACAGGAAAAGGAACCATTGAAGGAAATGGCCAGAAATGGTGGGAACTCCCCTGCAAGCCTCACCGGGTAGTTTATCTTTAATCCAATTTCCACTTTTTTTTTTTTTTTTTTGATAAAGCAATTTACAGTTTTACACTGTTAATTCTAAGAAGCACAGACACAAACATGGGTGCGGTGTCACATATGACACGATAATTCTTAAAAAATTAGGCACAACACTGTTGAGATATAACAATAAATTGATTATTATATAGCTTTAAATATATTTTATATATTCTTAGACATATTTTTACCTTTATTTTAAGTTTTCAAAGTAAAATAATAATTATCAAAATCTTTTTATATATATATATATATATATATATATAATCGAAGGAATTTTTTAGAGAAAAAACTTTTTTTTTCCGACATTGAGGACACGCATACAAGACCGTATGGAAGGATGGAATATTTTGCTAAATGCTATTTTGTAATTTCAGGGTCCAAACGGGGCGACGTTGTCAGGACCATGTGACAGCCCTGCAGTAAGTTGAATAATCAGAAAAAGCCAATTCAAAAATTTTAGTTACTAATTTGAATTTTATTTTTTTAAACTGACTTAACAATCTTGTTTACTATCTTTACAGTTAATTCGGTTTTTCATGAGCACAAATTTGGTGGTCAGTGGTCTACGAATCCTAAATAGTCCTCAGTTCCATATGAAATTCGATGGTTGTGAAGGAGTATTAATTGACAAGCTGTCCATCTCTTCGCCTAAACTCAGCCCCAACACCGATGGGATCCATATTGAGAACACTAAAGCTGTTGGAATATACAACTCCATGATTAGCAATGGTAGGAAAATGGTGTGACTTATTTACTCAATTTGGCTAGTGTATACTTTATTCAGTTAATTGTATTAGATATTAGATTAGATGTAACAATTATACTTGATTTAAACAGGTGATGATTGCATTTCGATTGGACCCGGGTGTGCAAATGTAGCAATAGAGGGTGTCACTTGTGGGCCTAGTCATGGGATCAGGTGCATATTCTCTTTCTCAAATAAGTATAAATCTTGCCTAACTACCTATTTGTTAAGGTTGAGTGAAGTATTCATTATGCTTCAATCATGTCATTGTATTGACTAATGCATTACAAATGGTATAATTATCTTTCACAATTAAATCAACTATGTTGCTTATTGATCAATGTAGCCCTATAGATAAATTTAATTAATTTCAACTATATTGTTCATTGACCAATGCAGGCACATAATTGAATTTAATTAGACTAATGAAATGTAGACATGAAAGCAAATTCAAGGAAAAATTAGTTGTGATCACTAGGGCGGGTTCAATAGCATCTTGGAGGTACATCCATAAAGAGGAAAAATGAGAATCAAAAGGCAAGAATGGCCTTTATTAACATCTCCTTGAAGCCATGCAGCACCTGCCTCATTTAATAAAATCGCTTTAACAGTTGAAATTACTTAAGTTTCCAGATAGAAAGCTGAAAGCAAATAAATAACCCATATAGAATCCTAGGATAGATGTATGTATACTGGATAGTTTAATAGTATGTTGGTTTATTGGATCTTGTCAACGGGTCACCTAAGTACATTGTTTAAGAAATATATACTTAGATTTTTCAATTAAATTCAACCATTTAATTACATTAATGTAATTTTCTCCTAACGATAATTAAACTCTACCATGTGAGTTATTGATGCACGAACATTATTGAATCTAATTCAAAAATCTAAAGTAGAGAATTCATTGAATTTGTACTTTAGTTTTACCTCTCATTTTTTGATGTATTTTAGTATGAAATGGGACCAACAAACTGAATTCTCTTTCGGTGTGCCTGACTTAGTTACTCTTATTTATTTTCTGCAGCATTGGAAGCCTTGGAGTGCACAATTCCCAGGCATGTGTTTCTAACATTACAGTTCGCAACGCAGTCATTAAGGAATCGGACAATGGGCTCAGAATCAAGACTTGGCAAGGTGGGACGGGTTCAGTAACAGGCATAGCATTCGATAACATCCAAATGGACAACGTTATGAACTGCATTATCATAGACCAATATTACTGCTTGTCAAAGGCTTGCTTAAACGAAACTTCAGCTGTACATGTCAATGACATTTCCTACAGGAACATAAAGGGCACCTACGATGTGCGCAGGACCCCTATACATTTTGCATGCAGTGACACAGTTGCTTGCACAAACATAAGACTTTCAGAAGTAGAGCTTTTTCCACAGGAAGGGCAACTGCTTGAGGATCCATTTTGTTGGAATGCTTATGGGAATCAGGAGACTTTGACTATACCTCCCATTGATTGCTTACGAGATGGGGAGCCTCAGAATGCGTTTGAGCCATCCACATATGAGTGCAACTGATATATTTTAGTGTTTTCTGGTGATTAATGTTATAGAATACTGTATACAGCCCAAGAGGCCCTTCTCTATTTTGGGTCATTATTATTACTTTAAGCTCCATCCCTTTTTGGGCTTCCCCCTTATTGTGTGATGAGATGTAGACAAGGGCCTAATTTTTTGGGCCCATATTGTAATAGATTGGGTGCTTACTTTATAGTATTAATGTCAATGCTAGAAATTGGTTCAAGACCGATCCATTGTTTGATCCACATCAGAACGTAATTCATCTGATTGATGCATAGACAAATAGAATTAACGATATTACTTGTGCCCATACCTAAATTCTTAACAATATTACTTTTGTTTGTGTGTATATCTAATTTTAATGAAACAAATAACTCAATTAATAAAAGTGGAGGACATGGAGTTTAATTCCCCTTTTTGGTCCCGCAGGCAAATTACTCTCGGAAAGGTCTTATATTTTGTATTATTTTTATTCGACCTATTTCATATTCGCTATTTCATATAAATATCATTTTATAATAAATAATATTTATTCCTATATCTCTTATGCCGCGGCTTACGCCCATAGAAGCCACAAATTGAATTGTCAACAATAGCAATGCAAACACTAGGAAAGTCAATATAGAGCAATTCGTCAATATCTTCGTGATAACTCTTTTGTTAAACAGAAGAAATTCAAGTCACTTTGATATTACAATAATTGACCAAAATAAATATTGTGAGCACATTGTCTCGCACTCATGGGAAGCACGCCTTAGCCGAATGGATCAAAGACAGAGATTTGGGAGTAGTCACCTAGTTTAGGTCTAGAAATCAAATTGGGCCTCTTACATGGGTCTACATACCAAATTACGGGTTCGGAGTTAGAGTACAACTTAGGAAGATGTTAGGCACCCAAGATTGTCGGACGTGTGGACTGGCCTCCATTATGTGTTGATAGACCATGTTTAATAAAGAAGTTATTAAAAGAGTCATAATCATAAATCTAAACATACATCATGCACTAAACAAAAAAGAACATAATCAACATGTTAAATATCACATAACATAAAAAGAAACACATTAAATCACAAATCAAACAAATTACGCAAAAATCCAAAACTGACCCTCTAACTTTCAGTCTTTTTCATTTCAGTTATCTAACTTTCAGTTTTGCCATTTCGGTCCTCTAACTTTTAATTGTTGTCAATTCGGTACTCCGTTAAACCTCAGTTACCTACTGCCATTAAGTGAGCCAAAATGATGTTGATTTTGGCTCTTTTTTTTTCTTTTTTTTTTTCATAAATTTTTGAATTAAAATAAAATTAAAAAACTTTTATTAAAAAAAAAAAAAAAAAAAAAAAAAACATTTAGGGGAAGAAGAACCCTTGGCTCCTGAATATGGATCAAACAATTCTCTTTCTCTAGAATATGCTTCTCCTCCACCTTATATCGAAGCTATGGCACCTGAAACTAAAGACAATGGCTTCTACTCTCCGCTTGAAGCTCCTTTGCCCGCTCCATCCATGGCTATGGAATTGGACACTGATGAGTCTTCTCCAAAGCTCCCTCCTGCAACACCCTTTAGTTACAGTGTTGAACATTTGGGGGAAACGAAGAATTGGTCCATGCTGGAGCTACGAAGTACACCCTATCAATATCTTCATCTCGGTCTCAATCTCTACAACTTGGTCTCAATATCAAAACTCCATCACCTTCATCTCGATCTCAATCTCAATATCTCGGTCTTGGTCTCAATCTCTACAACTCGGCCTCAATATCAGAACTCCATCACCTTCATCTTGGTTTCAATCTCTACAACTCAGTTTCATCTCGATCTCTCTTAGTCCTATATGTTTTTTTTTTTTTAATAACATTTTTTTATTTTCTTTTAATTCCAAAATTTATTATAAAAAAAGAAAAGAAAAAAGAAGCCAAAACGACGTCTTTTGGCTCACTTAATGGCAATAGGTAACGAGGTCTAACGGAGTATCGAATTGACAACAATTGAAAGTTAGAGAACTAAAATGACAAAACTGAAAGTTTGAGAGCTGAAATGAAAAAGGCTGAAGATTAAAGGGTCAGTTTTGGATTTTTGCCAACAAACTATATTAAACATGGAAAACTAGCAATTAAATAAACACACAAGGAAAACATATCAAATTAAACCTAACATGGAAAACAAAATATCATTCAATTAACCTAAAACATGGAATTCAAAGTCAAACAAATCACAAAACACATGGAAATTAATTAAATAAAATAAAACATCATTTTCTGCCCAAATTTAGGTTAGAGGTGCGTACGCATACTCAACCATGCGTATGCAAGGTTGAAGTCCTGTATGTCCATCCTTGAGCATGCATTCGCATCCTTAGCACAAAAACTGTAAAAATCACATGTTTGGATTAAATCAGTTGTATACTTGAGTTTAAATCAAAGAGAAATACAAAGGAAACACCAAAACTAAATGAAAAACTACATCATTGTCATATTAACATACATTAAAGAATATATCACTATAATAAAAGGAAACACATGTGAAAAGTTCTACATCAATAAACTAACTTGATATTTAAGGACATAAACGAAAACACAAAGGAAATACCAAAAAGTAAGCAAAATTAGATCATGACTAGATTAGAACCCATCATACAAAACATATTATCATCATGTCAAATAACTATACCAAATCAAACAACAATAATGGCCTAACTTTAAACAGCCATAACTCATTTATTTCAATCCAAACTACACAAAATATATGTTCAAATTGAAGCCCAAGATATGTACTTTCAAATAAAATAAACTTAACTCAAAAATTATTTGTGAATCAAAATTTATAGTAAAAACAGTGAGAAAATATCATTTTTCAGCATCATTATCAATGCTATTTGAGCACTTTTTAGTTGTAATTACCTTCGAACTATTAAGAATTCTTTAATAACCCTTGGTTCATGTGTGTCTACAAATATAATTGATAGAGAAGTGGAAAACAATCCATCTCCAGATCGTCCAGAGCCTACAGCGCAGGTCGATCCAAGAGTTTATCCAGAAGAAGGAGAAACGTCCATGAATAATAGCACCACTCCATAAGTTTAAGTCTCCCATGGACGACAGGATCGTCCATGAGGTTCGTCCATGAGAAATCGTTAAATATCCTTGGACGACTAAACCACCCTACACCAGACGGACGAAAGCTCAACACTTAGACTTTCGACAACCCGCTACTATCTCAACAAACCCTTCGAATAAGTTAATTTCCATTAGCAGTTACCGTTTTATATCCGTTGAGGTAGTTAACTCCGGAGTTGTTGGTTTCCACAAATCCTGGGGAGGTTATTGGACAAATAACTGCCCCAGGCTCCCTATATAAGGGACCGGTCTGAACCCGACAGAGGTAAGATTTTCTCTCAGACAAATTTCCAAAACACTTGGAACTTCTTTCTCTACGAGTCTAACTTCTCCATCGGAGGGGGTTCGACCGGTCTTCTCCGGTCTCCTCTTTGATCGCGTTTTCTTCCTTGCAGGCCATCAACCGTTTGAACAGCCCACCGAAGCCAGGCCATTCCACCTTACTGATTCGGAGTAATATCAGTTGGCGCCGTCTGTGGGAAGCGAAGGTTGTTTTGCGACTTTCTTTTCCGCGACAAAGGGTTAGGATGGTCAGGACCAGGTCGATGGCTACTAGCCCTGGCCGTCAGGGAAGCAGAGGCGCTTCAAGTGATCCCCAGCGTGATCGCCAATCTGCACCAGTCATGCAAACGTCATCCGTTCAGAATATGCAATCCATGGCGGTTGCAATGGCGGAATTGACTCGCCAAAACCAGGAGTTAAGGATGGAGATCACTCAGAGGAGACAGACACGTGAGGAACACGCAGGGCAGACACAAGGCCATGGTGACACACAGAATACTGAGATTGGAAGTCAGTTTAGAGGCACTACTTCACGGACAGTGCCACACTTGAAAGAGGAGATGGACCAAATGAAGAAAGTCATGGAGGAGATGAAGGAGAACATGAGGAGAACGAATCCTATAGAGGATTTGGTCCACAGGACTGACTCTCCTTTTACGGCTTCCATCAATGGCCACCCTCTACCATCAAAGTTCAAACTACCTTCCCTGGACTCGTATGATGGGATGCGTGACCCCTTTGATCACATTGCAACATTCAAGACAACAATGCACCTTCAAGGGGTCCCTGATGAAATCATATGTCGAGCCTTCCCTACTACCCTTAAAGGCCCGGCACGAGTTTGGTTCAGTAAAATCCCCCCAAGTTCCGTAAGTTCTTTCGAAGAGTTAAGCAAATTGTTTGTTAACAATTTCATCGGGGGACAGAGGCACAAGCGGTCTTCGTCCAGCTTACTGACCATAGAACAAGGGGAAAACGAAAGCCTGCGGTCATTCATCACTCGCTTCAACAGAGAAGCCCTTAGTGTGGACGAGGTGGACGACAAGCTTCTACTGGCAGCCTTCCACAACAGGATTAATTCGGATTTATTTATCCACAAGCTATATGAGAAGGAGCCTCAAACCATGGCCGAGCTCGTCCATTCGGCTCAGAACTTCATGAATGCAGAAGATGCAATCATAGCCAAGAAGAGGAAAAGAGCTGAGAGGATGGAAGCACACCCAGCTCGACACTCAGAACAAGCCCCTCGTCCAAAGAAGGGACGGATGGAAGATAGGAAGGAACGAGATAGCAGGAAGACAGGTCCCTTGGGAAGAAGCCAGAACTATACGCCCCTGAATGCTCCACTTAATCAGGTGCTCATGCAAATCAAAGACGATCCTTCTTTAAAATGGCCAGAGAAGATGAAAGGGGATCCCAACAAGCGCAATAAGAACAAATATTGTCGCTTCCACAGGGACCATGGGCATGACACGGATGAATGTTACGACCTAAAACAGCAAATTGAGAACCTTATCAGACAAGGAAAGTTGAAGCACTTCGTTGGAAGGGATCGTACAGATGAGAAGCTGAAAGGCAAAATAGAGGAATCATCCCGGCCCCCATTAGGAGAGATAAGGATTATCGTTGGAGGGAACTTGATGAGGCAATCTTCCAAGTCGAAGAAGACGTATCTCAAAGCGGTACAAAACGTCCAGCTCTCTGGACGATCACCAAGGACGAGATCAATGGACGAGCCAACCATTTCCTTCACCGACGAAGATGCTGAGAGGATCCATCACCCGCATGATGATGCGATCGTCATTACACTGCTCATTGCAGATTATACAACCAGGAGAGTGTTAGTTGACAATGGAAGTTCAGCAGACATATTGTACTACCCCGCCTTCCAACAAATGAGGCTTGGACGAGATCAACTTCGTCCAGTATGCTCGCCACTGATAGGATTTGGAGGAATGAAGGTGCAGCCCGTGGGTACCATTACATTACCAGTTGTGGTAGGGACATACCCGCAACAGATAACCAAGGAAGTCAATTTCCTCGTGGTAGATTGTACCTCTTCATACAATGCCATTATTGGAAGACCCACTCTTAATAGTTGGAAGGCGATAACCTCGACCTACCATCTATCAGTCAAATTCCCTACGGAGTACGGGATAGGACAAGCACAAGGAGATTAGTTGGCAGCTAGAGAATGCTACTTAGCCATGATGGCTTTGGACGAACAGGTGCAGACAATGAGCATCGAGGAAGGAAGAGTTATTGCAGAGCCCACGGAAGTGTTGGAAGATGTTCTTTTGCAAGAAGATGATCCTCAGAAATTTACCAGAATTGGAACATGTATGAAGGAGAAGGCAAGAGAAGACCTCATCCAGTTCCTGAGAAAAAGTATCGACGTTTTTGCATGGAGTCATGATGACATGCCAGGAATCGACCCAAGTGTGATCACTCATCGATTGAATGTATACCCCTTTTTTAAGCCTATCCGTCAGAAGAAGAGGGTATTCGCTCCCGAGAGGGACAAAGCAATCAAGGAAGAGATTCAAAAACTGACCACGGCAAAGTTCATTAAGGAAGTCTATTACCCGGATTGGTTAGCCAATGTGGTGATGGTGAAGAAAGCTAATGGAAAGTGGAGAATGTGCGTAGACTTCACTGACTTGAACAAAGCATGTCCCAAGGATAGTTATCCTCTGCCACGCATTGATCAATTGGTGGACTCTACTGCTGGCCATCAGTTGCTGAGCTTCATGGATGCCTTCTCAGGATATAATCAGATCAAGATGGATGAAGCTGATCAGGAAAAAACTTCCTTCATTACCAGCCAAGGCTTGTTTTGCTACAAAGTGATGCCCTTTGGCTTGAAGAACGCAGGGGCAACTTATCAAAGGTTAGTGAATCACATGTTTCGTCCACAAATAGGACGGAATGTGGAGGTTTATGTCGACGACATGCTTGTGAAGAGCATAGATGAGGGAAGCCATCTAGACGACCTACAGGAAACCTTTGAAACACTTCGGCGATATAAGATGAAGTTGAACCCAAGCAAGTGTGCATTCGGAGTATCGTCGGGAAAGTTTTTGGGGTTCATGGTCTCGCAAAGAGGAATTGAGGCAAATCCGGACAAGATCCAGGCTATATTGAACATGGAGCCACCGAAGAGTATCAAGGAAGTCCAATCACTAACAGGACGAGTTGCCACTTTGAACAGGTTTGTTTCGAAAGCCACAGATAAGTGTTTACCTTTCTTTAAAGTCCTCAGGAAGGCATTTGAGTGGACGGACGAATGCCAAAGGGCCTTCCAAGACCTGAAAGACTATCTCACAACTGCCCCATTATTAAGTCCATCCGTGCAAGGAGAAGAACTGTACCTATACTTAGCGGTGTCCCCACACGCCGTAAATTCAGCTTTAATCAGAGAAGAGGGGAAAATACAAAAGCCGGTGTACTACACTAGCCGGGCACTCAGAGGAGCAGAAGGAAGATATCCGCTCATGGAGAAATTGGCTTTTGCACTAATAACGGCTTCTAGGAAGTTAAGACATTACTTCCAAGTTCATGTCATCAATGTCATGACGGACCATCCGCTTAAGAAGGCAATGAACAAGCTGGAAGCCGCAGGACGACTGATTCAGTGGGCAGTTGAACTTAGTGAATTCGACATTCGGTACCAACCGAGAAATGCAATAAAGGCTCAAGCCCTAGCAGATTTCATCGCAGAGTTCACTCCAAGTTACGAAGACCTGGGGGAAGGAGAGTACAACAACAAATGGGTCGTCCATGTAGATGGATCGTCTACATTATATGCTGGAGGAATAGGAGTTGTTTTGCAGTCGCCAGAAGGGGACAAATTGAAATACAAGGCCCGTCTGCAATACCAGACTACTAACAATGAAGTGGAGTATGAAGCCCTTTTAAAGGGGTTGGAACTGGCCAAATCCGTAGAAGCAGACTCAATACTTGTCCTGGGAGATTCTCAATTGGTCATAGGCCAAGTCAATGGGATATGTGAAGCCAAGGAAGACAGAATGAAGAAATATCTAAGGAAGGTAGTACGCCTTGTGAAGAAATTCAAAAAAGCAGATTTTGTTCAAATCCCAAGGGAAGAGAATATGGAGGCGAATACTCTGGCGAAGGAAGCATCTGCGAATGAGGCTTTGGACGAAATGGATGATGTACACTACATGCCTAGTATAGACTTTCCAGAACTGATGCAGATAGAGGGAGAAGGAAATTGGATGACCCCAATAGTGTCATACTTAAAGGACGGAAGGCTTCCAGAAGAGAAGGACGAAGCTAGGAAGCTCAGGGTCAAGTCAGCCAGGTATGTACTTATGGACGAGGTGTTATATAAGAGAGGTTTTTCCCAGCCTCTCTTAAGATGTTTGGCTCCGGACGAGGCAAATTACATGTTGAGGAAGGTTCACGAAGGAGCATGCGGGAACCATTCGGGAGCCAGATCACTCGTCCATAAAGTCATCCGTAGCGGATTCTATTGGCCAACCATCCAAGCTGATGCTAAAGCATATGTCAAAGTATGTGATCAATGTCAACGCTTTAGCAACATTCCCAGACAGCCAGCAGAATATCTCACGCCAATGATGGCCCCTTGGCCTTTCGCACAATGGGGACTTGACATTTTGGGGCCCTTTTCGACTGGAACTCGGCAAATGAAGTTTTTGGTGGTGGGAATAGATTACTTCACAAAATGGGTGGAAGCCGAACCCTTGGCCAAAATTACGCAGCAGAATGTCAAGAACTTCTTCTGGAAGAACATTGTATGCAGATTCGGAGTACCTAGGGTGCTAGTGTCTGACAATGGACGACAGTTTGACAACACACCTTTCAGGGAATTTTGTGAACAGCTTGGAATAAAGAACCATTACTCCTCACCCTCCCACCCACAAGCCAATGGCCAGGCAGAAGTAGCGAACCGATTCTTGCTGAAGATCATCAAGACTCGGCTCGAAGGGGCAAAGGGAATATGGCCGGATGAATTACCAGGTGTTTTATGGGCTTATAGAACGACAGCGAGAACTCCAACAGGAGAAACTCCTTTTAAACTAGCCTACGGAAGCGAGGCAGTTATACCAGCAGAAGTACACATGACGAGCCACAGGGTGAGGAAGTATCAAACTGAAGAAAACGAGGAACAGCTCCGTCTTAACCTTGACCTTATGGACGAGGTCAGGATGGATGCAGAACAGAGGACAGCAAGGTACAAAAATCTCATGGCAAGACAATATGACGCTATGGTGAAGCCTAGGCATTTCAACATCGGGGATCTCGTCTTGAAGAGGGTTACCTTGGCAACAAAAAACCCGGCCTACGGGAAACTTGGCCCAAACTGGGAAGGACCTTATAGGGTTATCAACTGCAAAAGACAAGGATCCTACTATTTGGAAGCTTTGGATGGGCGGAGGCTGGAACACCCTTGGAATGTTGAGCACCTCAGGAAGTACCATCAATAAGTGCTAACTCTTCACCAGTGTCCTTGGACGAGATATATGGACGAGCAGAAGTGTTTACTACTGTCAAGTGTTTTTAAGTATTTTAATAATCCCCTAGAAAGTACATTAGTGTTTTCACTTTTGTGCTATTCATGGATGAGTTGGTTTGTATTTTTAATTCAATAAGGCACTAGCTAATGAGCATGTGCCATGCCTGTGGACGAATGTTTACATAAGTTTGGATTTTCAAATATATATATGTTGTTTTCAAGTATATTATTGGAATCCTTATATGTTCATTCAGATTGATCCGCAAAAAGAAAGCTAGCATGGACGAATGAAATCCTTGGACGCAAGGATATATCGTCCATAAGCCTTCCTCCAAAGGAAAGATGAAAAGGTACATCTGTCCAAAGCAAGAGACGAGATGAAACCTAAACTGAAAATTAAGCTAAGGTCCATCCGTCCAGAAATAGGACGAGAAGAAACCTAACCTGAAAATGAAATCGAGGTCCATCCGTCCAGAACATAGGACGAGATGAAACCCAAGCTAAAAATAAAGCAAAGTTTCATCCGTCCAGAACATAGGACGAGATGAAAAGGGCATACTCCTCTAGACCTCAAGACGAGATGAATTCCCGAAAGTGTTCGTCCGAGACGCGGACGAGAAAAGACTTCGAAACTAGCTTAACAATCCATTACATTGGACGAGAAATCGCTAAAAAGTCTAATCATCAAGGACGACAAAATGATCGTCCATAATTTTGGAATGATGAAAAATCTAGCCAAAAGGAATCAATTTACTTTATCTTGGTGATGTAATAAAATTCTCCCCCATGCCCAAGACGAGGTAAACTGAATTCCTAGATGGACGAACCACACTGCTGATATGAAAATAAAAATTTCATACATAAAGCTGGAAACGTAAATATTCAAACACAATGGAAGTAAAAATAGAAGTATTCATTTCTTTCATGAAATTCAAAGGGTGGACGACCAACGTCCAAAAACCCCTTTAGTTTTGAATATGAAAATGTATATAAAACTCGTCCATAATCCTGGACGAGATGATTGTACTTGCATGAGCTTTAAAATAAAAGAAAAAGAAAAGGCCCAAAACAACGGGCACTTCCATGAAAAGGCAAATAAAAGTAGATTTTCTGAGGAAACAGATTTCACTTGGGCAAGCTCGTCTTAGGGTCGTCCTGAGTGACTTCAGTGTTAGCGTCGTCCATGATGTTGACGTCCTCGGAACTCGTCTGCAACACGGAACTCTCTGTAACAAGAGGAAGCTTGAAGGAGTTGAAGTCCAAATCAGGATATGCCTCTTTGGCATCAGCACGGAAGTCTTCATAACCAGCTGCATAATGACTGTCTAGACGATTCTTATACTCGTCAGACTTCTTAAAGGCAGCAATTGCCTCTTCACGTGCCTTCTCCAAAGACGAGGTAAGCTCTGACACTTGTCCTTCGAGATGGACGATGCGGGTATCCTTCTCTAAATTGTCAGCTTTGAGCTCCTCCACATCGTTCTTCAGCTTCGTCTCGCTTCCCAGCAGACGATTAAAGTACTCGGTCAACCTAATGACCTCCCCCTTCTTGGATAAAATCTCATGGCTCAGCTCCTTAACCTTCTCCTTGGCCGTCTTAGCATCTGAAGCAAGCTCCTTGGCTTGACAGGTTGCTGTAGAAAACTTTGACATAGCCTGCATTTGGACAAAAAAGAGTTAGACATTTCATTCAAGATAAAATGTTTACACACAAGGACGAGGAATAAATTTACCTTGAAAAGGTCATGGATGCCAGAGCGTTCAAACTCCTTCACTGACATGTTGTAACATTCGTTAACTTCATGATCAGTGACGATTCCTTTGAACGTCCTCCATGCATAACCCTCGTCCAGAACCAAATTAGGTGGACGATCAGTGGACTCTGAAGGGCTTGGCTTATGAGAAGCTTTGGGAGGAGGGGGAGGATCAGACTGGATAGGATGAACTGTTTGGACGGGCTCCACGTCCACCACAGGTTCGTCCAAGTTCACTGTTGGTGGTACGAACTTAGGAACCTTGGGAAGGGAAGTCTTACTTGACTTTTGCCTCTTGTGGCCACGACGACTGGGAAGGTCGTCCAGGTCCACAGTACTTAAGATTGGTTTAGACTTCCTCTTCCCAGCCTGGACGGAAGCCACTTTGACAGTAGGGGCAGCAGCATCCTCGTCCCCGCTAGCCACTGTTTTCTCTTTGTTTTCCCTCATCGTGCTTATCCCTATGACGAGGAAAATTAATTAAAAAAAATATATATATAAATAGATAAATAAATAAAAGAAAGGAGAGCTGAAATAACAAAGTACAATGGACGACACTTACTTCGACGAGTGAGCTCTTCGTGACTTAAGTTTTCAGCAGTTGGGACTGGACCAAGTCCCCAAGTAGCTAGACGACTAAGGGTAACTAAGTCGTGGAAAGTCCTTCCTGGAAAGGTGCGAACCACGTCTATCCGGTCCAAGAAAAACTTGTCCAAGTGTGGACGAACAACAGCTGCATCACCAAGATAAAGGGTTAGACGAGTGACAGATAAGGAATTTTAAAGGACAAACAGGATAAAATGGAAAGAAAAACATACCTTCAGGACGAAGACGACCTAGAGGGCTGGTAAAAGGTGGGAAGAGGGGAATACCCACATCAGCTGGGTCCCCAGCCCAATTTCCAGAAATAATAAAAAATTCTTTTTTCCAAAGCCAGTCGGACGAACTACGGCCCGTTATTAAACTGTAATATGAACCTCTGGACGAGAATTGGTAGAACCCAGTAGATTTTTTGATCTCCGAGGGCTTATAGCAGTAAAGGAACTCGTCCACTGTAATTGGACGGTCCCCTTCCAATGCCTCACGCCATAATACTTGCATGGCAACAATCGTCCTCCAACCATTGGGATTGAGCTGGTTAGGCCCAATACCCAACCTTTGGAAGAGGTCTCTGCAGAAAGAGTTTAGGGGAAACCTAAGGCCTGCTAAAAGATAAGAAGCATATACCCCTAAGCCAGAGGAAGGGGAACAACACCATTCTCCAACCTTGGGTAGACGAGGGTTAAGCTCTTTAGGGATTTGATATCTATCTACAAGAGTTTTCAACTTAGCACCGTCTAAGGTGGATGCTACTTCTGGGGCACAGCTATAGATTACATCTTCTTCGTCCTCTTCCTTGTCTTGAGGAGGACTAGACGGCTGTCTGGACGAGCTAGCCCCAGATCCAGAAGCCGCCCTACGTCGTTGTTCCTGAAATTCCTCTAAGGGAATGCCAGGAACCCCAGACAAGTAATGCTCGTCTGAAGAATCACTACAGGACGAACTATCTATACTACCCTCACTCTCAGAGCCGTCCTGGTAGTCGTCTATCTCTCTCTCGAAACTAGAAGATGAAGACATGTTTGAAATATAGAGGACTTAAAATGAGAGCCTAAAAAGAAAAAAAAGAAAAGAGGAAATACCTGATGAAACTAGGACGAGAGCTAGACGAGAATCTTGGACGAGTTGGCAAAAGAGAGAATGAGGAAAAAAGTGAGGGGCATGAAAGAGAATGCGCTATTTATAGGCCCCAGCAACAGGGTCAACGAAATGACACTCGCCATTCAGAAATTGACACGTGGCGATCCCTTTGGGAAATGAGATCGACACGACTGGCCAACCAACAGTTTCGCGACACGTGGCGTACGAAAAAGCGAAATTTTGTTAAAATCACGACAATGTCCTGGACGACCCTTTGAACAAAGGGGCAACTGATAGAGAAGTGGAAAACAATCCATCTCCAGATCGTCCAAATGGATCGTCCAGAGCCTACAACGCAGGTCGATCCAAGAGTTTATCCAGAAGAAGGAGAAACGTCCATGAATAATAGCACCACTCCATAAGTTTAAGTCTCCCATGGACGACAGGATCGTCCATGAGGTTCGTCCATGAGAAATCGTTAAATATCCTTGGACGACTAAACCACCCTACACCAGACGGACGAAAGCTCAACACTTAGACTTTCGACAACCCGCAACTATCTCAACAAACCCTTCGAATAAGTTAATTTCCATTAGCAGTTACCGTTTTATATCCGTTGAGGTAGTTAACTCCAGAGTTGTTGGTTTCCACAAATCCTGGGGAGGTTATTGGACAAATAACCGCCCCAGGCTCCCTATATAAGGGATCGGTCTGAACCCGACAGAGGTAAGATTTTCTCTCAGACAAATTTCCAAAACACTTGGAACTTCTTTCTCTACGAGTCTAACTTCTCCATCGGAGGGGGTTCGACCGGTCTTCTCCGGTCTCCTCTTTGATTGCGTTTTCTTCCTTGCAGGCCATCAACCGTTTGAACAGCCCACCGAAGCCAGGCCATTCCACCTTACTGATTCGGAGTAATATCAATAATAATTCTATTTTTTAAAAAACGGGTTAGCCCTCAAAATTACAAAACCCTTCTCTTCTGAACCAATTCCTATTCACCACCCATTAAAGCCATAATATGAGAGGCCAAGTCTTCTTTTGAAAAAAAAAAAAATTTATTCTAATCCCACAGCTCCTTGATTATATGTATGATATTGATCATATATGAAGAATCAAAGAAGATTTGGTGGGATAATTGCCATATAAAATACTGTTGAATGCCTTTAGGATGGATAAAAATCTTAGAAAAAATAGCTTAAATAATGTAACAATTTTGTATGATAGTTACTCAAAAAGTAGGTCATGACGACCATAGCCACCATGTGTCGAAAGTGCCACCAAATCTACAATCTTTGCTATTAGAGACACAAAAAAAAAAAAAAAAAAGGGAGGTTAAGGGCCTGATTGGTAGGAAGATTTTTGTTTTTGTTTCCAATATAGTATAAAAACAATTTTCAAAAAATTGAACTTGAAACTAGTTTTCAGATAATAATTTTTATATTTTACATGTTTAGCTCCCACTTTTAAAAACAATTTTCAAAATACTAAAAACAAAAATAATTGTTTGGGAGACCATTTCTATTTTTGAGATTTTAAAAAAAATTACAAAAAGTAACGTGTAGAATCTGTAGATTAATTTTTTTATTTTTTTTATTTTTTTTTATTTTTATGGATAATGATATGGAAATAGAGCTCATCATGTGTTTTTTTTTTTTTTTTTAATGATAAGTTTCAAATTTGAAGTGTGAGAACTTTTTGTGATAAAGATAAACTCCTAAATTGAAGAGATAAAAGAGTTTGGACAAATATGTGGGGTCCACTATTTTCAATATATTTACAATTATGTCAATAAAAACATTTTATGTATCTTGAAAATACCCCCTATGCCGTTTTCAAAATCCTATTTTAAATCAGGAAAATAGGATACAATTTTTTGAAAATTGTATTTAGAAAATATTAGCCAAACAATAAATTCAAGTATGAGACCCACCATTTTATGGATTGCAAAAAAAAAAAAAAAAAACCTATATTTAAATACTCTTACCAAACAGCCCCTAACATTTAAGTTGTGATGAATTTGAATCTTACTTATTATACGACTAGAGAAGTCATCTTACTGATGATATATATTTTGGCTATGCTAATAAATCGTTTTCTCCTATCTAATAAAAAACTGATAACTTAACTTAATGAAATTTTCCACAGGTTGAAGTAGGGGTAGCAAAATTGGACATGATCCAAGAACCTGATATGACACGACGCGAAATTAACAGGTTATGGGTTGAGACTTATTGGGTTTGTGTCATATTCGGGTTGACATGACGGACCCGTTTGATAAATGGATTGGGTTAGTGTTTGCAGTGAGCCTTTTTTACAATATTGGGCTGGGTTACTTCTTGCGGTATTAGGCCCTAATGTTTTGAGTAAGGGAGTCGGGATTGGTTCAGCTGCAACTCACTTTGGTTTGGCTTGTGCACAAACTATGCCCCGTTTGCCAGGCTTTGATGACAGGCCTATGGCAGGTAGAACTGCTGTGGGTAAGTTATGGCAGACAAATATAATAAGGACAATACAAGAAATAGTGGACAAAATGAATAAGAGCAGGTGACAAGGGGGACCCTGTAGGTCCAAAGTAGAGAAATAAATGAATAATAATAATGGGGTTATTGAATTAGAGAAGGGAAAATCAGTCTGCCATGCTAAGTAATGCCGCGGAGTTGAAACCAAGAAAGTAAACCACTTCCTCAATGCGACTAATCTCCCAGGGGAAAGAAATTAATTATTTTGAGAGAATGGGCCTGAATGGTTCATGTTTAATGGGTGATCCTCTGTCTTTTTGATAGAGAGCAGGGCCTTAGAGGGAGAGAAAAGATCAACCTATTAGTGCATGTCTGTCATTCTATACTTTCTATTCTCTATCCTTCCTAGTTTTTTTTTTTCTTCTTTCCTTCCTTTTCTTTCTCAGTGTTTACTCGCTTTTGTTGCGAATCACTCTTAGAGGTTACTATTACAGTGTTTGTGATCGTGATTGTGATGCCCCCCCTTACTGTGCATGGCAAAGCCCCTTTTTATAGTGCCTGTTGTAAACGAATTTTACTATTTTAGTCTTTAACAACCTTTGTTTAGTCTGGGTGTCCTTACCAACCACTTACTGGTTTGCCAGCCATCACCACTTACCTGCGCTGGCCATGGTACCAGGCAAAGAAGGTTATTTTGTTTGTTTACCTGTCGTGCTATAGTGAGTGCTCTCTCTCTCCCTATCCCTTATGGCATGCATCTAGTGGTCTCAGCTCATCCTTGCTTCCTTTGGGTGGTATGTCATCCCAGTAGGACACATCCCCTAAAAGAGCCCAAGCATGAACCCCAGAATAGGTTTTCCCCGAACCCCACCACCAGATCATGCCCTCTTACCTCTTACCCATGACCTCACCACCTCTTGTATTAGCTGGGTACAAGCTAGCGAGATCTGAGCCTTGTGTGTGCTTCACTTCCATGTATATCTGAAATCTGTCTGTTGCTCATGCGTCCACCGTGGTCTGGAGACTTGTTGGCACATCCTACCGCCCTTCCTTGGCTTCTTATGGTGTGAACCATTTTCTAGCTTCTCATACTTTAAAGCCTGCTCCTTTCGGGGCTAGGCTTTTGCTTGGTCGTGGGCTTTTCCTTTTTCAGTCCACTCTCTTGTTCTTTTCTGCAATCTTTGTGTGTCCTGCCATACTGCTTTATCATTCTTATCGTGGTGTTATTTGACCCAAGCCTACTGGGCTTTTTTGGGCTTGTTGCTTATTTTTCCCTCAATGACTTAGTATAGTCATTTGAGCCTTTTTGGTTACGTTGGGCATCCTTGGCCCATTTACTTTCCTTGGGCCCTTTTGGCCCTTTTCTTAACTCTGCATTCCCATGGGCTTTTACTAACTCCTTTGGGCTTCCTTGGTCCAATTAACTTATCCTTCATCTTCAAGGTTCATGGACTTTCCATCAACCTCTTACTTTCCCTACTTTCATTACTTCGGGCCTACTGTGGCTCATTTTCACTTTTCTACGTTACATATTGCCCATGGGTTTGCTTATTCTCTCTTTTCGGGCTCTTTTAGGCCCGTCTACTTCCTCAAGGCCCATTTACTTGTTTTATGAGTCTGCAATCCATTATTCCTACCATCTAGGCTTAATGGTTTTTCTATCCACTTGCTAACTCTTTTCTGTTCATGTTGTTGGGCTTGTTCTTTCTATTAGGCTTCCAAAAATGATCATCAACACTGTTCAACCTATGGAACCCATTTGATCCGTTTAATTAAATAAAATTTTATCAACATACCCTTAAAACCCTAGGTATATAAACTTATTAGTTGTTTTAGTTTATTTTCTTTAACATATTATGATTGATTATTTGTAGTATTGAGATATACTTTAATTTTGAATGATTATTTGTGATGTAGTTACTCATTAGTTCTGAATTTTATATTTAAAATATTTATTTGTTTGTTTTTCTTAAATTTTTTTCTTCATTTTGATAAAATCAGATAAACAGGTTGACACGACTAACCCATTTAATAAATGGTTGTGTTAGGGTTGAGGAATCTTGACCCGTTTAATAAACATGTCAGGTTAGTGTTGACCCATATAGTCAGATATGCATGAGTTGATACGACATGAACCTGACACACGAAGACGAATTGCCACTCCTAGGTTGAAGTCTCAGGTAGAAAGTAGGTTCAATAATTCATAAAATTTCTAAAAATAAAATATTTCTATGTGATAACATGGAGCAAACAAAAACAAATAGACATAGACATAGACATAAACATAAACATAACAATTATTATAAAAGTGCAAGAATAGAGATTCAAATCTAAAGTTCATAAATTTGCTTAAATCAAAGTTAGTTATTCTAAATACTGGGATAGGTAATTTTGTTGTAAGGGTTTTTTGGATGTCCAGTATATAAGTTGGAATTTTTTTTCCATTAAAAAAACACTATGTTAAGAGGATGAAAAGATAAGTACTAGTTTTTGATTACATCTCTTTTGTATATTAGATATTTCAACAACTGAGTCAATGTACAAAATTTTAACTTAAAAAATATTTTCAAGCTAATATAAAGAATAAAAATCTTAGATACACACACTAATGAAAGCAATCGCCATAGTTTGGATTGGTAAAAAATGTTATTTAGATTATGTTATAATTTAGTCTACTAGTACAATGACAGAGCTTAGTGGCTTCAAAGAAATGCATTTGGATTTTACGCCACATCTTATAATGTATTTTAAGGAAGCTATTAGTTGGAGAACGTGAGAAGAATATTAGATGATAGACGTGGGAAAACAAATACGTGTTGCGTTCTTCCTCCATTGATGATTGCTTTAATATCCATTTTCTTTGAGGATTCCATTAGTTGGAATTAAGACTCTTTCCTACTATTACTTTTATATACTTTACATACATGCAACAACATTTTTAGCAATACCTATCACCCTTAATTTTGAAATTTATCCTTCAAAGTTTCGGGTGCTAGGAGTTGCAATGGCTAACTCCATCGCCATTGTCTTTTTTAGTTTGATACTTTCACATCAAATAATTTAGTTGGGAATGAAAATGCATGTTGTAGCATCTTGCGTATTATCACAACCATTATCCTTAAACTTAAAACCAAGAATAATTATATATATAACTATTATATAATTAAAAATAATTATATATAATACATATGTAAAATGTCAATCACACACGCATGAGCGTGCACACACACACACACATCATATAATGGGAAAAAATAAATAATTGATTAAGAAGAAGACAAACGCATAAACATAAACATAAAGAATTTTTAAAACAATGCAAATTCTATTACTTTAGAGTACCAACCAATTGGGTAACCAATTTTGTTTCAACTTTTTTGTGTGGATATATGTTATATTTATTTTTCTTTAGAAGAATTGATATTTTATCATTTTGTATTATATCATCTCTCTCTTAATATATGATTAATATGATATGTTTTTTAGGATTTAAGTATTATGCTTGCAGCCGAATTGTATATTTAGGAAAACATGGTGTTAGAGGTTGTAGTCCCAACCCGTCAATTTCCTTTGTTGGGCCAAACCCATGCAAGTAGAGGGAACCATGTGTGGTGTCTATCATGGTGGTGATTCAATTGATGATATGTCTCTCCTAGTTCAAGGGTTTCACATGGAATCGCCACTTATTTTATTCAAATGGGGGAAAAAGTACAAAATTTTATTAATTTGATAAAAAACATGTTAATCAATATAACAAGGGTATTATAGCTTTTCAGTTCTAGATACAATTTAAGGACTAAATAACTTTGGTCCTAGTTACATTTTAAAAATTGAAAATTACACGAATAAATATTAATTTATAAATCATTGATCTAAGTTTAAAGACTAATTTATAAGGTGAGAAGGTGTTAGGCAACCCACCTTGCCAAGTGAAGCCGATGTTCTAAATCCTTAATCTGAGTTTAAAGGCTAAGTTACAAGGTAAGAAGGGGTTAGGCACCCGCCTTGTCGAGTGAAGCTGGTGTTTTAGACTATAGCAACCAATAGTCATGTCACATTATGCAAGAAAACATGTTATTAACACTTAAGAGCATCATGTTCTTCATTAAATAGGATCAAGACTAGTGCTTAATGTGTGACTAGTGAAAACCTTATTCTAGCATGTGTTTAAATAATGTGGATTGAAAGCTTAAAGCACGGTGATTGTGTGTACCAAATGACAAGAATTTAAAATATACATATTTGAGATAAAAATTTTTAGGAATCCTAAGATCCATCATAGTGCATGAGCATGTAAGAACATAATCATAAACACATACAAATATCAAAGAAACAATCAAACCAAAAAGCGTGCTTAAATCCTAGTTTCTATCATACAATCAAGCTAAACATGTCTATAACACTATAAGCACACTAGACTAACTTGCATACAATCAAACAAACAAGGGGGGAGGATTCCTCTTAGAGGATTTCGATGAGTGAGACAACAAATTACTTGGTTACAAACCTGAGACTGGGAAGATCGGTGTTTGCCTCAGTGTGATCTGACTAGGAAGATGAACCATAAGGTGCCTTCTTTGTTTTTTTTTTTTTTTTTTTTTTTTTTTTTTTTTTTTTTTTTTTTTTTTTTTTTCTTTAAAACCCTATGAGAGAACCCTAGGTATGGGGGTCCCCTAAAAACCTCAAGGAGTAACGCAACAAGATACCCAAATGTAATTCGAGACTAGGAAGACCATATTGCTTATTTTGCAATTCGAGACTAGGAAGATCGAACCATAGAATGAGCCTTTCTTTGTTACTTCCTTTAAAACTCTAGGGAGTATGGTGCAAGAAAAATCGAAAAAATGAAGGGAATTGATGACTAGTGGGTCCAAGTGTTGATTGATAATTAGATTACCTCTCTGTCTATCGATTGGTAAATGGAGACCAGGTCTAAGTGTCAATTGGCACTTGGGTCTAGGTCTAGTCATGATTCTTTCCTATTTTACTTGATTTTCACTAAATACTTTGATTTTCAGGCAAATATTAGCCCACATAATCTCACTCAAACATTATAAGCGCCTAATTTTCATATAATTATTCATAAGTTAGAATCAATTACATCAAAATCAAGAAAATATTAATGTTTAGTCATTAGATTAATCAAACGTGTGCAATCCTATTGTTAATTTTGATAAGAACCATTGAGATTATGACAATGATTTTAAATTTAATACACTTGTGAGCAAGTAGAATCAATTGTTCATAATAACACATGATCGAGCTCCAATTATGCAAATTCATCTTAGCCATCAAATCTCCATTCCATGATATCCTTTAATCCAATGGTCAAATGAAGGCTCGTGAGTTGCTGTTTTGATCACTATGACTATGATATTTTATGTTTAGATATTGGGTTTATCAGTGATTGCAACGAGTCTCAATAGCAACTTGACTAGTCTTTTGGGGGGTATAAGTGTAGGTGTGACTAGCATTTTTCTCAGGTTATTACAAAAGGTTTTGTGACAAACTTCAATTTGGTAAGCTTATATCACAACAGTCACACTTAAACAAAGCAAATTATGAAAATACCAAAGTGGAAATTCTGGAACATAAGCTTGAGTTTGATACTACTTTCCCAAGTCATTCGTATTCTAATCAATCCTTTTGAGGAACAAAAAATTGGTTATATCGTTTCATGGTAGATCAATGAATTATTGGACTGAGCTAGATTTGAACTAGCATAGGCATATTGTCAACATTTTATAGTATATTCAAGCATCAACCTATGAAGAATCAATTTTTAATTCTATTAATTAATGATCAGCTTTCTTGTGTAATACCCTACTCCTAGTTTTCATAAGATATTTTGGATTGATATAGATTGGCCCCCTGTGAATTTTGTTTATTATAATGTGAATGATTTATTCATTAAACAAAAAACTATTTGAATTTCATAATCACATGGAAAAAGAAAATAGACGTCATCATCTCATTTCAATCTATATTTTTAATGTTCGAAGGTAGGAAAATTTCACCAAGCACTGACCAACCTTAATTTTTTAACTTTTTATCAACAAAAATACTTTCTAATTATATATTCGATTTGTATGCCAAAAAAAAAAAAAAAAAATACAATAAGGTGTAATGTAAGTACTTCAATAGTAAATAATATAATTTGTTAAATGGCTTTTAGTTTGGGCCTTAAGCCTAGATACATTGTGGGGCAAGTTGGGCATGGCTCCTCTATAGAATGAACTTATTTTGCTAGAACCAATCTTCGTACAAACACAAAATCTAAAAACCAAAGAGAATACAATTAAGTAAATGTTAGATAATGGATATCAATACGTGTGTGTGTGTATATATGTATTTTTTTTTGTAAGATGAATTGAGTCACAAGATTTTTGGCCCAAACTTTTGCAATCTTATTGCTTTACCTCAAGATTACACAAAACTTTAAAGTTTGGGATTCAAATTTAAGTGGCCTTGTTTGGATTATCTTTTTTGCCAAATGATTCAAGTGAAGAGGGTTTTGTTGGAGAGAGGGAAGCTTCCTAGTGACGCATGTTAATACCACTCATTTCGGGGTAAAATGGTTTTTTCTGGGCTTATGGTGAATGAAATGTGGATAAATGCTCTATTATATATATATATATATATATATATATATATATATATATAGAATAAAAGAAAAAGGAATTGAACCTTAACTATTTTTATCCTCAAAAAATAGACCAAGGTCTTAGACAGATACAACCTATACACTAACCCTATCACAAAAAAAAAAAAAAAAAAAAAAAAAACTACTAATCTAGAATTGCCCCGCTATATTTGCACACCTGTTAACAATGGAAAATTTCCCAGTACAACAAATTTTCAAAAGCAAAGAGATGTTTTCCATAATTGGATAAATTATTAGATGTACTACCATCATTGTCACATAAGGATAATTCTAATGTATAGGATCCACAAGTATGAACAACCACTGTGTGAGAAGAGGGTATAATACACCAAATTAACTGAATAATTTCACCAAAAATTAAGGTAAGCTTCATTTGAGCCTATGAAGGTGTCAAGAATCAAGATGTTCTTGGTGTTTACTTCTAGTTGGGCTGTTTAGTGGTTCATTGACCCACCCAAACTGACTGGATTTGATCAGCTCGAAGCCCAGCGAGTGGACCCCAAACCCATGGTCAATCGGATTCGGGTCTGTATGTAACAAAAACTGATGATTCGGGTCGGGTAGCGGGTTAAGGAATTAAAAATCCGTATTACTCGACCCATCTGATGATTTCAGATTTTTTTTTTTAAAAAAAAAAATTTATTTGTTCGATTATTTCTAAGAGAACACGTGAAGACAGAAGACTGATTGGACTAAAGCACTGACTTGTTAAGTGTTACAAGTTAACTAAAACTTACACGCAAAAGAAAATCAACCAAAATCAAATCAGAAAATTTAGAATGGCTAAATTTCAAATCAAAATCAGAGTTCCACTTTCCCATACCCATGGCCATGATAAGCCCTTACTTCTTACTCCTTAGACTTAGCCAGTTACCCTCAAGGCCTCAACCCTCATCTCTCTCTCTCTCATAAATCAGTCTTCTTTTTGTTCTCTCTACTCTCTAGTCTCAAGGGTTGATTTCAAAATCTTTCTTTTTTATTTTGAAACAAACAAATCATTTACATCAAAATCTTTCTTCACTCCAATGGACCAAACCATAGTTGCTGGTTGTTGCTGCGGCCACCTCACACCACACCTAACACTACCGCCTCACTTTCTTTCCACCATGGGTTAAGTCTTCTCAGCTTCTCAGTCTCGACTTCCTAGTCCCAGGTTAGGTAAATTTTCTTCCTTTTTCATCCCTCTCTTTTTTATTCTTTTTTTTTTCTTTTGTGATATGGGTTTATCATCTTGTTCAAATGATTTAAAACTTAAGGATTAGGAATCAAAACTGACCAAGAGATTGGATTCAAAGATGAAACCCTAAATTTTTTTTTTTTTTTTTGATTTGATTTGTTGGGTCAAAGACTTGATTTATCACTTTTCAAAGATGAACTCCTAATTTGAGTATGCTCGTTCGTGTTATCATTTTTCAAAGACTTGAGTTATCTCTTTTCTGAGTGTGCTTTGTGTCTATTTTTGTGTTTACTCGTTACAGATAGACATTATAGTTAGTTTGATTCATTATGTTAGTGTGCTCTGTATCTACCCAGTTTCATTCTTTTCTTTTTTCTTTTTTCTATGATCAATATACTTGTATCTTCACTATAAAAAAGAAAAAGAAAAAAGATGAACCCTTAATTTAAAAAGATGAAATCTAAACACATTTTTATTTTGCTTATCTGATTGTATTTTATTGCTCATTTGTTTGATTCATTTTGCTTTCTTAACTTAAAAAATTGAAACCCAAATTTTATACTGGAGTTGAAAGTTGTTCAAGTAGGCTACTCTTTTTGCTTCATTTTCAAAGTTGAATCCCTAATAGCTAAAAGTTCTCTAAGGTGTCATTTCTCTTATGTTGTTTCTCTTTTTAACTTCTTGTTATTGTTTGTTTGTTACTTTTGTCATTGTTTTTGTTGTCGCTTTGACTTGTTGTTGTTGTTGTGTCACTTGTGTGTGTTCTTGTTACTAGGTTAGTAGTATCATTATTATGGTAGTTTGCTAATGCTTAAATTTAATATCTTTAAGTTATGGAACCCTCTAGTGATGCACCCCCTTCCCAAATGACACTGGTTGCCCAAGTTGAACTTGCTGCCACTCCAACTAATGTTGAGGCACTTCCACCTAAACCTAATGGTAAAGCCAAGATGAGTGAAATAGTTGCTGGTTGTGGTAATAATAGGAAAAAGTCTACCATTTGGGATCATTTTGAAAAAATACAAATTAGTGAGGGTCATTTAAAGCTGTTTGCCATTATTGCCAAAAAAACTTATCGTGCTAATAGTAAGGGGCATGATACTACTAATTTATTGTATCATTTGCCAAATTGTGTTAAGAACCCTAATAGAGATGCACTTAAAGGGCAACAAACCTTAGCATTTGAACAAAAAATGAATGGGGAGTAAGGGTTTCAGCTTGTACCAACAGCCTTTACTGTTGAGGCTTCTAGAATGGCACTCGCTGAAATGATTATAATAGATGAGTTGCCTTTTAGGTTTGTTAAAGGGTATGGGTTTCAAAGATATTCAACAACCTTACAACTTAAGTTGCGAATTACAGATATCTCATCTCGTCAAACTGTGACTAGGGATGTGATTGGCATTAATGGTGTTAAGAGAGAGAAACTAAGGGAAGCCTTGAAAGGTCATAGGATGTGCCTTACTATGGACACATGGACTGGTATTCAAAATTTGAATTATATGTCCCTCACATGTCATTTTATTGACGATGATTGGAACTTGCATAAGAGAATTTAGAATTTTTGTCAAGTTGAAGACTATAAGGAGGGAGACTATAGGTAAAAAGATTGAGATATGTTTGCGTGAGTGGGGTGTTGATGGCATATTCACCTTGATAGTGGATAATGCTTCCTCTAAAGATTGGAAGGGGACTGTTTTAGAATATAAGTTCTTGCACATAAGGTGTTGTGCACATATCCTAAATCTGATTGTGGGGGATGGTTTAAAAGAAATTGATGCATCTATTACTAGAATGCGTGAAGCGGTGAGGTATGTGAAGTCCTCACCAAATAGAAATAAAAAATTTAGGAGTTTTATGGAGAGATTAGGCATTGAATTCAAGTGTTTACTAAGTCTAGATGTACCTACTAGGTGGAACTCTACCTACCTCATGTTAGATACTGCTGAAAAATTTGAGAAAGTATTTCTAAGAAAGGACTTTGAGGATGATAGTTATTCTTTATACTTTATGAACAAGGAAAATAATGGTGGTTTGGGATCTCCTAGTGGGTTGATTTTCAAAATTGTAGGACATTTGTGGATTTCTTGAAACTTTTTTGCATTGCAACAAAGAAGTTCTCTGGTTCTTTATATGTTACTTCAAATACCTTCTTTGATGAGATGTTTGTGATTTAAGAGAATATTGCACAAAAGGTGTTGTGCACATATCCTAAATCTGATTGTGGGGGATGGTTTGAAAGAAATTGATGCGTCTATTGCTAGAATGTGTGAAGCGGTGAGGTATGTGAAGTCCTCACCAAATAGAAATTAAAAATTTAGGAGTTTTATGGAGAGATTAGGCATTGAATCCAAGTGTTTACTAAGTCTAGATGTACCTACTAGGTGGAATTCTACCTACCTCATGTTAGATACTGCTGATAAATTTGAGAAAGTGTTTCTAAGAATGGACTTTAAGGATGATAGTTATTTTTCATACTTTATGAACGAGGAAAATAGTGGTGGTTTGGGATCTCCTAGTGGGTTGATTTTCAAAATTGTAGGACATTTGTGGGTTTCTTGAAACTTTTTTACATTCCAACAAAGAAGTTCTCCGGTTCTTTATATGTTACTTCAAATACCTTCTTTGATGAGATGTTTGTGATTCAAGAGAATATTGCACATAAGGTGTTGTGCACATATCCTAAATCTGATTGTGGGGGATGATTTGAAAAAAATTGATGCGTCTATTGCTAGAATGTGTGAAGCGGTGAGGTATGTGAAGTCCTCACCAAATAGAAATCAAAATTTTAGGAGTTTTATGGAGAGATTAGACATTGAATCTAAGTGTTTACTAAGTCTAGATGTACCTACTAGGTGGAACTCTACCTACCTCATGTTAGATACTGCTAAAAAATTTGAGAAAGTGTTTTTAAGAATGAACTTTGAGGATGATAATTATTTTTCATACTTTATGAACAAGGAAAATAGTGGTGGTTTGGGATCTCCTAGTGGGTTGATTTTCAAAATTGTAGGACATTTGTGAGTTTCTTGAAACTTTTTTACATTGCAACAAAGAAGTTCTCTGGTTCTTTATATGTTACTTCAAATACCTTCTTTGATGAGATGTTTGTGATTCAAGAGAATATTACACATAAGGTGTTGTGCACATATCCTAAATCTGATTGTGGGGGATGGTTTGAAAGAAATTGATGCGTTTATTGCTAGAATGCGTGAAGTGGTGAGGTATGTGAAGTCCTCACCAAATAGAAATCAAAATTTTAGGAGTTTTATGGAAAGATTAGGCATTGAATCCAAGTGCTTACTAAGTCTAGATGTACCTACTAGGTGGAACTCTACCTACCTTATATTAGATACTACTGAAAAATTTGAGAAAGTGTTTCTAAGAATGGACTTTAAGGATGATAGTTATTCTTCATACTTTATGAACAAGGAAAATAGTAGTGGTTTGGGATCTCCTAGTGGGTTTATTTTCAAAATTGTAGGACATTTGTGAGTTTCTTGAAACTTTTTTACATTGCAACAAAGAAGTTCTCTGATTCTTTATATGTTACTTCAAATACCTTCTTTGATGAGATGCTTGTGATTCAAAAGAATATTGCTCATTTAATTAAATCTCAAACTCATCTCTTGAAAAACATGGCAACTAAAATGAAAGCTAAATTTGAAAAGTATTGGGAGAAAGGGGATAAAATTAATCAGCTTTTGTATGTGGTTGTGGTTCTTAATCCAAGAAAGAAAATGAGGTTTTTGAAGTTTTCTTTTTCTAAAATTTATGGGGATGAAGTGGCCAATGAGATGGTTGATTTGGTGAGGAAGACAATGGATAGGTTGTATGATTATTACTCTTGTGTTGATTCACCAAATGTGGTAGTACTAAGTGAGAGTGAGAGGACACACATAGAAGGTGATACAATTGGTTGTACTGATCCATATGCGATGGTTAATTCTTGATATGAGCGTTTCTTAGAAGTTGAGAAGTCTATAGGGTGTAGTAATGAGATTGAAAAATATTTGGTTGAAAATTGTGAGAGTAGAAGGGATGTGAAATTTGAGATTTTGGGGTGGTGGAAAGCCAATTCAAATAGGTACCAAGTGCTGTCCAAAATGGCCGAGGATGTGCTGGTTGTACATGTTTCTACGGTTGTTTCTGAATTGGCATTTAGTATTGGAGGGCACATACTTAATCAATTTCAAAGTTCACTCTCTCCTCTCATGGTTCAAAATCTTGTTTGTGCTCAAAACTGGCTGCAAGCCCATGTCCCAATTTCTTTTCACAAATCAAAGGGCGAGATGGAGGCCTTGGAGGATGAATTTCATGACTTAGGCAATATGTTTAACTTCCAAACTTCTTGTCTATTAAGTGTTATTAAATGTGTCATATACTTGGTTGTGTGTTTTAGAGTTTCAGTCCTTATAACCCTAGGCTACTACTACAAAGTTTAGGCTATTTTGTAGTGGTACTTTGATTATGTAATATATTATAACCCTGTTTAAAAAACTCTATATACTAATTTCGTGTTCGTGTGTTCTAATAAGTATTATTGTTTCTTCAAAAAAAACTACTTGAGCAAAATTTAAACTATTGCCTTAATTTTTTCTTTTCTAGTTTTGAATCAAGCAACAACAGCAGCAAGTTCTAATTTCTGCTCAAGCAAAGGTGGTATCCATACCACAGTTAGTATTAATGAATGATCACTGACTGTGTATGTTTTGCCCTTGTAATTTTTGTTGATATTGGTTACTTCCCTTTTAGTCATTCTATAACTTTTGTTCTTTGTTTTTATATATTATTGATAAATATTTTTTCCCTTTGTATTGTAGGAGGAGGGAAGGTCGCATTTTGTATAGAAGACAGTTTTTTGGATATATTTTGGACAGATGTATAGCTTTTCTAACTATACATGAACTCTTGCTTATAGGAAGGAAAACTTAGCATCTATGTAGGCTTTCCTTTCTATAAGTTATGGACTTGTTAACTATAGATAATAGAGTAGTTCTTTATTGTTTTAGGAAAGCTATTTTTTGGAAATACTAATAGTATTTCATAATTGTAACTAATTATATATATATATACTGCTGGGAATATTGCCTACTGCCTTACAGACTTGTGCAGTAACTGCCTTCTCTGCTACCTCTATGGCTTACTATATATATGTGTGTGTGTGTGGAATTATGAAGATGTTCTAATATTTGTAGCAATGCTTGTTGTGTGGTCCTGGAAATTTACTTGATGTGTAGAATGGTTGGCAGGTTTAATATGTGTTTAGATTGACTTTTATATGCTTCAGTTTTCTTAAGGCAATTTTAAGGTACTGCCCAGTGCCAGGCCTTTAGGCTTAAGCAATTTGGAAAATATTTGTTACTTGTAATGTGTGGATGATTAACAGGTGGTAAAAAAAAAATGCTATTTTGTGCATTTTTATTTGTTTGATTGATGCGTAGGTTTTACA
The DNA here is from genome assembly GCF_932294415.1 of Quercus robur. NCBI lineage: Eukaryota > Viridiplantae > Streptophyta > Magnoliopsida > Fagales > Fagaceae > Quercus > Quercus robur. The sequence continues at coordinate 42,258,565 of NC_065539.1, read as the reverse complement.
TGTTATTGATGTTTAACAGGGGGTAAAAAATGGTATTTTGTGTGTTTTTATTTGTTTGTTATTGTGCCCAGGTTTTACTTTGTATTTTTTTGTTCCCAAATGTCAATATGTGGGTACTGAGAAGTATACATTTGGACTGATATTGTTTCAAGTAGAGCCTGAAGGCCCATTTTAAAGGGCACTGGCCTACTAGGAAATATTAATTTGGACAGATTCAAGCAGAGCTTGAAGGCCTATTTCAAAAGAAATGAAGTAAAAAGAGGCCCAATCTGATATGACAAGATTCAAAAACTTTTAAATCCTTATAATTTAGAAAGCCCAATAATTTTGGCCAAAAAGGCCCAAAAAAATTAAATCCATGAAAATCTACAAATTTGGTCTAATATGTGGTCCAAACCCGCCAAACCGTTGAATCTGATTCTGACCTGCCCCAAATGACCCGACTCGATGAGTCCAACCCGAATGTTTAGTTGAGCGCGGGTCAATTTTCCAGCGACCCGACCCAATCAGGTCGAGTGTGGGTTAAGCCCAAACCCAAGCCGAGCCGACCCGTGGACAGCCCTAACTTCTAGAATGACGTTTGAAAAACTTAGTAATTGCTATTAAAAGAGTTTCTTTACTGATTGTATATTTATTTTTGATACATCTTAAGGGAAGGATTTAAACCTTGTACATTTTCATTGGATACACAAAAAAATAAAAAAAAGTAAAAAGTCATTTGAATTTTATCTTTATATATTAAGAGAATTCAAAAAGTTAGTTAAGGCTTTAAAAAATTTCAAAAATACCCCTAATCTAATTAGATAATTCTTATTCTTAAAAAATAAAAAAATGGGGTTAAAATTCTAATTTAAAAAAAAAAAAAAAAAACTACCAGAGAAACTTTTTTCCTAAAAATTAGTACACTTTCTTTAAATATATCTTACGCATGTTTGATGCATTTTTTTTCCTAAAAACTAGTACGCACTAAACCCAATAATTTACTCATTTTCAAAATCCTAAATTTTAGTTTCTTAAAAATTCCTTCCTATGTAACCCCACTATCAATAGATAAATTCAAATTGAAAAATTATATTAAAATCAAAATACTTGCCTTATCATGTGCGGAACACGTGTGATGAGGCTAGTTATTATTATTATTTTAATTGATAACTTGATAGTTACAACAATGGGGAGGGGGATTTTAAATCCTAAATGTCTTTGTTGGAAACACTAGGAAATGTCCAATAAAACTACAAGACTCTTGGCATGATTTGAGGTAATTGGCCAACAAATTGTTCTTTATGTTCACTAATATCAAGCAATAACTAGGCTAAAATGTAAAGACCCTCTAGGGTTTGGGTTAGTTGCAAAAACATCCATTGGGATCCAATTCTTCCTTGTAAATTTGATCATGTGATGGCATGTGATTTTTTGTTTTTATTTTTTTCCATAAGAGCTAACAAAAGTTTGTCCCAATGGCCAATTTGACATATATAGAAACCTCAGGGAGTTAATAAGGAAGAATTTAAACACTAAGAGGTGTTCTTAAAATTGACCTAAATTCTAAAGGGTGTTTTTTCATTTTGGCAATAACTCAAATAACCCGTATTTTTTTGGGGGGGAGGGGGGTCGAATGTGCTCACTTTTTAAACATTTTTCTTTTGGGTAAAATACAAAAACCACTCATGAGGTTTGAGCTAATGCTAGGCACTACTCATATATTTTAAAATATCTAATTTGCCCCTAAACCTAAATGGCACTTGAAACTATTTGTGCTTATTTTCCCGAAAACTAATTTATGGTCAATTTACTTGTCACATTGCAATCCCACGATGATTGTATTGTGGCAATTATATGTATGAGGGAGTGTTTATGTAGTAAATAGTAGATTAATAATACTCAAAGATGATCAGGGAAGCTGAAAAAGGATAAGGATTAGGAAAACTTTCAATTTTCAAACAATGTTAAATGTGGTTTATGCTTATATAAATTTGATATATTTTAAAGTATGGGCTGTGTCTCATATCATATTAACGGTCAATCCAAACCTCAAGGATAGTTTTTATATTGGAGAAATTACAATTTACCATCTTAAATTATATCATAAATTACACTTTACACCCTAAACTATACCATAAATTATACTTTACATTATAAACTTTCAAGAGTATAATTTAGAGTTATAAAGTGTAATTTCTCATTTGTTTTTAAAAGATTGAGAAAATTAGCAATCGGGTCTTTTCATGTGGTGCCATCCAAAATAACAGTAGAATTGATGGAGGGTGTAAAGTGTAACACGAATTATAGTTTAAGGTGCTAACCATGCATTCTAAAAGTTTAGGGTATAAAGTATAATTTGGGGTATTATTTGTTTTGGTAAAATGTAATTTTCCTTTTTATATTTTACCCTTTTTGTTTTGCCCTCCTAGAACGGCACACCGTTGTCCCGAACCACAACGTGACGCCGAGTCGTTGTTTCTCCCTTCATAATAAAACGCAGCGTTTACTTCAGTCTTGGAAAACTACAGCTCCAGCTCCACACCGTGCAGGTACTCTCACTCTGTCTTTTCCATTGCCGCCGTCGTGAAGTCTGAGAGTTGTGATTCAGTTTTCTCTGATCAATTCTACTTCTAAATTTCTCATTCGGCAAGTTTCCCTTTCATTCAAACTTAAGAAATTTAGTTTTCGCCTGCAAACTGTTCGACAAAATATCTCTAAGAACTCTATGTGCATTTTATAATCCTTATTGATCAACAAAAAAAGAACCAAACACAATTGGCCTTCTATGATTGATTACTATGCTAATATATAGTTCTATATTATCTTTCAATTTTCCTTTATTTTTATTTTTTATTATTCGTAAAGATTGTACTTTTGAAGCTAATGTGGTCACGGTTGTCCTTCTCTCAGTTATACAATTCGAAAGCAAACTGAGGAAACATGCCGTCTCTTCAAACCGCACTGCCTCCTGAACTTGCCAACAATGTTATCAGAGTTAGTATCAAATTCATCTTCATTTCTTTATATTCTGCCATTTCTATTTATTATACAACAGTTTTTTTTTTTTTTTTCCTCACCAATTCAGCCTTTTGTTGTAGCTTTATCGTGAATGCCTTCGACGAGCTAAATACATCGGTCATCGGGTATACAAAATTCCTCTCCCTCTCACACTCACACTCACAAACGCACAAAATTTACTGGGAATTTGAGTTATAAGACTAGATTCAACTTTAGGTACTTATTTGGGGATCGTTACTGTATACCATGTTGTACTAAAAATGACTGTTTTAATCAATAACGTTTAGGTCAACTGTCATTTCCTTGGTTTTTTCAACCGAGACATCCAGAGTTTGAATCGTCCTCCCCCAAATTTTTATTTTTTTATAAAAAAAAAAGGTGTTTTAGATGTTCCAATTTTCATGCCTAGCTTGGTCAGAGCAGCTTGCAATATTCCAGCTTCATTTCAAACTCTGATTCAAACCCTTTTCCTTTCAAGCTTTCTTATTGCCCTTGAGAGTTCCACATCCCAGCGGCCTATTTGACCTCCCTCCATATACTTTGAGTGAATGAGCATTCAAAGTATAAATGATCTTTAGTTTCCAATCTTCCTCTGCAAATGATATCTCAATTATAGCCCCAATTAGCAAGCCTATCCCTCGTTGCAGTTGCAAGCCTGTTTTGCACATCCAACTAGCAAATAAAACCATGCTTAGGAACATGCATCGTATAATCCTGCTCCAGTTTACATCCAGAGCTTTTAACTCTAATTTGCTTCCAAGCTGAGGAACAGCTAAATGCTTTATTTGCAAAAGGAATAAAGAGCCCCGGTCATCTCCTCCTATTTCGACCTCATTCAAACTAACTAGGATTCTTACTAAGTACTCCGATCTAGTAGCAGACAAGCAACATTACCCATTGTGGATTACACTAGACAGCTTTGCTGAAAAGTAGCTTGCTGCATGATAGATGATTTGATGATCAAATTTATGATAGAGCGGGCCCTGGGATGCCAGTTATCATGCAACAAATATATTGACATATCTCGTCCAACCTTATGTTTAATTAGAGGCCTTCTACTCTATTGCAAAATCTTCCTCCACCCACAAGAACTATCCTTAGAAATTTGGATTCAACTTTAGCTACTTTTATGTTGGTTTCATTACTGAATACCATGTTGCATGAAAAATGAGTTTTTCTGTTCCATATTTCATGCCTGGCTTGGTCAGAAGTAGAATGTGCTAGGTCTTTGATTCATTTTTATTTTGGATTAAAACCTTGTAAGAACAGTTAGCACTAAATCATTCATGTAGTTTAAAATTTAATATAAAAAAATCCTGCAAGAAAGACCAGATTCAAAAATAAGATATCATCCCTGGAATTCTTGACGCACTTTCCATTGCGGTCTTTCTATGTTTCTCTTGGCTGAGCTGTACATTTTCCCCTCCGCTCCAAGTATAAATGTCATTTTTTGAATTGTACATGTATGGTTCTCCTTGCGAAATCCAAGCTCACATTGTTAATGATTGTGTCCAATTGTACTTAGAAGATATAGGATGATAATTTTTCAATGATTATTTAGTTTCCAATCATATTGGGAAGACATGAAACTGACTTTGGGCCTCCTCTTTTTTTCTTTTTCTTTTTTTTCTTTTTTTTTTCCTTCTTTTTAAAAAAATAAAAAATTATGTAGCAACATAACACAGAACTTATAGTTGACATGGTGAGACAGCAGTTCAAAAAACACATGCACGAGACAGATCCAGAGAAGATTCAGAAGTTGAAGGATGAGTGAGTTTCATCTTGTCTAGTTACTTGCATGTATTTGTGCATGTTTGGGTTGGTGGGGAATATAGTGGAAACGATGTCTTTGGCTGTCTTATATTGCCAGGGTGCATCTTAGTGGGTTGCTTGATCCTTTAATATATACTTGTCATTAATTGTTTTTACTTGTCACAGACACATTTCTTCTTCTGCATTAATCCTTGTTTGCAAAGCTTTAATCCTTCTTTCCTTTGTTTTGCAGTGCGGCAAGGGGACTTATAAATCACATACTATATGAGTCTGAGAAGATGTCTGGTCGTAAATTCAGCAAAAGCGCTTGATGTTGTTCAGAATTTCAATTAATGAGTGCTTTCAGTTGGTGTATCAGATCATGTTTTGGCAAAATAATAATATAGACTTGAGTGGTCTCAATTTTTCTTGTTTATGACTTTCATGTTGCATGTGTTGAACCCATCAGGTTGAATGAAATTGGCATTTTTTAAATTTGCACAGTGGCCTTTCTATGTTGTTCATTTTTCATTTATAAAACTGATGGTTCATGATAAGAAGAGAAATCTGTGTATACTACCTATGTTTTATATGTGAAATGAGTCAAGCATAGACTTCTGTCCTTTTGCTTGGCATTTGTTAGCCGCTTTAGTGATCCGAGTCCTCAACCCAAGCAAAGTAGCAAACCCATCAATGCAGGCAATATGAAAGGAAAGCCTAAACTCTTTAACTTCTTAGTAGCCTTAAGCCTGACAAAGTGTATTACCGGTATTTTGTGCCCAAAATAAATGACCCTAGAAACTCTTAAACCCTGAAAATAAAAAATAAAAAAAACAAAAAAAAAACTCTAATACCCTAATTTTCAGGGCTTTCCCAGCACTCTGCTTTTGTTTTTAATCTTATTGTTTCTAATGATAATCTCTAACAAGTCTTCTTTAATTCTTCAAAGCTCATCCTAATCTCACGAGATTACTGCCTTAGAGTTTTAGCATCAGTTTGAGGGGTTTGTCATGTTCAGTTGGAGTTGGATAAATGCCATTTTTCAAGTATATATATCTCAAAGTTAGATATTTTTTCTCAAGCAAAAAAGGACATTTTCTATTTGTTAATCTTTTAACTTTTAAAATAATTTTAAGCAATTGTGTCTCCCTAACCAAGTAAAATTGTCAATGCATGATTTTAAAATTCTAATGTGTGGTGATCAAAGCAATATACCATGCTTATTAAAGTTTCTGTACCGTGCTTATAGCAAGTCTCAAAACTTAAAAGAGTAAAAGCAAAACCTCAGGTTGGATGATAGGATTTTCCTAAAAAATAACTATAAATCCGAAACTATATTATTAGTTGGGCAACGTTTCAAACTATTTTTTTTTTCTAACAATTCGAGTCCAGAGGACTCGATTTTGCCATTTGAAAATGCACTTGGAAATCGAGTGTGAGAAACTTCTCACACTCGATTTCCAAGTGCATTTTCAAATGGTAAAATCGAGTGCTCTGGACTCGAATTTTTAGAAACGAAAATAGTTTGAAACGTTGCTTTACTAATAAAATAGTTCGAGGGATTTGGTTATTTTAAAAAAAAATCTTGATATTGCGCCCCTTAAAGAACAACCAAATGTGGCTAGGCATGGATAACATTCCACAATGCACGTACAGTATTGTGAGGCACTGGAATATAACACATATATAAGATTCACTTCTATTTTTAGAAGAACTTTCTGTTACAAATCTTCTCCCACTAAATTTTTTTGCAGAAGCCTTGCAGCAATAAGGGCACAGATTAAGAGTTATAGAGGAGTACAAGGTTGGAGAAAAGTCATTGCAAACTTCCTCCATGTTCATTAAACTATCCCCACCACTATATGTTTCTTTGATTGACAAAGTTTAGCTACAAAACCAGTTGTATCCTAAGACTATAAACTGCTCTAATAAATGACATGTGTAAAAAATAGCATGTGCATTGCACATGATTACTTAAGTAAACTTAACCCAACTAACCCTAATTAACTACACCACCTATTAAAAAAATAAAAAATAAAAACTAAAAACCTAAAAAACCAAAACGTATAGTCTCTCTCGCTCTCTCTCTCTCAACGAAGAAACCTAGACATTGGGTCAACTATTAGAGATAAGCTGTTGAGGAGCTCCAAAATCAATGAAGAAACCCAGCTCCCACCGGTCCCAAACCCTCCGTCTTCACCGCTGGCCAACCTTAAATCCAGTACTGTCTCCACCGCCGACCCACCACCTCAAATCCTGTATTGTCTCCACCACCGACCCACAACCTCAAATCCAGTAAGCTCAAGTTCCTCTTCCCCTCCATCATTCCTAAAGGTACTAGAGCAACTTCTCCCTTTAGCCACTCCTTTCTGTACCCTTTCATTCTCAACCCTTGTTCCTTCCCCAAAATTTTGGGCTTCACCTGTCAATTTCAAATCATTTTCAAGTCTGTCATGTTCTTTGGAAGAACCTTGCTAGTACCCTAACGAAGCAGGAACTATATCAAAATCAAGGATCTCAACTGCCATAGAGCTTGATGAACCACTAACAGAAAATGAAGCTCCCAGACTACTTTGGGTTGGTCGGCCGGTGGTGGAGATAGGAGGCTATGGGTGATCGGTTGGAGTTGGGTTTTGGTTTACATTTTACAGAGAGAGAAGTCCATGAGAGAGAGAGAGAGAGAGATCATACGTATAGACTTTTTTAGGGTTTTTAGTTTTTATTTTATTTTTTATTTTTTTAATAGGTGTTGTAGTTAACTAGGGTTAGTGGAGTTAAGTTTACTTAAGTAATTATGTGCAATGCACATGCTATTTTTTACACGTTATTTTATTATAGCAGTTTGTAGCCTTAGGTTACAACTGGTTTTGTAACTAAACTTTGTCATTCTTTGATATAACTTAGTAATTTTTTAGTAGTTTTTTTCTTTGAATTTCCATATATTGGCCCAACCCTGTGATAGAAAGCTGTTGAGGCTCATTTTTGGCAAGCCCAGTAAGAGAAAAGGCCTAGCAACACGGGCAGACCAAAGTTAGCAAGCAAGAAAAAACCATTGAGCCTAAGTGGCAGGAATGAATGGCTTATGGGCTCATAAAGTGGGTTTTGAGGAAGCAAACGGGCTTGAATGGGCTCGGAAAGAGAGAAGAAGCAAATTCATGGGCAGTATGTAGAAAAGCAAGAATGGGCCACAGCAGGCCCAAAGTAATGTAAGCAAAGAAAGTAAGGGGCTAATGGAAGACCCATCAGCCCCAAGGATGAGATATAAATTAATTGGGCTAGGGAAGCTCCAGAGAGTTAGTAAAGGCCCATTGGAAAGCAGGATTGGAAAAAGGCTGAGGAAGCCCAAGAAAAGCAAATGGGCCAAGGATGCCCAAGAGGGAAATGGGACAAAGGAGCCCGCAAACAATATAAGAAAAGGCCCAGTGAACACACTGAGTCATTGGAAGGGAGATAAACAGCAAGCCCAAAGAGGCACAGCAAGCCCAAAGAGGCCCATCATGATTGAGTTAAACAACATTACAGCGGGAATAGCAGAGTGGAATGACAGGAAATGCTAGCAAGGCCACAGAATGAAATACAGAGTAGGCTGGGGGAAGGAAGGCCCATGGTCTGACAAGGCCCAACCCCCAAAAGAAGCAAGTCATAAAGAATGGCAGATTAGAAAACAACCCACGCCATAAGAAGCCAAAAGTGCACAGCAGAATATACAGACCAATCTCCAGAACACGGTAAATGCGTGAGCAGTAGGTGAAGAAGGTGAAGCATATGCGAGACCCAGACACCACCAGCCTGTACCTAGCCAATATAGGAAATGGTGGGTTATGGGTCAGAGGTAAGAGAGGGCATGGTCTGGCGGTGGGGAGAGGGAAAAAACATATTCTGGGGTTCTTGCTCAGACTCTTTTGGGGGAAATGTCCTGTTGGGATGACATGCCATCAAAAAGAAGTAAGGATGAGTTGGAACCGTTAGGTGCATGCCATGAGGGATAGAGAGAGAAAGCACACACACTGCAACGGGTAGAAAAGCCACAACAAGCAAACAAACAAAATAGCTTTCTTTGCCTGGTAGAGGGGAGCGGTATAGCCAGCACAGGTAAGTGGTGGTGGCTAAACAACTGACGATCAGTAAGTGGTCGACAAGGACACCCACACCAGACAAAGGCAGTTAAGAGCTAAAACAGTAAATACCAGTCACGACAGGCTCTATATAAAGGACCCCTTGCTGTGCACTGAGGGGGGAGGAAAAAATCACTGTAATAGGAATTTCTAGGAAAAACGATAACCAGATGTAAGCATTGGGAAGAAAATGAAGTAAAACAAAAGAAAAGAAAAGTAAGAAGTAACGAGAGGAAAAGAAAAACAGAGAGTTTTGAATGGCAGGCATACACTAATAGGTTGATCCCCTCTCTCCCTCAATAGCTTTGCTCTCTATAAAAGGCAAAAGATCTATATTTGGGCATAGACCATTTAGGCCTGTTCTTTTAAAACAATTAATTTCTTCTCTAAGATTACTCGTGTTGAGGGAACGGTCGTCCCTTTCTTGGTTTCAATCCTGTGTATTATTTGACATGGCAGACTAACACTTTGATTTTGCTAACTCTGTTTATCTTTCACTTAGCTTATTCTGTATACGGAGAGCCTTTTATTGCTCACTTTTATTTATTGTGGCTAAAAGTAGTGACTATATTTTCTTGTGTTATCCGTATTATATATGCCTGTCATAACTTGTTTATAGCAGCTCTGCTTGCCATGGGCATGTAACCAAAGCTTGGCAGACGTGGTGTAGTTTGTACACAAGCCGGACCAAGGTGGGTTCTAGTTGGACCGGTCCCAACTCTCTCATCCAGAAAACTCGGGCCTAATGCAGTAGGAAGCAACCCAACATTACAAACAAGGCCCACCACCTTACAAAAGCTATGCAATCTTCTGAACTTCCTTTATGTGGCTGATTTTACTACTTAGTTCCATGGGTACTAATGAATTTGGTTAAGCAAACACATAAAGCATATTTTTTCTATTTGCAACACTGGCCATGAGCAAACTCATAAATGTGAAGTAAACCCTCCAAATTAAAATGTCCAAATTATTTATTTCCATCAATATTCTTATCTAATGCCTTTGAAATCAAGATTTCCAGAATAGGCAGTATTTTCCAAATGTTCCTTTATGAGGAATATGCATAATTGATACTCAATGCGAGACTTATCCTCTGAAAAGTATGTGGCCAATATTCTTATCTAATGCCTTTGAAATCAAGATTTCCAGAATAGGCAGTATTTTCTAAATGTTCCTTTATGAGGAATATGCATAATTGATACTCAATGCGAGACTTACCCTCTGAAAAGTATGTGGCCAAAAGTCCATTCTCATTCGTGTAGGACAGTCAAGTGAAGTAGGGTGACCATGCTACCCTGCTAAGTGCTAATTGATTTGAAGTGAAGGACATGTTTGTGATCAGTGAACCTAATATTTCTTCTTGGAACGAATCAAAGATTGAGATCATCCTCAAGCTTTTGTCGAACTATTATCTTTTTTTGGAAAACTTTTACTAAACCAGACATTATTACAAATATACAGATTCTTGAAAAATTATGAGGGACTCAGTCCTCGTGAGGTGACGAGTCAATCGGCTGTGAAAATTACAACACTTCGTATCATACCCGCATTCTACTGCAATTGAATACTAAGGACCCATCATCATAATAGCTCCTATAGATTAAGTGTGTGAGAGAATTGTGGCCACTACTTTCACCACATCTCTGTCCCAACAACCTTCTTTTACCATACACTATGCCATTCAACATGCAGTGATGCTGTCTTCTGATGAGTGGCTTGCAATGTTGGTGAGCCTCAACCATTGCGTTGAAAATATAGCATTATTAGTATGGATGTGAGGTTCCAAAGCCAAACAGTTCATTCTCAAAGTAATTCACCGGTACTGCCCATCATCAATTTCTTTTTCCAGTGGTATAGTTTTGACGTGATCTTAACATGTCAAATTCACTAGTGCTTTGTGGTCCAGTGTTTCTTAGCTACCTTCTCACCATCCTGTTTTGCCATTATGTGGGTCTAGTTTTGAAGTGATTTTGTCTTTTCTTCTTATTTTTTTCCTAAAGGACCTTGCAGTTTCTTTGATCTCAACTAATTACTTATGAGTGCCGCAAATCATTTTCATTGGAAATCATTCCATTCTTGTATTGTTTTAACTTATTTGATTTTATATCCAAGAGTTTACGATGTTAAAGTGACTGGAACAAAATACTTTATCGGTTGAACTTATTGTTTCTCAATATATATATATATATATATATATATATAAAAGTTGAACTTATTAAAACCCACTGCACTTAATTTTACATCCAGAGTGTTGCAAATCATTTGCATTTGATGTTTTTTTGAAGGACCTTGCAGTTTCTTTGTAGTACTTTACTATGAAACTACCTTGTTGGCAAAATTTGCAAAATAATGTTATTTTAATAGTAATTATTTAAATTGACACCTTTTTGAAACAATTTGAGAATATGGCCTTTTTAAGTTTTGAAACCATGTTTTCTAAATGCGATTTTACTTAATTTTAAAAACACGATTTTAGCACTTAAAAATCAAAAACGGGTTTCTAAAACATGATTAAAAAAATGTTAGTTCCCCAAATAGCTTAAAAAACAATGTAAATTTATATAATTTATATTAATGAATAATTTTTTTTTTTGGTTTGAGCTCAGCTCGTTTATTAAAAAAGCCTAAAATTAAGGCTCAAACTTGGCTTGTTTATAAACAAATAACATGAACAACTTTCTCAAAAAAAAAAAAAAAAATGAACAAGATTTTTATTGAATAAAGCTTGAGCCTGTTCATGGACGATTTTTTTTTGCTTGGGCTCAACTTATTTATTAAAAAAAACCTAAAATTAAGGCTCAAGCTTGACTTGTTTATAAACAAATAACATGAACAAGATTTTTATTGAATAAAGCCTAAATTGTTTATAAACGATCCATGCGATTGAGTTGATAAATGAGGTTCCTAAATTAATCAATTCCCAAGTGATTTTCTAAAGAAATCAATTCTGTTAGATGAAAACCACACACAAAAATTTCATCTAATTTGAAAGAATTAAATAAGAGATAATGCACACAACACTTCAGAAAATCTTTTTTGACCTACACAACATGGTAAAAGATTCCCTTCAATCGAATCCTCTAATTCCTTCCCATTTTTAGCAATATTTGAAGCACTTGTCATTTATTTTATTTTTAAATGCAACGTGTCTTACATTTTTAAAATTAAAAAAAAAAAAAGTTGGGAGGAAACTGGAGAACTTAAAGGGAGGGGATCTCACCCCTAAAATTTCATATATCATAAACCGCTTGATTCCGCCCTAATTTCTTCCTTCATTAAATGTTGAAATTTTCTTAGGAAGGCAAATTTTTAAGTAAAACTTCTAGTATTTCGAAGATCAAGGAGATATTAGAATGATTATGAGGACCTACAATGCTCATGAAGTGAACTGACATGAAGAATGTTTCCACTGAGGTCACAAGTCAAACGGCTGTGAAAACCGCTACAACCCACACCCACATTCCCCTGCAACTGAGGACCGAGGACCCAAGATACAGTTTCTTTTGATGAAGGGTGTGAGAGCCTCTACATTCACTGCATCTCTGTTCCAACAAATCTCTTTTCATCTTACTTTGCTTATCCAAATGCATTCTTACTTTTTACATTGCAGTAATGCAGACATTTTGTTGGTTTCTGATTAGTGGTTTGCAACGTGGATGAGCCTCAGCCATTGCCTTGAAAAAAATCGTATCAATTTGAGGTTCCAATCAGTTCATTCTCGGGCATCTCATCAGTACAACATTCATCATTTTGTTCCAGTTGTATAACTTTGAAGTGATTTTAACAATGTCTAATTGACCACTGGTTTTGTGCCTGTGTTTCTCAGATACTTTCTTGGAGTCTTCTTTGACTAGCAACTTAAAAGGGGATGGAAGTATGGCACAGGAGCGCAAAAGCATGATCTCTCTAGATTATACTGAATGTTAAATTCCATGTAGTAAAATAATAAAAATCCTTTGTCTTGCCTTATGCTTCAACAATCGCAGTTAGCGCATCTCTTTTTTTCCCTATAAAGTAACCAAAGTTTAAAATTAAAATTAAAAAAAAAAAAAAAAAAATTCAAATACAAACATGCTGCAGTTGGTGAAGCAAAAAGTGGAATGGACAAAGGATTTTTATTCGTCATAAAAATAGCATGTATACAGATGGTGAACTGGTTCCAACTATAAAGGCTAGAAGACTTTCATTATAGTATGATTGATCTTTTGCATCTTCTATACCATGCTTACTGCATGGCTCAAAAACTTACAAGAGTAAAAGCTAAAACGGGGCATGGGGTAAAATATAAATAATGCCTGTACAATCTCTTGCTATAGTGTCAGTAATTGGAAATAAACATATAAAATTTAGTATTGTCATTCATAAAACTTGTGGTTACAAATCCCTCCCCTTTAATAAATTTTATAAATGCATAACATGTTGAAGGCAGAGGGATAGTCATTGCAAGCTCTTTTCATGTTCATTAGATCATCACTACAAGAACTTGCTTCTTTTTAGATACCTGACAATATAAACACAGCCAATTGTTGCAAGTTCATATCTGAGTTCTAACTGCCTTTCCCTAAATTAGATGGTCTCGGCTCTCCAGTCCTTGGACTAAATGGCCCTCTTCCACCAAGCCGAGGGCTCTGTTCCCCTCTCAGTTCACTTATGCGAGGGCTGTGTACACTATCTGACAGCCGTGGGCTCTGTAGGCTTCTAAATTCTTTGGAAGGTGTTGCTGTGCAGCTTGTTAACTTGAGACTGCACATCCGTCTAATCTCGCCCCGACTACGTGTTACTATGCCATCTAGAATCTCTCCATCATCTCCAAATGAAGCTGTCCGTCCCATTTCCCCATCCTGCTATGGACAAATCAAGAAAACGAGATACATAAGTTAAGCTGTATTGCTAGGTCACCTTAATCACTTTCTATTCTAAATCCATTTTAATTCAACCCGAAAAATTACACTACATTGATTACAAAGAGAATAGATTAGCAAAACTGAAGTTCTTCAGATTTTCTGAATTCTTCTTCCTAGGCATGTAATGTATATATAGAATGTAGTATGTAAGGAAAAACAAATAGAGTTTATCTACAGGTTGAAGCAAAAGAACTAAAATTGTAAAGTTGCTAGCTTTTTCTGCTTACAACAAGTTTGGTAGGGGGATTAAAGCCCAAGTTCTCCCCATAGGCACAACCGGATAGTACCACTGAACCACAAGCATAATCAATAAAGGGAAGTTGAGCAAAAACTTACTATTGCTAGGTTGAATGATAAAGCTGGCGCCTCTTCATACTCTGCAGCATCTAAATCTTGAAGGTGTGCCGCTTTGAAAAACTTGGGCAAAATGTATTGTCTCACAGGAACCAAAAGCATAATCATTAAAGGGAACAGAACCCCAGCAATTGGAACCCATGTGATCCCAAAACAAACAAGCAGATAAGCAGTCTGGAAGATTGTAAAAATTGCAATGGTCTTGAAAGGTACAGTTTCCACAAAAGTGGCATGGTACTCCTCCAGTACTCTGAAAAAGCATGCAATATGGTTAGTTCCATACTATTCACGTTTATAGGTAAAATGATCAAAGAGATGAAGAAAGCAGCTAAGAGCCTACTTGTATCTTCTACTTGGAGCTGTGAAGAGCAATAAGATTCTTTCCCAAAACTGGTTACCGGGTAAGCTTTCAATGGCCATGAAGGCAAAATAGCCCCAGAGTACTGAGGTTGGGATCTTCTTAAGGAAAGGCATGGCTGCAACACATCCTCCTACCATCATAGCTTGAAGCAGGTTACTGAGCCGCTGTTCTTTCACCTCAACAGGCAGTAAATCATCAATCTCTTTCTCAACATCAAACGTGCTCTCATCAACCGGGGCATTTATATTCCCCGTGCTTGAAGCTATTTGAATTGTGGAGTCTTTCAATTCCTTTAATCCCTGCTCAGAATACAAATTTAGGCAAGGTTGCATACTTTTCGGCACCATAAGAATTGATCACACTTCAGAAAATTTAAAATAATAATAAAACCAAAAGGAGAACAAAAAAATCATGAACATTTATTAGACTAACATTATAAATCAAGCCGTCTTAGACTTTATATTCTCACAGAAATTATATGAACTATATTGGAATCTCTAATTAACATGGCCATAATAAGGTTCTTTTGAAACAAAGCGTTGGATATCCAAGATATGTCCAGCAATATTTGGTTTTCTAGTTTCTGCATTGTGTCTTTTCTATGTAGATACAAATGTGACTATCAACAGCAGTTTTCTGCTATGTTAGACAAAGAAAAGAACGAAAATATGAAGTCATCATACCCTAGCTGAAGGTTCCTGGTAAATTAAAGGAGTCTGCATCTGTTGATAGGCTTCTTGCATGCTTCCATACACTTGTCCCAAGCTTGCATTATTTCTCATACACTTGCGTGCTGTTGCTACAAGTCGATTACGAAGTAACTGCAAAACAGGAAGATGTTGTTATAAGGATGTACATACACAGAATCTATGCATGTGTATGTTTGCATGGGTGTGTGCTTGACTATGTCTGCATGCACATCTGTGTTCCTGTGTGCCTGCGTTCTGAATACATTATAGTCAACTATTTACTAAATGGGATTTATGGATATTCATAGTAGTAAACTGGCAGTTTCTTGGATGCAACATGAAGAGCAAAGAGGCTGAGCAACTGATTGGCTACTAGTCAGCAAGCTCTAAATTTGGCAGCAGAATAAAGAACCTGGAATTATGGTATCTTTGTGTACCTGGTGTTTAAGCGTAGCCAAACTTTTAGTATGCATTGGAGATTGAGGAATAACTCCATTTGATGGAGGGATCCCAATGAGACCACACAATATGACCTGTCATGCAGTAACAAGATTTCAAATGAGGCAAGTGGGTACTAAGTGCTGTAATTTGCAATTGCATAATAGAGAACTGGAAGAAAAAAAATGGACAACACAAGAAGGGCATTTGCATACCATGAACCCCAAAAGAAGTAAATCATAATGGAAAGAAGGGGGCTTCCTCAAATTGAACTCTTTCTGCTGGGCGAGTTGAGAAGCCACACTGTGGTCAAAGTAGTAGAGCACTGCAATCATTGTTGCAGGAATGAAAGCCCCAATTATATAGAGAACCGGCACATTTAGCATGTCCTGTCAGTTTTAGGTTAAGCCATTTAACATACTCTTCTAACTATAAGTATTATAAAGGAACAAATATATCAAGCTAAAGGGCATATAAATATACAATTTTCCAGAATCATGTACCTTAATGACAGTCCAATTCTCATATGCACCTGGTGACCATGGATTTGGACTGAAGAGTCGTCTTGGGATTCCTTTTGGAACACTTCCAGCTGGTAGATAGGAAATAGCTGTCCAAACTACAACCATCAATGGCACACCATAATCTGCTATGAAGCCTCTGAGAGATCCTGTGGGAGTTAATAATGAACTCCATAAATTGAAAGAACACTAGAAGGACCTACAGCAGCAAATATGGTTCATATAGACAGGTTTAAAGGTCCTTCAGTTGTTTCTCTCTTTGAGCTCAAATTATTGATATTCACAAAGGAGTCCCATCTCATGTACTCAGTAGGCAGAGAAGCCAATTTTCCACCAATTCCTCTTCACATTTCCCTTCCCTTTATGACATCTTCTACAGGGAAAGAATTGGTGAGCCTCCTAGATATCATGAATGAGACTACTTGTTTGCATCGTTTAAACCTATTGGCTAAGGAAGGCTCATAAACTGAAACTAGGAGTGCTTTAAATGAATTTCTATGGCAAGCAGTAACTTAAGAGTTTGTAATACATTGGAGAGGCTGACAACCTTAAACAAGATGCATGGGGAGTGGAATTCCTTGAAAGTATATATTTAAAATGACTTACCAGACCCATACCGCCAAGACCTTGCTTTTCTGCTTCTTAAAGCGGTAAGCAGAAGAGCAAATGACAAAACTAAAGCAAACATGCCATTTGAAAATCTCCATGAAGGCTGAAACTCAATTGAATTTGGATTTTCTCTTTCAGGTATACGAAATTCTTCAACAAGTCCCTAGCAAACCCAATTAAAAAACAAGCATGAAACTCTATACATGCAACTATTGATATTATGTGCTTCAAGGAGGGTGGGCGGGGGTGTTGGAGGATGTCTCTTACTTTTATAGCTTCTTGCATGAAGAGCATTGCAATAAGAAGGCCAAACAGTTCCCCAGCTATACGAGTAAACCTATTAATAATGGAGCAAGCCCCTAAGACAGCCAGTAGGAACAGCAATATGGCAGTCCACACACATACCCTGCTCATCCAAATGACCATATAAGTTCAAAAAATATAAACAGAATTCCTAATCAAAATTAATCAAATGTCATAGCAATTAACATCAGCAGAAGAAGTTGCAATATCTTTCCATTAGATGGCAATAAGAAAATACGATACCATCCAGTCCATGCTAAAAAGAGCTTTGATCCCAAATCAGGCCTATCTTTAGCAAACTTGAACATAAATGTATACATAATCACGGTTGGCTCTGCGACTCCGAGAATCAGCAAAGGTTGACCTCCAATGATTGAGTGTATAATTCCACACAGTGCTGTAGAAGCTAATGTTTGAACTGCTGTTAGAACTCCATCTGTTGATACCAGTAAAAAATCTTGAGATACTTACCACACAAATAGTTATATACATAATATATGCACCATTTCTGGCCCTAGATAAAAATTATGAGATGCTTAATTGAAAATTAGCAGCAACATTTAGACAATATTCAAACAAAATGATACCTGTACTTCTATCCAACTGTTCTCCAAAAGAAATAACTGGGATTGCTGAAGCAAAGAATATATATGTAGTGGGGGCCAAAATCCTAGGAAAAATCGAAACAAGTTACTAAGCTAACATCATTATTTTGTGTCAAATTCAGCAATAGTTAAATGCCACATTTAATATTAACCCAAAACCTTATAATTGAACTACATTTATTACACAATCCATAGTTCTCGTGGCAGGAGAAAAATATACCTGAAGCCTGCCTTGAATCCACCAGTCCAATCTTGCTTGTAACACATCAGCCTCCCATTAAGATCATTCTTGATTCCGCGAAACGGCACAAATGTCTCTTCCATAGCTCCTTCTTTACTAGGACCACTGAGAGCACCTTCTTGAATGCCTTAACAAAGGACAGTGCTCATGCCAATCTGGTTGTGACTTGTGACCAAGGTGAGTGAGTCTGGCATTGGAAGATTAACAATCTAAAATTTATGTTTGAATGACATGAACATAGAAAAACAAAGACAGAACTTAGATGTCATTTGGGTATAATTAAATCATAGTTATACAATTTTGACCCACACAGGAAAAGTCAGAATTGTGTTACTTGGGCACAACTCAGAATAAATAAATAAAAAACAAGAGCAGCATTATGCAGACCTGGCCCTAAGGTATAGTAAACATCATACAAATCACAGTAACAACTATGGCAAAACCTCAGAAACTTCAAAATGAAAAAGGCATTGTAGTATTTTACCACTAAGCGACAAACAAGACTGGCCCTTTTGCTTGTATTGAAGTTTAGCATTCACACAATGTGGGCACAGAACGTTTGTAAGGAAAGGCTCCAGATAATTAAGCTTGGAAAGTGTGGTGAGAAGGGACTGGATTTGATGCTGAATCGCTGATATAGTAATGTGGGTCAATAAAAGGAACCAAATGAACATCACTGTCAGTGTTGCACATTTAAAAAAAAAAAAAAAAAAAAAAAAAAGATTATTTAAAGAAGCCTACAAAAGCTAACAACCAAGAAAAGAAATGTAAATATATAAATATATGGAAAAACAGGAAATTCAAAGTAGATGCATTTTATAATACTTACCACCTCAAAGCATTGAAATTTAAAAGTGATAAAAAGAGAGAAAAATGTAGGAGCTTTATTTTTTTTTTTTAAAAGGTGCTTTTTTAAGTGCATATGGATATGGGGGAAGAAACTAGAAAGAGTGCACTGCCAACCCATGACAAGCTGGCCTGGAAAGAAGCACCCAAGTAGCTTCTCCAATCTCTACAGTATTTTTTTCTTTATATTATCCTGAATTTTAAATATATCTGTATGGTTTATACTGTGTTATTATTGGAGAATACACTGGGAACAATTTGGAATGTATGGTGTCTTAACACTCCCAATAAAAAAACTTGTAGAGGGATTCCTCATTATAGTGTTTTTATTTATTTATAATATTTGAGGAACCTCATTATAGTGTTAATGCATTGGAAAGAACAAAACTTACAGGTAATGGATAGTCTCTTTGATAAAGTATTCATGAAGCAATATGGTGGGGAAGAATCATATTATCTCTACACTTATATTTGCACCATGCAATAGACAAGTTATGTATTGTCTCCATCCAATCTTATGTAATATATTAGATCACATCCATTTTTGTCTTCTTTTAATTAACTATTCAACAAAAAATATACAATAAATTTGATCTGACATTATATAATGTGGAGGCAACACAGCATCAATTAAGTTCCACATGAAAAAGATGGGTTTCAATTAGTTAAAAATATGTTATCATTAAATAAATGATTTAGAATTGAATCTTGCTTATATACCTACACCAAAAAAAAAAAAAAAAAAAAAAATCAGTATCTTCACATGACGTTAAAAAAAAAATTATCGTGGAGTAGATATTATAAATTTAAATCCTATCATACGTATATAAAAAAAAAAAAAAAAAATCCACAAAAAAAGAAGAAGATAATTATAGATATGACAATTGAGCTTATGATAACAGGGTGTGACTTTGTGACTGACTACCAAATTGTTCTCCAATTAGCTTGACCATGGCGCCCACCAATCAAGGAAAAGATAGCACCTTCTTTGTTCCATAATAGATGATACTTTTGAGTTTTGAGACTAAAGGAGATTATTAATAGAAAGGTAAATATTTTTTATGAAATTTCTGAAAGTGTCATTTATTTAACATTGGCTATTGATGCAAAAATTTTCAAATATAATGATATATGAAAACTTTTACTTATATAAAATGAGATATTTTTTGAAATGATAAAAAAAAGCTTTCACATATTATGAAACACTAAGTTTAATGATAAAAAAAAAAATACAAATCTTCTCACAACCGATATAAGTTTGTGATTGGTGCGTAATAGAAATGATGTTAATGGTAAACCAATGTGAAATTGATGTTGCACCAACTACAATTTGTTATCTCTGTAAATTTTGATTTTTTTTTTTTTTTTTTTTTTTTTTTTTGCATTACTCGCTATTGATTGAACTCCAATAATAAGGTTGATTGAACTTGGGATCTCCAAATTTACATTGTACTTCAAATTAATGAGCTCATCACCCAGATAACTCTGTTAGGCATGTAGTGAAAGGGGTATCTAGGTGATGTAGAATTGGAGTAAACAACTAACATACACTGATAATATGGTCAACTGAACTTGGGATCTCCAGATTTATGTCATGCCTCAAACCAAAGAGTTCATTACTCAGATACCTCGTTAAGTATGAAGTGAAAGGAGTATTTAGGTAATGTAGTAGAATTGTCGTGAACAATTGAACATTATATAGAACTAAAGTACTAAATGAACATTTTAAGTATTACTTTAATTTTGAAATCCACGCGGATTTACTACATCCAAAAGCACACCTAAAGTCTTTATCATGATTGGTTTGAGAGAAAAATAGAGAGGAGAAAGGAGAGAATAGATAATTCGGATGGGGGAGGAGAAATGGTGTTTAGTTAGGGAGGTGAGTGATGAGAAAAAATGGTGGGGTCTAAGAGTTTTCTTCTCGGATCCACCATTTGAGAAACAATGGCTTTCTTCCCAAAATTGAGGAGAAAACTAGAGAGAAAAGTAAGGAAGAGAGTAGGTTGATGGAAAATTACTCATCTCTCCTCCCATTTTCAGCGTTACTTTTTTTTTACCAATGTTATATTTTTTCGTAATTTTGATTTTTTTTCCTTATATACTATTATTATTATTATTATTTTCTTGGAACTAACAGCATAGACAAAGATTACATGCAATTTATATTTTTTTATCATCTAATTTTTCTTTTCAATCAAATAAAAAAGTTTTTTATCCTTTTACTTTTTCAACTCAAATCAAGTATTTTGACCCCAAAATATATATATATATATATATATCCTTTTACTTTTTCACGTCTTTCCCGTTTTATATGCTCCCATGTTTTTATCCTACCACTTTTTAACCTCTTTCCCATTTTATCCTCCCACTTTACCCTCTTTTTAATTTTGAAATCCACTAAATCCGACAAAAGAGTCTACGGTGACTGAACAAACATCTTGACTTGATTCGTAAATAAATGGTGAGACGCCAGGGGACAGTGGTGGAGGAACAGTACGGAATGATTAATAAACTCCTAAATCTTAATAAGCCGAATACGTTAAGCCACAGCGCGTGTCTGTTACGGGATGCAGAGATAAGGCTAACGTGACAGCTAGTGGTAGTGATGATTGATGATATAATTTCAAAGGGCAAGACGAGAGTTCAAATAGTTTTGGAGTAGTGGATTACGCTTTAGAAAGTCCCGCGATTCCTGCATTTCTCATTTCCAAGAATTTATTTATTAATTTGTTTTTAAAAAATTGGTAGTCCTTCGAGATTCTTATGGATCATTCGATTTCAATGCGACCGTCAGTTTCTTATGGATCATTTGATAAGCCAGTCTTTTTTTATTTTTTTAAAACAATAAAATTAAGGCTTTTTTTTTTTTTTTTTAAGATAGTTTCAACTTATGATGTCTGCTCCTGATGATAACTTTTTATCATCAAGCCAAGATATCAATCGATTTTTAGTATAGACGGAGATTGAACCACATATCTCTTATTCAGCTATTAGAAACTTTACCAATTGAACTAATTAGAATCCATAATTAAAGCTGCATTTGTTTCCAAATTTTCTTTAACAGAATTTCTTTTTGAATCTTTTTAATTTTTTAATAATCTGATAATTAGAAGAGGGATGATTTATATCATATAAGTCGCGGATTGAAAAACCAAAAGATAACAATTGAGATACAAGATTTTTAGGCATTTTAATGAAATGTTAGTACATATCTAGCAAATTGCTACAAATAAATTTCATATTATAATTTTTTTTTTCCCCAATAGTAACTCCCCTCCCTCACTCTTCACAAATTGACTGTTAATCGCAATCACCAATTTTTGACCAGCATTAACAGTCTATTAACTTATTTCAAATCACAATAGCCAATTTTCTACTTAATTTTGTATGTAAATTTTGAATTTTGAGTATATTTAATTATTCGAGACACCCAAAGCACTCAACAAAAAAGTACAAAATGTTTTCCTGTTTGGAACTTTTTTTTTTTAATTTAAATTTTTTTAAAATAATTCTTTGAGACCTCAAGATATATTAATAAAATTAGGCTTCGTTTGTTTTCTTGTAAGGTGTTTGTTTTATTGTAAAATTTGAACAAACTTGAAAATCTTGGAAAGAACCAAAGTTTTAGATTCGATAGGGATGAGTATTTTTCATTCATTCCCATCAAGAGTAGCAAGTATACAGAAACTCATTTATATACTAACTTTCTAAGTTTTTAGAGAATGGGTTATTCACATTTTATTTGATGGCTAGAGACAAATTGAAAGCTAAGGAGTAGTAATTATAATGATTCCCCTAGGAGAAATAGAGATGTCTCCTACGTTATCCATAATATGTGGAAGTATTGATGTAATTTCATAAAGTGAAATGCAAGGACTCATGGACGGAGCCATTCATGGACTAGGGGGCAATGGCACCCTAATTTTTTTATAAAAAAATAATATAATTATATATTTAGTACCAATTTTAGCAACTTTGTTCAATAAAATTACATTTTGTCCCCCTTATTTTTCATTATAAGAGAAATGCAACAGCTATAAAAAATTTTACAACATTTTTATAAACTATTGAAGTAGCAAATTCTTAATGGTTAGCATCTGAGTCCATTACTTACAACACTTTTTTACTTACTAATAACCACTAATCATAACAATTTGTAAAAAAAATTGTAGATCTAGTATTTTCCTCCTTTTAAAATCCATAAAAAAATTTATAGATCTAAAATCTAAATATATATACACAAGCCCAAAATATTAGCCTAACAACAAAAATTACCGATAGACGATAGCAAAGTTAAAAACAAATTTGAGACTAATCAACTAATTTTACCAAAAACAAACAACTTAGCCCTTTAAAAAACTTTAAACAAAATAATTTTATCCTTACAAACAAAAGACACGCTCTACACACACATAAAAATAATAACAATAAAAGAAAACCTTTGTTGGCTAAGCAGTAGAGTTGAAAGCCGAAGCCACTGCATGCAACTAACAATAAAACCACCCCCTCTAACTCCAAATCCTGACTCCGTCCTTGCCGTACTCAATTGTATGGATATGTAAAATACATGATTTCCATTTTCCAATACTTTTGTTGACCAGGAAACTCTTTGTAAAAAAATTGTAAAATGTTTACCAAAAAAATTCAATAAAACAAATTTTAAAACACACGCCCCCCTTCTCTCTTTCTCATTTCTCATTCACATAGACCCCCACCCATCCCTTCTCTCTAGCTTCAATTGGTGTGAGCATCTTATGTATAAATTGGTGTCGGCATCTAGGAAACAAACGGAAACTTATGTATAAAATGAACCCTTTTTTTTTTGTTGGATTCCAGCCTTATTTTGAAGATTGCAATTAAATTCAAGAAAAAGTGTCAATTTTTTGAAAAATATTTAGAAAACAAAGCATTTTTGAGATATCATTTTTCATATGGAGTAGTATTCTATTTAGAATTGATCTTTATACTTGCTGTAGGGGCAAGGGTCCAAGATCATATATTGGGACTTGGGATTTATCCGAGGATATAAATGGATCCGAGAAGAAGCAAATAATTATTAGATATTTCTAGACCAGG
Source organism: Quercus robur (assembly GCF_932294415.1). NCBI lineage: Eukaryota > Viridiplantae > Streptophyta > Magnoliopsida > Fagales > Fagaceae > Quercus > Quercus robur. Next base: position 42,234,748 of record NC_065539.1, on the reverse strand, counting down.
TCCCATAAGTAGAGAGCAAATAAAAGGTTGTCCGAGGAGTACATCCTCCTTAGACTTGATGAATATGGTTTAAAGTATGTAATCCAGCAATTAAAGTGACCTTCCAGGAAGTTTTAATGACAGGGATGTGCCTCATGAACATATAAGAAGGAAGGAAACCTAAAAATATTTAAGGGAAGGCTGACACCACCGCATTAAATGCACTGCAGCTACTTTTCTGGCCGCATTTATGTGGAGAAGACCTCTAAACAGTGCTACCTTGGCTACTGCAACTCACAGAGAGCTGGAGAGGGTGTCTGATGGGACAAGTACTCGAGTAAGGGTTCGGATGATCAACAAGTGGAGGATGAAGATGATTCAAAAGAGGATATATAAGGTGAAAGACTCTTCATGGAATAGGGATCGGAAAAAAGAGAAAGAGAACACTGTAGTAATCCAAATTGTTTCTGTATTCAACTGTGATCTATATACAATTACAGTCTTCTCGGACTGAAAGTCTATTGATATTAATACATCTTGTTTGCACTTGATTATCATTTAATTCTATATTAGCTGTTGTTCAAATCGTTAGCGCCTAGTTCTTTGACCCACTCTCTACAAATTTATTGTATTGGGCTCATTGGGCTGAGATTCCATACACTTTGGGCTTGAGTCACAAATCGGGACCCTACAATCGGCACCGTCTGTAGGAAAGAACTTGTCTGGTAGTGAAAACAATGGTCAAATATGACAAATTCAGGCTCACATCAAGCAAAATCCATGGCGTCTCAACGTGAAAACCCTTTCGCCAATCTTGAACGTAGGAAATAGAGGGAGGGCAGCATGCACGTTACGCACACAAGCAAAAGCCACTCTTGAGTTGGGAGTCACGTCTCTCAAGAACAACACAATAAAGCCATGCAAAGCGACTAGCTTAAGAAGAAATTACGCCATGCACAACGAAAACAGATTCCCACCCCATCTGATTCCTCCTCCAACGATGAGAAGGATAGCAGTTATTGACGTAGATCAAGGACTCCCCCCAGTGAATCCTTCTCATATGAAGAAGAGCATCATAGTGAACGCCGATGCAAAAGCCCTGTACACAAAGGATTGGGAAATGATGCGATGAGCAAAACTTTGAACTAGATTGCCAAGTCGCCGTTCACTCGTAGAATCGATAGAGTAGCTCTTCCTCGGCGTTTCCATCAGCCAACATTCACCATCTATAATGGGCGAATAGACCTGATGGAGCATATGAGCCATTTTAATCAGAGAATGGCTATCTATTCTAAGGATGAAGCCTTGATGTGCAAAGTGATCCCATCCAGTTTGGGACCTGTGGCAATGAGATGGTTTGAAGGCTTAAAAATAAGTTCTATAAATTCCTTCAAGGAGCTCACTTAGGCGCTTGACTCCCGTTTTATCACATGTGTGAAGGTCCCTCGGCCTTTAAACTCCCTACTGTCTTTGTCCATGCGAGAAGGGGAAATCCTGAAAACGTACTCGGACAGGTACTGGGAGATGTATAATGAGAAAGAGGATGACTTTGAAGATGTCACCATCAGTACTTTCAAGAGTGGCCTCCCAGCCGAGCATGGTTTAAGGAAGTCCTTAACAGGAAAACCAGTCACCAGCCTGCACCAACTTATGAACCGTATTAACAAGTATAAAAAGGTTGAAGAAGATCAACAACTCGGTAAAGGAAAAGCTAAGGTTATCCCTCAGGAGAGGACGGATTTCAGGTCGAACCGATTCAATAATAACCGGCCTCGAAGAGATTTTGCTGGACAATCAGGGTCTACCAACACCCAGACCGTTAATGCAATATTCCGAGAACCGGTGCACCAGGTTTTAGAAAAGATTAAGAACGAGCCATTCTTCAAATGGCCAAATAAAATGGTTGGAAACCCCTTAAGACGCAATTAAAGCCTTTATTGCCAATATCATCAGGATCAGGGACACACCACGGAAGATTGCAGGAATCTTTGGGATCATTTGGACTAACTTGTCTGAGAATGGAAGTTGAAGCAACTACTGCACCATTCTAGTGGCCAGGTAGAGCAGACAGTTTTGGATCCACGAAGAGATTCTTCTTTAAGACCTCCTCTAGGAACAATCAATGTCATCTTCGTTGCCCCCGATAGGACCGGTTCCTGTCCCTCCACAGTAATGTCGATGGCTCGGCTATCAGCCAAAGATAGTAATTCAGAACCTAAAAGAGCCAGAATAGAGGCCCCGTTAGTCTTGGGCTTCTCAGCCGATGATAAGATTAGAACTATCCAACCCCGTGACGATGCTTTAGTGGTCACACTTAGGATAGGGGGGTACGATGTGAGAAAAGTGTTGGTAGATCAGGGAAGTGCTGTCGAAATAATGTATCCCGATCTGTACAAGGGGCTAAATTTGAAACCCGAAGACCTGACAGCGTATGATTCCCCACTAGTAAGTTTCAAGAGGAAGACAGTTACTCTAAGAGGTCAAATTAGACTGCCAATACAGACCGGTTTGGATGTAGTGGAAGTGGACTTCATTGTGGTGGATGCTTATTCACCTTATATGGCTATTGTGGCCAGGCCTTGGCTCCATGCTTTAGAAACCGTTTCTTCTACCCTCCACCAGAAGGTAAAATATCCGTCCAACAGCCAAGTTAAAGAGATTGTAGGGAATCAATCCATGGCTAGACAGTGCATGGTGGCTACCATCTTGCATAGGCCCAATACGGAGTCCTCAGCTTCTGTTGAAAGGAACTCATAGCAATTAAGAACCCCGGTAATGACCAATAATGAATCAATCGAGGAAGCAAGGTGTGAAGATCTAGAAAAGGTTACTGTTGGTGATGATTCGGAGAAGTTCTTTCAGGTCGGCTCCAATTTGCCTCCTCAAGAGAGATAAAAGCTAATCGAATTCCTGAGAAAAAACGTGGATGTATTCACGTGGAATGCTTATGAAGCCCCAAGGGTGGACCTAAGTTTCATTTGTCACCACTTGAATGTTAATCCATCTGTTACCCCCAAAAAACAACCTCTTCGGCGCTCATCCAGAGAACATTCTGATGCTGTCAAAGATGAGGTGACAAAGCCTAAGTAGGCGGGGGCTATCAAAGAGGTTTTATATCCTGAGTGGCTGGCCAATATTATGGTAGTAAGGAAAAAGAGCGGAAAATGGCGAGTGTGTGTGGATTTCACGGATTTAAACAGGGCTTGTCCGAAAGATCCATTTCTTATGCCTTAGATAGACCAGCTGGTAGATACTACTATAGGTCATCCTCGGATGAGCTTTTTAGATGCATTTCAAGGGTACCATCAAATACTGCTAGCACTAGAGGACCAGGAAAAGACAAATTTTGTTACTCCCACTAGAAACTACCACTATAAGGTAATGCCCTTTGACTTGAAAAATGCAAGATCTACCTATCAGATGATGATGACTAAGATGTTTGAACCTCAGTTGGGCAAGAATATTGAAGTCTATATAGACGACATGGTAGTGAAAAGCAAAGTGGTGTCCGAGCACGTGGGAGACCTCAGAAGCATTTTTGAAATACTGAGAGAACATAAGTTACGCCTCAATGCCTCCAAATGTTCTTTTGGTGTGGGATCAGGAAAATTCCTGGGCTACATGGTAACCCACCGGGGAATTGAAGTTAATCCCGATCAGGTTAAGGCGATAAACGATCTACAACCACCTCGGAATCCCAAAGAAATTCAGAAACCAACCGGAATGACTGCTGCTTTAAACCGGTTTATTTCTCGATCCACAGATAGATGCAGACCTTTCTTCCTATTGATGAATAAATGGAAAGGATTTGAATGGACTGAAGAATGTGCTTTGGCATTTCAGCAACTTAAAGAATACCTATCTCGGCCACCTATCATGTCCAGTCTTGAGACGGACAAAGTCTTGTTTTCTTATACTGCGGTGGCCCTCCACGCTGTGAGTTTGGTATTGATACGGGTTGATAACGGAGTACAACGACCAGTTTATTATGTGAGCAAATCACTGCATGAGGCTGAGATTCGCTATCTACCGTTGGAGAAGGCTATCCTGGTAGTAGTGCATGGTACAAGAAAGCTCCCCCATTATTTCCAAGCACATACAGTCGTCATCCTAACTCTGCTTCCACTCAAGTCCATACTGCGAAGCGCTGATTACACGGGAAGGATTGTAAAGTGGGGCACAATTCTAGGGGCTTTTGACATCAAATACATGCCCCGTACCTCTGTTAAGGGTCAGGTACTGGCAAACCTTGTGGCCGAATTCACTAAACCCCCGTTAGAAGAAATGTCAACAACACATAACATGGATGGAAAATCGTTGGTACAGTATCCTTGAAAGAACCTTCATGCTAGAAGGTATACGTTGACGGTGCGGCAAACCAAATGAGTTCTGGAGTGGGGCTAGTTCTGATCTCACTCGAGAAGCTCACCATAGAAAAGTCATTAAGATTGGACTTCTCGGCCACGAATAACAAAGCCGAATATGAAGCCTTACTGGAGGGAATATCCATGATTCAAAGAATGGGAGGAAAGGTGGTAAAGGTGTTCTCAGACTCGAGGTTGATCGTCAGCCAAGTGAAGGGCAAGCTAGATGCAAGGGTATTTAAATCAAGTTAGACATCTGCAATCAAGATTTGAATCCTTCATTCTTTTGCACGTTCCCAAGAGTAGAAACACACACGCCGATTCTCCACACTGGCAACATCCTCAGCGTAAAGCCTACCATAGGTTATCCTTATAGAAGACTTATGTAAACCCACGAAGATCAACAAACCAGCAGTTCATGTTCACCAAATTAGGGTAGGGCCCAGTTGGATGGATTCTATAGTATTATATCTGAGAGAAGACATCTTGCCAGAAGACAAATTAGAGGCTGAAAAGATAAGGAGAAAAGCACCTTATTTATGGTTATCCGAGGACCAAAAATTGTACAAGCGCTATTTTTCTGGGCCATATCTACTATGTGTTCACCTTGAAGCGACAAAGTTACTCCTTGAGGAGTTGCATGAAGGAATTTGTGGAAGCCATACAGGAGGCAAATCATTGTCTCATAGAGCCATCACTCAGGGCTACTGGTGGCCAAATATGCAGAAAGAAGCACTGAAATATGTGAAGAAGTGTGATCAGTGTCAGAGATTTGCACAAAACATACATCAGCCAGGAGGAGTGCTGAACCCCCTGTCTAGCCCCTGACCTTTTACTCAATGGGGCTTAGATATAGTTGGCATTTTCCCCAAAGCAGCAGGGAACAAGAGATATTTGCTGGTCGGCATTGACTATTTCACTAAATAGGTTGAAGCTGAACCTTTAGCAAATATCAGAGATGTGGATGCTAAGAAGTTTATTTGGAAAAACATTACTACCTGGTTCGGAGTCCCTCATTCCCTCATCTCGAATAATGGTCTTCAGTTTGACAGTAAGTCCTTTAAGAGATACTGCTGTAAATTGGGAATTACGAATAGATATTCTACCCTAGCTTATCCTCAGGGAAATGGACAAGCGAAGGCTGTTAATAAGGTCATAGTGAATGGACTCAAGAAAAGGTTGGATGATGCGAAGGGAAAATGGGTGGAAGAACTGCCACATGTCTTGTGGACTTATCGAACCACACCTCGTAGATCAACGGGGGAGACCCCCTTTTTGATGACTTATGGAGCCGAGGCCATTATTCCCTTGGAGATAGGCTTCCCAACATTAAAGACTAGCTCATTCAGTCCAAGTAGTAACAGTGAGTTACTCGAAAGAAGTTTGGATCTTATTGAAGAAAGAAGAGAAAGTGCAATGGTAAGGTTATGATGCCAAAGTAAAGCTAAGGCCATTAGTGCCTGGTGACTTAGTGTTGAGGAAGGTTCTGGGTACTGCAAAGAACCCAGCACGGGGAAAGCTAGGACCCAATTGGGAATGACCATATCGCATCACCTCTGTGGCTGGTATTGGGGCCTATTTCCTTGAAGATTTAAACGAACATGTAATACCACGTCCGTGAAATGTAAACAACCTGAAAATATATTATTATTAATGAAAATCTCCTTTATCATTAAATTCTTTTGTTGTGAAAAAGCATCGTGCTTCATGTTACTCTATTTATTCAAGTGTTAAACAGAACCTAAATCCTGCATGGTTCCTCGGAGCACAGGCTTAGGGGAAATTAGCCACTTTTGGCATCTATTTAAGTGTTAAATAGAATCTAAGTCTTGTATGACTCCCCAGACCACAGGCTTAGAAGAAATTAATCACTTTTGGCATCTATCCCAGTATTAAACAGAACCTAATTCCTGTATGGCTCATTGGACCACAGGCTTAGAGGAAATTAGCCACTTTTGGCATCTATTCGAGTGTTAAACAGAATCTAAGTCTTGTATGGCTCCTCAGACCACAGGCTTAGAAGAAATTAATCACTTTTGGCATCTACCCCAGTATTAAACAGAACCTAATTCCTATATGGCTTCTCGGACCACAGGTTTAGGGGAAATTAATTACTTTTGGCATCTATTCAAGTATTAAACAGATCCTAAGTCCTGCATGACTCCTCGGACCACGAGCTTAGGGGAAATTAGCCACTTTTGACATCTATCCAAGTGTTAAACAGAATCTAAGCTCTGCATGGCTCCTCGGACCACAGGCTTAAGGAAAATTAATACTCAGGGGCGTATACATAAATGTTTAAATAGATCCTAATATATGTCAGGTCTCTTGGACCACATGTTTAGGTGAAATTAACATTCGAAGATATCCTTATAGATGTTAAACAGAGCTCGAAATACAAGGTATATTACTTATCTCCTCTAGATTAGATACTCATTGTATGAGGGTTAATTCACGGTATAAGTGGATAATAACTCTCTATTGCTAATACATAGATAGATTTCTGGAAATGTCAATAATGATTTGTTAAAAGGATATGTTGGAAATAGAGCAACAACAGTTTAAACTCGTTTGCAATAATAATAGTAAGTTCAAAGAGTGCAAAAAGTAAAGATTCAGAGAATAGAAGGAAAGGTTCATTCATTAATTTCAAAGAAGATATATTACAAGCAACAAAATAAATCTCGAGAAGAGAAAACAAAAGAAAGTGAAAATCCTACAACTACTTTTTCTTTGGTTGGGGATCCTCCTTAATAGTGGCATTCTTGGACCTGACATCCCCATCTTTAGGCTTTTCGACTACCTTAGCCTGGGAGATCACATCCCTAATAGTGAGAGTATCCTTGGACTGAACATCACTGGCTGGAGGAAGGCCCTCTTTACCCATACCTACTCCGGTAGAAGTCCAGCATTAATGGTAAGTCCTTGAGTACTGGGAACCTGCTCAAGAGAGGGTAAGGGAAAAGCGGTTGAGGAAGGGTCAGTTAGAATCTCTCTGATGTGTTTTAGAAAATATACGTTCTCCGCCTTCCTCAGCTTGTAGCCTGCCGGGACCCCTGCACTGTTAAGGGCCTCATTCCAGGTTACAGTGCAGTAGTCCCTGCACACTTTGGCCACCTCCTCAGCCAATCTCTGCTTCATCTCGAGCATCCCCCACTCATAGGCTGCTATCTCTACGACTTGAGCAGCTTCTTTGATCGCCTGGGCCTCTGCTTTGGCCTTTTGCAATTTGGCCTTCAGACTTAGAACTGTTGCCTTCTCTATGGCTAGATTTAGCTCTGTTGTATAGAGAAGCTTATGCTGGTCCTTAGCCTGGGTCTCAGCAGTCTTAAGCCCTGCTAAAGCACTTAAACGCTCGTGCTCGGAGGTCTTGAGCTTCTCAGCCAGCTGAGTCTTTTCCTCCTTCACAAACCCGTACGCCTTCTCTACTTCGCGCCGGGAATTAGACTCAGCTTCAAATTTATTATGGGCGTTTCTAACGCATTCCTCGGCCAGATAAACTTGTTGAATGACCTGCATAAAAGCACCAAGGGGATTACACATAAAGAATATATGCTAATGGAAAAGGGAAATGAATTAAGGTACTGATGAAACTATACTCACCATTGCGAGGTCTCTTTTTAGAGACATAAACAAGTCAGGCTGCCTCATCTGCCTGAGGGCCTCCATATCCTTTGGAAAGAGGAAGGGCTGCTCTAAGGCTTGGTCCAGATACATAGAATGCCCCCTACTAGATTCCCTTATCGTAGAATCATATGGGATAGGGGCCCCGTCCATCTCTATTACAGGTGCCCATGTACACTGCTGTCGGTGTACCTCAACATCGTCTCATCTATCCACGGATTTAGATCTCTTGTCTCGAGGGTCTTTGGTCTTTTTTTGTTTTGTGCCCCTCTACGGGAGCATCTCCCCTTCTTCCAACTCTTGAGGTGGTCTTTTCTTTTTCGGATCAGGATTGATGCGCAGACCTAGATTAGCAGGAGAAGGAGGAGGGGGAAGAGGAAGGTTGGCAGAAGTCTGGGTCTTAAGAACTTTGGGTGGAGTTGCTCCCTTATTCCTATTAGCAATCAAACCCCTCAAGCTCGACCTTTTCTTAAGGTCCATGATCTCTGCTTTTTCGGAACTTGTTTCAACCAAAGCAATGGTCTGTCCTGGCTGATGAGCTGTAGAAAGTCTGTCGAACTCGATCTTAGAATCCAAAAGCTCTACAAGCCTCTCAGGTGTTCTCTCTTCCTCGGCAAAATGAAATCTATCTATCTCCTCCTCAAATGACAAATGTGAGGAGGAGGCTATCCCTTTCGCTGCTGCTACGGCTGCGAACGGAACTTGTTGGAGCAGTATCACAAACTGTGGAGGGTTTTGTTGAGCAAGCAATACCACAAGAGGTAGATCTCGCTTCGCTAGGAACCCCGATTTGGAAACGTCTATCCGAGCGAGCCGGGGGTTACCTGCTCTTAACGCTTGGCCTACGTCCTGGTATATGCGCGACAAGGATTAGGTGAGCAGCCCGCAGTTGATTATCCTCGCTCACGAATATCTCCAATCTCAACAAAAAGTTGAGCCCGGGAACGTTGACTAAACTGAGCTTCGGAGAAATGTGATCTTTATCTGCAAAAACATCCGAGAAGGCAAACATTGTTAAACCAATAATGAACATTATCCGAGAAGACAGACTACCAAAAATGAATAAAGAGAGCTTAGAAAACTAAGGTCTCGGCCGAGAGACTTGATCCTAGGGTACCCCACCTGGTGTTCCTGCCCTAACTGGGCAGTGAAGACCGTCGTGCCATCCCCCGGAGACAACTAGATAATCGTCCTTCATGCCTTTGTTGGACTTAGGGAGACAGGATATCAGTCTCACCTCGTCGGACCGAGATTTGAGGTAATATCCCCCTGAAAGGGAGTGACACTCGTACAGATGAGCAACGTCATGCCACGTAAAACCGAGGTTCATCTGGTTGTTTAGCGCATCTACACATCCTAAGACTCTAAACATATTGGCGGCGCATTGATGTGGGCATAACCTATGATTGAGCAGATAGTCCCTAGTTATCCTACCCATGGGAAGCGTCATTCCTCCCTCTATAAAAGCGATCATTGGAATGACAACTTCACTTTCTTTTCTATTTATGAGTACACGGTCTGGAGGACAGTATTCTAGGCCTACTCCTGGGGGGATATGGTACCTAGCCCTAAAGCTCTCCATACTAGCCGGAGAGTCTACCAAATACTTGAATCTATCCATTTGAATGAACGGAAATGACGCAAAAAGAAGTTTCTAAAACAAAAGAAAGAAGGCCGAGGAGGATGGCTGAGATTAAAAGGGGGAATATAAGGAAATAAGAACTTACGAGAATGAGTATGTTTATCTCTGTTGTTTTTAAAAGATTTTCGAAAAAATCTCGAAGAAAAGGTTTTGGAAGCTTTGTAAATTGGAGAATTTTGTGAGTTGGAGCGTTGGAGATCACTAGAGAGCTTGAAGATTGGTAAAGTAAAAGGAAAACAAGTTCCCTCAATGCTTTATATAGGAAATGGAAATGAGTGAGAGTTATCCCGCTTAAATTTCCAAGAAGAGGCTCAACTGTTGAATCTGAGCTTCGCCATTGGATCTGGGGGACAACACGCCACCTGGAGCAATTAATGATGCTTCGTGGGCTGCAAAACGTCAGAGATAATCATAATGCACAGAAAACGGAACTTCCACACATGCGAGCAACAAACTCAAATGGTATTAACTCTTAGAAAATCAAAACCTCACTTTTCTTCTCGGATTTAAAAAAAAAAAAAAATACCAAGGTTTTGAGGGGCTATTGTAGGGGCAAGGGCCCAAGATCGTATATTGGGCCTTGGGTTTTATCTGAGGATATAAATGGGTCCGAGGAGAAGCAAATAATTATTAGATATTCCCAGACCAGGTCCTACAAGTAGAGAGCAAATGGAAGGTTGTTCGAGAAGTACATCCTCCTCGAACTTAATGAATATGGTTCAAAGTATGTAATCCAGCAATTAAAGTAACCTTCTAGGAAGCTTCAATGACAGGGATGTGCCTCATGAGCATATGAGAAAAAGGAAACCTAAAAATATCTAAGGGAAGGCTGACATCACCGCATTAAATGCACTGCAGCCACTTTTCTGGCCGCATTTATGTGGAGAAGACCTCTGAACAATGCTACCTTGGCTACCGCAACTCACAGGGAGCTGGAGAGGGTGTCTGATGGGACAAGTACTCAAGTAGGGGTTCAGATGATCAACAAGTGGAGGATGAAGATGATTTAAAAGAGGATATATAAGGTGAAAGACTCTTCATGGAATAGGGATCGGAAAAAAGAAAAAGAGAACACTGTAGTAATCCAAATTGTTTATGTATTCAACTGTGATCTATATACAATTACAGTCTCCTCGGACTGAAATTCTATTGATATTAATACATCTTGTTTGCACTTGATTATCATTTAATTCTATATTAGCCATTGTTGAAATCGTTAGGGCCTAGTTCTTTGACAAATTTATTGTATTGGGCTCATTAGGCCGAGATTCCATACACTTTAGGCTTGAGCCACAAATCAGGACCCTACACTTGCATATTGTTAAATCTTCTACACTTTTTTTTAATATAAGTTCTTGTAAGGTTGGGGATAAGGGCCGGGATTCAAATTTTCAGAAGAAAACTTCACATGCATATACGCTTAGAAAATACTAGAGTAGAATTCAATTTTGGAAAAAAAAAAATTCTGCTTCAATTTTTCCTTATCTACAATAAATAGTGACATTTCTAATTTTATATTATGAAAAAGGGAAATTTTAATTTGTTCTACTTCCATAGTTGTCAAAACGTGAATCGTATCGTGAATCGATTTTTAATTTTTTCGTAACGTGTATCGTATCGTATCGTGTATCGTAAGATACATAAACACTTAATAAAAAATCATAAATATACATATATAAAGGGTATATTCATTATAAATTTTGAATATATTCAACTAATAACTAATTTTTTCATCACTTATATAATAATATTTAATAAGCTAACTAAATAAATCAAACTAGCATGTGTTTATAACATACACATTCAAATTACTTAAATTCAAAAGTGATAATATATCGCAAATAACCCAAAAATAATAATTTATTTTCATCATATTGCCTAATCAACCTCATCTAAGTCAATTCTATCATCATGTTTATAATTTTGCAAACTTATTTTTTCATTAAAATTTTCTTCATCATCATTCGTCACTAACATCTACTATCTCTTCTTGTTCTTTTTATTTTATAAAAATTTTATAATTTTTTTTTTTGGCATTCTAGTTTCTTGGACTTATAAGAATAACGATAAAAATAAAAATTTATGTTATCAATTAATATTTTATTCATAGTATATAAAATAAATTTGTAAATATTAAAGTGAAGGGTAAGTGTGTAATGTGTATTCCAATTGTAGGAGAGAGAGGAAAAAAAACTTATGAATATGCTATTTTAGTTGACTATATTAAGTAAACTAATAATTTTATGTTAAAAACAAGCCAAACAACTTGTTAGATTCAAATAAAAGTACAAATTTTAATAAAAAAATCTTATTTTAAAGCATTTGTCTATGTATCGTACGATACGTACGATTTTACGATACGATACGATTCATACAATACACACACTATATCATACGATTTATGAACACTTACGATACACCGATATGATACGAAACTTTTTACAAACGATACGATAATGACAACTATGTCTACTTCTATATCTATTATTTAATTTATTCTATCTAATGAAAGTCGTACTTTTGCCTAATATAGCTACAAATTTCCATGTAAAAGAAGTTTTTCCAAAAGGGCATGTGGGAATGATATAGTCTGGAGGGCCCTAAAGCAAACTTAATCTTTACTCTATCCTTAAATTTGGTCCATTATCACAATCATTCTTCATCATTACAAGATTCTCAAGAAAAAAAAATAATAATAATAATAATAATAATCTTCATCATTACAAGATGATATTAAATTCTATAAGGACATGGTGCAAAACTCATGTTTTACCTCTCTAATCCCAACATGCCACATCATCTTATCACATATTTAAGAATAAACACAATCAAATTGGGAATTTATTGAGATGTTATTAAGTGTGGTAAGATGTATTGAATTTTAAGTAAAATGCTGATGTGGCAATCACTTATTCGATAATATAAAACATAAGTTTTACACCCAATCCTTATAGAATTTAATCTCTCACAAGAAAGGTCACGAGTAAAATACGATAACTGATTAGAATATTCTAACATTAATTAGTTCATATAATTGTGGGAGGTCATTGCCCAAACAAAAGTGAAATTAGAAGTTTTTTCCAAAGCCATGTTATCTATCAATCAACAGATTCAACACTCTGATTGAAAACTCAAACTTGACACGACACCAGTATGTAATATGTATCCACTCGCCTATAATTAATTCCATACACCATATATTTTTGCAATATAACACCGTATGTAATAAATTTTTCCATAATTTCAATGTCGAAGATAAAAGTGAAATAATCAACCCCAATAGAAACTCATTATCAAAAAAGATATCTTATTCATTCAACCTATGCATAATCATTTTTTTTTTTTTTTTTTGTTAAAGCATAATCAATTTCTCTCATAACATATATACCTCACACAATTATGAAATCCATATATCATGAGAAGTACGTTGTTGTATATACCGGATACAGGATAAATAAGATACTATTGTTCATCATCAAGGTTGCATAATGAACAGCTGTGGAAGCTTGTTGATCCTCTCAAAAACCTTTTCGCACAAAGCTTGCCAATACACGAAAGCACCAAGCCACCAAGGACCCGCTACACCATGACTCACAAACTCAACAAACCCTCCCCACCCTTGTATCTCTTCTTTCTTCCCTCAGTAGTCACCCACAAATTCCTTTTTCCCTATTTTGGCACTTTGTGCAAGTCTTCTATCTTCTTATTTTGGGGGTGCAAATTTAATGATTTTGTTTCGCACAAAACAAATTCTCACCCTTAACTAAAGAGTCGCAAAAATTTTAGGGCAAAAGACAGAAACCATATGTCGCCCATTTTATCTATAATCTATATCATGCAGTACTGTACTGTAGTGGTAGGTCCTTCTTTGTTGGTTCTGCAATCTGGGGTTGCAGACCTTGATATGTGTGACCATAAATTTTTTTTTTAAAAGAATTTGGTATCTACATCTATATACATTTTAATAGCCAAAACTTAAAGAAAATTGATTAAATTTTAATTGGGTTTTTAAATTTTGCGCTAAATATCCTATTTATTTTTTAATTTTGTGCCAATTGAATTATTAAGCATAAAAATCGAAGAGTTCAAATCCAATTAAATTCTAAATTGGATTTCAATTGGAGTTCAATTTTCCACTATGTGTCCATCTAAATTTTTAATTTTTGTAACAAGTGAATTATTAGGTGCAAAAACCGAAAAGTCTAAAATCAATTAAATACTAAATCATATATGTATAATGAAAAATAATTACATATTTTAGAAATGTATGATTTAAAAAAAGTGTAAAATAATACTATATATATAATTTGAACTGCATAATTGTAATTATTTTTACTTATACCCTTGCATATATTAATAGGCAAAACTTAGAGAAAGTCCAATTAGATTCAACAATTGAAATCCAATTTTTGCATGTCCTAAATTATTTATTTTTAGAGAGAGTTTTATTTCTTAATTTTGAAATCAAATGTGAAACCATATCATAAGTATCCATCCAAGTGAGTTATTACATACAAAAACCAAAGAGTTTAGAATTAATGAACATAAAAAAATTTAAAAAAAAAATTGACAATTTACCTTTTTTACCTAATAATATTCTTATAAGACTTTTTAAAGAGTTAAAAAATATATAAGAATAACTATTAATAATATTTAAATTATATAAATAACTATTAATAATATTTAAATTATATATGTAAGAATTATATTATGTATCTTAATGTATATCTTTTATATATATATATATATATATATATATATTCATGCATGTACATAGGTTACAAGCTAGTTTTATTAACATCCAGACCAAACCAAATACAATCAGGTTGAACATTTTTGGTTTTTTGTTAGGGGGGGCTTGATTGAGATGATTACCACATGTGCCTGTCCAGTCTGTTTTGCAGAGACGACAACTATGACACTAGGCAACGAAATAAAAACTCTGTGAGGACCACCTAATATTAAATGTCTAGATTCAGTTAACTAATCAATAATCATTAAAAAAAAAAAAAAAAATTAGTTTGTCTTGCATTGTTTAAGCTCGGACATCTTTTTTTAAAAATGGCTATTTCTTCAATTGGCTATGAAGAAAAGGAATATGATCACACAAGGGAAAACAATTCTTTAGAATTTAAGGTCGTTTAGCTGGCAATTGTGATCTAGATGATAGCACGAGTTGGTGATGCATGGCCTAAGAATCTCAAACTCGGTTTTGGCATGCACTCATATTAAATTGCTACACGCCTGCTATTGATACAAAGGTTAACTCCCATGTATGTATTTGGATTAGGGTTTTTTTTTTTCTTTTCTCCGTTAACTTATTAGATTATGTACAACTTTTTAAAACATGAATTTTTTCAGTTGTATCAATGGCTATTACTATTGGCTTTTGGACATTTGGACTTCAAACATCTGACTCCAGTCTGCGACGTATGATTTTTTTTCCGAGCACAGAAAAGGCTCTGCCTCCACCAATTACGGTTGTTTTAAATCGCTTTATGTTAAGATTAAAATGAACTATCTATCTTCAGTAAATAGGACAAATATTTTTTTTAGACTTCGATATGAAACTGATGATTTATGTCTACTTCCATTACTTTGAATTCCTTCTGCTTACAGGGTTTAATACGCATTATTCATCTAGCAGAGATAAATGGTAAGATTCTCAAGCTCAAGCAAAGAACAATTCTGCTGATCATTGGTTAATTAGATGTACCAGAACAAGCATAGTAGGGAAAAAAAATGCGAGCAACTCACCTGTTTCTTTCCACCATACTTCTTACACGTTGCAAAACACGAACAAACTCATAAAACAGTGAGAAGTCAAAACCTATGAGAGAGTCATCTTCTACAGCTATTTTAGAACTTGGGAAGTGAATGCATGGGTTTTGACAAATGACGAAGTCAAAACCGCCGAATTTTTTAATGAGATTCTCAATCTTGTTACTTGTTAGCTTCTGAATGTCTTCAATCTGCACCAACTCCCCAGTTTGTCCACTACTTTGCCACCACCTTCTGAGAATCATCCTCTTTGTTTCAGAGGTTTCTACAGACACAACACCTTTCAAAGGAATGCCAAGCTGGTTTAAAGTGATTTCTGCCCCACCAATTCCACTATATAATGACAACACTGTTAACCCTCCTGGGTACATTGACTTCAACACAGAGAGATGATAGCCCAACGTGTCTGTCTGGAGGCAGTATTTGAGTGATTGAAACCTATCTGTTAAACTATTCTCAGCAGCTTGAGTGTGATTCAATGGATAGCCTAGAATACGCTCTATATGTTCAGGTTCCATAGGAGCCAATTTATACTGGCCAACCCACACAAGATTTAATGTCCGGCAATGATGAAGGATATCTCTCTGCTGTTCAGATGAGAGCAGTCCTCGAGAATCAGTTAACATCCTTCCAAGCCTATCACAGAGCAGAGATGTTCCACTGGTTCCAGAACTGATGCAGTTTAACTGCTTCCTTGTATCCCATGATGGCCACCATTGCTTAGTATGTGGTATAGCGTCTTCGATGGTCATTGGAGGCTTTGGAAGGAGGTGCAGCCTATTTTCAGTAGGAAGATTGTGTACATAGCCTTCTTTTCTACTCAAGGCTGAGAAAAACTGGGTATTAACAAATTCAGGCTCAAGGGCATATAAGAACTGTGAAATTTTTGCCCAAGAGTCATGAGATATATTCACAACATTTGCATAACAGAAATATGGAGGTTTAGCTACCATTCTATCAAGACTCTTGGACGGATTTTCTCTGAATAGATTCGGCCTTCCGTATCTGGTGATTTTTGGGTCGACTTTTTCTTCAATCCACGTAGAGTCAACAAAAGAACTCGAGTCATCAATATTCTCCGGTTTCGGTCTTTTCCCCTTACTATTTCCCCCAATATTAATATTCCTAGACTGAGAAACAGAATCTGGACAGTCATCAAAAGACTCTTGTTTTGGCCTTTTTCCTTTAAAGGTTTGCTCAACATTGATATTTCTCGAATGAGATACAGCAGCACCGTTAATATTTCTTGAATGAGATACAGCACTACCGTTGATATTTCTCGAATGAGATACAGAACCATTCATATTTCTCGCATGAGATACAGAACCATTCATATTTCTCGAATGAGAAACAGCATCGAAACTATAATCCTCTGTCTTCACTTTTACAGTTCCAAAAGCATATGAGGAATACTGCACCAAAAAGTTTTATAGTTAGTAAACGGTAAACCAACTAATAGATGAGAATACCATACATGACCATAATTTCATAGCATGCACAGAAAAAACCAAACGTATGATACACATCTCAACCTGTACAGAACTTTCAGGTATCACCAAAAATTTGAATGTGAGTAAGAATAACTGAACTGAGAGCTTAAAACACAGGAGACAAGGTATGTGACCACTGAGAAGGAAACCCTAATCTGTGAGGTTATCCATGTCATAGACCTTATATAACCAGGAGTGCCATCTATGACATTAACATTAAGGTGGGCAACATGGTGTTCGAAATAGAGCTGCCAATTTGAATGAATAACCAAAATGTTTATAAACAATATTAAGCCACATAATAGGAACTATTGCTGGAGAACTACCAATATCAGGAAAAAGCTATAGGAAGCTAAATTCAGAAAACTTTTAAAAATTAATAACTTCATTGCGAGAATGAACTAAAACCTCAGATCCTCCAACACAGCTCTTAGAAATTTGATCTGCAAAAATGGAGTCAGCAAGTTCTGAAACTGGAATCTCTGAACCTGAAATACAGCACATAAGCAACAAGTCAGGGTTGGAAACAAGCTAAACATGTAGTGCCTAGCATTTTTTATTACTTAAAATAACTAAATCAGCACCAGTCAAAAGCTTGGATATTGTGCGGATTTGTGGAAAGTCTCATAGTTGTCAAAATGCGAATTGTATTGTGAATCGATACATTTCTTTTCTTTGTTTCTTTGTTTTTTATTTTTTTGGTATCGGGTAGTGTATCGTAAGATTCATAGACACTTTATAAAAAAATTTAAAAGAATTATAGATAGCATATATAAAATGTATATTCATTATAAATTGGGAACATGTTGAACTAATGACTAATTTAATCATCACTTATGTGATTATATTTAACAAAGCTATCTAAATAAACTACACTAAAATATATTTATAACAACATTCAAATTGGTCAAACTCAAAAGTAATAATACATGAGATAAATGCCAAAATAATAATTTCTTTCTTATCATAATCATCATCTTGCCTAATCAACTTCATCCCCATAGTCCAAGTTAATGTTATCATTATTTTCATCATATTGCAAAGTCATTTCTTTATTGACATCTTCGTCATCTCCAACATTTACCATCTCTTTTTATTCTCCTATCTCAATAACTTTTTCTTATTTTTCTGCATGCTTCTTCTTCGCATTCTAGTTTCTAGGAATTATAACAAAAATAACAAAAAACAATTATATTGTCATTTAATAGTTTATTCACAATAAAAAAGAAATTTGGAAAAGTGAAAGTGAAGTGTCAAGTGTGGTGATCCAAATTTTGTAAAAAAGAGAGAGAAGGAGTTAACTTCTTGGATTCAAGTTAAAGAACAAACTTTTAACCAAAAAAAAAAAAAAACAATTTAAACCTAAATGTCTATGTATCGTCTAACATGTGCCTTTTTTTATATAGTTAAACGCTAAGTGTACAATACATATGATACACATCTATGTACATATACATAAGTACAAAATTTCTGGAAGGGCAAAGAGTTTTTATGAGTTATCAGACAAATCTCATCAGATACAGTAACTCATCCTGTACTTGCATGCAGTTCTATTCTAATTGGAAAGGCTGAGTGAGACACGTGTGACTTCAGTAAAGATATTTAAATGAGCACGAAGGTCCAAAGAGTACTTCCACAAAATTAAGACCTTGGCCCCCTACCGCCCAAAAAACAATAAGCTATCTTGTTCATCTTGGTTTATTATAGGGTTGAGCATTGTTTAGATAATATTCAAAATTATATAATTACTTACCGTACTTCTCAATTGCAGATGAAACTTCACTCTCAGAGAAACCCATTTCAAGCAAACGCAGTGTTTTCTCCATAGTCCCAAACAGGGTTTCATTATTAGCATGCTGAGAATCAAAAGGTTAGATTGTTAGGAATTGCTTGAATCATATATAACATGGACATTGGGTGATAAATCTCCAAAAATAACATGACAGGTAATTTCATATGCCAAATAAGAAGAAAACAAATTGTGCCAAACTTGGCACAAAGATCTTCAAGAGACTCATTCATCTTACTCTCAGGGTAGTTTCAAACACTACACAAGTCTCTTGTTTATAATTGGTCACTTCGTTTCTCAAAAAATGTCATAAAAGCTATGCTTATGTAACAGCCCTCTTAAAGGTGTGCCAAGCACAGAAGTAAATAAACTTATTTCATTTTTCTAGTTTGTGAAAATACTTCTTCATTAAGCTGCATTTCAACCATAACAACATGGTATCATAGTAAGATGTGAGAGAAAAATGGTCTTTGTGACCCCCGATGAACATGTCAAAAAGAAAGGCAGTAAACTAGTGATAAATTCTAGGGAGTGTTACATATGCATGTTCCATGCTATTATTACTTTCCTATTGTATAACTTTTTAGAAGATCACATAAAGAAAATTTCAAGCAAACATTGACCACTCTAATATGGGTTGTACTTGCAGCATCCCAATCAAAACCAGAGAAGAAAAATTCGACGGATATCTAGTGAAATAACAGACCTGAGTTGAGGTTAACAAATTTCTTGTTCAACCCATCTTTGGAAATTGTCATCTAAGGGATAACTTCTTGCCAAAGAGCTTTAGCTCAAATGGTGCTTTCTCCCCTCACAAAAGTGGGTGGAGGATGAGGTTGTGGTTTCAAAACCCAATGGTTGTGTAACTTTTTTTTTTTTAATAGGTAGATAGTGGAGGAGAGAGAGGTGGAGTTCAAACCACAGACAAAGTGCACCACAAAGAATGTCATTACCATTGGGCTATCACTTGAATTTCTAACTTCATCCCCCTGAGTTGTATCATCTGCGTCCTTTTCAAGCTCTTCAGCTATTTGGGCAGCAGTTATGAAGTCCACTAATTCAGTTATTTGAGCATCTTCACCTGAGACATAGCATAATGAGATGAACAAACTGATTAATTCAGTTACCATTAGAGAATAAAGTTCTTCTATATTAGAAGAAGAGCAAAATTAAAGCCAAGATGGAGTCTCATAGCCCAAGTACTGCCAAGTGCCAATACTTCTTAAAGAAACTGTGTACCAACCAGATAAGTGTTGAAAACAAACACAAATCTGATATGACATGTCCCAAAGTTGAGTCAAATCTATTTATACTAGTAGTTTAACAGTTTTCTTCACAATTAAGCTGCAAAGAGACAAGCAGACACATGATTTCCATATCTCTACAGTGCTTCACCTTGACTCAAACATATCTCCTGGCTCCTGAAAGTGTCAGTATTTATAACCCAAAAGCAGAGCCTGTTTAAATTCATTGGCTGATTTGGCTTAAAACACAAGCTGAGTAAAAATAACTTGTACCTAGAAAAAAGTGAGGCTTAAAAAGTAGTACCCAGCCAAATAAGGCAAGCCACACACACACTAAACCATATGTAATTTATCATACCTCCCACTTTTATTGCAAGATCTCTCTGCGGTTTCACACTAGTACATTGCAAAATAATTATAGGCCACAACAAGTAAATTTTTTAGGCTCATCTATGCAAAAAATAAGTCTCAATTGTAAACGAATCACACAGATGTATCTTAAAGTTTGCAACATTTATTAAAAAAATAATAATAATAAATATTAAAATTATAAAATAAAAAACCCAAAATGTATCCATCAATAGGTACAATACAATATGCTGACTCTAAATTTACTGTTTTGATATCAAAAGCAACTTCAAAATACAAGTCTCATTGTAACGCCAGTAACATGCACTCAAATGTGTATTTCTACCCCCCTACAGTAACAGTAACTTAAACAATCCCGCAACACCCCAACTGAGAGATTGAGAGTGAGATTTTAAAAATGAAGATTTCACACATTTATACCTTTTAAAAATGAAGATTTCACAAATTTATACCTACCAAGCTTATCGATTGCAAATGCAACTTCATTTACAGAGAAATTCATCATCAGTAAGGATGCTCTTTTGTCATCACCAAATCCATTATGTACATCAGGCTCCTGCCAGAGATTGAAGATTATGCCAAATAACATGCAGCAAAAAAGGAACAGAAAAAAGCATTGACCTCTTCCTCCCTCCCCACACCAAAAAGGAAAAATTATAATCCAAAGCCAACCACAGTATTCCCCAGGTTAGCAATCTAGGTTTCCAAGATAGTTCAATTGACTTTTTAAAATAAATCACATAAAAAAATTTGCAGTACCCCCTAATTTGAGTCCTTCAGGATTACATAACAAAGGAAAAAAAAATGATCACACGAACCAGATGATAGCACTATGGCAGCAAGTAGGTTACCTCTTTTGGTTGAACAACTGTTGGAGTTGCAATTTCTGGGCTACAAGGTTCCTTGTCATCAAACAAGCTATCTAAAGAATCTGATGACTCAGAATTCGATTTTTGAAGATCCTGTTTCATTCCAAAAAAGGTCAACTATTGCCCATTAGAACTTCTGTAGCAAATATCAGAACAATTGCTCAACAGATGAGTGAAAAGTAAAGAGTAATTAAATTGGCTTCTAGACCTGTAAGATTTATCATAGTGAACTGAAATAATCAAATTGCTTGATTATTATTTGGTTGGACCACTACAACACTAACACACACTTGGTCAATCACCAAATTACTGAAATCCACAAAGATTTTCTCCCCATCCTAGAAAAAAAGTTCAATATCTACTACTTTGTGAACTAGACATGTCAGCTTAACAAAATGGACTCATAAAAAAATTCATTATTTTATCCATAAAGGTGAAACAGGTTCTGTCGAAACACGAAACAGCAATAGAGCTGTTCATACCAATTTCAAAGCTCTCCTACCTATACACATAAAAACTAGAAAGTATTGTGTGCTTAAATATTAGAGAAAAATCAGCATTGGTAAAGAAATTATTTGTTTACTTACAGAATATGCAATGAGAGTTTCCAATAACAAATCAGCATTCTCTTCACCTAAATATTAGAGAAAAAAACTCGTGAATAAATATCTTGGTCAAGACATTGGTATATCATTACAATTTTGTAAACTCGAAACTTTTTTTTTTTGATAGGTAATCAAAGATTTATTTCATAAAAAGGACATCATGTTCACGATGGTGAACACTTAGACCTTAAAACAAAACATATGATAAAAAACTATACATAGAAGGTGTCTTAAGGATGCTGGTGAAGCCATGGGGCCCCAAATTTTGATGTGCATTAGTGCAGCTTTACTCCTATCCTAGTATATTACATTGCCATTTTTCGCCCTACCAACACCTACCCACTTCCAAATAAGACAAAACATAACAAAGTTTACATTTACACATGACATACCCTTTTCCTCAATCACTTTGTCAACAAGAGAGGGTAAGAATCCCATTCCAATAAAGAATGACTTTATACTGCTTCCTGATGAACTTGCAACATTGTCCTGGAATAGTAAAAAAATAAGGAATGTTAAGGAGCAAATTACTCATGCGCTAAGTCTCTAAATCCAACTCCCAAAGTTACTATATATTTGGGTTTTGAGAGGTTAAAAAAGCAAGGATGTGACAATTAATTCAGTTCAGAAGACTGAAAAAACTTGCTCAAGAAAAGGATAGTTGGAGTTATTAAAAAATAATTGGAGATACAAAAAACACAAATCTCAAACAATTTTGCTACCATTAGATCAAATAAAAGGTGTAGAAATTCATCAACAATTTAAAAAGAAAAGGCCATACCCCAACATGCCTTGAGTACAAGGGTTCAGGTGGTAACTCAAAGTCCAAGATCTCTTCCTTTGGCACTATTGCTTTCTCAGCATTTGAATTCGAGGAATCCTATAGAATTCATGTGTGAATATACAAATGCATTCAACTATCCCTAAGGACAAAGATTATCACTAAAACTTAGACACATACCATGTCAAGATAAAACAAATGCAACAATTCTTATAAAGAATTGTTAGCAATCCACCAAAAATTGCACCAATTAAGCCTCTGACAAAATGTTTGCAAAATAATAAGCAACAAAATCAGCCTGCAAACAAAAGAAAACCAAAATCAATGTAAATATAAAATTTCAATTACTCTGAAAGCAGCAATTTCCATATCTTTTAGCCTATCATGTAATTTTCGCTTATGAATGTGAATTACTTCACTAATTTTGGTTATATAGGTTAAGGGCAAAACTTAAGTGCAATATATTAGGTTCCTCAGTTAAATTCAAACACATGGTTGCATTGACCAATAAAACACAAATTATGTTATCTTTTCCAATGACGTTTGAATTCAATGCAGTTATGTGTTTGAAATTATTTGGGAAACTTAATTTACTACAGCTAAGGATTTGTACCTAAGTTTCACTCATAGGTTAATTGCACTATTATCCCCTTGATTATGGTGCAATTCTAATGTTCCCCTTAATCTTCAAAAGTGTTCAACATCCCCCCTTAACCATGGCTAATAAAAACTTTATCCCATGTTGTTATGATTTTCATCAAATTTAACAAGAAAAAAAAAAAAAAAAAAAAAAAAAAAAAAAAAAAAACAGAAAAATCTTCTGACAGACCAAACGGGCAAGCACAAAATGCTTATTACCTATAGTTAATGGGGAAATTCAGAGGACATTACAACTTCACCATTGTTAAGGGAGCAAAGTGCAATTTGACCTCCCTTTTTTTTTTTTTTCTATTTTTTAAGTAATGATATTTTACTCAAAAAAACTACTTCATGTCATAATAACCAGAAAAGAAGCACAAAGAATTGTAAAGAATAAATTATCAACAATTTACAAATAGCCTTGTATATCAACTGGCATCTCCTAATGTTTTCAACAGAGAGGTTCGTGTTCAAATTAAAAAAAAAAAAAAAAAAAAAAAAATTTGCCCTAAAATTAAGTTCTGTGCATAATTCATAGCTAAGAAACATTTCGATCATTTTTATGGGCAAGTACAAACTACTCTCAAGAAGAGAATTAACTACAATTAAATCTTCACCAAACGAAAGACTTGTTTCCTTCTATTTTTTCCCCTTTTCTTTCGTTTTCTCAGAAACCAAACAAAATTGAAAACGAAAGGAAGAAAATTTCGAATTCAATTGAAGGAAAATGGAAGCGAACGCGAACCCTATTTGGTTGATACCATGCATGCACGAAATGAAAACCGAAACAAAATTGAAAGAGCGGGGTGAGAGTGCATGTGAGTGCGGTGGTCCGCGGCGTACCTGATCGGCGAGAGAGCGAAGCAACTGAAGAGGCAGAGAGGCAGCGCGTGGAGAACACACGCTGCCACAGTAGTCAGATAAGTGAAGGAGCTGAGTAATTCGGTTCAGTTCATTTCAGTTCTGACGCTTCCGAGTTCACTAACGCAAGAAGCAAAGTAAGAAGGAGAGAGTGTTGGGTACAGCGAGAGCGAGAGCGAGAGCTACGCGATCACTGGCGCGTAGGTCTGTTAAAGTGTTTACAGTGTCCAATGGAATCGATTCCTGACTGTGTTACTACTTAGTACGTACTACTTACTTAGAAATGACACTGCCCACGGGCCCCAGAGGTTTTCAACTTTGAATTTCCAGCACCAAATTCTAGCATGTATTATTGTGTTGGCCAATTTGTACGGGTAAGAATATATTGGAATGGGAGAAACGTGGATGCAATGTATTGGATGAGACGCGAAACGTCTAAACACGTGTTGTGTATGTGTCATCTCGTGTTTAGTGCTTTCATGCATTGGACTTGTAATTATTTTTATACACGCGTATGTGATGTGCCGTGTTTAGGATCATGGTTTTAAAAACTGGGTTTTTTTCTTTTTAAACCAATTTTGGCTAATTTTTTACTGTTTTAAGAGTTTTTACTAGACCAAATTAGTACCTAGTTCAATCGGCTAATTTGATCCAATTTGTAAAATTATGGTTGTAGGGACACGACTCTTAAACGGCCCAACAACGACGTTGAGCTCGCGCGTGAAAGATCCCCCACAATAATATTTGTAGAGAGTGGGCTTGAAAGGTTAGCGTTGGGTCACGGGGCGTTAGTATAGGCCGGACCTTAGATAAATCTAGACTAGAAAAGGTTTTAGTCCGGATATCCAAGCCCCATAACTTTATAAATTGAGGGATTGGACTCTTCGGATCATGTCCGAGGAGCACTAGTGTTTTTCTCCGGTTACCCGTCGATGGGTTTTCCATGGTGGGGCGCATATATTATTCGGGCATTCTCATTCCTGGAGTTTTTTCCAGGAAGTGAGATCGGGATCCCCCGCTAATTAGTTCACCTTTCCTTTTATACTGGCCTACGTTTGTTGTCCCTCGTCCACGTGTAGGGTCAGTTTTTCCAGGACTGATATTTGTCCCGTCAATCCCATCCCAGCATTGTTGGGCATGGTTAATAAAGCCTAAAAATCCGGTTCTGTTAGGTGCAATGTCATATCAATGAGGGGTATTAAGGACAATTTCCCCGAGATATTTTCTGATCTTTTAAGTTTGCTTGTATTCCACTTTCATCTATGAGGCTTTGGGTCTGCCAAGGACTAAGCTGTCTTCGGCTGTATCTTCGAGCCCCTTTGGGCTTAATATTTTTGGGGTTGGGCCCTGGCCTCCTTCGGTTTGGGGTCCGTGGACTCCCCATAAGTGAGCGGGCCGAACCCACAAACTATTGGGCCCCACAATGGTGTTTAGTGCTCTCTTGCATTCAACGTGACACAAACATGACACATATGTTTTGTTGTTTCACAGTAAATTTGGATCAATCAATTTGGAGATTCTAGCCTTTTGCCCTTAATTTTTAAAAAATTTAGCAATATGCCCTTATTTCAAAATTATATAGGGATATGCCTCTGTTTCGATACTCGATTACCTTAAAATCGAATTTCAATGAAATACTCGATTCGTAGAAAATCGAGTAATGCCGAATAAAACTATAAAAAAAAAAAAAGCATGGAACTCGATTTTAGGGAAGTCGAGTTCCAAAACGCCGCTATAGGGCTTTAAAACGTCACTATAGGACTTAAAAACGCCACTATAGGGCCCCTTGAACTTGGTATGGGGACTTATAAAAAATTTTTGCAGGAAAATGCTGCTATAAGGCTCTAAAACGTAATTATAGGGCTTAAAAACGTCACTATAGGGCCTAAAAACGCTACTATAGGACACCCAAAACAAGGTGATTACACTTATAAAAAATTTTGCAAGAAAACGCCGCTATAGGGTCTTAAAACGTCACTATAGGGCTTAAAAACGCCACTATAGGGCACCCTGAATATAGGCCAATCACACTTATAAAAAAATTTGCAGGAAAACGCCGCTATAGGGCTTTAAAACGTCACTATAGGGCTTAAAAACGCCACTATAGGGCTCCTTGAATATAGGGTAATCACACTTATAAAAAAAAAAATTTGCATGGAACTCGATTTCCTGAAACTCGAGTTCCATGGAATTTTTTTTTTTTTTTTATATATTTTTTTTTAAGTTTGATCGGGCATAACTCGATTTTCTACAAATCAAGTATTTAATTGAACTCGATTTTAGGATAATCGAGTATCGAAACAGGGGCACGCTCCTATATAGTTTGCAAACAGGGGCATATTGCTATTTTTTTTTTTAATTAGGGGTAAAATGCCAGAATCTCCCAATCAATTTAAACCTAAAAATTGTTTTTCCGTTAATCATAAAATCTTTTGTAAAATTTTGTAAAACATTTAACATTAAAAAACATGGTTTTTTTTTAATTTTTTTTTTATAGAAATACACAATGGCAATCATTCCATCTGGTGGTTGGGTCATTGGTCAGGTCGCCAAATAGCAGTTTCGACGACCAGACCACTAACACAAGCTGCCAGACTGCCAGCTCTAATAGCTGAACAATCGATTTTGGTAGTTTGTGCTTCAAATATTTTACAAGTCATATTAAATACCTAAAAATATTTTACAACAAAACAAACAAAATATTAATTACAAATCTAACGTGTTTTTATTTTTAAACACAAAGTCATGTCTGTGAAGTCTAATGTACCGAAACACTAGACGCAACTCAAGTTATATTGAATAAATATATTATAAAAATATTGAAAAAAAAAAGTATTGTCCAGTTTTTCCTCTAGTAAACTTGAGAGATTTCTTTCAAGAATAATAGAATTAAAAAAATATATATTATATCTCTCACATTTATTTATTTATTCTTGAAATATAGATTGCTTTTGTGGAGACTATGGCCCAAAATAATGTATTGGGCCTTGGGCCTTGTCCGAGGACACTAACAAGTTTGAGGAGAGAAACATGACTTAGGTGATCTACTTTACAAGCCTCATCATTGGGAAACAAAGGGAAGAATGTCCGAGGAGGAACTTCTTATCGGACACGGCAAACCCAGACCAAGTGTATATTCAAGCAGTTGAAGTATGCCCCCTGAACACGTGAAAGAGAAGAAAACTCAAAATATCTAAGGAAAGGCTGTCACTTCCACATTAAATACATTGCAGCTGCTTTTCTAGCTGCATTAATGTGGAGAAGACTCCTGAACAGTGTTGCCTTGGTTGCCACAACTCACAAAGGACTGAAAGGGGTGTCTGATGGGATGGGTGCTCAAGTGGAGGTCCAGATGATCAACAAGTGTAAGACCCAGATGATAAGAAAGAGCCTATATAATGTAAAGAAGCCCCCATGAAGTAGGGAGCGAGAAAGAAAAAGGATAATACTGTAGCATGCAAAAGAACCCTAATGTGGTGATCTGTACTCATAAATAAAATCCTAATTCTCCTCGGACAGAGGTCCTTTGACCATAATAGTTTTTATTCTTCTCTGTTTGTTCCTCAATTCCAAGCAAGTCATTGCTCAACTCATCTAAATTTAGTTCTTTGACCTATACTCTACAAAATTAATTATATACATACATAAAAAAAAATGCATTGACTATTAAGTCATATAAATTTGTTACATTAATCAATAAATCACATTATTAAATTTAATTAAGAAACTATATTTAAAAAATTAATTAAAAACCCTAAATTACAATACCTAAACAACAGTATCTAAATTGGCCAATCCATTTTTTAATTCTTCTTATTTTAAGAGGATAGTGAAGAAAAAAATGTAGTAAAAAATTTGTAACTCGACATTTTTTAATATTTTTAATATAAAAATCTAAAATTTATATTCTATAAGGACTCAATTTGTAACGATCCCAAACCCGTATTGGATTCGAACGCTAAAGGCCCAAACAATAAATTTGTAGAGCGTGGATATAAAAGAACTAGATTAACTTCAAAAGAAAAACGATTAAACTTAACGTTTTTAGATGGATTAGCACAAATATTACGATCAATTTCTCCTTGAAACAAGCCAAGTTCTTTATTTCATAAGGTTTTCCTCTAAGCGTCACTTGTTTAGAAGTTCCAATCTTTCTCTCAATGCATTCTTCCATGTTATATACTGCCCTCTTGGTGTCATCTTCACCACACACGTGTAGGTTGGATTCGGGGGATCCCTTCCTGTCCCATCTAACACTTCCTGAAACCTTCAACCAGCAGCTGTAAGGCTGCTTCATCACTGTTCAGGCATCACCTCCACATTAATGCGGCCAGAGAGTTGGTTGAGAGGCAATTAATGCGGAGGCAGCAGTTGTTAAAGATATTTGTTTGATCTTTTCTTTCTTACCCTTGGTCCTATGTCCCACCTTTAGTGGTAATGTAGCTCTGAAATGTGTTTGTAACAATATGGTGTTCAGGTTATCCTCGGACACATATTGCCGAGAAGGATTTTGTCCTCGGACAAATACTGGACCCATCTCATGTGATATTTACTCATCTTTTCATTTAGTTCCCCTTATAACCTTATATGGGCCTCCTCGGACGGTTTTACGTCCTCGGATGGGCTACAGGCCCAGTTAGCTCGGTTTTAATAATTATTGATTAATCGACCCCCACAATAGCCCCTCAAAATATTGCTTTTCGACTCCTCGGGAGAAAAGATTGATTTTGATGTCATAGGCCCATCTCCTTTTACGTTTTGGGTATGCTCCTGACGCTTCAACGTCCCGAGCGAGGCAGCATTAAATTTTGGCGACGCCCCTGTCTCCCACATTCAACGGTAAGATGTAAACCGAACGGTAGGGGGTCTGTCTCGTTTTGCGAGCGGGAACTTTCCCACTCATAACTTCTGCACGACTATAAAGGAATTCTTAAATCAATTCTCTTTCTTACCTTCAGCGATCACATAATTCTAGAGCTCATACACTGAACCTGTCTTTTCTTCCTTTTCGTCGTTTTCCTGGGCATCTACAAATACTAAAATCTTGTATGAGGACCCTCTTTAAACTTGTAAGTCTTCTCAAAACCTTTACAGCTTTCATCTTAAACTTGTTAATTTCTCTACTAAACCCTTTACAAAAATGGGGAAAGAGGGTAAGTTTCGATGTCTAGTTGAGTCTGAGGAGGGTATGAGAAATTTCTGCGCTAAATACAGGATCCCCTCAACAGTGGGTGTGAGGTATGCAGCCCAGGGGGAATGGGCCGGTGCTAGAAGAACCGGGGAAGTGGTCATTCCCATGATTACCTTCATAGAAGGCGGGATGACCATCCCCATGGGTAAGATTACTAGGAACTATCTTAGGTTCTTTAGGTTATCTCCAACTCAGTGTGCCCCAAACATGTTTAGGGTCCTGGGAAGTATAAAAGTCTTGAATGAGAGAATGGACCTAAACCTGACCCATCACGACGTGAATTGGGTGTACAACCTCCACCATTTAAAGGGGCAGGGATACTATCTCAAATCAAGGTATCCCGCGGTGAGACTAATTCAATGCCTTCCCACTTCAAACAAGAACTTAAAGGAGAATTTCCTTATCTTTTCTAGGGAATGGCATGATGGTTTGCCATGCCCTATGGAGGAAGGAGAACCAGGTGGGAATGCAGTCATAGATTCACAACGTTTGGTTTATATATATGTATTTTCCCCTTTCTTTTTTTTTTGTTTTTTGTTTTTGTTTTGAGTCTTAGTATTCTTATCTCTAACGATGCTTCACTTCAATTCAATGATTCTGCAGATAGACATTCCACCAAGCCCAGACTTAGCTTAGTCAACAAAGCAAGTTTGGACAGGGTATTGAAAGCCAAGACATACGTGAACGAAGTTGACGGCCAACTCCGGGCAACCCATTTAATCCTCGGATACACCCCCCTCTCGTTTGCTTTCCAAGCGCCGAAGTGCGTGATCAGAGCCCGTGATCCTCGGCTTCACCGTATTAGTGTTGCCTACAAGGGGTTCGTCGTTCCAGAAGGTATTCCACTTCCTAAGAACACCTCCCGCACTAAGCCCATTTTTGTGGCCGCCATCTCAACTGGAGCCTCTTCATCCCAACCTGTCCTTAAGGAAGGGGAAGTAGAAGAGAAAGAGGAAGAAGAAGAAGAAGAAGAAGAAGTTGTAGAACTCTCAGATTCCTTGGACGACTTTGGAATTTTTGATCAACCTATACGCTCCGAGGAAGATTTTGACGAGATGGGAATACAAAGGAAGCCCCAAAGAAGTCTAATGGAGTTGATTGAGAATCAGCCTGGGAAGAATGCGCCGGGAAAACCAACGCAATCCTAGATTCTTTCTCTTCCCACCAGGTCTCCTCCTCCTACTCCTCATCAACCTCCCCAGCCGGTCAGAGCTGATGCTGCCGAGTTGAAAAGGCGCAGGGAGCTGAAAGGGAAGGATGTAGTGGATGCTGGAAAGTCTCGTCCGACCTAGGAGGAGGATGCCCAGCGAGCTACAAAGCAGCAGAAAACTAGTCACCCTGCTCAGCAAGGCCAGGAGAGGTCTGACATTCAACCTCCTGAGCCACAAGCATGGTTGCCAGCACCCATGCACGGTAGGGAGCCCCCACAAGATGATGCATCTATTAGGGACTTCAACGGTGGTGTTGGGTGTCACATAGCCTCGGCTATAGAGGAGGCTTTATTGCTCCTAAAGGACATGGCCGAAATAAAGAATGCAAGGAAGAATGACTCATCCTCAATAACAAAAGATATTTGGGAATGGTATAGTGCTAACTCTCTTCTTTTTCTTTTTGTGATCATTACTCACTGATGTGCACTTTTTACTGACTATAGTGCTAATTTCTTCCCTTTAGGTTATCCAAAACACTTTTAAGCTGGATGAGATGCTCAATAACTGCTACAGTCAGCTAGACGATGAAAGGAAGAAACGAGCGTCGGTTGTACAAACTCTGACAATATTTGAGCAAGATTTGGCGGCTGCGAAGAAGAAATTAGCCGCTAAGGAGCAAGCTCGCAAAAGCTCTGACTCGGCCTTGGAAGGCTTCCAAAAGCAAGCCGAGGACCAGGGAAAGCGCTTGCGTGAAGCAAATGCAGAATTAAAGGCTGCCCGGGAGCAAGTTGCAATTCTTAAGAAGCACTTGGAGGAAACCCAAAAATTGAGGGAGCAAGTTGAAAAGTCCAGGGAGGAAGCTGAGAGAGCAAAGGCCGAGACCGAACAGGCAATGAATGAGGCCGAACAGAAAGGCTACGAAATCGGGGTGGCTGAGACGGAGGAGACACTAAGGGTAGAGGTGTCGATGGTGTGTCGCATCTACTACGCCCAAACTTGGGATGAAGCCCTTAACTGAGCTGGGGTTGAGGCTTCATCCGAGTTAAGGAAGGCAGAGAATGTGTTCTACTCAACAGCAATCCGCACCTCGGCTCCTCCATCCAGTCAAGCTAAAGACACTCCCTTATCCATTAATCCTAATCAAGAGGTTTTGCCTCCAAGTCTTCCTCCTCCTGGCCAACCAGAACCAGCTAAAGAGAATAATACCCCTCCAGAAGCCTCCTTAAACAAGACTGCAGCAGCTTCTGAGGCAGAGGTGGCCTCTCAGGGCTTTCAACAGGATTTGGCTTCCACAATCATGCCAACTGGGGGAGCTACTAAGGATAAAAAGGGAGTCACTACCTCGAAGGCAGATAAATCAGCCAACCAAGCTCCCAAGCTCCAAATTAAGTTGAAAAAATAGGACTTATTTTGTAATTTGATTAGGACTTTTGTAAGGATATTTATGTTTATTTGCTTATTGTTGTTGCTGTTTTATCTTATTTTTGTATTTGTTCACTGTGTTATCTTAATTTGAATGGATTCATTTTGACTATCTTTTGTTTGCAAGAGAAAAAATAATTTATAAACATTAACAATTGGCAATTAAAAATGGGTGATAAACATTAATACTATGAGGTCTCAGGGAGACATTTTGGATTCATATGTATTCCTTCTAATAAATTGAAAGTTGGATAAAGTTGAGTCTAAAGTACTTCAGTTATACCTTAGATGATGTTCATAGGCTTAGTGGGGTTTATATCTTCAATGGGTAATTAAACATCCTGTGATCTTAGGACGATATTTGAGAATTTGTTATCTTGGAATGTATAAGCCCAAGTGGCCCTAGCATTTTAACAGCAAGAGGCTGTATTGGCTTCTAAGGAACCCACTTAGTGACCCAATAGATTTCAGAGGGTACTAATTCCTACCAAGTTTGTGGTCCGAGAACTTGACATATCTTAGTTTCTATTTAATACTTCACAAGATGGCATTGGGTATTAATTTCTACTAAGTTTGTGGTCCGATGACCTGACATAACTTAGTTTCTGTTTAATACTTCAATAGATGTCATAGGGCATTAATTTCCACTAAGTTTGTGATCCGAGGACCTGACATAACTTAGTTTCTGTTTAATACTTCAATAGATGTCATTAAACTTGGAAACACAAGATGCATGATCAGCATAAATTAAAGGAAAACCCAAACTAGACTACTTTTATTAATAATAATACCTCTTGAGATTATTTACATTCCAAGGATGGAGTACAGCTTTTTCATCTAGGTCTTCCAAATAATAGGCTCCTATTCCGGCTACTGAAGTAATCCGATAAGGCCCTTCCCAATTAGACCCCAATTTTCCCCAAGCTAGATTCTTGGTGGTTCCCAGAATTTTCCTCAGCACCAGATGTCCTACCGCTAACGGTCTCAGCTTTACATTAGTATCATAGCCTTGCTTGAGTTTATACTGGTAGTAAGCCAATTGGACCATTGCATTCTCTCTTCGCCTTTCGATCAGGTCTAAACTTTTTTCCAACATCCCATCGTTACTGTCCGAGGAAAATGTACTAGTCCTTAACGTTGGGAATCTAGTTTCCAGAGAGATGACAGCCTCAGCTCCATAGGTCATGGAAAAAGGAGTCTCTCATGTTGATCATTGAGGCGTTGTTCGACAGGTCCAAAGAACATGTGGCAGTTCTTCCACCCATTTTCCTTTTGCGTCATTCAGCCTCTTCTTAAGTCCGCTGACTATTACCTTATTAACAGCTTCAGCTTGCCCATTCCCTTGAGGATAGGCCGGAGTGGAATATCTATTCTTTATACCTAAGTCTAAACAATATTGCTTGAAGGCCTTACTATCAAATTGAAGGCCGTTATCCGAGACAAGAGTGCGCGGAGTTCCAAATCGCGTGACAATATTCTTCCAGATAAATCTCTTAACATCTACGTCTTTGATGTTAGCCAAAGGTTCAGTTTCGACCCATTTAGTGAAATAATCTGTGCCGACCAGTAGATACTTTTTGTTTCCTAAGGCTTTAGGAAAAGGGTCGACAATATCTAGCTCCCATTGAGCAAAAGGCTAAGGGCTGGACAGAGGGTTGAGAATTCCTCCAGGCTGGTGGATGTTTGGAGCGAACCTTTGACACTGGTCACATTTTCTAACATACTCCTGCGCTTCCTTTTGCATATTTGGCCACCAATATCCTTGAGTAATAACACGGTGTGATAGGGACCTTCCCCCTGTATGACTTCCACAAATGCCTTCATGCAGCTTCTCTAGGAGTGACTCTGACATCTCGGGATGTACACAAAGTAGGTACGGCCCAGAAAAGGACCGTTTGTATAACTTTTTGTCTTCGGATAACCAAAACCAAGGAGCTTTCCTCCGTATTTTCTCAGCTTCTATTTTCTCTTCGGGTAAGATGTCCCTCTCGAGGAATTTCAATATGGGATCCATCCAACTCAGTGCTAGACTGACTTGATGAACCTAACAAACGTCCTTTTCTGGTAGGGTAGGGGTATACAAATCTTCGACGATTATCACTCGAGGAAAACTCCGTGTTGAAGAGGTGGCAAGGGTTGCCAGGGAATCAGCGTGGATATTCTCACCTCGGGGGATATGTGACAAGTCGAAAGACTCAAATTTCGTTTGCATACGCCTAACTTGACTCAAATACCCCTGCATTCTTAGATCTTGGGCTTCCAGTTCTCCTTTCACTTGGCCGACTACCAATCTTGAATCCGAGAATAATTCTGCTACCTTTCCACCCATTTTCTGGACCATACTCATTCCCATCAACAAAGCTTCGTATTCTGCTTCGTTGTTAGTAGCCAAGAATCCCAACCTCAAGGATTTCTCAATGATGATCTCTTCAGGGGATATCAAAACTAGCCCTACTCCTGCCCCCCATTGGTTTGCTGCTCCGTCCATATATACCCTCCAGGAGGAACCGCCTTGTGTGGATATCAGACCAACCGAATTTTCATCCATGTCACTTTGCTTCATGTTAGCTTCTTCTGGACACTCGGCGAACTCAGCTACCATATCGGCAAGGACTTGGCCTTTCACAGAGGTGCGAGGCATATACTTGATGTCGAAAGCACCTAGGATTGTGCCCCACTTAGCAATTCTCCCAGTGTAATCTGCACTTCTAAGTATGGACTTGAGAGGTAACTGGGTTAAGATAACCACAGTATGGGCCTAAAAGTAATGTGGAAGTTTGCGTGTTGCATGGACCACCGCCAAGATGGCCTTTTCCAATGATAAGTATCTCACATTGGCTTTATGAAGGGACTTACTTACGTAATAAACTGGTCTTTGAACGCCGCTGTCCTCTCGTATTAAGACAAAACTAACTGCATGAGGGGCAACTGCCAGATAAGCAAACAGCACCTCATCCACCTCAGGACTAGACATGATTGGCGGCCTGGACAGGTACTCTTTCAACTGCTGAAACGCCACAGCACACTCCTCGGTCCATTCAAATCCTTTCCACTTATACAGTAGAAGGAAAAAGGGACGACACCTCTTGACCGACCTGGAGATAAATCGGTTCAAAGCAGCAGTCATTCCAGTCATTTTCTGCACCTCTTTTGCATTCCAAGGTGCTTGTAAATCGTTGATGGCCTTAATCTGATCTAGGTTTACTTCAATTCCTCTATGAGTCACCATGTACCCCAAGAACCTCCCGGAGCCTACACCAAAGGAACACTTTGAAGCATTCAGACGTAGCTTATGCTTTCTCAGTATTCCAAAGATGTTCGTAAGATCCTCTACATGCTCAGACACCACTTTACTCTTCACTACCATATCATCGATAAAGACTTCAATTTTTCTGCCCAGTTGCGGTTCGAACATTTTAGTCATCATCCGTTGATAGGTAGATCCTGCATTTTTCAAACCAAAGGGCATCACTTTATAATGATAATTTCCAATAAAGGTGACAAATGCCATCTTCTCTTGATCATCCAACGCTAGCGGTATTTGGTGGTATCCTTAAAAGGCATCCAAAAAACTCATCCGAGGATGACCAACGGTTGCATCCACCAACTGGTCTATCTTCGGCATGGGAAAAGGATCCTTGGGACAAGTCTTATTGAGGTCCGTGAAATCTACGCACACTCACCACTTTCCTGTCTTCTTCTTTACCACCACCGTATTGGCTAACCATTGAGGGTAAAAAACTTCTTTGATAGCCCCAGCCTGCTTAAACTTGGCTACCTCACTTTTGACAGCTTCGACGTGCTCTTTTGATGGTCGCCGAGGTGGCTGTCTTTTCAGAATAACAGAGGGTTTCACGTTGAGTCGATGACAAATGAAGTTCGGATCTACACCTGAGGCTTCATATGGGCTCCATGCGAACACATTTACATTTTCTATGAGGAATTCTAGCAATCGCTCCTTCTCTTGCAAAGGCAGCTTAGCCCCAACCTGGAAAAATCTTTCTGGATCATCAGCAACAATTACCCTCTCCAAATCTTCACACTTTACCTCGTCGGCTGGTCCATCTAAGGGTAATGTTGGGGGTTTTAATAGCTATAATGCATTATCGGCGGTAGTCGAGGTCTCCGCCTTTGACCGATGTTGTATAGCTGCTACCAAGCACTGCCGAGCTGCAACCTGGCTTCCTACTATCTCCAATACTTGGCCCCCAGATGGGTACTTCACTTTCTGATGTAGAGTAGATGAGACTGCTTCCAGGATATAAAGCCAAGGTCTGCCCATAATAGCCGTGTATGGAGAGAAAACATCTACAACAATAAAGTCCACCTCTACCACATCCATACCGATTTGCACAGGTAGTCTGATCTGTCCTTTTGGAACGACCATCATTCCCTCAAAACTCACCAGAGGGGAACTGTAGGCTGCTAAGTCCTCAGGCTTCAATCCTAGCTCCTTATACAAATCTGGGTACATTATATCAACAACACTACCTTGATCAATCATCACCCTTTTTACATCGTACCCACCAATTCTCAGCGTGACCACCAGAGCATCATCATGGAGCTGTATGGTTCCAACCTTGTCCTCATCCGAAAAGCCCAAAATCAGGGGGATGTCCACCCTGACTCTCTTTGACGCTTGGCAATGATCCTCGGCAAGAGGTCGGAATACCGACAGTACCCTGGAAGGACAAGATCCAGTCCTCCCTGGGGTAGCAAAAATAACATTTATTGTGCCAAGGAGGAATCTTGAAGAAGCGTCCCTACGCATCTCTAAGCCTTCCTAGCCTACCTGGCCTACCCTACCACTGGAATGATGCAAGAGTTGCTTCAATTTCCCTTCTCGGACCAGCTGCTCCAAATGGTCCCATAAATTCCTGCAATTCTCCGTCGTGTGCCCATGATCCTGATGATAGTGGCAATAAAGGTTCGGATTGCGTCTCTTAGACTCTTCTGCCATCTTGTTTGGCCATTTAAAAAATGGTTCATTCTTTATCTTCTCCAATACTTGCTGTACTGGCTCCTGAAACACTGTATTAACCACCTGGGTATCAGCAGAACTTGATTGTCCAACGAAGTCTTTTCGAGGTCGGTTACTATTGTAATGGTCCGACCTGAAATCCCTCCTCTCTTGAGGGATTACCTTAGCCTTTCCTTTTCCCTGAAGTTGGTCTTCTTCTACTCTTCTGTACTTGTCAATCCTATCCATCAATTGGTGTACACTGGTAACAGGTTTACCAGTTAGAGATTTCCTTAAATCATGCTCGGTTGGAAGACCAGCCTTGAAAGTACTTATGGCCACATCATCGTGCTCTCCCTCTATTTCATTAAACATTTCCCAGTATTTATCTGAATAAGTTTTGAGAGTCTCGCCCTCTCGTATGGACATAGACAGTAAGAATCTCAAGGGCCGAGAAACCCTACTGCAAGTGATAAATCGAGTGCCAAAAGCCCGAGTAAGCTTTTTAAAGGACTCAATAGAGTTGGCCCTTAAACCGTTAAACCATCTCATCGCCACCGGACCCAAACTTGATGGAAAGACCTTGCACATCAAGGCCTCATCCCTAGAGTAGATAGCCATCTTTTGGCTAAAATGGCTAATGTGTTCTACTGGGTCTGACCGGCCATCATATAGGGTGAATGTAGGCTGGTGGAATCGCCGAGGAAGAATCGCATCTTCTATATTCCTTGTGAAGGGTGATTTGGAGACTTGGCTTAACGCTTTGTTCATGGCGTTGTTCCCCAAGCCCCTGATAGGCGGGCTTTTGTACTTATGTCGATGGCTGTGCTCCTCTTCATAGGAAAAAGTCTCACTAAGCGGAGTTTTGGATCTCCACCTATAACTAGCTCCATCCGTCTCCTCGGATGATGGTTCGAAGCAAGGTGGGGAACGTTCCCGCCGGGCATGGCGCAACTCTCTTTTCAACTCGTCAATATCACGTTGCAGATTCCTGTCATTTTTTGCATGGGAAACATGACTCTTCCCACGAGAGCGACTTTTGGTGGTATGAGTTGTGCACACACTCCCCTCACGGCCTTCTCTCCATTCGGGACTCCGGTGCAAATTACCATGCTGGGAGCCTTTTGGCTCTGCTTGGTGTAGGTTGGCATCTACCTGATGTGGTCCTGCTGTGTAGTGATGTGGACCTGCTTCCTCCATCATGAACGTTGAACTAGATTTCTTTAAATCCAAATCAAGCTCTTCCCACAAACGGCGCCAATTGTAAGGACTCAATTTGTAACGATCCCAAACCCGTATTGGGTTCGAATGCTAAAGGCCCAAACAATAAATTTGTAGAGCGTGGATATAAAAGAATTAGATTAACTTCAAAAGAAAAACGATTAAACTTAACGTTTTTAAATGGATTAGCACAAATATTACGATCAATTTCTCCTTGAAACAAGCTAAGTTCTTTATTTCATAAGGTTTTCCTCTAAGCGTCACTTGTTTAGAAGTTCCGACCTTTCTCTCAATGCATTCTTCCATGTTATATACTGCCCTCTTGGTGTCATCTTCACCACACACGTGTAGGTTGGATTCGGGAGATCCCTTCCTGTCTCATCCAACACTTCCTGGAACCTTCAACCAGCAGCTGTAACGCTGCTTCATCACTGTTCAGGCATCACCTCCACATTAATGCGGTCAGAGAGTTGGTTGAGAGGCAATTAATGCGGAGGCAGTAGTTGTTAAAGATATTTGTTTGATCTTTTCTTTCTTACCCTTGGTCCCATATCCCACCTTTAGTGGTAATGTAGTTCTGAAGTGTGTTTTTAATAATATGGCGTTCAGGTCATCCTCGGACACATATTGCCGAGAAGGATTTTGTCCTCGGACGAATACTGGACCCATCTCATGTGATATTTACTCCTCTTTTCATTTGATTCCCCTTATAACCTTATATGGGCCTCCTCGGACGGTTTTACGTCCTCGGATGGGACACAGGCCCAATTAGCTTGGTTTTAATAATTATTGATTAATCGGCCTCCACATATTCTTTTTCTTCAACTATCGATTTATAAAAATAGGAAAAGAACAAATTTAAGGGAATATAGCGTTTTTTTCTCTCTATCTACTATTTTTTAAAACATCTTTCAATCAAGAGAATTGTGACTCCTACATTCCACTTATCCTGCTAAAGAAAGGTAGAGTCAGACTCTAATGCATGAATTACATATGTCATGATTAGATGCTCCTTGCAAACAAGTTGTTCATGTTCATGAATGATTGGGGTGTATTTAGGATAATTTATTGTTTTATTTTAATTTAAAAATTGAACTGGATAAAAATATAGTTACACATAAATTAGAATGAAGTTATAAAAAATTGCTCCTAGTTAAATAAGCTAAATAAAATTTTAAAAATAAGTGAAACCAAACAAACACTCGAGTTATTGTACTCTTTTTTTGGCTGAATCAAGTTATTGACTTATATTGTACTTGTTTGACCCATATTTTTAGTACTATTCATGTTGTTGGGTGATGCTTTTTTTTCCCTTTTCTTCAGTTTAATTGTACCTTTTTTTCTTTTTTTTTGTGGCTAATTTCTGTTTAGTTGTACTTGTTTGGCTTATATGGGTGTGTACTACATTGGGGCAATACCAGTATAATAAAATTTATCTCCAAGCTAATTCGCAGAGAAACTCTTCAAATTTCTCATATATTTCTTTTTTAGGTGTGAATTTTGAAAATCCAACCATTGAATTTCATGTTTCTTATGTTCTTAATATGCATATCAAATTTCGTTCAAATCGAATATTATTTACTATTTGATCAATTAACTTATTTTTTATATACAATTTTAGATTAAAAAACTTGAAATTATAACGTTTATTTGATTACATAGCAATTGATTTTTTATATTCTTGAAATTTTGTAAATATTAAAAATGTAATAAGAACATGCAATTTAACGATTAGATTTCTCCAAACTAGTTTAAAAAGACACTTTGTTCATAATAGAATATATAATATACACCCTCCTAGGTTTTTTTTCCTTGTATTTTGGGACAACAAGACGGCTTCCCGTTTTAATATCATTGGGTTTCGGAGCCAATCCGCAATAATAATGTCATATTTTTGTTCTGTACTGACGTGATGTACAGAGCTCTTGGAAGTTGGAACAACTCATCTTTTCCCAAGTAGTTTCCAGTTTCCACAACTTTTATTTTTATTTTTGAGAATTTCTCAACTTCATAATACCAAAAGACTAGAGTCACTAGACTAACATTAGTTATTTGCACTCCGATTGTTTTGCTGTAACATTTTACGTTTTTTTTTACCGATTTTACATTTTTTACCGTGTTTATTTCATTGTAAGATTTGGTTAAACTTAAAAATATTTTCTGTTAACCCGTAAAATCTTTTGTTCAATTTTGTAAAATATTATATAAAAGACACTTATTAAAATATTTTATAAAAACATACAGTAACTCTCCTTACCGATTTCATTGTAAGTTAGGCCACCACTCTACTGACCAGAGTCACCAGTCCAGTGGCCAAAGCTGTCGATATGGTGGTTGGGGCCGCCAATCCAATGGGTCAGGTCATTGCTCTAGTGGCTGGGACTACCAGTTCAATGAGTTGGTCCGCTGGTCCTGTGGCTAGAGCTGGCAATAGCGGCTGGGACTTGGGAGTTACCTGTTTTGATGGTTTATACTTAAAAAAAATTTGTTACACCAAACACCTGAAAATGTTTTCAAATATGGAAACATATTGCTATAAAACAAATGAAGCATTCAATTCTTCCATTGTGGTATAATTTGATGAAATGTGAAGATATGATTGATGAACCATCATTTTCATATGAATTCACTATTTTTTCTCCATCATTCACAATCTTACGCGTCATAAGAGTTGTGCAGTTGTGTCCGTAAACTTTTTCAGGTACTTTACAACAAGTTACCACCAAAAAAATGAAACCAGGCAAGCAAACCAATTAAAATAGGAATAAGTCACTTTCACTTGGACTCATTACTAAAATTCACACTGTTTTAATTATTCATCAATCACAACATGTCAACAATTGTGATTAAAGTTACTAAACAATTGGTCCCTAGACTTATTGAATGATAAAGCTGGACCACAGGGCCGATAGGGCTCAATTAAATGAACCATAGGCTAGTCTCTTTTCTGTCTCAAGGCTGAGCCAGCCCAAGATTCCCACCGACAGACCACATGGTGCAGGTCAAATGCTATTGAAAAATGGAAAACAATTCACTAGATGTACAGAACAAGCTAAAAGAGGTGCAGATGGTCTTGACGAGTATGACTTTCCAGCAGAAATGCGGTCACTGACCAACAAAGAAAATTCTTTTTAATCTTGAATATATTGATGAAATGCAAAAGAAAAGGTTACACTGTGTTTCGACTTGATTGGAGCAGAGCAACAACCAGACCCCACAAAAAACCAAAGACATCAGTATAAGTGTGGATCAAAACAACCGCAGCAAATGTTGAAACAATCAAGATGATCAGAAACGAGCATTCAATTTACCAATGCATATAGCCACGACTGAGTACAATAACTCATGCCGACAATTAATCCTGCCTGCACTATAGTAGATCCTCCAACAAAAAATAACTCCCAAAATAATGATGCCATGAAAAACCTCTGCATCATTAACGTTGGGATCCAATGTTAACAGAAGCACCCCCCTTGTCAAGCTTAAGTGCTTTGGGATCAAGCGGAATAGTACCAACTGTTAGAATACCAGATTCGGCAAATCCATTAACTTTGATGGGAACTGAGCCTACTGTGACAATGTCATTATTAGCAATTGCAGAAGAGGGCAAGGGCATAGGCTCAGCCTTTTTTGGGTTTATGGTGAGTGAACCAATCTTTAAAGTAGACACTACGTCATCTTTTGCCCCAACTGTTATGTGCTTGGCATTTCCATCTAAAAATTTTGTGTTGGGGACATCAGAAATAGAAACCTGCTCAGGAGCAGCGACTCCAGTCTTTATTGAGTAATTCAGGCCATCGTTAGGCTTGATAGTTTTCTCATCTTCACTTGGAAGTAGCTCAACACGATTAAGCCTAAGAGGGGGATCCAATGAAGGTACAAAATATGGACTTTCTATGCTCTTGATAAGTAACCTGGATTTCTCTTCCTTCATGATTTTCTGACGATTTTCATAGTAAATGAAATCATCAAGTAATGAGGTCTTCAATGTGTGATTTTTGAAGATTTTCAACATCTCAAGGCCTTTCTTATACATGATCTGCAGGTGAACAATAATCATTTAACAAATAACTTGGCAAGGGTATAATAAATGTTAATTTGCAGGGAGAAAAAAGAGAAGCTAGAAATAATTGCAAAAATCCAATTTCAAATAACCAACCCCATGCTCCAAATTCAGGGTAATTCAAATCAGGAAAAGTTGTATATTGCAACTCAACCAAGCCATGTCCTAACTACCTGGGTTACTACACCAATCACATTGTCTCAGTTAGCTCTACCTAGGACTGTTTCCTCCATTATATCTGTATAAATAAAGAAGCTTCACAGAGAATAGAGGAATGTCCTCCATTATATCTAGGACTGTGTCCTCCGGTCTCTATCATAGCTCAGTGGTGATGCCAGGAAACCTTAGGTGTTGAAGCCTAAGATTATGCTATTCCTCTTTTCTTATACTTGCAACCTCATAGCGGTGTTGCTGCATCAGATTCTCTATTGGAGCATAGCCAAAGGCCATTGCAGAAACCATAATAGAATATGGTTTGACATGATTTTAGTCAAATTGACCATAATTAAAGAGGCTTGATAAAAATTGTGAAGAAGATTGGAAAAGGAGAGGGAGAAGGGGGGGGGGGGTGAAAGAACGTTAGTGAAGACTCTTAAATCATAAATTTTACCTAACTTGTTACATGTATTGTTCCTGATACAGTAGAACGGTAGAAAAAGGAATGGCCTAATACAGTAAAACGGTAAAAAAGGAATACCCAACATCCAATAGAGTCGATGTTTAAATATTGTTCAGAAAGCAGAGAACACTTATATAATGAGAATTTTCTACAACATTCAATGCAATAATGACATGTTCATCTATCACTCAAATAATTTATAAAACATGTTAGTCTATGAAAGGTTCATCTTATCTTAATATCTTATACATAGTGCAAACCAACTAAAATTAAGCCAACAGTGCAAACAAGAACAAACTACTTGAACAAGTGAGGTCATGGAGTTCATGAAGTCCTACTCAAAAAGAAAAAAGAAAGTTCTAACGGCATTCAGAATATTTCATATAAAAAAAAAAGTGCAACACAGCAAACCCAATAGATGGACATACCTCTTGTGTATCTCTGCTATTAGTCACTGGCTTGTTCTCATTATTTTCTAAGATAATGTGTCTAAAATTTGTGTTTGGGACATCTTTGATGATGTGCCACTTGACAGAGAAGCTTCCACTCCATTTATCTTGCTGCCAAAAATCCATATCCTTAGTGAAGTCAACCGAGCCAACCATCTCTGCAACACCACAGAATTGACCGCTTGCATTAACCTGTACAAAACAATCTAACATGAGTATGA
This sequence comes from Quercus robur, assembly GCF_932294415.1. NCBI lineage: Eukaryota > Viridiplantae > Streptophyta > Magnoliopsida > Fagales > Fagaceae > Quercus > Quercus robur. The sequence goes on along the minus strand of NC_065539.1, from coordinate 42,191,414 downwards.
CCCAACAATACAAGAAAAAACAGCTAATAAATAGCCAACTTGGAGAATGATAAAACTCACAGAGAAGAAGAGGAAGATAGGGCAGCCTCTAGGCTTCCCTGCAGCCATTCTCTGTGCATCTTCATAAGCAGCGTCCAACTTCTTGTTTCCATGGGGTGTAGATGACCAAACATTATACTTAATGCTCTTATGTACATCATCCTCACTGTATGATTTTATTACAAAGAACTTTGCATCCGCATAATCAACTGGAAATTCCTCCTTGTTATACTGATCAGTATAGATAACAATGTTTCCATGTGCATTACCATCTCCCGCCTTGCTTGTGTAGGCTTTGACAGCCAGTTGATTTTTTGATCTGTTGGTTCTAGGGCCCCGATTCTGCTCAACCAATGCATCTGGGCCACCAGTTACATCATTCAGTGCTCTACCAACGTGGATCTTGGGCCGAATCTTAGCCCCTGCACCCTGTCCGTAGGCACTTGATCCAAAGTCTGATAAACCATTACCAGCTGGAAGTGTCACTTTCAGTTGATTATGATGAGATAGAACCTTTCCATTGGAAATGTTATCTACAGCTGGAATTGAGCCAGAGGCACTTCTACCCTGTCAACACAAATAACAAATCAAAAAATATAATAAAAATTAATATTAAAATAAATATAAAAAAATCCTACAGAAAGCCCCAATAATAGGAGTGCCAACAGTTTCACAACTTCAATAGGTAATTTTAACTTGACAATTAGACAAATTCTCAAGATACTTTCATCATATTTAATGTTTATTATTGATCTAACTCACCCCTAAGGATGGCAACTACCAAATAGTACATTCCAAATTTTGGGTGTATATCTTTATGGAATTGATCAACACCATGGGGGTGACAAGGACACCCCCAACCCCAACCCACACCCAGCCACCACAAAGGTTGCTTTTGTCGGGGGAAGGAGGGGTGTTGTAGGGTTGGAAATATTTATACCTGGACTAAAGGAAGAAAAATCATACCTGAAGAACATGTGATGAAGCTGGAGGGGCAAAATTACCAGCAGAAACACTCCCATGCATCACAGATTGCTTGCTTGGTCCAACAGTAGCTCTTGGTCCTTCTGAAACTCTGGACAGGGAATTTGTCTGATTTGAAACGGATTTCAGGGAGTTCCTTGGAAAGGCTCCAGTAGCTGAACTGAAATTATGTTTTAAACCTCTCCCGTCAAATCTATTCATCGATACACCAGTATCATATGAGGAGTCGACTGAACTACTAGGGACAGCATCTGGTTGAACGACAAGGGGAACATAAGCAGGTGGAGAAACAGGGTTCTGATAAGAGGGAATAAGGTAATATTGTGGTGACCCAATAATCTGACTTTCGTCTCCTATCATAGCACCAGGTATGTAAGGATTGTATGGGTTGTATGGAGACTGTGCATATCCATAGCCAGGCGTATAATATACATAAGGGGGGCTTTCATTATGCACACCCTGAAGCAGAGAAATTTGAAGTTCAGAATAGCCACAAATGACAAGTTACATAAAGGAACTACACATGGTTGGTGTGTGTGTGTGTGTGTGTGTGTGTGAGATAGAGGGAGAGAGGAGAGTTTTCACCCACCGCGTATTGGATATCTGGACCATCTACACCAAAAATCCTATGGTGGTCCTCCCATTCACCGGGTGATTCAAATCCTGAGTACATTTAAGGAACAAGATGCACAAGTAAGACACTACCAAACACAATACAAGTCCTTTGAAAAGTAGAGCATTTAAGTTTTACCTGTACAATAATACCCATAGTTGGTGGCAGTAGGATAATACATGCTCTGATCAACAACAAACTCAGGTGCCGCTTCGTTGTACATAGTTTCAATTTGTTCAAGAAGTGGACTTGTCAAATGTGGGCTTGCTTCGGTACCTTGAATCTAAAATTCAATAGATGGAGATGTTATTGACAACTCAGTAGAAGAAAAATAAATAAATAATTAAAATAAAAAAGATGCAAAAACCAAGTTTCACGTGACCATTTGAACAATGGTTCAATTAAAATCAAGCAATGACTAAAAAAGTACCAGATAAGTCTCTGTGTTTCCATTTTCAGAAACATTATACATTTCCATTCCAGGACTGCCACCCTATACAAGTGGAATAAAACGATTGTAAGCACACACTACAGTTCGACATGGTACTGCTGTACAAAACACGCCTTAAGACAAAACTACACTGGCCAGATTCACAACAGTGAACCACAGACAACATTTTATTTGAAGCATTAATGGGGCCACTTTGAGTTCTACTTTAACAACGAATAACATACTGTCCAAGCAGCAAGTCACCAAAAGAAGCTCAACCCCAAATTAAGGGAAAAGCTAGAACAGGGCACCATACCACCAAATAGATCTGTGAAATATTTCTTTAGAGAAATAATTTAGATTTTTGATCCCTCAATAGCACATGAAAGAACTTACTCACACTTTAAAGATCAACTTATAAGCTTAAATACGCCCATCATACAAAGAGTATTGTCCAGTACTACCACTACTACTAAAGAAGCTATTCTCGCAAAAACTATTTATGAATCCCCCCAAACAATAATAAAACAACAACCAACCAACCCTAACTTTAGAGTCGGCTATAGATCCTCAACAAACAAATCAGGGTCAACCACATGTTTTTTCCGTCATTCTATCCTATCCAAATTCACACACTGTCACCTTCTTAATTATCATGTCCTTTGCTTTACTACTTCTACACATTATTTTAAGTCTCTCTACCTTGTTTCGTTCCGTCAACTTGAACCATCTCACTCTGGTGAATCCCGAAAACAATAATAACAAGCCTAACTTTGGGGTTATAGGGGTTGGCCACAGATTATTTTTCGTCATTCTATCATAATCAACGCCACACTCTCTCTACCTTCTTAATTGACATATCATTTTTCACTACATATATTAATGTTATTTTTGGTCTTAACCTTTTTTTGGTTCCCTCGACTTGAATAAATCCCAAAACAGTAATACAAGCCTTAAAGTAGCTCCCCTATCATCAAACTAGCAATACCAAAACACAAAAAGAAAAATTAGTAAAATATACACAAACATACAAATATGTATAGAGAGAGAGAGAGATTAATTTTATAGAGGGTTTAAGCTAAACTAAACTAAACTACAAGAGTAGAATAGAAATTATAAAAACAACTCAGCCACGCAGAATTTGACTTTCAAATATTAAAATCAAAATTAGCTAAAGCAATATAACAAAAATTCACACAAACAACAAAAACCAGCCTCACGAATCTACAAAACAAGATCCCTATAAAACTCGAAGTTAACAAAAACCAGACAATAATACTCAAAGAACAACAAAAAGGAAAGCGAGGAGTAACAGTATTACCAGAAAAGAAAGAGCCAAAAAATATATATAGAGAGAGACGAAGGAAACCGAAAAAGGAGCTGAATCAGGACATGGTTGACCTAGAGAGGTGTGAGAGAGAGGAATTTGATAAATTAGAGAAACAAGAAGGGTTTCTCTGCAACATGTTTATGATAAAGGAAGGGGCTAAGAAACCCTAACCATGGAGAGAGAGAGAATGAGAGAGGAGAGAGAGAGAGAGGGGAAAGACTTGAAAAGAAAGGCGGTTTTTGGTGAGAGTGTGTGTGTGTGTGTGTAAGAAAACGGAGAGAGAGAGAGAGAGAGAGAGCGAGAGAGAGAGAGATTCGCAAACCTGATACGAAGCGTTTTGGGGGGGAGTTTTGATTGTGTGACGGAAGTGCCCCTGAGACTGAGAGAGGGTGGGTTCGGAAGTGATGTATGTGTATGGGCGTATGCGTGTGGGGGGAATAGGGAAACACGATAAGACTATTAAAACTGGGCCTGGGTTTTGCGTGGGTGTGGTGTTTTCTTTATTCACATTCAAAGGATTTGAACAGAATATTAAATGTTGAAGCCTTGAGGGCTAAGGAAATTATCCGTCTTTATAATTTTGATTTTTATCCCCCCTTAATATTTTAAATTTTACATTTTTCCATAACGGTATCTAGCATTTTGATTTTGTCTTAACTCGAAACGATGTACTTTTTATTTTTAGAATTGCCTAATTTTGACTCAATTTAAGCCACCCAAACTTTTTATCATTAACTATGTATCATCCTCTTTCTTTCTTTTTTCTTCTTTCTCAATTTCTTCTGCTTTCTTCTCTCTCTCTCCACGAAGAAAAGAGAGGGGGCAAGCCAAATCATAAAGAGTTAGGTAGTGAAAAGCATCCATGAGGTTGCTTTTTGGAGTGATAGCACTAGTAGAAGTTTTCAATTTTATGGTGGCACTAGATAGCAAACTTGGAAGAGAGGCTCTAAGTGGTCGAAGCTAAAGCAAGTATAGATAATGGCAACCACTTCTTTCCAAATTGGGGGCCTCTATCTATTGAGTAATACTTAGGTAGTCTCGGAGCACAAAAAATGATGCTCCTCCTCTCACATTCATGGTAGAGTTCACTTATTAAATTCATAGTGGGATCTATTATGAATGTAAGAGAAGGGAACACCATTTATTTATGAATGGGAATATCAATTTTCCCTACCTACTAACATTTCAAGGAATATCAATTTTCTTCATATGCCAAAATCAATGGTAGGATTGTGTGAGGGTTTTTTTTTTTTTTAAAGGGAAGATTGGCATGGATGAATCAATTGACCGCATATGATTTTGTTGTATTTATTGTTTTCCAATGTGTTAATGTTTTTTTGAATGGTTTTTCCAAGGTTATGGTTTGGAAAGGTTTTGTTGCTTGTGAGGTAAGGGGCTCAATTTTGTTGTTAGGTTAGGTAACTTAGGTTGTGGTGGTGGGCAGTGATACAGCAGGTGGGTCAATGCTTCTAACTTTTAGTGTGCCACAGGCCTCATTCTTTACAATTATGGGTTTTCAAATTAAGGTTTTGAGTAGCGGCAATTTTTGGGGTGGTTTTATTAGGTGATGCTCCGTTGCTTGGTTTCGATTGATTTGATTAAGAATAAGACAATGGCTTTAGGTCATTTTGGGACAATTGTTTGTTCAACAAGGCAATGATATTGACTTTGGTTTGTTGTTCTATCAGACCATTTTAAATTTATTTTATTTTCCAAGAATGTTTGGCTTCATCATAAGTGTTGATACACTTAGTGGCAAAAGATAAAAAAAATGGGTAGCGCTTAGAGAGGGAAATAGAGAAGAAAGTAAAAGAAAATAAGAAACTGTGGTCCCCAAACCTCCTCCAGTTGTATTTGGGCCCCAATTAATTTATATGTGGGTTTTATCACAATCCTACCAATTGAGCTCAAAACTTCACTTGGTCAGTCCAAACTCCGTCTTTCTCCCTTTATCCCCTCTATTTCCTTAGTCTGGTTTCTCTCCTTCTCAATCTCTCTCTTTCTCTATTTTTTCCAACCCCCTCTATGTTGACCCTCTTCCCCTTTTTATAGTCACTCATTAGTGGGGTTATCATCATTACCATTTTCCCACTTTACACGTATTTCCACGTCCACCAAAATCCCAAGGAATCCTCACAACTTCATAGGATTCTCTTAGAACTTGTTTCAAACGTCAAAGAGTGTTCGGCAGTGGATTTCCCAAAGGCATTAACAGTGCTTGATTACTGACTTTAATTCGACTCTCCCCTTGCCTACTTCCCTTGAGCTTACTAGTTAGTAATGGGCCAAATTTGGCCCAAACACAATACGGTTGACCCTGAATGGTATCCTAAGACTCTCGCGCGTTTTCTCAGTGGACTAATCCTCCCCCCATTGTGTTGGGCCTTGGTCACATGGGCCATTCTCGGTCTCACAAGCCCAAGCCCCTATAGAAACAATAAATAAAGTATGAAAAAATAGCAAAAAATAATTTTAAAATGGATATTATATTAAAAAAAAATTGATGTTGCTTGAATAGGGTCCAAAAGAATTAGTTTTGAATTGAAATCTTGTTAAAATTTAAGTCTCAAAATATTAAAATAGATTAAATAACAAATTTAAAATAGCTTTAAAATTCTAAAACAAATGAAATTAACAATTTTTTTTTTAAAAAATACATTGTTAAAACAATTAATAGTGTGAGTTAGGTCAAATTACTTAAGTTTGTTAATCTTACCAACTTGAGCAAAATAGGAGGGGGGAAAAATAATTCGACCCATCAATCCAAGAAAAATCAACTCGAAACATCATGTTGTGTTGGATTAGATTGGGCTCATCGAAAAAGTAGATTAAAAGTTGACCCTTATAACTTATCTTTATAGGTAATCTCAACACCATTAGGTTTTTAAAGCATTCACCTCAAGCTAAATGCACTTTTAGTCAAATTTGGTCTAAAAATCTTATTTTTACTACTTTAGCAAACTTACACTTACATCATGCCCAATATTTATTTCTCCACTCTATTTTTTATTTATTTTTTTTTTTTTTAATCTCCAATCTCCTTCATCCTTTTACCCTTTTTTGGCCAAAGTGCTCTTGGCTCTACCACACAACAAACCATTGTTGATCACCATTGTGGGAGAGAAAGACAAATAGATAGAGCTGTTAATGACTGGAGGGAGAGAGAAACCAAATCAACAAACCACCACTAGTGATTGTTGCAGCGATGTGTGGATCCAACGACAAACTGACATATCAACCAAATTGACAAACCAAATGTTGACGACATGGAATGTCGACAGATTGACAAACCAGCATAGACAACATAACAACTAAATCGACTGTTCTCAAGAGCTAGAACTAATCTTCGTACGTGCGCGCGCGGGTATACACACATATATATAAGAGAGAGAGAGAGAGAGAGAGAGAGAGAGTTTGGATTTTTTTTTTTTTTTTTTTAAATTGATGTCTTGATGAACAGTGCTGAATAAGTGTATTGAGATTTGAGGCATTGTTCATGGTTAACTTTTGAGGACAAACTATTGAGCCAGATGCAAGAGTGATTTGGATGTGTTTAGTTATATTTTTACTGAAAAGTGGATTTCTAGATTCTTACGTTAATGCTCTTAGTGCCATTGTTTTGGGAGATTGTCATTCAATGGTTGTCATTTGAAATTATGGCTGGTAGATGTCATTGTAGCGATGCTCATATTAATTTTCTTCAATTTTTTTTTTTTTTTAATACAAGATAGAATTTCTACTCTAACATAATTTAAGTGTATATATGTGTGAAATTTTCTTATGGAGACTTGAACCCTAGCCCTTGCCCCCCACACCCCATAAGCACTTATACTTGTAAAAAGACTACCGTACTAAGAGTGCGCGGTGATAATTTTCGTCAATCTTGGAGCTAAGGTTGGCTCCAAATCCAATTGTTTTTAATGGCAATGTCATTAATTGGTGGGCTTTTCATTTTATTTTCTCTTTATTTTTATCTCAGGGAATCAATTTTCTCTCCATTGTCAAGACTAATCAATTCAATGAACAAGTTTCCACATACGAAAAATAGATGGACTGTTTTAACCTTGTGACTATTAACACTTTGGGAGAGAAACTGTAAATAAATATAATGGATTGGGTTTTAATAAATATATATTCTCTTATTTGCGGATTTATACCAATGAATACATTTTTAAGAATAATTGAAAAATTATATAGACTAAGAGTCTTGTAACTTAATTAGCACATTCAGATGATTTTAAGTTTTAACTTTTAACAAAACATCTAAAGTTCAAATTTTATATTCCCAACTATTTATCAATTTATTTTTTAATATATACATCGTGTGAATTTCCAAGTAAGCACCCAACAACAACTAATCAAATTCTTTGTGAATCTCCCAAATAACCAGTTGTTTTAGAAAGAATAATTGAAGAGCTTATTTGAGAAATTATGTCTCAAAGTAAAAAATAACCATTCATCTCTCATCTTAAAAAGGCTGATGAGACTAGCAAAAAGAGGAGGCCTCAAGATTAATTATGATGTTGCAGTAGGCCCAAATGACTCAACCATTACTTTGGTTGTCAGAATTTGGAGAGAGAGTTTGGTACTCGTCTATTCCCTCAAGATGGTCATCACTCATCAACCTCCCTTTCCAAGCCAAACTCAAAGCTTTTAAGCAGGGTTGTTAGTTGTTACCACTATTTTTTGAATCACAACTTGGTGTTTGCATTTAAGGATATTGTAACTGTAAGAACCAAGTACAAGAATTCTGGGCCTTAGATCCCTTGGGCTCACAATTTATTTGTAGTGGGTTTAAGGATTTCCTACAATGGGTCGTTCTCGGCAGAGAGACTCAAAGCAACACTCAGTTGAAATGCTCTCTCCTTGACTATTTTCTCTCAATTTTTCTGAACCCCTTCTTCTCCCAACTTTCTTCTATTTATAGTCAAGGTTAGTGGGGAGATCATGATTACAATCACCGTTAGTGCTACTGAAGGTCCAGTATTATCTGGTTAAAGTGGTTGTTAGGTGAAAGGGCGGTGCAGCATTTATGATCTTGGAACTTGGTTCCATTTTCACCGATTATGTTCGGCAACTCACGTTCCCGTGCATATCATGTCCTTCCCGGATATGACTCATGCACTCTTCCGGGAAGGATCAACCGGTCAACTCTGGGAACTTAATACCCAAAACTTGTTTTTACTCTAAGGCAGTTTCAAGAAGGGCATAAGGTAACTGGAATTTTCCGCTGGGCCTGCATCCAAGGCCGGTATGGGCTTGGGCCCGGGGCCTAAATGGGTCTGGGCCCAAGGACAGTATGGGCTTTGGAAGCTTGGTGCCGTACAGTAACTATATATATAGCCATACCAGTCACCTCACCCATTGTTGTTTTCCCTTGGAGAAAAGTGAATCCTAATAGAGATGAACAACAAAGTAAGACTTTCACATTCACTATCATTTAATTGGGGTCCCTAAAGGCGCCATTCAGATTTTTTTTTAATAAACATCTTTTATTGCAACGAAAGAAACAGAGAATCACACAAGAAGACCATTGCTGGGTCCAGAAACATCTTTTATTGGGCCCCCATGTACTAACTCGTTTGTCTCTCTCAAATCTCTTTTTTTTTTTGGTTAATTTGGCCTAACCTCTACTCCTCTGATTCTTTTGGATGTAATTTTGGAGGAAACTCATTTTGTACCCTATTCTCTGGTACTCTTGTTAATAAAAGATTTAATGAAAAAAAAAAAAAAAAAAAAGAAGAAGAAGAAATGTGCATTTATTTTTTGAGAGCAAGAAATGTACATTGAGTGCACAGTAATAGACATGTATAGAATAGAAGACTGTTCCCTTCTTTTCTTTTCGTCGAGTTTTCTTCTATGCCCAACAAAGAATAATGTTAATCAACCCATCATTTTCTCTCATGATGGTGCAAGTGAGGGATAAAATAAAATAAAGAAAAATTGTCCGTCGGTGACAAAAGACAAATCACTAATACTTTCCCGGCTTCATTCCATACATTGAGTACATGACAGCTTTATTTCATAGATTAAAAAGTACGGATAACACCCTTTTACACTGCAGCTTTAATAAGTGGCCGAGAAAAAAATGATTGGATTATGTAAAAGTGATAGTTTATTATGTAAGATAATTGTGAAAAAATAATATAATAAATGGTGTGATTTATTTTCTCCAAAAAAAAAAAAATGGTGTGATTTTAGAATTACTCTTTATTGATGCATTTAGATAGTAGGATTTGGACATATAGATTTGTATTTACTATATAAGTGATTAAAACTCAAATATAAGGTTTGGATAGTTTTAAAAATATCTATAATTTGGATTTAATAGATATACCAATAATTTTTCTTAAATTTGAAATGAGATTTAAAATTAATTAATTTAAAAAAATATTTAAAATTTAAATCCAAATCCAAGTTATTCATATTTTCGAAAAGTTTTGAGATTTGCTTAGGGTTTATTTGGCATCTGTTTTAGTTTTTAGTATTTATTTCTTATGGATAGTTTTTTAAAACATACGTTTTCTCACTTTTTTTTATTTATTTTTTTTTCAAAATACAAATATACTTAAAACATACTTTAAACAAAAATCTAAATAAAATTTTCCCGAACAGACACCTCAGTTTTACTACCTGAGTGATGGGACATCAAATTCAGCCTAACAGGGGTTGACTTGCCAGTGGCTCGCCACCCATGCATCAGCATAAAGGATTTAATAGCAGGTCTGGTTAGCATTAAGGCTATTTTAATTGTGAGTTATATAAGAAAAAGGAGAAAACAAAAAAGAATAATTATGCTAAAAGGTAAAACTGTTTGTGACATTGAGGGCAAAGTGTGGAATCAAGCGAATTAGAAAAAAGGCAGGTGATCCTCATTGAAAAAGAGGAAAAGAATTATGTTCCCATTGCTTTACTTGTATGCACACTTTGCACCAGAGTATCTTTTCCATACACTCCAATTATTGGTCTTTATTAAAAATAAAACTGATTTGTTGATTAATAAAGTCCCTGAAGCATTATACCAAAAAAAAAAAGTCCCTGAAGCAGGGTTGAAGCCAAAAATATTTCCTACGGGGGCCGGCCTCTTGGACAAAAATGAAATGGTATAAAACTCAAATTACACACACAATCATGTAAGTATTTGCTATTTACTTGAAATGTGAGTAAATTTTTCATATTTTGTGAGAGATATTTTGGATAAGAACCTACTCTTTTTTTTTTAATTATTATTTTTAATATATTCACTTTTCAAAACATCTCACGTCAAATTATATATTTTACATTATATTTTATTAAAATGTCAATTTTTATTTATTATTTTAATTGTTTCTTTTTTTCTACCCACAACCAGTATCCACTCTCATTCTTCATCCTTAGTATACATAAAGAAATAATAAAGAACTAAATTTAAAACGAATAGTGTCATTGTATAAATAAAACTAACTTTAAAATGAATAGTATCAAGGTAAATTTATACAGTTGGTGTAACAACTAATAACTATATATTTTTACACAACTTTGCATTACCTGAATTTTGAATTTTTTATTTATTTAGAAAGACCTGAATTTTGAATTGGTTAGCTAAAATGTGGTCATTTTTCTATTACACAACTTATGCGAGTACTCTTACTTAAATCAAGTCAGCCACATTTCATATTATGGGAAAGATTTTGCTGCGTACTTGCATGCAGTAATTTCTACATAATAGGTTATGTAGGGGTAAAGTTCCCAAATCAAACAATGGGCCTTGGGCCCCATACAGAGTCCAGCCGCGTCCAAGGAGAAAGTGGGGCGCCAAGAGGACTTCCGGCCCAACTCTTATGAGCCCAAACTTATTTAAAAGGTGGTCCGAGGAGGAATGTCTCCTCAGACATGCCAAATATGGACCAAACATGCACCCTACGAACAATAAGGAATCACTCCAACGAATATTGGTAGCAAGGACGAGCCTCACAAGCCCGGGAGAAGGGAAAAAGTATAGGATGTTAAGGGAGAGATTACAGTTGCTGCATTAAATGCAGGGAAGCTACTTTTCTGGCCGCATTAATGTTGAGAGGACAGGCGAACAGTGTTACCTTGGCCACTACAACTCACAGAAAGGTAGGAGAGATGTCCGATGGGACGGGCACTCAAGTGAAGGTCCAGATGACCAACAAGTGTAAGGCTCTGATGACTTTAAGGAGGCTATATAAGAGAAAGGAATCCCCATGAAGAAGGGATCGGCAAAAAAGGAAAGAAAGAACAAAAGAGAGCGAGAAAGACTATAGCCTTTGATCAGAAACAGAAGTGTACCCGCACGTCTCCTCGGACCGAGTATCCAGTGGACATGAAGGAGATATTCTTACGTTCAATCGTTACATGACCCAAAGTTAACTAACATTCACTTCGTTAAGGCCTAATTCTGTAACCCGCTCTCTACAAATTCATTGTCTAGGGTTCCTTGGGTCAGAATCACCTACCTGCTGGGCCTGGACCCCAAAAATTGACCCTACAGGTTATGTGATAGCAAAAAGAATACAACATGTATCCAAGGGTCTTATATAATACACATAATCAGGTGAACCCTAAGACACTTGTCACTTTGTTTATGCAGCCATTACTACGTACAACTCATCGTAACCATCGTCACTATCATTTCTTGATAGGGACTCTGGAGCATGATAGGGTAGGCCCACTTCAATTGCCTGGACTTGAGAGTTGAAAAAAGACTAGCTCTTCTTTGATCCTTAAAAGGAATTAAAATGCACGCAAGACCGAGGGTAGTCAAACCCTAAACTAGCCACAGGAAAAAAATAGGACATGGTGACATGCGATAAAAGTATCAAATTGCAAAGGCAAATAGCTTATAGAAGCCAACACAAGTTCAAACCCCCTATAAATAAAAGAGAGAGAGAGAGAGAGAGAATAAAGTACAAATTGAAAAAATATATATTAATTCATGACATTGCCAAGTAAATGTGAGAACATTGGAAAGATATAGGGAAGGAACTATATCTATATTGTCCATCCAAATTCCACCTAGAAATACCTACTTTCTTTTTCTTTTTCTTTTTTTATCACAGTAAATACCCTTCCCAGCACTCAAATTGAACCACCACTAGATCAGAATAGCACAAAAATGAGTTCGAAGAGCTACCCTGAACTTGAATGTCCAGAAACCACCCTCAATTATCCTAAAACAATTATCCATCCTAAAACAATTATCCACCCATGACGTAGAAGCAGGCCGGCTGGTCACATCTAACACATTAGCTATTCCAACCCATATGACCCAACCTCAACTTGCTGTCAACAAAATCTCATTAGGAAGCCAGTCTTATATGTGAGAGGTCAAAAGAGCCACTTGATAAACACAAAACCAGAAATCACCCTCACTAACACAAAGAACGACTTAAGGTGCAGCAGCTGATTGATGGGACAAGACTACAGCATCCTCTGGATGCCCTGCTTCGGTACTCTCAACCACTGGTAGCTGTGCAATGAGATTGGCTCCAAGAGATGCATTCCCTCGTGTGCCTGGGGACATAGGAGACATCCCTGATTCAGGCGCAGCCTCAAATGCAGGCATCGTAACATCTTTCTCATTGGAGTTTCTTTCATGTGGCCTCTCATATTTGTCATAGCTGCGGCTGTGGCTACGGCTGCGACTACGGCGAGGGCTGCGGCTGTAGCTACGACTACGGCTGCGGCGAGGGCTGCGGCTGTAGCTACGACCCCTGCTCCAGCTCCTACTCCTACTTCGGCTTCGACTACGGCTGCGGCTGCGGCTGCGGCTGCTGCTTCTGCTATAACCCCATGTTCTAACTTTTTCAGGGCTACGGCTATAACTTCTGCCTCTCTTCCTATCAACGTCTCTTCTGTTGTCAAACCTTCCCCGCCCACGTCCCCGTCCACGCCCATCCATATTGTTGTACCGATCATATGGGCCACGATCATTCCTACCCCAACCAACATTACTACCACTAGGACCACCAAACCCACGTCCCCTGTTGCTACGACCAGGAAAAAAATCACTTCTCCCACCATGCCCACTAACGGCACCATCTCTCATGCCACCTCGTCCACCAAAACCACCAGCCCTCATGCCTCCACGCCCACCAAAGTTGCCATCTCTGCCACCACGCCCACCAAAGCCACCATCCCTCATGCCACCACGCCCACCAGAATCATAACGACCATAACCACCACCACCACCACTACCAGAATCAAAATGGCTAATCCCACCCCGATCCTTGACAAAACCTGGTGCACCACGTAAAGCAATCTCTCGCACCTCTTGGGGCACAAGCTGGTTAGCCCCCTCCAAAACTTTGATCAGATCAGCTGCATATTTCCAGTCCTGCTCAGAGAAAAAGGTGTATGACATTCCAGTTGCACCAGCCCTCCCAGTTCTTCCAATTCGGTGGACATAGTCCTCAACCCCGGTAGGGAAATCATAGTTGATTACCACCCTGTAACACAAACTCAAAAGAATATTAGTACAATACAATGCTACATAGACTAAGTATTAAACTCATTTAGTAGCTGGCACATATAAGTTTATAATCCAGGTCCTAAAAAAGTGAGGACTGCCACTTTCTCACATATAAATTTGAACAGAAATGAAAAGAAAAGAGCTAACCTTATATCTTTGATGTCAAGCCCACGGGCAGCAACATCCGTGGCAACTAATATTGGAGACTTTCCACTCCTGAACTGATTTAAAACATAGTCTCTCTCACCCTGAGACTTGTCTCCATGAATTGCAGCAGCCCCAAAGCTACGTCCAATACTACGTGCAAGCTGATCACACAATCTCTTTGTGGAACAGAAAATAATGATCTTTGAACCTCGTTCTTGGGATCTAAGGATCTGCTCCAAGCGCCTCTGCTTCTCCATTTGTGGAACAACCTCAACATACTGCATATTCACAAGGAAAAAACATCATTTTTTAGGGCATGGATGTGATTAGATCAGAGAAAGGTTTATGATGTAATGGATTTAGCTTCTATGTGTGGTTATAAAACCCAATACATCATGAATAAGATGGCCAGACTACACCCTACCATCAAAACATCTGATGGTAAAGTGTCATAGGTTATAACTAACAGATAGCATATACAAATTTGAAGAGTCACATCATCTGCCACTCCCCTCAAGGAATTCAAGCTTAACTAACAGCAATCAGATCTTTGTACATAGTAAAAGTTATTATATTATTTAGAATCCGGTGAATATTAACAGTTTGAATCTATTTTCATAACTAAAAAACCTACTATCCTCTGTTTAGATGAGAATCCATAAATGTGAACTCTGCAATTGATCAGCATTTAACTATAAAGATTAACTCTGACATATTAAATCTAACACATCAAGGTAAAGAACTATGATTTTCCCTTTGCATTCAAAGGACAATAGCAAAAGGAGTGATGTCCAAAGATACCTGTGTGATAGCCTTGTTCGCAGCAAGCTCATCGACACTGCCAATGTTAACCTGGACAGGATTGACAAGAAGATCACCGGCTATTTTTCTTACTTCTTTGGGCCAAGTTGCTGTGTACATAAGAGTTTGTCTGCGTGGGGGTATCTCATTCACAATCTTACGAATTTGAGGTTCAAAACCCATGTCAAGCATTCGATCAGCCTCATCAAGTACAAGAAGGGAAACTTGTCTAAAGTCAATCTTCTTACTCTCAAGGATGTCGTTTAGCCGACCAGGAGTTGCCACAACAATATCTGCCCCTCGATCTAATTCTTTTAGCTGTAGGCCCTTTGAAGCACCACCATATAAGCACTGAATCAAAGAATTGTGTCAAGTGATGAACCAATAGTCTAAAGCAAACAAAAATAAAACTGACTTTAGTTGCATAATACGGATAAGAGATGAACACATAGAACCCACCGTGCAGGAGATTCCGGATGATCGGCCAAATTTCATGACTTCTTCTTGTATCTGTGTAGCAAGTTCCCGGGTTGGAGCCAAAACCAACACTGTTGGGCCGTTCTGAGGATCATTACGGCAATGCCTAAGAAGCATGAAGGCAGGGATCAAATAGCCCAATGTTTTCCCAGAACCTGTTTTTGCAATTGCCACTATGTCCCTACTTTGCAAGGCAATCGGCCATGTCTGCGCCTGAATTGGTGTGGGAGATGAGAATCCAGCCGAATATATCTGAAACAATGACATAAGTCAGGTAATCAGCTCCAAGAAAATTAAGCATATCTGACACATACAAACTTAAAAATTTAGGGTTCGACTTCAATAGTATATCACGAGAGTGAAATATAATTTAAAATAAGAAAAAGCCCATGGGTATACGGTTGCTTACAGAAGCAACTCGAAGCAACAAAAGAGGGCAATAAAGACATAAGAGGCGGAGCCAATAAGCATGAAATGCCAGTCACATTAGGTGTGATTTGGATGAAGGGCCAACCACCCTTCTAGAAGATGCCCAAGAATGGCTCCAACTGTCCATTTTGCAGCCTCCAAAAATCAGGATAGTTGTTGCATGTGTAAGTGTGCCAATAGCAGTGCAGCGTACGACATATGCTCCTCCTCCGGAGCAGATATCGCACCTGCGACAAGTGAGAATTTATGAGTTTAAAAGTAAGAAAGCATAATAACAAAAGGGGGAATGGAATGGATGCCGTAGTTTGTTTTATATACCCAAAAAACGAAACCCTATATCTCGCAACAGGTAAAGCTTACCTCTCTCAATATCTCTGGAGGGAATCCAGTCTCTTCAAATGTCATGAATGGTGCTGGAACATTGTCCCCCTGTCCATTTTAATACATATATCGAGATCAAATACAATTCATTTTTTTAGAAAAGAAAAAATAAGAAAAAGTTTGAAAGAAATATAAGCAACACTGCATCTAAACCACATCATTTGAAATTCTGATTTGTATTAGTATTTGGTATGATCACCCTTCAAAATTCTTATACAAATGCACATCAATGGGCATCAGACACCAGTCAATCACTCTCAGAAAGCATTTCTCTTCTCAGGAAATATTTATTTGGTTTACAAATGAAACCTTTGAATGGGTATTCTCATGTTCACATACACACTGACAATAAGCAAAGCAAGCTAAAATACAGACCGTTGCTGAAACTTCGTGCTGTTGCCGGTAAACTTCAACAGGTGAGAGACCAGTAACATCTGTAGATCCCACAAAAGGAGACCTCATCAAAGCATTACTTGAGAATGGAGGACCACCTGCTGCATGGCCGTGCATATGCATGGCATGTCCTGTGACAGCATTCACTGCATTGGCATGACCAGGCTTGGGACTTTGAAATGGGGCACCACTGATCCTCATCTCCTACAATAAAATAACAGACATCATCAGTGGTCCCAAACATTTTGATCAAAAGAAACTGGTATGTATTCCAGAAATATATAAATCAAATCAATCAATCCATATATATATATATATTAAATGTGGTCAATCACTCAGTAGAAAGGAAGTAGAAAAAGAAGGAAAGGACAAAAGAATATGAAATCATGTTATAACTGAAATACTGCCCAAGTAGAAGTTCCTTTTTGTACATAATATTCCAGTCTTTGCTTCTATAGTGGGCTCGTTTCCTTGGCTAACTGGTAGTCAAATAATATTCCTCCTTAGTTTAGCTTGGTTGTTGGAACAGGTATATATCGAATACAGTTGAAGACATATTATAAAGACAAATCATGTTCGTCTAGTGCTCTTTAAATTTTATGACTTCAAGTGCTTTGTAACCTAAATCATATTTCCAAATCCTAAATATCTAAAATTTAAACAGAAGATTTTTGCTTCACCATTCCATGAATTATATTCCAACCACCATAAGTTAAGTCCAATTAATGTAAGTTAATGGAGAGCAAACGAATTTCAAGATCGATACAACATTAGCCAAACAAATACCTGAGGGTTTCTAGCCATAGGTATTACTGCAAGCTTGGGATCTTGGGGACCAGCTGGCCCTTCCTTGTTAGCATTAAAGTAGTATTCATTTCCAGTTCTACCATGTAAGTTATCCTCATGCCCCATCTTTGATCCAACAGGGGGCACATTAGACTGCTGACTATGCATCATTGCTGGGCCCAACTGATTTTGAAATCTAGGACCATGTTGCTGGTGAACCAAATCAGGCCTAGTTTGCTGCAATTGACCCATAGAGGGTTGCTGCATGTTCCCCAAAGAGCCACCATATTGTTGGGCTTGACCTGAATGAACACCCATCTGAGGCATCTGAACTGAATTGCTCCCAGCAGGCAGGTTATGAATAGATGAGGTCCCAGGTTGCTGGAACTGGGATGGAGAAAATCCAATTTGGTTTCTGTTTTGAAAATCAACTTCCTCCCTATTTGGGAATGCTGCCTTATACTCCTGTTGATTTGCAAATTGCTGCCCTTGTGCATCATGCTGGGCCTGCTGCTGTGAACTTTGCTGCCCTTGTGGAATCATGCTTTGCTGATATGCCATATATTGCAGCTGAGGATGTGTAAATTGATGTGCTTGCGGTTGTGCCATTTGTGAACCTTGATGCTGTGGTGTTTGTTGCCCCAGCTGCTGGGGCATTTGCTGAATGGCTTGTTGTGGCATTTGCTGCCCAGGCTGTTGCAGCACTTGCTGAGTTGACTGCTGAGGCATGTGCTGGATTGGCTGCTGCTGCGGGATATGCTGAGCTGGATACTGCATCATTTGCTGCATGAAGTGATGTGGTTGTGACACTGGGGGTTGCCCCTGCTGTTGCAAGTGTTGTCCCATTTGAGAACCGTGTTGCTGTGCCCCTTGCACCATTTGAGATCCCTGCGGGTGAGAAACCTGTGCCACCATTGAACTCTGCTGTTGTGCCATTAATTGACTGTGCTGTTGAGGTAACTGGCTCATGTGTTGCCCCTGCTGTTGTGGGGCTTGTGTTATCTGCTGCCCGTGCTGAGCTATCACACCATTTGCTGGCATTGACTGGGCCATTGGTATTGCAGCCAACTTAGGCGTAGAAGCAACAGTAGGCTGGCCAACCGGCATAGGTGGTGCCAAAGAGGCTGGCTTTTCATATTGGGTGACGTTCGTTTCAGGATTCCAGTAGTATAACACACCCGTGCTTCCATCAATCAAACCCTTCCAAGGTTTCGGAAGGGTGGGATCATCAGGCGCATACCGTGGACCAAGAGAAGCAGCAGCGGGCTCCGCAGTAGCCATTTCAAATATTTATCTACAACCAAATAAAATCCTTGCATCAAACATCAACATTGAAAACTCTAAAATAATTACAAGAACATCAAATTACAATAAAAGAAGATAAGAGGATCAATAAACTCTACAACTCAACATCAACCCAAACCCATTTGCGCAAAACCCAGGTGAACCTAAGAATAACAAAGTTGCTCGAGATATATATATATTTTTCCTTAATTTCTAAGAATACAAATTTGAGCTGAAAATTTTTATACACAATAAATATTCTACAATTTTCTAAAGATAATCTAAATTCAGCTCAGCCAATCCAATTAACTATTAAGATCCTCATAAGCCAAAACAACATCACAACAATAAACCCTAAAAAACCGTACAAGTCCACACCAAGTAATTGAACCAAATCAGAATAAAAGAAACAAACAGTTAAAAAAAAGCTACTTTCATATAATAATTAAACCCTAGAAAACACGAAGCACAAAAAAGAAGAAGATAAAATCGATAGCTCATCGCATAAACGCCAAAACCATTTCATTGCACAAAACCCAACCAACAAAAAAAAAAAAAAGCCAACAAAAAATTAAAGAGACTAATTGAAATTGCATACCTAGTAGCAAAAAAGAATGAAAAAACAAGTACAAAAGCGTTCGATTCTCTTCTTACAGGTAACTACGAAGCCGAATGTGGAACCCTAAAATCGAAAACGTTATAGTACTAGTCCTGTGTGTGAGTCGGACTAGAATTTGAGAATGGGAAAAAAGGCACAAAATTTTGTGCGAAAGCTTGGAGGCATTTGGATTCGATGATTGTTGTTAGGGTTGGATTAAGGAGGAGCAAAGCAAAGCTAGTATCGCCTGGAACGACAGTCTAGGCTTTCGCCATGAACTGTCCAATACTTCCATTATATATGGGAGGGGTGTTTATTTATTTATTTAAAGATAAAAATGTAAATTACACATTTTACTTTTAACTTTACTTTCAAACTTCTAAATTTTAAATTTATTTAATTTAGTTTTTTTTGGTCTAATTTCATTAAAAAAATTCATTAAGTATAAAATTAACTACTGAAAAAATATTTTCACTTAAAAAATCTATACAATATTTATATTAATTTTATAAATTTTTTTCCCTTGTGTGAAAAATATTTTTTTAATGGCACTTTGTTAACGAAGTTGGATGAAACGCATAAATCAAATAAATTTGAAACATTGAAAACTCAATTGAATAAAAATAAAGTTCGAGAACTGAAATGAATCTTAGCCAAATCACAGTTTGCATTTTAATTATCATTGTTTTTATATATTTTCTTTTTCTTTTTCTCCAAAATACATTTTTTGTCCACAAATTTATTTATTGAGCATTTTTTTTCTTTGAAGTTTCAAGTGCACACTCTAATTTAATTTAAATGCATATATGTGTAAAGTTCCTTCCTCGGAACTTGAGTATTGTAATAATGAAAAGTGGTGTGGTGTTCATAGGTCCCTCTTAGGGTTGCCTATGTTTTTTTGGATTGCTTCTTCAGGCAATATTTTATCAGTAGAGAATCTCCACAAGTGAGGTATGATTGTTTTAAATTGGTGTTTAATGTGTAAAAAGAGTGGAGAGTCGGTGGATTGTCTGTTTGGACTCCAATGAGTTATGCCACATAGAGTTATTAATATATTTGTTGCTTAGATCAAAATATAATTTTTTTAGGGTTGTGTCACATTGTATTATGTAGTGTCTTTGACAGTAACAAAATGTTGAAGTTTTGAAGGATATGAACTATTTATCCTTAAAGTTAAATAATTTTTTATTGCATAATTTGTTGGATTAAAGTGTTGCTTTTCATTTTGTTCCTTGTTTTTATTTTCTAAATATATTTGAGTATTGTAATTTGAGAGATTGAAAGCCTGTTTTGGATGTGATGCAAGCTTCAACTTGTTTGAATTTTTAGCTTATTTTTTATACTATTCATAAGTTCTATTGTACTTTTTGGTATTATTCATGACGCTATTATACTATTCAACTAGTTTTTAGTTTTTTTTTTTTCCTATAATATTTTCAGTAAAAAATTTTCAGTTTCAACTTATTTAGTTATTCTCAAACGACTCTTATTGTACTCTATCAGGTACACCTTTAGTGTACTTGAATTTTTTTATTTAAATTTAATTTTTTTTCCCTCCCCTTGAGTGTGTGTGTGTGTGTTTTTTTTTTTTTTTGGGGGGGGGGGGGGGAGTTCTAAAAATTTTTCCAACTTTTTCTAAAAAAAAAAAAAAAAAGATTAATAAATATAAGTGGTTCGTGTATATGGGAAAAAAGGCAACTATATTTGGGCTCAAATGAAGCACATGGAAGATAGGGAATCCCAGAATTGACTGATTGGGCTTGGGCAAAAGCCCTAGTAAGAGTAAAATAGATAGGGATACAGCGTACAGGTCAGTAATCCGTTACACTCACTCGCTTTTTAATTTTTTAAAATTCAACGCTATTACGTACTCTCTCTCTCCAGTCTCCACCTGCTCTCCCGTCCCGTCTCCCCTGCAAATTCCAAACCGACTGGAACTTTCTCAAAAACTCTTTTTACATATAAAAGGAAACACGGAGTCAAAAAGTCTCTGAAAAAAACACACACATCCTCAAAATATCAGTATAGGTCATTGCAGACAAAGTAGAAAACCCAAACAGTGGCATAAAGTAGGATGGCCATGGAAGCCGAGGCTACAACTGCTCCTGCCTTGGCCCTTGCTGACACCGATATCAATTGGGACAGGTTTCTCTTTCTTTCTTTTTTTCCTCCCCTAAAATCCAAATTATGAAATTACAATTTTTTTTCCTTCCCATTTTGCCACTGTTCGGTCCAGTATGAAATTACACGTTGAATTGTCATTTTGGTCCATAATATATATATATTTTTAATCATTTTAATCCTTAAACTTTAATGTTCATGTAAAGATCATTCCGTTCATTGTGGCCCAACTTGACAAAAATGATTTTTAAAAAAATAAGGAAGAAAACATGACAATTCATCTAAATTTAGAACGTGTAATTTGTATTAGAGGGTTTATATACACACACACACACAAGAACCTTTCTGTGAACGAGTCATTTCCTTTTGTTCTAAAAGGTTTCGTTTGATTTTAGCTGGTTGTTGCATTATTTCATCTTCATTTGCATATTTGCACGGACCAAATAGATGTTTTTTTCTTTTTAATAATTCGTGGTGGGGAGTGGGGGGTGGTATTTTTGAACTCTGATGTCTCCATTGGAAACATTAGGAAGTGTCGGTTGAGCTACAAGGCTCTTGGCATACATGTGTTGTTCTGTTAGATATTAAGAAGCAAAATTTTTATGCTGATTGGTACTTTCCGTGAACCACGCTGAATGGTCTTATTTTTGCCTCTAATCAAGAGTAGTTGCTTATGCCTGTCACATTGAATTGTGACTTAATAAGAAACCTCAACGGTATCACAATCGACTGAGGACTAGACCTCATGAAGTGAAGTCCGCTAGTTTGAGTCTCCCATTACTCCTCCCATTGGAGCCAAAATTCACTTATTGATCTTCTTTTTTTTTGGAATAAGTGGTAATTTATCAGGAGGCACCTTGATCGTGAAGTTTTGTGATGCGTGCAGCTTTGTGAAATTATTAATTTTATGGAGTAATTTTTAGGTCTATATATGGTTTGCCAATTTTAGTTAGTGAAACAATTCAAGAATGCAGTTGGGAAGGATGAATGCTTGATTTTGTGCTTTGTAACTAAATACTTTTCTCTTCACTTTGAATTCTATGATTGTTGCAATTTGCCATTGTACAACAAGTCTGTGACCCCCGAGGAAAAATCGAAAAAAAACTCAGCCACCAACAACTATTTCTTTTGCAGTTCAGTTAGAGTTTCTTTTTTATACTGATTTTACATTGCATATCTTTTATATGTGGGAAGTCATTTGATGTGCTCAAATTTGGCCTAGAAATAATTCTTCTTTATAATCTTATTGGCCGCACTTTAGGTTGGACAAGACAAAGTTTCATATCATTGGAGCTATCCTCTTTACTGCTCAGTCAGCCTTGTTACATCCTACAGCAGTTGTAAAGACTAGAATGCAGGTAGCTGGTTCTGGTCTTTCTCGCATGCGCGGAATTTCAGTATTTAAACATATATTGAAGACTGATGGTATCCCTGGCCTCTATAGAGGTTTTGGCACTTCTGCTGTTGGATCATTGCCTGGTAGAGTCCTGGCTTTGACATCACTTGAAATATCAAAAGATATGATGTTAAAATATACTGAAGGTTTAGATATGGCTGAATCATCGCGTGTCGGGATTGCAAATGGAGTGGCAGGAATGATGTCAAGTTTGGTTTCTTGTGCCTACTATGTGCCTTTGGATGTGGTAGGTGAACTTATTCTTTCCATTAGATACACTCCTTTTGTGTCATTTTCCTAATCTAGAAATATGGGAAAGATATTTGGAAGGGGAAAAATGGCTAGGCATGCCCATAATGTATATTTTCTTCTTACTTGATGGCTGTTAATATTCTAATGTCACAGCTCATAAACTTTCTGAGTTGTTTTGATCCCATTGCGCATGCATACAAGTGAGTGAGCTAAATCAACCATTTGCTAATTTTTTGTGCCAATATGTTATGTGTTATACTATTTTATGCACTGTTGCTTAGATCCAAAGGTCCAAAACTTGTGGAAATTTTTCTTCTTCTTTTATTATTGGCCTCAAATGCATTAAAACTTATCCAGTTTAGATTGGATTATAAAAACAGTGTGTCTCTTGTGAGCTTGGTAGTTAGAGGCCAGTTTTTGGAATGAAACAATTTGGGTAAATGTCTTGTTTTATGCATAGTTTTTATGTTTATACCATTTACCTATAAAAATAAAGCATTTTGGTTTTTTGAGAGTTAAGCACCAAAGGAACCCATGACAATGACTTATTATTGTAAGTAATGCATTCTCAGATCTGCCAGAGACAAATGGTACAAGGGCTTCCTGGGACTACAGTCTGCAATGGACCATATGATGTGGTGTGTAAAGTGATTAAGGCTGAAGGGTTCCGTGGTATGTATAGAGGCTTTGGATTGACAGCCCTGATGCAGTCCCCAGCATCTGCACTTTGGTGGGCTGCCTATGGAGCTGCCCAACACATCATTTGGAGGTTCATCGTAATGTTCCAGTGATCTATTATATTCCTTCACAGTTAAAATGTAGACTAACGTGTTCTTCTCTTTAACATTTCTTATCACTTCAGGAGCTTGGGTTATAGAGATGATATGGACAAAAAACCATCTCATATAGAGATGGTGACGGTTCAGGCAACAGCAGGAATGGTTGCTGGTGCTTGTTCATCTGTTATCACTACTCCCATTGACACTGTAAAGACACGATTGCAGGTAAAGTAATGTGTGTGATCCTCTGTTTCCATTGCCAGCTCCAAAGGATAAAGAACTTACCCTTTTATGTACCATGTTTGGTGCAACCTGTTGGATATTTCATACATGGAATAACTCTAACATAAACTATTTCGAATTTGGCTCACTTACATTGAAGGTCATGGATAATTTTGGTGCTGGAAGACCATCAGTACTCAAGACGATGAGGACGCTCCTTAAGGAAGATGGATGGCAGGGCTTCTATAGAGGGTTTGGACCTCGATTCTTAAATATGTCACTCTATGGAACAACAATGATTGTTACCTATGAACTTATAAGTATGTTGGCCTCCTAGTTGTCTCATTTTGAAAATGGTTATATCTGAAGTATATGCAGCTTTTAGCTTTGTTAGGACATCTGGTGCACATGTTTTGAATTGAATCAGCTATCTACACAATATGTCCCTCAATTCTAGCATTTTCCCCTCATGTTGTTTTGGAATTTTGGTATTGCCTAGAACAGAAATTGGTGTCCAATTTTAAAAAACAAAGAATGTTGTAGATATTCTTATTACTTGAAAAAAAAAAAAAAAAGGCTCGATGTTGTGTTCATTTTTTTTCCTTGAATAGAAATTAAAAAAAAATAATAATAATAATCTGTGATTGTTATTTTGCGTGTGTGCATTGTATCTTATCTTGATTCTGGTTGGTTGTTGTACTAGCTATGACTAGAAATTCCATTTGATTACCAACTAATCTGTGTTCTCTTTCTCACTTGTTTTATCAGAGAGGTTATCTGTGAGGCAATAATGAGATATTGAGCTTGAGGAGCAAAGTTAGCTTGTGCAAAACTGAAGTTATTTGAACTGCAAGGAAATTGATTCTGACAAGTTTAAATTCCAGAGACTGAGAATGTGGAGACAGCCCTAAAGTTTTGCGTGACACAACGTAGGAATAGTTGGAATCCAGCCATTCTTAGAGAGAGGGTTTTTAATTCACTTCCTTCTCTATAGTTTTGATTAGAAGGTGGTATGTTTTCCCGAAATTTGTCAGTGTTTTACGCCATTGAATTTCCATTGCTTATTCTTCCCTGTCATGATGTCGTTGGGCTGCAATTCATAGACACTGCATAACAACGACATCCAGTGATCCAGGTATTTGACAGGATTTTGGAATACCGGTTGTACCGTGAAACATTAATATTTCTTGTAATTCTAAATAATATATGAAATATTAATATTTCTTGATAATTCCAAGTAATTATATGAATATAACCTTTCATTCACAAAAACATATCCAAAATGGGAAGTTATTTCTAATTTATTGGGCCATTTGGAGCCTCAAATGGAAAAAGAGACTATAAAGTATAAATTCAAAATCTAAGAAAAAATGAAGTGAAAAAACAACAATTTTTTTTTCTTAAATCTTTCATGTTTAGTACCTTGCTTTCTGGAGCGAAGCATGCTTGCAAGTATCTGTATTTCAATGGAGGCTTGTAGCTTTCGGCTGCTATGTGTTGATGGTTGATGGTTGAGATCTAAGTTGTCAATATTGTACCAATGGTCATTCCAACTTGGTTAGGAAACGAAAATGTTTTATAAGCGAAAATTTTAGACCAGGGAAACGAAAATGTTTTATAAGCCAAAATATTAGACCATGTATATTTATCCAATTTAATAATTCTTTTCTTTTAGAGAGTTTTAATTTATGGCATCTATTTCTCTTATTTAAATATTAAAAACTTTATTTAACTATTAAAATCTTTACCAGTTTAGCTAGCTTTAGTATCTAGTATCAATTTGATACATACCAACCATTATGGTATTAAATCTATTGATTACTTTGGTTGAGATTGACTTGTGTCGGATATATTTCCTCTTTTAATAATACCTTATTCATTAAACAATGTATGGCTTCATACTCTATTAAAAAATTTAAAACATTCCTCTATTAACTATTATCATTCAGGCAGCAGCAGCGCAAGTAAAAATAAGTTATACTCATAAAGAATTGAGTAGAAGTTTGTTTTTAAAATATTAAATTTTGTTAAGAAAAGTCATAACGTATATGAAATGGTATGCATTTATTTATTGCATTTTATACTAACCTTAAAGGGATGGTGCCACTTCACATGTAATATATATACATATACAGGGGAGTGTCATTTTATGAAACGTGGAACCTTTAGAATTATAAATGAACAAAACTGATTAAGAATAACTCGAGCTCAGATTGTGAGAAAAAACTTTTTTATGTTTGTTTTTTTAGCAAACAAGCCAAACTTATCTTTCGGGTTGTCCACAAGTCAATCCAGATCGATTTTTAACTCAACTTGGACCCAACCTGCTCATGTAGAGTGGTAGGAAAGACCCGCCATCGACCATCAATAATCACAAGTCCAGTTGAATCGGGCTCGAGCGCAAAACAATTAGGTTCGATCGAAGCTGATGAGGGATCAACATTGATGGCAAATTGGGCGATAATCTATATATCTTTGTTGGATCTAGGCTAAGATCTCTTAATCTTTGCTGGATCTAAGCAAGAATCTCGAGATTTTCATTAGATCTAAGCAAAAAACACCATATCATCACTAGATTTGAACATATACGAGTAGAATCGTTCTTCTTTCAAGGGTTAGTCAATCGAATCAAGTGGCTCAGGTTTTGGAGGAGGAGAGCCACCACTTGACTCACCATAAGCAATTTTTGAAGGCATTGACCTACTGTTAACCGCTGGAGTCATCGGATTGGATGAATTGGTTTCAATCAGTTACATTGAGTGGGTCGAGTGGGCTGGTGGCTTGGATAGATCTACTCATCATAAGTTTAGTGTATTCGTAAACAAGCTATTCAATATAGCCTCTGAGCAGGCGCACACTCATGCACGTGCTCAGAGGCTCTTCTATTTTTTAGGTAAAAGTTAATAATTTGCATCTATTATAATTTAGAAATATATATTTTTATTTTTCAAACAAATAAAAAGGATAATCTTTAAAGATAAGTAGTAACTGTAATTTATTTTTTGAACATAAAGGGGAAAAAATCCTAAATTTTAGGAGTTCTTTTTGACTGAAAAAGGTAGAATCATTTTATTAAAAGAAATAAATTTATATAAGTATAAGAGGGTCCATGGGCTAATATAGGCTGAGCAGCTAGCTTGAGCATGTAGACAAGACATACACAAGTAAAATACAACTCAAAAAATCTAGTTAGTGGGTCCTTTGATTTGCTACCAACACCTAATATTCATTAAATAAAGAACTTGCCCCACGAAGAATAGCCACAGGGTGCACTTGAGTGTCTTCGAAGTACCAGTTTTTCCTTGCACTCCATATAGCCCATGATGTAATGGCCCAGTGCTCCATCACTTTCTTTGTCAGCTTTTCCAACAGGCTACGGACTAGCACAAAGAAGTCTAAAGCATGTGCCTTGTACTTCTGAACCTTTCCACAAACAAGTGCCTACACATTTTTCGCCAGAGGACATTCCTAGAGGATATGGCCGATAGTCTCTTTGTAATGCCGACATATCGCACAGTGAGGTTCCACCTTCACTCTTCACTTTTGCAAATTATCTCGAGTAGGGAGGATGTTTGCACATGCTCTCCAGAGAAAGTTATGAACCTTCAGTGGGGTGTTGAGGGCCCAGATTGATCTCCACAACCGTCCATCTGCTCACGCTAAGGAGTGGTCTCCTGACAATGGATACGGAAGCCTCAACACAACCTTGTACGCCGTTTTTACAGTGAACGAATTGCTCTTGTTCTTCTTCCATGTCAGAGCATCTTTTGCATGCATCTTATTCAAGGTGATGCGTAAAATATCACTGCATGTGTGGGGCTCAAACTAGTAGGCAATCTTATCACGACCCCATTGTCTAGTTACTTCATCCACCAACTCCCTTACCATACGTGGTCTAGGTCCATCTCTCCGAAAACATGGAGGTCTAAGCAGCCACCGATGATTTTCAATCTTAATCGTGGCACCATTTCCCACCTTCCACACTGAGCCTTTCAATATAATATTCCTAGCTTGTAATAAGCTTCTCCATATGTAGGATGGGTTGCTCCCCAAGTTTGCCTCCAAGAAAGAGCAGGTAGGGAAGTAACGTGCTCTGTAAACCCTGTATAGCAGGGAGCGATGATGATGGATTAAGCGCCATGCCTGTTTTGCAAGCATCGCTAGGTTGAAGGCATTAATATCTCTGAACCCCACTCCACCTTTTGCCTTCGGATCGCATAGTCAACTCCACCTCATCCATTGAATTTTATTCTCATTGCTTGATTGTCCCCACTAGTATTTTGCTAGCACGGAGTTAATATCATCACAAAGCACCTTGGGTAATTTAAACAAGCTCATTGATTAAGTGGGTATCACCTGTGCGACTGTTTTGATCAAGATTTCTTTACTGCTTTCGATATATACTTCTCTTTCCATCCTGTGACTCTTTTGGCAATCTGTTCACAAAGGTCTTTGAAGTTGTTAACATTGTTTTACCCCCCATCATCGGCAGTCCTAGGTATCTCTCAAAGTCAGAGATGATCTGGGCATTGAACAAGCGGCAAATTTCCTATCTTTGTTCCGTGTTGGTATTGGGACTGAAGAATAAAGCAGCTTTTTGTCTATTAATGGCTTGGCCCGAAGCTTGCTCATATCGACCCAAGATGTGTAGTAGTCGGGTACACTCCAAAGGTTTGGCTTGACTAAACAATAAACTTTCATCGGCGAAGAGGAGGTGGGAGATGCTGACACCATTTCAACATGACAGCAAACCCTTAATCTATTGTGTGTCCATAGCCTTGCGGAGTAAAGTTGATTAACCTTCCACACAAAATAGGAAGAGGTAGGGTGACAAAGGATCACCTTGCTTTATTCTTTGGGAGGGTGAGATAAATCCACGTGGCTCTCCATTTAGTAACACTGAGTGACTTGCTGTTGAGACACATTACATAGCCATATAAACCCATCTTTCATTGAAACCCAGTTTCAACATTATTTTGCTTAGGAAATCCCATTCCACTTGGTCGTAGGCTTTACTGATGTCTAGCTTCACTGCCATGTGCTCGATCTTGCCCTTCCTTCTATTTCTCAACTTGTGCAACATCTCATAGGCTACATAATTATTGTCAGAAATAAGTCTATCTAGGACAAAAGCGCTCTGAGCATCAAATATAACATTCAATAGTATAATTTTAACTTTATTGGCTAAGACCTTAGAGACTAACCTACCTACCACGTTACTCAGCCTTATAGGCCAATAGTCTGACATGGATTTTCTTTTTTGGTATAAGTAAGATGTGAGTAAAGTTCATTTTTCTTAGAAAGTGTCTCGAGTTCAAAACAAATAAGACAGCTTCAGTGACATCCCCCTCCCCACAATGTGCTGGTACTTTTGAAAAAAGAAAAGAGACATATCGTCTAGGCCAGGCGAATTCAAAGGGTGCATTTGGAAAAGGGCTTTAGAAACTTCCTCACCAACAAAAGGCAAAAGCAAGTTTTGGTTCATGTCCTTTATGATTACTGCATCCACCGAAGCTAACACCTCATCCATAGTGTTCGAGTGGGAGGTAGAAAAGAGATTCGTAAAATACCTCTCCGCCACTTCCAATATATTCTCCACTCCAGTTCTCCACACACCGCCCTCATCCATTAGCCCATCGATCTAGTTTTTCCGTCTTCTTTGGCTTGCCCTTATGTGGAAGAATTTAGTATTCTTGTCACCCGCTGGAAGCCATATTGCTCTTGAACGTTGATGCCAAAAATATTCCTCCTAGTGTAGTAAGTCATTGATCTCTTTCCTCACTTTGTGAATTTGTTCCTATTTATTGGCATACCCCAGGTTGATAAGTTCCTCCATCTTATTCTGCTTCTTTTCAAGTCTGTATTTTGTGTTGCCAAATGTCATTTGGCTCCAAGCTACCAATTTAAGTCGACAATGTTTTATTTTCTCAAATAGTATGAACATCAGACTACCATTTAGTGGGTTTAGGGTCCAAGCCTTTCTGATCACTTCTTCACATTCCTAGTGTGCTACCCACCTCTCTTCAAACTGGTGAAGTCACTTTTTTTTAGCCTTGCGTTGTTGGGTATCATGCTGCATATTCAAGAGTATCAGGTCATGGTCCGAGTAGGATACTTGCAAGTGAAAAACTCACGCTTCCGAAAACATCAGTTGCCAAGGTGTGGTGGCGTTTAGCCTTTCTTGCACAACTGCATCTCTTAGGCGCCCATTCCACCATGTGAAGGTATGTCCCTGAAAGCCCAAGTCTTCTAAGTCGCAGTGAAGTAGAGTTTCTTTGAAAGCGAGCATCAGAGCCAATGGCTTTGGGAGGCGTCCTTCCTTCTCATTGGAGTGTAGAATCTAATTGAGATCTCCCAGGCAGACCCATGGTAATAGCGCCCTAGCATGTAGATGTTTGAGGAAGTCCCAGGATTCATGCTTTTTGTGCCCCTTTAGTCGGCCATAAAATCCGGTTATGCGCCAAGCTTGCTGGTCAGTTGGCAAGATATGTGCGTCAATGTGATTGTGGGAGAAAGTTTGGATGTGCAGGTTACACTCTACCTTCCAGAACATACAAAGTCCACCACTCCAACCATCACTAGGTATCGCGAGAACCGATTGAAAGCCAAGATCAAAACATAACTTACGCATTTGTAAATTTTAGGAGTTCTCTTTTTGAATTCAAAATGAAAATTGTTATTTGACATTTATGACCCTATGTCTAAATGAAGTTACCTTTCATTAGTAAGGGTATTTTTGAACTACATAAAAGTCTTTTTTTTTCTTTTTTCTTTTTTTGATAAGCATAAAAATCTAGTTGAAAGATGTGAATCCTCTTATATATAGTATAAATGATTTTTTTTTTTTAGGAAACAGTAATACTTATTAGCATACACAAACACGAAAGTAATATATAGAGTTTTTTAAATAGGCTTATAATACATTACATAACTAGAGAATCACTACAAAAATGCTTAACATTTGTAGTAGCAGTCTGGAGTTATAAGAACTGAAACTCTAACACACACAATCGATGATTTAAGTGTGTTTATGTTTGTATAAATAATTTTATGAGATATCAAATTATTATTCTTACTTATAAAAAAAATCAAATTAATATTCATAAAAAATGCACTCTATTAATTTAAATAATATATTAATCATACATTAATTATTTATTAATTATTAGCATGGATTTAATGTGTAAAGTATAAGCATACTATACTATAGCATGGATTTGTGAAATTAACCATAAAATAATATATATATATATATATGTAAGGACACAATTCGTGGTGACCCCAGAATGATATTGGGTTCGCACGTTAAGGGCCTATACAATAGAATTTGTAGAGCGTGGGCTTGAAAGGCTAGGCCTTGACCATCGGACTACGGTTGGTTGTGGTTTATATGGCAATTTACACGGGGATGAATCGGGCATGTCTAGCAAGGCCTTCTTCCGGTGCAACCTGAGTGGTTCCGGTCTTTAGATCTTATCCGAGGAGCTAGGTGATCTTATTATTCTCCTTCTTTTGGATCTTTTTGGTCCGGAGCCCCCCCCCCCCCTTCTTCTTTGGTTCTCTTCCCCTTTTATACTAGCATTTACCCTATTTCCAGTGTCCACGTGTAAGCTCCACTTTTGAGGGTTGAGACTTGTCCCATCGGCCCATACTTATAGTGGTTGGGGGTAGTTGCAAAAGCTAAAAAGCATGGTGAAGAGCATGGACCTGTCAGACGCAGAGTTCTTTATTGCAGTATTGGCAGCTTTTCATTTGCCTTGCTCCTGTACCGAGCTCGTCTTTTCCTTTAAGGTATTACGGGATGCCGAGGACGGAATCCTCCTCGGCTGTGTCTTAAGATAATTTGGACTTTCATGTTCTTAGCAATGCTCTCCTCGGCTCGGGCCTTGGGTCCTAATGTAAAGTGGGCCAGGGCCACAAATTATTGGGCCCCACAATAGCCCGTCAAAATCCTGCTGCCCGACCTCTTGGTTGGGGAGGAGGGTTTTGGTGATGTCGGGCCTACAGCATGGCTTGCCCAGCTTTGCCCTTCATTAATGTTAGTGTTCCTTCACTTGCTTGGGGGGTGCGCTGGATTATGAGACATTCCTTTTAGATTTGCTCACGCCATGTCTTGGCCGTTTCAGTGCCCGAGGCGCGTTTTTAATATGTCCCCTTAACGAGGCCACACAAATCCTATGGTTTCAAACGGTGTTGGGAGTTGAGTAGAAACCGTCTCATCCGCAGCACTTCTTGGAAATCTGCGTAGATTAAATGCCGCCTACTTACCCTCCATATAAGAAACAAGGTAGGAGGTCATTCCCTTTACGTACAGACCCTTTAATCATTTCAAACTCCTAATCCCTCAGCTGTGCTCAAAATTTTTATTGCCAGTGCAGCTAAAACCTTAAAGAGTGACATGTTTGAGGCACGAGTGGGGGTGAAGGAACCACACCCGCTCCAAAGGAACTGGGTCCTTCCGAGACTCAAGATGGCGCAGTCATGACAGGGGAGACAGAGACTCAAGACAGTTCTCCACTTTCACAAGGTGGGGGCGATGCCTTCACCTCTTTCAGTCAAAATTCGAAGCAGATGCTGGTCGCGTCAGATTTTTGGTGCGACAGCAGTGGGATTTCTCGTCGTCAGCGCCATCCGCTCTATCCCGAGCGCTACTAATATGGCACCTTCGTGTTAGGAGTCAGGGCTGATGCGGGGGTTAAGTATCCCTGCTTCTTCCTTTCTTCCTTCACTGGTGCCTCTTTCTATCTCCGCTTCTTCTTCTTTCCCATCACCGGGGTCATCTTGGTGTTTCTACTTCTTCTTCCTCTACTTCTTCTTCTCTTCCCCCTACGGGGCCATCCTGTCATACATAATCTCTACCAGAGCGGAGTTTTGAAGGATTTTTCTCTTCCTTGTATCTTTTCTTTTTGCTTATGTAGTTAACTTTTGGTATAGGCTTACTTAAGCACCTTCATTGTACGTTATACTGTTTCTTTGTCTTAATAAAAGATGGTTCTGTTTCATTCTAAATATTTTTTCTTTCCTGTGGTAATTACTTTGTGAATGGATGTATTTCATACGCATATATATATATATATATATATATATATATATTTTTAACGATACTTAGGGCATAAAACCTTGTAACAAAAAGTTATTATTTTGAACATATTGAGACTATCAAGCATAATAATACCAACCTACAGTAGTTTTAAACATACGAGACTAACCGAGATAACGGTTGAATGCTCTATAGTGCGCATGAGGCAGTCATCCGAGAATGAGTAACCCAAAATAAACCATCCGATAGGGTTGCCGAGTAGTAGGGGACTTTGACTGTGTTTTTGATAACACCTGGCCTTAATCGTTTTTTGGCATCTGATTCGAGGACAGAGGTGTGGCCATACCGGGCCTAAACACTTATTCGCATTAGTTCCCTTAGAATTGAAGATCCGAGGATAGACCGAGCCTTCCATTCGGTCTAGGACTTAACCTCTCCATGGGCCTTGGTTCTGTCCAAAACTTGTAGTTTTTCTTTTAAGTAGTTGGTTTCCCCATAGGCCTGAGTCCGACGACCATATAAGGCCTTGGTTCTGTCCAAAACTTGTAGTTTCTCTTTTAAGTAGTTGGTTTCCCTATAGGCTTGAGTCCGAGGACCATACAAGGCCTTGGTTCTGTCCAAAACTTGTAGTTTTTCTTTTAGTATCGAGGATTAGCCCCTCGGCCAAGGCATTGGGCGTAAACTGATGGTGGAAGCCTCTAGAATTGTCCTTGACGCTAGTGCTTCGAAGCATAGCCCCTAGTAGAACTTTATACTAGGGCAACAAAATCAGGCCGCTGGATGTAATGGAGGGGCTTTCGCAGGCCCTGGGTTGACATGAGTTCGATCCAGCATCTATGCCAATGCACAAGCCTTCCCACAGACGGCGCCAATTGTAAAGACACAATTCGTGGTGACCCCAGAATGATATTGGGTTCGCACGTTAAAGGCCCATACAATAGAATTTGTAGAGCGTGGGCTTAAAAGGCTTGGCCTTGACCATCGGACTACGGTTGGTCGTGGTTTATATGGCAATTTACACGGGGATGAACCGGGCATGTCTAGCAAGGCCTTCTTCCGGTGCAACCTGAGTGGTTCCGGTCTTTAGATCTTATCCGAGGAGTTAGGTGATCTTATTATTCTCCTTCTTTTGGATCTTTTTGGTCCGGAGCCCCCCCCCCCCCTTCTTCTTTGGTTCTCTTCCCTTTTTATACTAGCATTTACCCTCTTTCCAGTGTCCACGAGTAAGCTCCACTTTCGGGGGTTGAGGCTTGTCCCATCGGCCCATACTTATAGTGGTTGAGGGTAATTGTAAAAGTTAAAGAGCATGGTGAAGAGTATAAACCTGTCAGACGCAGAGTTCTTTATTGCAGTATTGGCAGCTTTTCATTTGCCTTGCTCCTGTACCGAGCTCATCTTTTCCTTTAGGGTATTACGGGATGTCGAGGACGGAATCCTTCTCGGCTGTGTCTTAAGATAATTTGGACTTTCATGTTCTTAGCAATGCTTTCCTCGGCTCGGGTCTTGGGCCCTAATGTAAAGTGGGCCAGGGCCACAAATTATTGGGCCCCACAATATATATATATATATAACTTGTGAATATGCTTAAAATTTTTTTCAATAATATAGTTGATGACCTTCTCAAAAAAAAAAAAAAATAATAATAATATAGTTGATGATGCACGAAAATCAATAGGCTGAAATACTTTGAGCTATAATAATGACTGTAAGTCCTAAAAAGAAAGAAGGAAGCGTCAAGGTGTTCGGTATGACCTAGCCAAGGACCTTTCGACGGTTAAGTCAGTTTTCTCTCTAAGATACAAGGACAGAAAAATAGCAGATGGTTAGAACTTACCTTTGGTAGATGGGACCTGCTCCTTTTATAGAGAGTTTGACGTCGGTCTACTTGTTTGGGATCCATCACCATCGTTGGTGATGTTGGTGGTTAATGAAAAAAATGGGTTATGTGGAATGAAGTGTATGAAATTCCTTCCATGTACCAAGCAACGTGTCATGTTTTGCTAATGTAGAACCTTTAGAGAATTTATTGTAGAATTTACCAAGTACAATTTGATCGTCCATGGGTATTGTCGTCTATAACATGGTCGTCCATGGACGAGTTCTTTTTGGCAGATCCCATTATTCTTAATGAAGGGTCTTGTTCATGCATTCTGTTGTGGTTTTCCTTAGATGTGATCAAGTTGTGGACGACAACCAAGGAAGGGCTATACTTAGTTGATCCCATCAATAATAATATAAGCTTAATCTTTTTTAAACAAAAACATGAATTAAACATATCACATAGTTTAACTAATTTTTGCTCCCATAAAAAAAAAAAAAAAAGATTTTAACTTGTTCTGTATTTAAAATAAAATTAAATAAAAAATTTTGTTTAGTTTACTTAACTAGTATAAGTAGTTGTGGATTCCAGTTAGCTTAACTGATAAAATCTTGAATAAAAGATTTGAGGTTCAATATTCGTCTACACCAAAATCTGATTGATGTCTTATTCTGATGATAAAAAACTATCCAGAGCAGAGGCTGTAAGATAAAATGAAACTATCTTTTTTTAAAAAAAAAAAAAAGAAAAAAAAAAAGAAAAAAAGAAAAAAAAGTAGTAGTGGTCGATCTAATTTAATAATTTACCCAACAAAATTTAAACGCGTCTCTCTTTAAAATTCAAAATTTAAAAGCATCCCTTTTTTCGCGAGGTCCTTCCTAGGTCCTATATATAGGAACAGAGAAACGGAAAAAAAGAGAAAATCCAAAAAAAGCATTTGATCCTTAATCTGAATCTGAATCTAATTTAGCTCTGAGCACCATTTCCATTCGAAGTAAGCTTCTCTTTTATCCACCTAAATATCTGTTGTACTTTAATTTTCGGTTCAGATCCGATCTGCTTTTTCGAGATCTATGTGATTTGATTTGTTTGCTTTGTTCTGCAAAAATCAACGTACTGAAATTGAAAAAATGATCAAAATAATTTCAATTTGTTCGTGTTACTAATCTATTACGTTTTTGTCTTTAGCTTGATCGCTTTGATTTCTATATAGATTATAGGAAATGAGTTTGTGTTGGGTTGGATCTAATGCAATTCTCATGTACTGGCTGTGAAATTTGAGTTTTGTGGGTTTGAATTTTGAATATCATGCACAGTAACATGGATGAGCCAATGAGGTTAGGTTTTGTTATGTGTTAGATTTTAAATTGTCTATTTGAGTAATTGATTTTATATCCAATAATAACAAGAACATAATCTTAGTCCTAAAACTTTGGGATCGGCTACAGCTTAGAGTTGATTACATGTATTATTTTTGATATTTGATCGTATCCAAAATCATACTCTTTGTTACTTGATGATTTGATATCAACCTTTTGGAAATATTTTTCGGTAGATCTAAAGGAATCAAATGTCATGTTGTGTAGAGTTATACAAATGAGTTTTAGTTTATCTTTAACGATAATTTTACTTTTTGTCCTGATAGAAAACTTAGAAAATTACAGTACTATAGTCGCCTTTATGGTTTATAATATAGCTCTTAACCGAGCTAGAATTAGTACAAAGGTAAAAGTTGGGCCTGATTAGGCTTTGGATTAATATTCTAACGTGTGTTATATAACAGAAGAAAGTTCGCAAAAAATTAGTATGTGTATTGATTTTCTCAAAATGCTCTTAGGTGGATTGTGTGTGTTTGGAATTATTAGAAAATGCTTTTACCATGTGGATTATTAAGTTTGATTTATTTCATTAATTAAAATGCATGCCATTTACATACTTTCATCTGTTATTGGGTGGAGGGAGTATGATTTTTCAAACTTAATTAGAAGGGAAACGGGATTTTTGTGGGTTTGTACTTAATTGGCTTGATAATGATTTATAGAGTACAATTGTGTGAAGACTCTTAAGTGCTTGATATTTTGATGGTGTTTGATATATTTTTTACCAATGTTACTGGTTCGGAGATTACTTAGAATATGTGAAGAAGTTGCTATAGTGTTAGAATAATAGTTAGGTGATGAAATTCACTTTTTCCTATCAACTTAAGTTTCCAGGATAAGTCATTGAATGGGAGTTTGCACTGCACGTAACGCATAGAATGCTTATTGTGAATTTGTGATTAGCTATTGAATTATTGTTCTTATTGATTCCATCCCATGTTGCATCTTAGGAAGCTACCTTTATTTACTTTTTTGTTGATTTTTTTTCATTATTTTTGCTCAGCGAATAAAGGGAGCTTGTAAGCTTAGATATGTAATAATTTATTAACATATGATGGATTTCTGACTTCACCTTTGGTCACTGGATATGTCAGATACGAAATGGGGCTGTCCTTCACCAAGCTTTTCAGCCGGCTTTTTGCCAAGAAAGAGATGCGTATTCTTATGGTTGGTCTCGACGCTGCTGGTAAAACCACAATATTGT
Organism: Quercus robur; assembly: GCF_932294415.1. NCBI lineage: Eukaryota > Viridiplantae > Streptophyta > Magnoliopsida > Fagales > Fagaceae > Quercus > Quercus robur. The sequence goes on along the minus strand of NC_065539.1, from coordinate 42,154,036 downwards.
ATAAGCTCAAGTTAGGAGAAATAGTTACCACCATCCCTACCATTGGTATGTTTTCTTTTGTTTCATATCCATAATGAATAAAATGCCCTCTCCTTGTTTGTGATTTAGTTATTTAGCATAACAAGATGAAAGTGGAGGTTTGCTGTTAATTGGGTAGCTTAGTGATTTGGGTTGCTATAATTCTAAAACCTTTGAACAACAGTGCTAAATGTGCACCATTTATCCTAATACCATTAATTGGGTAGCTTAGTGATTTGGGTTGCTATAATTCTAATACCTTTGAACAACAGTGCTAAGTGTGCACCATTTATCCTAATACCATTATTTTCTGCAATAATATACTGTTTCTTTTTCCTTTCCTTTGACAGGATTTAATGTGGAAACTGTGGAATATAAAAATATTAGCTTCACTGTGTGGGATGTTGGTGGTCAGGACAAGGTGAGCAACGTCTTATTCTATGATATCCTGATTCAATAATGTTGTCTTTGACTTAATTTAGTCTACTTGTGCAATCCTGCTTATTCTATCTCTTTCTACTGCAATTTAGGTGGTCCAGATCATGTCTGATTCAGTCACCTTTATTTCAGATATTTTTATACGTAGACCCTAACCATAACTGATTGTAGTTGAATTATACACCATACAGATCCTATATGGCCCCATTCTTTTTTGCTTATATATCATACTATATATATGGATGCTTAATTATTGATTTTAAGTACCTAATGCTCTCATAGGTTATATTCACGAGACCACACTGGTCCTTAATTTGCATTGTGGTTATAACCTGCCATGGAATTTTTTGTGTTAATTTAGATGCATGATGGTATGATGGTTAAACATTATCCTCAGTCTATGCTGATCTGCTTTGGTCCTATTTCAGTTGTCTTTACTCTTTATATGTCACAGCTGATATGCATGCATCAAACACGGTATTATTTCCCTTTTTCTTTTGGGAAGGGGGTTGATATTTTGAATGTGGCATGGTTGGTCAATCTAGTGCTTATTAGGTACATCTGCATCGTCTTGACATTATCATGAAGTTGAACTCACTCCTTTAAATAGATCTTAATTTATACGAGTAAAGCTGATTGACTGTGTGGTTGACAAGTTTGTCCTGTTGAAGCTGGTTAATAATATTTGTCTCATATTTACTTTTATTGGATTGTACAAATCCACATCATAGTTTTATACCTTCATTTGAACATCTATGATGCTTCTTCAGTTCAATCTGAAAAGTTTTGAAATAACTTTGGTCTAATTCCATCAGGTGTTCACCCTTTACTTTTGAGAATTTCATTTTGATTTGGTGGCTTGTTTCAGATTCGACCTTTATGGAGGCACTACTTCCAAAACACACAAGGGCTTATATTTGTGGTTGATAGTAATGACCGAGACCGTGTTGTTGAGGCTAGAGATGAGCTGCACAGGATGTTGAATGAGGTACTACAAAAATTTGAGCTTTGATCAGCTATATCTTTCATATAAATAGTGGTAAAGTGGTTGTGTTTTGAAAGTGGTCCTGTTAACAGCAGTAAGATCTCTTTTTCTTTGGTAGGATGAATTAAGAGAGGCTGTGTTGCTTGTGTTTGCAAACAAGCAAGATCTTCCTAATGCAATGAATGCTGCTGAGATCACTGATAAGCTTGGCCTTCATTCTCTCCGGCAACGCCATTGGTAAAGTTGATAAACACCTCCTCTCCACTCCATTAAAGTGATTAAACCACACACAGAAATACTCTCAAAGAGACAAACATGTGATTGCTGTTGATACTTTGCAGGTACATCCAGAGCACATGTGCAACTTCTGGTGAAGGATTGTATGAGGGGCTGGATTGGCTCTCAAACAACATTGCTAACAAGGTAAGATTATAATTTTTTTCACATCTGCCTACAATTCACACAAAATTACATTAGCTTGCTGCACTTTTTATCTGCTTTTTATTTCATCTAAATCTTTCTAATTCAACTTTTCCTGATCTCAGGTTTAGAGGATTGCGGGCTGGTCTCTCTATACTTTTCTTAAGTGATTGTGGCAAGAAAAGAGGATTTTTCGTTTTTGTTTAATTCTTTTGTATCCTACTACCCCTTAATGTGTACTTTGGTTGCGATCAAAATTAAATTTTCTGTGAGCTATTGGCATTTGCTTAAATACACAGTAACTCATGAAATATTTAAGTTCTGTTTGTGGTGATATTTTATCAATATCAGAGGAAGGGGTGAATAAATAATTTATAGAATACAAATTTTATTCTGCCAAAAAATATAAAAATATGCCAAACAGCCAAAGCCCTAATAGTAATAAGTTTGATTACCGCATTTGGGAATTGCATTGTACACTTCTGCCAAGATTGCATTGTATATGCTAGTCTTTGTTTTTTTTTTTTAAGATAAGTGTGCAAGCCAAAAAAATAAAAACGTTTATACGAAATTCATTAAGAATCAAATGCACATCAAAATAACGGGCACCATGACAAACGCAGGAGCAGTATCTTAAAGGTTGGCGTGATCCATGTAGTGTGGTTTTGCAGGCCATCATTGCTCGGTTAAAAACCTAAAACTAGGAGGAAACTACACATCAAATTCATCTCTAATACATTTCACAATTATGTCTTGAGAAATCATGTAACCCAACAACAAAAAGCCAAAAAGGGGGGATGGCACACCCAGTTTGTTCAACATTATAATTTATATGTTAATTTTAGAAATGAATAAATTTATGAGCTTCCTCTTGCCCCAACATACATCACTCAACAGCCAACCACAAAACTCTATTCAAAGCCTTTCTTTGTCCCTCTGCACAACTTCATATTGAATCAAATACTATCTCACCTGGATTGCTGGAAGAATAAACTAAACTCAGGGTAGGCATTCACGAAACTTGAAATGAGCTGCAATGGTAATGCCTGCCCTTGTATTAGAACTTGGTGGTGTTTCTCAATCAATGAAAACACAACTCTCTTCTGATCGACCTCTTCGAAACTACCTGTAGTCCCAACATGAAAACAGCTGATCAGAATACAGCTAAAAAGCTTGGAAAAGTTCATGAGACATGCAATCATTTGACATACCCATCATACACAAAGTTATAAACCAACCATTAAATTCGAACCTTCCACATAACCATCCTCATTTATGATTGGTTGTAGGCACACACACAAGTATCACATGAACTTCAACACGTGAGTGCAAGCACAAGCACAAATAAAAAGCACAGAATGACATATGGCAATCAAATTCTTATTGTGTTGTTAGGAGAACCCTGTAACTGGATTGGTTATGGATAGGTTAAGCTGATTCTCTTGAGGTTGTAAGAAAATTACAGAAAAGAATCATCAAACAGGAAGATGCTAAAAAAGAGTTAAGAAAGAAAAAAAAAGAAAAAAAAAGAAAAAAAAAAAAAGAACGGGGGAGCCTGATGCTGGAACCCATGTTATATCCTGATTTAGCTGATAATAAAAGAAAAGATGATTTCGAAAATAAGGGTTCAAGCTCCGAGGAATTAGATGGCAGTATCCAAACTTGCGTTGAGTCGCTGGATGGAATTCTTTAAATTTTGACAAGTCACAAATCCTCAGACCATTTGTCAATTATTACATATTTTACTACTAGAGCAACTTCAAGCAAAATAGTTATGGTCTTGGTGAGATTGTGGGTTCAAGACCCATGGGGTGCATACGTAAGTACCAATAAAAAAGAAAAGAAAAAGAAAGAAAAGAAAAGAATAGGCTACTAAATTATTAGTAGGTGCTTTAAGTTTTAACAGATCAAGTATCGGCACACATACCTAACTCAGTCTCATGGTCTTGATCTTCCTCATCTCCTTCCTCAATAACTATTCCATTTTCCAAAGCAACGGCTGCTTTAGCATACCTATCCAAAAATTCTTCTTCGGTTTCTTCATGTTCCTCAGCTTCAGACTCCTAACAGTTAAAAAGCAATGAGTGCACAAGCAAATATGGCAGTCAATGTACAAATAGAGAAATCAAATCCCTGAATACCAACTTATCAATTTTATGTACTCAGCAAAAAAAAAAAAAAAAAAACCTTATCAATTTTATTTTCTGGTCATCAATTAGAGTGTAATGAATAGAGCAGTTGCAAAAAGTGGATAAGCTCAATTCACCTAGACCAATGGGCAATGACCTTATTGAACAGGTCCATCTCCCAGACCAATGTCCTTGTGCGTAACAACACTTCTGCCCAGCACAAGTATGAGGCGGTGGGCAAGGTCACGGATTCAAACCTCATTAGGTTAGTGAGTTAATTGCCAAGTGTGAGAACCATCTCCTAGAGGGGCATTTTGCCTTGATTAGGAGTGCAAGTGGTAGACAACGGTGCCTAAATTATACGTTACCACCAGAATTCCTTAAAATTAAATATATACAAGATTTGGAAGTCAAACCTCGTCATCATCTTCGCTTTCTTCATCATCAACATCATCGTCGTCGTCGTCGTCATCTTCGGCCTGTCCATCATCTTCATCTTCTTCCTTTTCTTCCTGCACTTCTTTCAAACGTACAGATGCCTCCAACAGTGAAGTAAAGCAGTCATGCAACAAAACACCACTTGGCTTCTCCAGTCCCAACAGCCGTTCAACCACCTGGGCAAGTGCCATCACTGAGAGTCATTTAACAACCATTAGTAGTGCCCTATAGTGTTCAACCTGTAAAAATGTAGGAATTTCTGGAAAAAGTAGAAAAATATAGCAGAACAAATAAACTATGACAACTAAAGCAGACAAACAATGATCACCTGTGAGGTGACATGATAACCACCCCACAAATTTTTCTACAATAAGTATGTAAGTATCAGATGAGAACATGAGGTCAGTGTGGGTTAAAATCCCAATCTTTAAAAAGTGCCTTCAAAGAGTGGAATCCAAAAGTGAAATGTACATCCTCAATGAATCTGGCTTGCAAACCATTGGCCATTTTATATCAAATAAACAAAAACATTCAGGTACACAGAGTGTACAAAAGGTTACACCAACAAGGGGACAAAAAGAAAAGATAGGGAAATAGGAGAGAATGAAAAACAAACAGAATCCAATAGAGCATCAACAAAATATAAGAAAGAACCAGTTGCTGGCTTATGTTCAATTAAAAATAGATGTCTATCACTTATTGGCGGCAAAATAAGGAAAAGAAACAAACAGGATATGAAGCAATATGGAAGACAAGGACCAATAACTTAAAGCAATATGTGGGTAAAGAAAATTTTTATATTAAGAGTTTAGAAGTAAGCTACTAACCAACCAACTTTATCTCAGATGTTGCTGACAGATGAGGTTCAAAGGAGCTGGTGAGGAGAAAACCCAGGGCAGAAGCCCAAATTGCAAAACCACCATTTTCACCTTTCTCCAAAATCCCCTCCACCATGTCAGGATAGCATAAGTAGCATGATGATATAGCAAGCAACAAAGGCTTCCATAGTGAGCTAGGCTTGCTTTGAATTTCTCTGAAATGAGAAAATGCTGCCTGACTGAAAGCAATCGCCAATGACTGCTTCACACCATCAGTTTCAAATGAATAACTTGGTACATGCAGTAGTACGTGGACACATGAGCAAGCCCTCCATGTTGCAGACGGATACTGCAATATGGCCTCACTGACAAAAACACCAATGCCTTCAATGATAGAACGCTGAGGCACAGGTGGAGCTGGAGGGGATGGCATCTGTCTTACAAGAAAATTCTTCAAGCCATATTTGCTGTGTAGATTCACAACTTCCTTGATACAGTCAAAAACTGATAAATCCTCTGATTCTTCCCATGCATTCCAGTCTGCTATTAGGTCAGCCCAAACTAACAATAGCTCTGACACTTTAAACTCTAGAAGCATATTACTTCCAGTAACAGAGTGCATAATGGACAAGAGCAACTTTGATGAATCATCTATGCATGATGGAGGGGCAGAAGCCTCACCTTCCTTATCCTAGGCAAATTCCAGGGAAATAAAATAAATTTTATGATAAAATTCGAGAAGATATGATGGATTAAATGAAAAAATTGAACATTGGACTACAGAGAGGACACATGACCATCAAGGCCACAAGCAGAGCAAATGCAGAAAGTATGGAGGATAGGAAACCATTATTTAAAGGATAAACCAAACGAATAAAAACCCTTAATTCAAAGACCAAACTAAGAACATAAATTTACACTAAAATGATAGGACTTAAGAGTAATTGCAATCAGCTATCGATACTTGAAGTTAATACATAAATGAGGTGTCAACACCTTTCAAAATATTTGCATACTCCACTTAAAGATGTGATACATGATCTTATAAGGCTGCACCTAGCACATCCACCATCAGATAAGTGACATTACACAGTGGGAAACAATACAATCCAGAACGTCAATGTAGTGATAGACCAGAAAAGTAGAACATCTCAACCAACTAGCTTTATTTGTGTGTGTGTATAAAAAATAAGGCTCTACGTTTGTATATCCCTGTATAAATTATACACCTGATTGATATGAGTGAATAGTGATACTCCATATTCTGTTATGCCATGCATAAAAGTGCACCAAATTATTGACTGTAGAGGTTACATGCCTAAAAATTAAAAAATATTTTTTTGATAAATATATATATATTTTACAATGTAGTAAGTGTAACTATGTTAAAAGCTCTAAAATTGAAAAACGAAATGCTTGAAGAAAAAAGTACAAGAAAAATAAATTGTGCAGCAAGACTAGAGCCACTCAAAAGAAAATCAAAAGGTACCCAATACTGAACTGCAATCAACTTATGTGGAAACTTTAATCCCCCACAGACACATTCTTTGTTATCCTTCACTCATTGAACATACGGCTTAGGAATATCAAGGTAAGTTCCCTTACAAATATATTACAGAGAAAGAACTTAAGACAAACCAGTTGGTAAACAGTTGAGAGCCAAGCCCGTTGCAAGAGAGCAGAGAATGCTCCACCAATGGTAGCTCGGCCAGATGTCCACTTTTCACTTGATTCATTTTGCTCAAGTTCTTCGGGCACAATGTTTTCCCAACATTGAACCATCACAGCTAATGCTGCAAAGCCCCGCTCAACCACCTATCATGACTAAAGTGTCAGTTCATCAATAGTACCATATTTAACTCATCATCAATTATGTCATCTTCAAACCCCCTTTTTACAAAAAGAATAAGCCTGGGATCAGGAATTTCAATCTGTCAAATCCCAGCAAAAGCCAATTACAAAAGATTAGGTATGCAAGCACATTTACCAACAAATGAAAGCAAATGCATTTACCATGAAAACTATGGTGCGACATTAATAAATAGAAACAGATGCACCACCAACGAACCAGTGGGTCAGATGCACATGCAGGTCGTGTGCACACATGCAAAAGTGTGTGCGCGCGTGTGTGTATTACGGATAAGTCAAAACAACTGACTTTATTTAATAACGCATACCTAACATTTGATTGGACAAAATGGGCAAAGGATGGGGAAGATAATGGTTAAAAATTCTCAGACTTGAAACCTTTTTAGATTCTGATTTAATCAAAATAATTCTTTTCTTTTTTCCTCCCATATTGGTAAAACCTAATAAATAAGCCAATTTTATAATATATATATGTTGTATTCCCATGTCTTAATTCAAAAAATCAGTACAACATGCTACAACCAGATTTTGAAAATAATATAAACCAATGGACTAGCAAGGAAGATCCACACATACTTGAGGCCATGGCTCCAGATTTGCAGGTATCCACTTTGAGATTGCACCCACCAATGAGGAAACAATATATGGTATATGAACTGCAACAGTTTCATCTCCAGCCTCCACCACTGAACTCAGAAGCTGGAATAAAATGGAGCTCTCTTCATCTTCATTACTAATCCTACCGATCACACCTTCAAGTAGAGGTAACCACTCAGGTGGCGCATAGTCATTCTGAAGAGAAGAAAAATAATAGCCAGATGAAAAACCAGAATGACCTTGCAATGGACACCATTACATAATCCAAAAGGGTTCATTCAAAGATCTACCTCAAGAAGCGCAGCAATTGCTCCAGCGGCAGAAACCCTGACAGGATAACAAGAAGTATCCCCTTTATCAGGCATGGCCAATGCCTTGAGCAATGAAGAATATACATCTGCACTCATCTCCTAGAAGCAAGACTAAAACTCAGTGGGGGACATGATAGTATCCATAAAAAATTAGTAACTCAGAACTCAAGAAATATAATTCAAAAGAAGAAAGTGAGGTAGTGTGATATAGCAAGTGATCAACACTTCTTTTGTGTCAAAGAAACACACACAAGAGATGGCATGAGTAAGAAAACAGTCATACTTCTGGTAGACAAGTTGCAAGCTCTCCAAGTATCCAATTTGCAGTGGCAACCAAGTACGGTAGGCTCACAGATAGTGTATACAATGGTAACACCCGAGTACGAATAATAGTAGTTACATAGCCAGATCCTTGCTCCCTTAGAAACTATAAATGCAGTAGTACAACTATAAACTTGTTATTGTACACTCTAATTTAACAATAACTCACCATTGAATAAACTAATGTGGTGAGATCTCCTTACATCTTGCAGACCACCATATGCCATCAGAACACCAAAATAACTGTCATGTTTAACATTGAGGAAAAAATTATATATTTACAATACATACATACATATAAAATGCAATATAAAAACAAATATATGCAAACAAGGGAGCCAGCCAGCATCTTTATCATCCAAATGAAAACTAACAGAATTAAGACAATGAAATAAGGTACAGAGGAAGAAACTGTTTGAAATAGAGGTGGCAATGACAACAAGTGGCAATTATTCTAATAAGGCATCACCTTAGGGGAGGTCATAGCCCAAATGAAGAGGCCTTGGTGGCAGACGATATGAGTTGGCATAATGGAGTCCTACACAGGGATGTTTTGTTTACTAGGGCCATCCATGATTGGGACATGGGGCTTTACAAACTTTTTCTGCCTTCTCTATTCCATCAAAATTAATAGGGATGGTGAAGATCGGGTGCATTGGCTCCCAGCTAGGAGTGGTAGTTTTGAAGTTAAGTCTTTTATCAGTCCTTAATACCTGACCGACCCTAGTCTTCCCATGGAAAAGTAAATGGAAGGTTAAAGTTCCTACTAAGGCTGCAAGAACAGTGGATAGTGACACGTGTCAAGTCAGACCTTTGCAACAGGAATATTAAACAACTTGGAAATGTAGATAGATAACCTAGTATTCAGCACCTAGGGTTGGTTGGAGTCGGCTACAGACCATGGAGACAATTTCAATAGAAATTTTATTCATCAAAATATCCCCCTAAAGAGTACAAGACTTTGCTTATATAGACAGCTAAACCCTAATTATAACTGACATAGGAATCCTTAATTGATTTATTACAAAAACAATCTTGTGTTTAGGAAATAAAATAGTAGTAACCTAATAAACTACTAGGACCTAAAATAAAATACAATTAACCAATAAATAAAATAAAAGTAAATCAAAAGAAATCTTTGCTCGCACTTCTGCATCATAGCAAATATGGTGCAAAACATGCCAGACCTTTGCAACAGGAAAATTAAACAATTGGGATATAAAGAAAGATAACTTAGGAGTCAATATTAAGATATCTATTAAACAAAATAAATTAAAATAAATCCTTGCTTGCACTCCTGTCATTGGAGAGACTATAGACCATTTACTGCTTCACTGTACTATGCACAAAATCTATGGCCTATAGTGTTTTATCTGTTTGGGCTTCAATGGGTTATGCCTAAGAGGGTAGTGGATTTGTTGGCTTGCTGGACGGGTTTTTGAAAGACATTGTTCTATTGATGCATGGAGGGTCATTCCCCTATGCATCATGTGGACCATCTAGAGAGAATGAAACCAGCACACAATTGAAGGGATTGAGCATTTGTCTTTGGAGCTGAAACTGTTTTTACTTCATTCTCTGTATGACTGGATGGCTGCTTTAAGAAGTCAATCATCTTCTTTTGGAGGAGTTCCCAGATTTATGTAACTTGTGATGAGCTTTGTAGCTTCCCTAGTACACTGCTTGTGTACATGGGGAGTTTACCAAAAAAAAATTCCCATCCTCCCCTACCCCTCACCACAAATTGGTAGGAATAAGAACAAAACAAAGCATGCACGCGCACACACAAAGCCGTAGAAATATTTGTAACCAAACCTTAAATATCTGTTTTGCAAGACATACAGATTCAAGTTGTAATTGATGGATAATATCAGAGAGACATTCAAGAACTCACTCATTAATAATTCTAGTTTGTGATGCATTTGCATCGGAAGGAATAGGAAACTTCGACAAAAATGGAAGAACAAACAACTCCCCCATATAACGGTGCTGATTATGTCTCTTGTCACCTTTTTTGCGCTTTGATGAAGCTGAAGGACCATTACTGGAAGTTCCCATTGGAGGGCCCTATAGGGACCAAAAGACAACATAAACAATATTACTTATAAAAAAAAAAGGCTCAAAGACATTTATTAAGGAATACAACAAAGCAACCTTTGACATTGAAATAACACCAAGTAAGTTCATTGAGCTTTTTCTGGCTGTAAACAAATCCTCCCTCCATCCAGAAATTTCATCCTGCATAAGATTAAAAGCATTAACATGATAGCTAATCAAAATGGCATATAAATATTTTGTAAAGATCATGATCAACTTTATACAAGATCAGATGGAAGATTCTTCCGCATGTATTCATCTGCATCTTCTTCCCACTCTGAAATATCCTATTTCCAACAATAACCATTAAAACAGTCAGGATTTACATGACTAATCAGATTGTTAGCCTTTAAAGCAATTTTCAAATAGTAGCATACAAATTTCTTTCAAAAACCATACCTTCTCATTCATTACTAGAGCTGGAAAGATTGCAGAGTCCAACAAGAAGGTAAAATGAGGTGAAACTAATCTCCATCCCTGTAGCATATGAAAATGAATACCTCAAAAAAAAAAAAAATGATGTTGCAATCAAACTAGGACTCCAACTGTCACCTTCTACTTGTTATCTTTTCAAATAACTAATACCACTTAAGAGTAATATTGAGCAGAGAATTTAACAAATACCATAAAATAACTTACTGGGCCTGTCTCTAGGACACGTGATATCACATCAAAAGCTAGGGAAACAATCCTCTCTGATAAAAAATCAAGCTCCTGCAAAGGAAAAATTACTTTCAACTTTCAAGGTTCTAGAATGACCACAAAGCAGCTAAATAGCCAGCTATGGCAATGTCAACTTATAAAAGCAAGCAAATTCAAGCTGAGATCCATATAAAATCACATAAAAGCACAAATCCATGGTGAAAAATAATTGTCAGCAGGATACAATATGAAGTTTTGGTGCTACACAGAACAAGTTGTGTGAAAACTAATGTAAGATGTTCAAGATATACATTTTTGCATAAATTTTAAAAAAAAAATAAATTAAAATTCTTACACTGATATTTTTGCTATATTTGACCACATTTAAAGCACAGTTTATAATGTCTGGCATCAACCTGAAAATGAGAGGGAACGCATGTCAACACTAACCAAAAATACTTCTAATCCAATCAAATTGAATAACAGATGTTATTACTTATCAGAAAACTTCCGGTGTCGGGTAACCAAAGCACAGAAAATAAGCAAACTTCTCTTCCCAGTCTTCAATCTCATCATGTATCCATCCTCCAAGGTAACAGCACAATCAAAACTCAGAGAACCCAGAATGCTGATCAGATCACGACAAAATGAAGGCAAAAGAGGAGCTAAAGTAGATGGCATATACGACCTCACCTATAAAACTAACAGTGGTTCAAAAGCAATCCCTCAGGTGAAAGAAAAATGACATGACTGTGCAATAGAAAATCATAACTAGAATTCAAAAGGCAACAACAACCAAGTCTTAGTCCCAAAATTAATAGATTGGCTATGGATCCTCAACAGTTTAATTATAATCAATCACATGTATTCTTTTCCACAAGTAGAATTCAGCAGGGGGGAAGCCAAGACACAAATGTTATTTGCAGCGAGGTACCACCAGCTATTAAATAGCAAAAATAAAATGAGAAAAAAGAATGTAATGGATTACAGTCATACCAATCTATTACTTGTGCCTTCTCATGTAAATATTAACGCAGTTATCAAACAATTGAAAGAAGAAACTCATTACTTTAAAAGATAGATGAATCTGTAAGGACTAACAAACACTATGTTATACAATGTTGATAATTCCAATAGAATCTCTACCCCTTAAGTGCTGCAACAGTACATGCCCTAGTATGTGAAAAGTACAACCCATCCATGTTACAGACATATACTAATGACCATGCATCACCCAGATAGATAGGTCAAGTTGTTCAAACAAGGATTTAACTGTTCTAACTTAGAGCACTAGAAGTCCAGGAGAGAACAAAAGAAAGTGAGAAGCATCGTATACTGATTATCACATAGGCAAAGTGGTAACACACAACCAGATTTAGACACCATAGTACAACAAAATTTCAACCAAAAATTGCATATACCACTAGCAAAGCACCAGAATCAAGAAGGATAAACTTGGATTTAATTCAGCTCTAAACTGATTCCACATATTCCAATAATTGAATGTCAAAGTGAATAAATACTACTGATGGATTACTAAATTTCTTTAACATCAGTATCAGAAACAGAAAATAGTACTTACAGCAAAATATATGCATTTACAGATAGTGAGAAGGACTTTCTCCGTTTCCATTTCTGTTCTATCATGGGTAGCTAAAGCCTGTTTCACACACCAAAGAATCAGACACTAAGGGTCCGTTTGGATACAACTTATTTTTGCTGAAATTGAAAACTGAAAACTGAAAACACTGTAGCAAAATATGTGAATAGTGCTGTGGGACCCATTTTTAATATTTTTTTTTCTGAATAAAGTGGTTGTGGGTCCCATAAACAGTGCATGAACAGTGAATGAACAGTGATAATTGTCCCCTAAAGCAAAATGCGTGAAAAAAAAAAAAGAAGAAGCAGAAAACGCAAAACGCAAACGTAGGAATAATTCCTATCCAAACACTCACTAAGGAGCCTTGTAAAAGAGTGCCAAGTGCGCACAGGGACAACAGAGCACAATGAAGGGTAAAGCTGACTACCTTTTCAACCAAATGATGGAATAATGCCAGCAGGGGTACAAGAATTTCTTTTGCAATTAGCTCTAGCTGTGGTGGCACTGGCTCCTTAGCAACTTTAGGATTCAAAAAATACTGCAAGAAATAGTTTGAAGTTTGAGTGACTAAGAAAACCATAAATAATATGATTCCAAACATACATTAATACATCAAGATTTACCAACTTTGGCTTCACATTCCCATTTCATATACCATCGAAAGTCTCAAAAACTTTTTTTAAAACATTGAACAATGATATATAGAAACACAGAGTAACTAAATAGTTTATGCCTTTGTTTCCTACATGGGAAGCAGATGCATGAAACAATATGAGAAATGGAAACCTGAACAGATATCATAAAAGGTTCTATCTTTGTTGGGAGCAAATAGGAAAAATGTACAGGGAAGCAACCAACTAAATTGAAAATTGAATGCGAGAGAGGGAAAAAAGCATGAGAAAGTTAAAAGGTGATCGGATAAACTATATATCACTACAATATGGGCCATTGTTTGATTGACATTTCCCACATTCTTTTTTTTTCAAATTCACTTCACCATTATCTTTAATCCATTTATCACAATTTTAAGGAATCTCTCCGATTGTTTCCTACATCGTTCCATAGAAATAAAACAGCTTTCACACAAATCCCATCCTCATTTAAAAGAGAGAGAGAGAGAAGGAGCTGGGGGCCTCAATCTAGTAGCCATTGTACTTGCTTTCTCCATGGGATCTTAGCAAGTTAGTTTACAAGTCACCAGAGGTTAAGCACCTGGAAAGGTCGAAGAAGTGCATGAAGAACTGTAAGGACATTGATGGTGTTCCATCTCCAATCTGCACCATTGCTAATAAGGTTACTATTTTGAATAGCAGACAACAGATCAGGTACAAGTTCAGGCCATGAATTCTGCTTCACAAACTCAGCGACAACAATGATCCGGAACTGCGAGCATATCCAAAGCTTAGATATATAAGTAATGGACCTAATGCTGAAAAGAAGTTTGGATGTGCAGTAAAAGAACCAAGGTCTAGATATAGAAAAATATGCATACCGCTTCAACCAAAACTTTTAGAACCACAGGTTCAACTTGAAGCAAAGCTTGCAAAAGCTGCTCCTTGAACTCCTTACTGACTTTTGACAATGTACCATCATCATTGATGCTTCGTCTAGTGAAGTTCTTAAGGTAAGTGGCAGCAGCAACTTTTTGACCTTGATTTTCACCACCTATAGATAAAAGTATAAGGTACCTAACATTATATCAAGTAATTTTCACCATTTTACAGGTATAAAATTAAATCAAGTACAATCAAGCAATGACGAGCAAGAATTAATGGGCTTTGACCTTACATTAATCAACGTGATATTTATGAATTGAGAAAATAACTAAACCTGGGGTCCATTTAGCTGCTCAGAAAATGTAAGATGAAATCCGTTACTGTCAAATTCCTTCCTATTTTTTGTTTCTTACTTTCATTTTTGCAATAGGTTTAACAATAACAGTGCAAAATAACAAATAGTGAACATTTTCAATTTGACTTTCCAGTCATGTTTGGCATCTAAGGAAATACAATTTGAAACACTAGAAACCAATACCCAATAGGGCTGTAAAAAAACACGGGCTCAACTCTGAAAAAAATTGTTTGTCCATTTATTTAGAAAACAAGCTAAGCTCTGAGACTTAGGTTCATCAACAACCCAAGCTCATACATTTTTTTTTGGATAGGTAACAACCCAAGCTCATACATAATAATATATTTGTGAGTGAATTCATGAACATGGAGCTTGATATAATTATGCGTGTGTGTGTGACTGTGTGTATAAATAAAATATTTACATATGGTTGAGACTGGATTGTCAATGTTTGTAAATAAGGTCATAGATATAAAAATATTGCATTTTATTTATTGATAATATAAATAGTCCATTCACTGCCAACAATTATATATCATTTTTTTTATAAGTAATAATTTTATTGAAAACCAAAAGAGTCACCCAAGTATACACGATTTATACAAATGGTACAATACAGTCAATCACGCAAATTACAATGATCTATCAAATCACAAATCAAACATAAAGAATAACAACCCACAACTGACATCCAATCCAACAAAATTCTAAAGAAAAATAATTTAAGACCAGGCAAAGATCTTTCAGAATCCTCAAAGCTTTGGAAATTCCGCTCTCTCCAAATACCCACATTAGGCAATGTGGCACCGCCTTCCAAATAACATCATTTTGATGATGAACAAACCTCCCTTGCCAAGAAGCTATTAGATCAACAATACACCACAATTTCATAGCAACAGGGCAATGAAATAAAAGACGATTCACAGATTCCCCATTACTTTTTTTTTTTTTGATAGGTAGATTTTGGATTATATGTACACATGCAACACCAATCCAAAACATACATATACTCTGCTTGCGCAAATTATCAGTCGTCAACATTTTCCCCAATTATATAGCATTTGTTACACATACAAGATAGGCTAAATCTATAAATGAAGATTAATCTATCAAATTAACTTAAACAATATAATTATAACCATAATTAACTAAGCATTATCAAAGATTTTACAAAGAACAGCAAAAATTTACTAATCATCATAGTAATTCCTTCATATAACTAAAGAACAAGTTTAACAAGCCACTCACGAAAATGCTTTAGTTTATTCAAAAATAAAGAAATCAACCAAACATTTCTAGCTTGGTGATAAGCTTGAGCTCGAGAATGCTCGACTCTATTACAGCCGAGCCTAACACTGTGTCTAGCTCAGCTATATATTTCTCAAAAACAAGAACGATTTCAAATGCTAGGCTTAGATGTATTTAATTTGAGCGAGTCTATATATATATATAGATGGAGAGGGAGAGAGAAAAAAAAAATTGTAAAATGAAGAGGATTTACCGGCGGCGATGGAGAGGAGAGAGAAAGGGAATTCAGGGCGGAGAGAGAGGCGATCGAGAGCTTCCGAAGCGGTACGGACGGCTTTGCTATCGGGGCTGAGCGTCTGGTTGAGTAGCGGAGCGATCTGAGCGACCTCCATAGGTGGTCAAGATTCGTAGAAACCCTAGCTTTTGGTTAGAGCTGCGGATAGATGAGAAGGAAAAGGAAGAGAGAAAAAAGAAAAAGAAAAAAGTGTGAAAATTAATTGGGCGGGAAAAAAATGATTGTAGTAGTTATAAACTTGTCATCTCAACGGTGGCAAGAGCTGCAAAGCTGTAAAAAAAAAAAATTTGGGATCTGAATTCAAAATGACAAAAAAAATATCCGAATTCCGAAACGGACAAAGAAAAAAGGGATGGAGATGCGGGGTATCGAACCCCGTGCCTCTCGCATGCAAAGCGAGCGCTCTACCGTTTGAGCTACATCCCCATCAGCTGTTGTTTCGTTTACTTTAAATATATTTTATTTCTCTTTCTGTATTATGCAATTTATTAATATTAGCCGATGGCTCAACTCTCTCGCTATGGGCCCTGAAAATAAAGACAGGTACTCAAGAGATGGGGTTGTTTTCATCAAAAGAGTAAGAAGAAACTCGTCAAAGTACAAAGTTATTCTAAACACTACGTGACAATTTTTTAGAGTAGCATAATTTGGTTACAAATCAGGTAAGAAAATAACATGCATCTATTTCATATTCTAAAAAAGACATGCATCTGTTTCATGTGCAATTTATGCATACATTTCATGTGCAATAGTTAATAAAACACCAGCCCCTTCTCCCTACTCAATATCTCACTCGGACTCCTACCCCTCACCGTGTTGTCGCCTCGGACCCAGCCCTCACTGTTGACTTCGCCGATCTACAAGCCACCAAGCCCTCCACCGCCGACACTGCCAGGTACCCATTCCCCTTCCCTTTCCCCTTCCCACGGGTTTTACCCATTCCCTTTCTCCTTCCCCATTTCCACTCCACTGGCCACCACCGTACCCCTTCCGCTACCCTTTCCTTTCCCCTCCAGGCCTCCACCTCTCACTCTTAATACCCACAAACTCATAGCCAAAATCCCACCCTCGACCTCTTAAGACCCAAAATATCAAACCCACTCTTATGGTCTGTTTGGAAGTTTAGAGAAGGAGGAGAGTAGAGGAGAGGAGAGTAGTGGGAGGAGAGTAGAGGGGAATGGTTCCCCTCCACCTTGTTTGGATGTTTTTAAAATTAGTAAGGGGAAGGGAGTAATTAGTCATTCCCCTTATTTTGATGTTTTAAAAATTAGGATGGAGATGAGAGGAAATAATTAAAATAGACAAATTTACCCCTATTTGAAAATGGACTTGCAATATTGGTCTATTATTAATTTAGAAATGGTAAATTGAGAAATTTATCTAGTCAATAATTTATCTACTCTACTCTCCCTCCAAATCTCTCCAATTTGGGGGAATTAAAAATGAGAGGTTAGAGGTGGTTGAAACCCCTCCAAACTGCTCCCCCTCATTCCTTAAAAAACTTCAAAACAAGGTAATTGAATTACTCTCCCTCTCTCTACTCTACGCCCCTTCCTTTTTTAAACTTCCAAACAAGCCAAGGTAACTCTCTCTCTCTCTCCCTAGTTGGTGGTTATTTTGGTTTAGCTTGAAGTTTGGTTTGTGTTGTCTTAGGCATATGTATATGGCTATGTCACTATTAGTTCATTTTGAGGTCTGCAGTTTCGATTTTGGTTCAAGTTGTGTTTTTGTAGCTGTTGTTCCAATGGATGAAGAATATGGTGTGATGTGTGTTTTATTTATTTATTTTTGTTTTGAGAGGTGTTTTAAAAACACCGGCAAAAACCGTAGAAGAGAGGTCAAACATCATTATATTATTTAAAATTAAATAGTTATTTGTTTATGAAAAAAATTGTCATAATGTTTGATGATAGTAAATGACTAAATGAAGTTTAAAGAATATTTTATAATATTGACATTTATAACTTCATTGTTTTATGTCTAAGTACGGTTTAAACTATTAGACTAGTGTATTGATAAATTTTGTTGTAAAATAAAATTAGGTTTTGCAGGGAAGCATTCTCGCTTGGGGGAAGCTTGGATTTCTTGTAACAAGGCTGGTGATCCATAGAGCATAGTAAGTACTTCTGACCTAAATAATTTTTCAAGTCTACAATATTAATGAGATGTTAAATTTTTGCTTTGTGGTGGGTTATTGAGTTGGTGTAAGCGGGTGGTTTGCGTGATGATATAAGGTGGTTTCCATTGGATATCGGGAGTGTTTAATGCGTACCGTGTATTGTGCATATTTAGATTTGTGTGTTTCACTAGATTATATATTGTGAGCCATTGATTTGCAGCAAAATATTAATGTATTCAAATATAGGAAAAAAATATATTGATTTAACATCACTACTCTTTTATATATATATATATATATAGAGGCATTCATGTTTATGTAATATATATTATATAGGTTAGGATATATCTTTCTTGTGCTGAGAATCTTGTTACTCCTGTTATATTATCTTCATCTCTCAAATAATTTTTTCTCCATATATATACTCTTAAAGCATATGTTTATTATTTAAATATTTACACAACTTTTAATATGTACGCAATGTATTTCATGCATTCTTATTCATACAGTTGGTATAAAGCTACCAAAAGAAAGAACAAGCTTAAATTCAAGCATATTCTACACAGAGTGCATTCCCATAAAAAAAAAAAAAATGCTTCAAATTATGCAATCTCACAAACTTTTTATGGTGATGTATGATTGTTTAATCAAAATGGAAGTCCTATTAGTTTGCAATTAGCTCAAACTTTTTCATATAATAAACCAATATGAAAATCAAATATGAAAGCCAACATTACAATTTTGAAACATAAAGGGACAAAATGATTACCACCCCCAAACTATAAGGGCCAAAAGTGTACTTTAGTCTAACCATAAAATATGTGTATAATTAAATAAAATATATTGAAAGATTTTAATTAAGTGCATATTAAGCTTGGTCAATAACAACCAACATTGTCTACATATCATATGTCCACGTTTAAAGCTTTAGATGTTAGGAGATTAGGATCTAACCCTTAGTATGTGTACTAATGAAATGGTGTTGTAGGTAAAATTCATAAGATATTGTTTAGCAATGGATAAAAGTTGGATGGACAAGAAGAGGAATACTAGGGAATATTTTGAAGGTGTAAAAAAATTTGTGGAATTTGCGTCTCTTACTGCACGCAATGGGAGGATTCCATGTCCTTGTAATTGATGTGTGCATGGAAAACTGTTTCTAACAAAAGTTGTACGAGATCACCTATACAGTTATGGGATTCTTACCAATTACAGACCTTGGGTTTTTCATGGGGAATCATGGTTAGCCACGACACCTACTAAGGGTGGGAGTATGCTTCATTAGTAACATTGTTGTTCAATTATCTTACGATGTTGCCTTTATTGTATTCAGGATGATGATGATGAGGATATGGATTGATGAGTATTCTCCTGCTCCTTACTACTGCATCATGGTTATTTACTTGTATTCAATGTATAAAGTAGGATACATAACTTTTTATATGTACTGTCTACAAAATTTAAACTGTCTTCTTTATTTGGCATTTCAATCTATATATATTATAGCTTGTTATTGTATTAATTTGGTAGCTTGGAAAGTGCGAGCGCTTTAGTTAGTATTGAATTTTGTGGAGTTATAGACAAGGTGACAAAAATTGCCTAGGAGTTGTAAAGAAATTTCGTGGAATGCCCAGGAACAAAAAAAGATGTAAATGAACAATCTTATGGGCTATTAATACTCGGCTTGGTTGAGCTCGTTTACAATCATACTTTTCCTTCCAAACACTTTAAAATCCTCATACATATAATGATATTATACTTGCAAGGTTTCCCATGGTTCTTACTTGGCATCAAATATAAATTCCCTTATTATAAATGTGACAAGAGGCATAATAGGGGAATCACACTTGTAAAATCATGGGAATCTTGAAAGTGACAGTGGAGCATACATAGTACTTCTCATGGTAGTTACTAGATATTTTTTTTTCATCACACCCCTAAGTATTTTCTGATTGGAAAATATAGTAATCCTAAATTATAATTTATGCAAATTATTAAATTTAACCCAAATAATAGAAGAGTTTCTGAGCACGCACTCACGCTCAGAGGTTAATATTTCTTTAAAAAAATATCACAACACCAAATACCACAAATAACTAAACATGAATTTATGAAATTAGTCAAAATTAAAGCTACTGAAAGTATCTAATAGGCTACCACTTTATTTGAAAACTCAAAGTAAAATACAAATTCTACAAACTCAATGGAAAAATACCATGTGAAATAAAAAGAGTCTCTATAAATTATTACGTGTGTGCAATGGGTTTTTTTTTTTTGGATTTAGTGTCATAAATTAATTCAAAAAAATGACGTAAAATGAAAACTTATCTCGCATTTCACCTGAAATGTGACCAACATCACCCAATGCAATGGATTAAAGCATCATTTAGAATCAGTAAATCATACATCCCAGTAAGTTAATTTTTGCATATTGAAAAACATAAAAGTAAAATGTTGGATTAATTTCCAACTAAATATAGTGAGCAATGAGATATGTAAAGCCTTATCTTTCAAACACTTAGATAGTCAGATTTATTACAAAAATCAAGTGAAAATGTAATGACCAAATGGAACAATAGGAGGCAACAACCGAAGTTAGTTTTTTTGTTCATTAACGTTTAGACAATTTTTCATACCATTGTATAACGCAATCAACGAACAAAAGCAAAGATTAAACGCAAATTGATTTTACTTTTTAACTTTTCTAAGTTCTAATTAACCACAATATACAAATATAATCCCAAAGATATTGAGAGTGAGAATTTTATCTTGTACAAGAAGGAAAAAAAATTAAAGAAAGAGATGTAATACTGGATGCAAATTGCTTTCTTCAATCACAGTCTTTCCTCCAAACTTAATGAAATTACACCTTTATCACTGAAAACCACTGAAAGAGAATCAAATAGACACTGATTAACTTCGTATCAGAGGAGAAAGTCAATAATTAATTTTTTTATTATTATTAAAAATGAGAGATACCAACCTAGATTGGAAATGTAAGCCTCAAAAGTTTATTTGTAGGCTGTTCCTTGTAGAGAAAGAAAAATAAATGTCCATTAAAAAAAAAAATAAAGAGAGAGAGAGAGAGAGAGATAGATGTCCATTAAAAAAAGAAAAAAGAAAAGAAAAGGAGAGAAATAGATCAATCCGTGGAGTTGGTGACTTTTTTATGGGATAAGTCTTCAATTTGTGGAAGATATATATGAGTGGTTTTGGTTAATTTTAAATTTTGAATAAAGAATGGTGAGACATGTGATGATAAAGGGTGAAAAAGGAGGAAATCAGATAAAAGTGGATGGGTAGGAGGGAAGAGAGAAAAATGGAAGGTTTTTTTATTTTTATTTTTTATAAATTATGAAAGAAAAACGGAAGTTTTGTTTTTGTAAGTGGGGTGGGAAGTTTTTTTTTTTTTTTTTTTTTTTTTTTTTAGAAACAAGCGTGCCTGTCAAAAAAAAGAAACAGGCGTTGGAAGTTTTTTTTTTTTTTTTTTTGGTGGAAAGTTAAAAGGAGATTTTTGTGGTAGTTTTTTGTGTTTTTGTATGAATATCAGTACGTGGGGTTTTTAAAAAAGAATAAAAAAAAATATTTAAAAAAATAAAAAAGGGTTAGTGGGAGAGTATTCCTATTTTGTAGGTAATATTTTAATGCAAATTAGACATGTATTTTTACCAAATTATCTTTTAGTTCTATCTCTACTTAAACCTAAAAAAATAAGAATATTTTAGAACAAAAAAATCCGATCTAAATAGAGGAAGTTTCTTAAATAATAGTATAAATTCAATGTAAATGTTCGATAAAAAAAATAAAAATAAAAGGGACACCCCTTCTCATCTATGTAGAAAAGGTGTTCAATATTTCAATACATCTGCACTCCTGGTTTCTTAAATCTTAAGTGATAAACACGAGTAACAATAAAGAGTTTCATCTTTCAAGGATGACACTAGCATTGGACCAACGTTACCAAACAACGCAGAAAATCAGCATCAGTTTCAATAGAATAGATAAAAAAAAAAAAATATATATATATATATATATATATATATATATATATTTACAACATTTTTACAACAAATTTTAAGTGACAAGTTGTTACTAGTTTTTATTGTTGGGACAAAAAAGTAATCTCAGAGTTAGTTTGAAATTTGAACTAATAACAACTAATCACCTGTGATTTATTGTAAAAATATTGGAGACATAACATCTCTAAAAATTAAAAAAAAAAAAAAAAAAAAAACCCAACCAAAGAAAAAAGCGGAAGAGAGAGAGAGAGAGAGGGAGAGAGAGAGACAAAGAGGAATGGCAGTACATGTGGAAGGGGCTTAGTGCACTCCAGTAACATGCAGGCAACTGCCGAACTTTATAGCCACGATGCATGCCACGTTCTCTGCATGAACCAGACCTTCATCCTTTATAAACTCCATTCTCTCCCACTTCCACATCAAGCAAAGAAACACGAAAAACAAAAGAAGAGGCCTTGACATTGTTGTTTCCATTGCATTGAAAATGCCAGGCTTGACCCTCGGAGACACAATTCCCGACCTTGAAGCTGATAGCACCCATGGAAGAATCAAGCTTTATGACTTCACCGGTGATAGCTGGGCCATCATCTTCTCTCACCCGGGTTGGTACTTCATATCAATCAATTAGTGTTTGTAAATCTAAAGGTCCTTAATTTGCATCATTGGTGTATTTATGTGTTTAATTAACATGCATGTTTTGGTTGGCTTGGAACTTTGTATCGTTTGTGTAATGTGCAGGCGATTTCACGCCGATTTGCACTACGGAACTTGGCAAGATGGCAGCCTATGCTAAGGAGTTCGAGAAGCGAGGGGTGAAGCTTGTGGGGCTGTCTTGTGATGATGTGCAGAGCCACAAAGAGTGGACCAAGGATATTGAAGCCTACACTGTATGTTTTTTTTAATCTTAATTCTTACGTTTTGGATTAATTCTCGTTAGGTTACTGTATTTTTGAAAATTGACACACCAATATGTAAAAATTATGTAGAGGAATTGCCACTATCCCAAGCATCACTCATAAAACAAATGTCTTGTTAATTTATTATGTCCTTTCAGCCAGGGTGCAAGGTGACATACCCGATCCTTGCAGATTCAAACCGAGAGATCATCAAGCAATTGAACATGGTGGACCCAGATGAGAAAGACTCCTCAGGAAACCAGCTCCCATCTCGAGCTTTGCATATAGTGGGCCCAGATAAGAAGGTATAAACTATATATATATATATGGTTCCAATATTGTGTTAATTTGTCTAAATTAACAAAATTACTAGTAGTAATTATTGGTGCTAACATTTTATTTGGTGGGTTGTGTAGGTAAAGCTGAGCTTTCTATACCCGGCAAGTACTGGCCGAAACATGGACGAAGTGGTGAGGGTCTTAGAGTCGCTGCAGAAGGCAGCTAAGCACAAGGTTGTCACCCCAGCGAATTGGAAACCAGGAGATCCTGTGGTCATTTCTCCCAGTGTGTCCAATGAACAAGCCAAGGAGATGTTTCCTCAGGGTTTTGAGACTGCAGACCTTCCATCCAAGAAGGACTACCTGCGTTTTACCAAAGTGTGAATGATCCAAAGCACGAAGTTGTGTTGTAAATAATGTATGAAGTCAAGTTTTATGTAATGTGGTTATTTCAGTTCCATGAGCAGTACTAGTGTGCAACATGTATGCATGTCTTTCTTATCACATGTTCTAATGAATATGTGAACGCTGTAGGAGTTGTTTATATGCTTATGGAAGCAACATATTAGCAGTAATTAATTAATTTTGTTTGCTTGACTAATGTTTCTGCCTTTCTGGTTTTAGCTTCTCCTAGTTATCTTAAACCTTTTTCTTTCGTTCCTCTTTGGCGACATGCAGTTTAATTTCAATGCATGAACCAGAATAAAAGACAACTTACTGAGAGGCTAGTGGTTCCTGAGCAACCAAGGCCTCTATGAGATGAATGAGACCCTGGATTGGAAATCGATCTTAATCAGTATCTTAGATCATTCCTACGTATAATTCTTTGGATTGGAAATCTTTAATCAGGATCATTCCAACGTTTTCTTTCCTGGCTTTGAAATCTTATTCATTATTTTGGGGTTATTCTAGTGAATCATCTTGTAATTACTTGATATGTACATGATCATACACATCCGCAAAACTGTAGTACCCACGTTGACCCATCCCGGCACAATTGATGGGGCGGGATGGGTTTTGCTGTCCCATTCCAAATGTATTTATATATAAATATTTAATATTATAAAAGCTCTTAAATAATAGTATAGATATCTATATCTATAATACTCTTTGAAGGACTTCCCTTATTTGGACTGGATTTTTTTATTCCAAAATATCCTAAATACTTCTGAGTTTAAGTAGAAACAAAACTTAAGAATAGTTAGATAAAAATACATGTCTAACTTGCACTAAAATATTGCCTACAAAATAGGAACACTCTCTATTCAGAATATTTGAAATGCTCCAACTATCTAATCTCACATTTTCAAAAAAAAAATTCACTTTTTTTATTTCTTATTTTATTTTTACCTTTAATAAGTCTATACTTTTTATGAAAAAAAAAAAAAAAAAAAAAAACTAACTGCTCCCTTATCTGAATATGTAAAATAAAAAAAATAAATAAAAAAAACCTACTCCCAGTTAGCAATGTAATCAATTTTTTAAAACATCATGCAGTTTGCTTTTTCTACGGATGTATCATTTCATGGTGGCGAAAAAGAAGGAACCCACTTCACCACTCTCACTCTTCCTATTACGACCACTTTCTCAAAACACAAAAGTGCAAGCAATCAGTTCCTATCCAAAACAAATTAAGAACAAAATGCCAACTTCCTTAGTTAAATTCTTCTTCTACATTCTCTAATCCCTTTCCTTCACAAGTACACTCTTTTGTTTCACAACTTGGTAGTCTTTAAAACCCTTCAAATATGTATAGTATAGTTGAAAAACTTACATCGTTGCCTGTTGTTAATTTGTTTTACAGATGGGACACATATGGCCTGGACTTCTTGTCACTGCAGGCCATTTAACTCCAAAAGATGGTGGCTTTCATCTCTATAGTGGTGAAGAAGTAGTGTTTGAAGTTCCAGAAAGATGGTCTGGAAGAGTATGGGGTAGACAAGGTTGTTACTTTGATGAAGAAATTGGCAAAGGTTCATGTCAAACAAGTGACTGTGTTGGCCTTTTGCATTGCCAACGCATTGGTGGAGTCCCTCCGGCCACAGTTGTAGAAATGACATTTGGAACCTCTAAATCAAACTTACATTACTATGATGAGTTTGGTTGATGGGTTCAACTTGCCCGTGTCAATGGTTTCCCATAGGTGGTGAGTATTATGCATGCAAGTTATAGGTGGTTGGGTATTACGAATGCAAGTGAAATAAGTTTTCATCACTAGATTTTTTTATTTATTTTTATTTATTTTACAATTGAAAAATGTAGTAATTCTAAATTATAATGCATGTAAATTATTAACTTTTTCTTTTCCTTTGGCACTTCGTCTTTTTTTTTTTTTTTTTTTGCTAAATGACACTACTTCTTTTTCAGAATTAGGATCCGAGGAAACCTATAGAATATCAAACATGTGATTATTATGTGAATATGCAAATACATTCAATCATCTCTAAGGACCAAGATTATCATAAAAACTTAGACACATACCATGTCGAGATAAAACAAACATAGCAATCCTAAAAACAATTATTAGCAATCCACTAAGCAACCAAGTTAGCCTGCAAACAAAACAAAACCTAAATCAATGTAAATATGTAGTTTCGATAACTCTGCAAGTAGTAAATTTGTTATATTTTAGTCTATCACGTACTAATGTAAATATGTAGTTTTGATAACTCTGCAAGTAGTAAATTTGTTATATTTTAGTCTATCACGTACTGATAGATAAAGAGGTGAATTTGGAGGAAGTTATCCAAATTCCAAACTGTTTGGTTAAGTGCCTAATTTTAAGGGAAATGATAAGGATTAAGGAGTACATAGATGAAAGAGTTGGAGATGGAAGAGAAAATTTTTAGTTAGTTTAGAATTTAGTAACTGTAATATTAGTAACTTTTAATTAACCATGCAAATTGGGCTCTTGGAAATCGAAGAAGAAAGCATGTGCACGAGATGAATATGATGATCTTCACTATTATTGTTATTAAGGTGTGTAGAGATGAAACTGGGCTGGTGATTGCAGGGCTACCCAAACGTTTTGGAGGCCTAAAGCGGAATCTACAAATGGGGTCTTTATGCTATCACTTAAATAATATTTAACTAGCATTTTTATATATATAACTAGCCTTTAAGCATGCGCTCACGCGTGTTCTCAGAGATTCTTCTATTTTTGGAAAAAGTTAATAGTTTGAAGGTGTAAATGCCCTTTTCGTCCCTACATTTTGGGCTCATTTCTATTTTGGTCCCTACATTTTCATTTTACCACTTTTAGTTCCTAAACCAATTAGCGCGTGTCATATCAGTCCTTGCCGTCAGCCAACTAACAGAAAAAGCTAACGTGGCTGACGGCACTATTAAAATAAAAAAAAAAAATTTATTTTGGCATTAAAATATGCCACATCAGCATTTAAATTAAAAATTAATTTTAACTAAATAAAAAAAATTAAAAACAGAATTAAAAACAAAAAATAACATGAATTAAGATTTAAGAGTGCCTTGAACAAAAACAATAAGAACACGAACCCAGAAATTAAAATCCAAAAATTAAAAAATCTCAAAATCACCATTTTCTCAAACCTAGCAAAATCATCAAATCCCAAAGCACCAAAGTACCAAATCAATCCAAAAAATACAACACAACCAATCCAAACAAAAAAATCTCAAACTTAGAAAAACCCATCTCAAGTAAGTTGAATCCAGCAAACCCAGCTCACTCTCAAAAACCCAAACTAAAAACAACAAAAAAAAAACATAAAAATCAAAATCAAAACGCTGACTCTAAAACACTATGAAGATTTTTCTGATTCTCTCATTAGCTTCAATCTTCTGCTTTTCTCTAAGCAATTCCATTGAAGACGATGTGATGTGCTTGCAAGGCATGAAGAACTCTCTCTCTGACCGACCAACAAACTGAGTTCATGGACCTTCACGAACTCCTCCATCACTTCAATCTGCAAGCTCTAAGGAGTTGTTTGCTGGAACGAGAAGAAGAACCAGCTCATCAGCCTTCAGCTTCCGACGATACAACTTTCCGGCGAGGTTCCGAAGAGTTTGAAGTATTGTCGGAGTCTCCAAACCCTAAATCTCTCCAACAACTCCATCTCCAGTCCAATCCTTTCTCAAATCTGTAACTGGTTGCCACGTGTCTCCTCGTAGATCAGACCGCTGATACGCTTGACTCCACCCCTGCGAGCCAAATGACGAATCATAGGCTTCGTGATCCCCTAGATCTGGGGTTTGTGGACCCATTTTTGCTCTTTGATTTTCTATAGTTCAGTTTCATAGATCTAGGGTTTGTGGACTCATTTTTGCTATTTGACTTTTTGTAGGTTTGGATTGTGGTTTCTGTACTTCGGGTTTTTGATTTTCTCTAAGTTGACTTCTCGTGCCTGGGTTTTGATTTCTATGTTCTTCTCAGGTTTGTGTCAATCTTCATTTTCCTGTGTTTGCTTTTGTTCATGCTCTTTGATTTGGTGATGTTCATGTTTTTTTTTTTTTTTTTTTCCCTTTTCCTGTAGGTTTGATGTTCATGTTCTTTTATTCTAGGTTTGCTCTTTGATTCTGGATTTGATGTCGTTGCTGGGTTTATTTCTTGATTTAAGAAGAACATTGAAGAACAAGTTCTTATGTTCTTAGATCTCACTTCATGTAATTTTTTGTTTTTAATTTTGTTATTTAATTAAAATTAATTTAAATGCTGATGGGGCATTTTTTAATGCCAAAATTATTTTTTTATTTTTTTATTTTAATAGTGCCGTCAGCCACGTTAGCTTTTTTTATTAGTTGGCTGACGGTAAGGGCTGATATGACATGCGCTAATTGGTTTAGAGACTAAAAGTGGTCAAATGAAAATATAGGGACCAAAATAGAAATGACCCCAAAATGTAGGGACGAAAAGGGCATTTATGCCTAATTTGAATCCATTATAATTTGAGATTACTATATTTTTCAATTACAAAATACTTAGGGGGTGTGATGAGTGTTAAGCGTTTGTGGATGACATATTTTTTTCATCACACCCCTAGGTATTTTGTGATTGGAAAATGTAGTAATCTTAAATTATAATGGATTCAAATTATTAACTTTTACCAAAAAATAAAAGAGTATCTGAGCACGCGCGTGAGTGTTTATTCAGAGGCTAGTATATATATATTTTTAATTATAATTTAATTATTTTTATACATATTATTATCATCTTCAAAACACTTGTCTCTGTACTCGTAGGGTTAATTATCATCTCTCTTCATATTTCGAAGGCGTTCTTCTGTGTTTGCTTTTTTTTTTTTTTTTTTTTTTAATCCAGCGCCTCTTGCACTGTTCATGGGACATGAACAGTGCAATTACCCAAATGCACAGTGATTTCATTAATGAAGAGTAACCAGAAAATATTTTTTTTTTATTGTTTTTAGTTTTCAGCAGAATAAGCGGTATCTAAACACACCCTTCATCTTTTCATTTCATTATGATTAATAAAACCATAAAATTTAAAGTTGTATATATTCTAGATACAAGAACACAAATAATCCATATATTTATGACGGTTTAGGTGTGTACCTCTAGAAGCTATAAGCAAACCTTAAATAAATTACATGAAATTTCAAGCATACACTTGGCATAGCTCTAAAAGCTACGATCAAACCTTAAGCCATCATTCGGAGGAGAGAATGGAATGGAATGGAAAGTCACTTCCCTTATTTGAGAGATTTAATGGAGGGAATGAAATTGGTAGAATATTCGTTCATCTCTATTTCTTTAAAACTTCAAATTTTTATTCCTCCAAAAATTGAGAGGAATTGGAGGGAAAGAAATTAAATTAAATAAAATTTTTACTAAAACTCTCTAAATACCCCTATATATTCCCCAATTTATTTTAAAATAAGAGTCTAATAGTAATATTGTTAGAAAATGATTTCATTCTTTTCCTTCTATGTTACTCCCAAACAAGGTTACTTACATTTCATTCATTTTCATTCATTTATTTTAAAACATCCAAACAAGTTTACCTAATTCCATTCCATTTCTTTCTTTTCCATTCATTTTCCTTTCTTAAATACATTCATTTTCTTTCCATCCCCTTATGATTATTTTATTCTATACCGTTATGACACTACAACAAAATGTATTTTCAGCGACGAAAATTTCGTCACTAAATGTCCAGTTTTTTATCGCCTAGGACTTTTAGCCACAAAATTCATTTTGTTGCTAATACCTCGTTGCTAAAGGTATTAGCGACGAAAAATTACATGCATAAGTGAAAATTTCAAACATATACTTATCACAGGGCCCGTATATATATATATTTATTTATTTATTTGCATGCTACTCTTTTCAACAATAGCTCTTAGTTAAATTACATGCATAAGTGAAATTTCAAGCATACACTTGGCACACCTCTAAAAGCTATGAGTAAACCTTAAATAAATTACATGCATAAGTGAAATTTCAAGCATACACTTGGCAAAGGGCCCATATATATCTTCCTTTGCATACTCCTCTTTTCAATGATAGCTTTTAATGAGGCATGTCATCCTAACCTTTATAACGAATGAGATTTAGGGTTTTGTCT
Organism: Quercus robur; assembly: GCF_932294415.1. Lineage (NCBI taxonomy): Eukaryota > Viridiplantae > Streptophyta > Magnoliopsida > Fagales > Fagaceae > Quercus > Quercus robur. Next base: position 42,124,091 of record NC_065539.1, on the reverse strand, counting down.
AACGTTGAGAGTAGAGATGAGACATAGCCTTATATATTGAGACCCACCAATCATGCATGGACCATGTGCTTTAAAATCTACACTCTACCTCAACATCGGACTAAGCCTAATAAAAACAAGAGATGAGACATAACCTTATATATTGGGACCCACCAATCATGCATGGACCATGTGCTTTAAAATCTACACTCTACCTCAACATCATACTAAGCCTAATAAAAAACAAGATGCATACCCAAAATATGGCTATTGGCCTCACAATCTATTTGTATTGTGGGTTTTGGGTTTCCTACTATGGGTGGTCCTATACTCGGAGACCCAAGTACAGTCCTGTTTCCTCAAACCCTTCGCTTTGCCTCACAGAGTCGTTGCCTTTTTCTCTTAGAGTGGTTGCTCTTTTCTCTCAATGTTCTCTCCAGAATTATCAACCCCCATTCCTCATTCTCTTCTCCTATTTATAGGTTAGGATAAGTGGAGGTGCTATGATTACTCCCCCTTATTAGTGCGAATGGGGGTCCAATTCCATCATCTCAAAGTGGATGCTCTGTCAAGATAGGTGGAAGTGGCATTAGAACTGATTCCCACCTTCAGAAGCCCGCTCGGCAGTGACGTTCTCAAAGGCACTATTGGGCAGCCGAGTACAGGGCGTCTCCGAGTAATAACGCTTCCAACTAGGTTAGAAATGATTGAGGGGGGGGGTTTCTTGAGGTATTCAGGCTAGCACAGTCTTATTTCTGCTCTTGGGCCTTGAGGTGTCTGGGTCGAGGCTAGAGGTCCAAGAATAGGGACAGGGTCATATAATGTGACGTGAGGCTTGGGCCCGAGGCCCGTGAGGCCTGAGGCCCAGCCACCAATGCCTAATATTGAATATGATCACAACAAATTAATAGGCTCTTAGGTAGATTAAATGAGTTATATCTAACCCGTTTATAAAGTCAAAAGTCCAATTGATGGAAGCTCAATTCTAATATTCTTCCACTTGGGCAACTGCTTGCTCACTCCCAAATGTAGGAGATCGTAACAATATAATTTTCAGAGTACCGAGGTCAAACCACAAGGAGCAGGATAAATTCAAAAGACAATATAATTAGAAAAAAATTTAGGTAAAGAAGAAAAATACTTTTGCTTGGAGATTGTTAACAAGAATAATAAAAAAACTTATTTAAATCAATAATGTAAATACTAGGGCATCGGTGTGTTTCCCTATATCGATATGAAATTCTTTGTGATCTAAGAAATTATATATTTCGTAATTGCTTGTTCTTATACAATTAAATACTTATGATTCGGTTGAACTGAGACAATTCAAGAACACATGATAACCTAGATTAATAATGTGGTTAGAAAAGTTTTCAGAAAAACCCGTTCACTTTAAAACCTGATTTCTATTTGAAACTATTAGAAATTCACCTAAATAATAAGAAAAACATGATTGAACTTATTGAAAGCATGGAAGAACTAATACATCAAAAGAAATCTAATTAAACAATCAAATATGTTGTTGATAAAATCCTAGAAAGAATCACATTGAATATTCATACTGTATAGAAGAAACATAACCCTTAGCCCTAACAAAGAGTTTAGGCTGCCATTAAAGAAAGAAAAATACAAGGTTTTCTCTGCAAAATTCGTTCTACTAGCCTCCTTTCAAAACCCTAATGTCTAAGTGAGTGTTTGGATACAACTTATAATTCACACGTTTGTGTTTTCTGCGTTTTTTTTTTTTTTTTTTCCCCAGCGCATATGAACAGTAACATCACATGGATTCACTGTGCAGGAGACAAGTGCACTGTTCATGCACTGTTCATGGGTCCCACGACACTATTCACACATTTAAAAATTATTTTGCTACAATATTTTCAGTTTTCAGTTTCAGCAAAAATAAGTTGTATCCAAATGGATGCTAAGTGTCCAAAGAAAATAAAACTTTTACTATTTTAATTTCCGTCCAGGTTTACAGCAATAGCTTGTGAGTTAATTTCGGCCTTCAAAAATTGAGAATTTCGAAAAACTCAAAACTGGAAAGTTGTAGACATTTAAGTCATGGTTACAACCCATCTAGTCTTGTGTTAATTGGATTTTTGAGGAGAGAGATACGCCCAAAATACTGATTAGTGCTCAAATCAGATTTTTCCTTTTTAGATTCTACCTCTTTGATTTCTTTCCTTATTTGAAGCTTCCAATCATGGTAGACGATCCAAGCACTCCAGTTGCACCTCCTTAGACATTTAAGTATGGTCCTTTAACTCCACTTTAATTCTAGTTTGGCCTCCATTCTCTCACAAATTCCTGTAAACTCATCTTTCTTACATGATTTTTTGAAAGTAGAAAATTACATACAATGAATAGCATTTTATTCAAGAAATAATGTAAAGATAAATAATAGGGACTAATGTAAATCATGGCTTAATTATACAAATTAAGCATAGTAATAAGGAGATAACACTCTCATAAATATATAACAAGTATACATTTTAAGGCGTTATCAGCAACATTATTGCATATTTTATAATTTTAAAATTAATTTTGCAAACGACCTCCAACATGATCCGGTCCAACAAAGCCACAAACATGGAATAGGTATGGCATTATGGGAAAATTATTTAATAATCCGGGAGTACCATAAATGCGTACTAATCTCCCCTTTCACATGAATTGTGGGTCCCACCATAAATTTAATTAGTGAGACCTACAGTTATATGAGAGGGGGGAGTACTCATTTATGGTACTCCGAGAATATTCAATAGTTACTCGACATTATGCAATTATTCTCATAAATTCATCCATGATCATAGTGTTAGTAATTTCATTAATATGGTCATTATTCGATATGATGCGTTTAGTGTGGACTTAAGAGCACTCCTTTATGTGGTCAATTGTACTAACTCTATATTGGTCATCTGAATTGGTTTCTCCTTAAATGCTCATATTATGAATTTGAAACATGTAAACTTTTCCTTAACAAAAATAAACAATATGTCTTCCCACAGTAGCATGAACAAGCATCCACAGTAGCTGTGGCATAATTTATGCCATTTTGCCACACCAAAGACCTACTTTATCATTTTATCACATCATTTTACAATATCCCATTTATTAGATGTTTTATCATTCAATTCTATACATTAAAATAATATTTACTACACATTAAAATAATATAAACAACACAATAAAATAATATATCTAACACAATAAATAACAACCAAAACACGGCCGCCGCCACCACCACCACCACCGTGGTAGCCACAATCCATTGAAAAACAAAAAACTGAAAACAAAACCACCACCACAACCACCGTCATCAACAACCCACCACAAAACCCATTAAAACACACTTAACCAAACCCAGAAAACACAGCAACTCAAACCCAGAAAACACAACCAAAACCCACTAACACCGACAACCCAAACCCATAAAACTACTAGCACCGCCAACCCAAAGCCACGAATCCACTTGCACCAGCAACCAAAACCCACTAGCACTGGCAACCCACGATTCCGATCTCACCTCAATGTTGATGCCCACGATTGTGACGAACACTCTGATCTCACCTCAACGTTGATTTCGATCTCACCTCAACGTCGATGCCCATGTCGATTCTTATCCCATGATCGTGATGAACACTTCGGTGGCGGACCTCGCCCTCATGAACCTCGCTTACTGCTTGCACGTCGATCTTCATGGCTTTGCCGTCCCTGGCACCAAGCTCTACCTCGTCTCCATCGTCGATTCCTTTGTTCTTTCTGGGTTTGTGATGATTCTATTTCTGAGTTTTGTTTTGAACTGAGAATTGGAGTTTGATTTGAGGTGCAAAGAGAGAAGAAAGAAGATTTTTGGGTTTGATTTGAGGAAAGAACACCGGTTGGGAGAGAGAGACAGATTGTGAGGAGAGAAAAAAAATCAATTAAAGAAGTGAGAGGAGAGAGAAAAGCCGAATAAAAAATAAATAAATCATATGCCACATTTCGTCCGTACCGTGGCAAATTTGTGAGGATACTGTTCAGTGTTGTATAATTTATGAGATTTGGAATGTTTGATAAATGAGGTTTTTTGGTGTTTGATGTGCCAAATGTGCCAAATATTTGGCATTTGGCACATTTACCACATCTAGTGCGGATGCTCAATATAATATCGCTAGAAGACTAACAAGTATGCTTCTCAATGGTCGTGAAGCCATCATATATTTTATTTAATAATATAATGTAACATCTGTCACTCAATGGTAATACAATTTTCAATACATCTCGAGAACTTTATTGACATTAATCCTTATAATAAGTGCTTTTATCAACCATGTTTATTATATGGATTTGCGTTATTAAAGATATCGAGATGCATTGGTGGTTTTGTTGCCATTAAGTAACAGATATTACAATATATCACCTGATTAAACATATAATGACTTTGTGATCATTGGGGATAATGCCTGTTCTGCTTTTAGAGAGTGATATTCTATTGTTCATACTATTGTGGGAAGAGTACATATTGTTTGTCTTTGTTAAGGAAGAGTTTACACGTTTCAAATTCGTAGTATGAGCGTTTAATGAGAAACCAATATATAGATTTAGCAGAATTGACGACATGAAGGACTGCTATTTTTTTTTTTTTTTTTTTTTTTTGAGAAACATGAAGGACTGCTATTAAGTCTATCTACATGTATCACATCAAATAATTATCATGTTAAAGGAATTATTGACGTTGTAATCATAGATGAATTTATGAGAATAATTGCATAATGTCAACCCTGGTTCATGTTAATGTGTTTTTGTTGGACCAAATCATGTTGGATTTGTTCGTAATTGAGTTGATAATTCAGGTGGCCACCATAATAGTTATTGCTCAACTTGAGAGTCGTTTTCAAATTTATTTTTAAAATTACAAAACACCAATTAATGTCGTGCAAGTAGGAGAATGTTAAAATTAGGTTTCCATTAATTAGATTTTTGGTTTCATAAAACTGCAGCTGGTTGAATGTTAGTCACTATACCTAAGGGCTCATCAATTTGTTGTGGTCATATTCAGTATTGAGCTTTGGTGCACCTTATTTTTATTGGGCTCGTGCACTAGTTTGATGTTGAGGTAGAGTATAAGGTTTAAAGTTTGGTCTATGATGGATGGATATTCACTAAATAATAAATATATAAGGTAATTAATTAGGTGCCCACTCCATTCCTCTCATTAGACAAAGCCTTAGATCTTATTCTTTCTAGAGACTATGGTGACTTATCCCATGGAGAGCCATCTTGAAAGGAAGAACATGGACGTATTACTTATATGAGTAATGCGTGTGCATGCGATTTCACCAAGTTACATATCAAGATTTGCTCAAAGTGTTTAGATTTACGTTCCTAAACCTCATAGACGTATTACTTATATGTGTTCTAGACTTATAGTATTTAACATGTACATGCCCTTTAAATCTTGCATGAGTAAACAAATAATTTCATAAGTCGCATGTTTTATTTATTTATAGAAGTCACATGTTTTTAAATCTATGGAAATCCACTTGGATACGACTTTTTAAATTATTTAGTCTTGTTAAAATGGTAAATTACTGTGTTAATTCTCTCATACATGGATTTGTTGATGTTAAAATCTTTTTTTTTTTTTAATATGTAACATAAAAATTTTATTAAAAAGAACACAACCTAGTACATAGGAAATGTACTAAAGAGGCAAAAACATCAAGAAACCAAATTACAATGATCAAGCAAAACAGGAAGGGAAAGACAAGAAAAAGAAGGTAAAACTAAACACCATTCGAGAAGAATAAAAAAGAAAAAAGACTTAAACACAAGAATAGACCGTTTTTATCCCTCAAAACTTCTAGTATTCCGTTCCCACCAGATACACCACATCAAACATTGTAGCACAATCCTCCATATAGCTATATTGCGATGTTGCCTAAAATTGCATGACCAATAATCCAACAAATCCACTACCCTTTGCGACATCACCCAACAAATACCAAACAAGCAAAAGACCATACTCCACATCTCATATGCTATAGAATAGTGAAGGATGAGATGATCTATAGATTCCCCACACCTTTTGCACATATAACACCACTCAAGAACAACAATGCCTCTTTTGGAGATTATCTGTAGTAAAGAGCAATCCAAGAGAAAAAAGCTACCTGAGGAGGAACCTTCGATTGCGACACCATTTTCCATGGGAAAGAAATGACAGTAGAAGGGGATAGAGAACGATAATACCCACTCACCTCTAAACCTTGACCACTGGCTAACTTCCAACAAAGTTTGTCAGAACCAACACCCCACACCTTTGTGGAATAAATCAAAACCATAAACGAATCTAAAGATTGTGACTCTTGATCATTCACTAAATGACAATACTGTAAGTCCCAAAATATTCTCCCATATGCATAGCGCATAACCTCAGAGATTGAAGCATCCCTTGTCTTACTAATATTATATAAATCTGGAAACGCCTCCTTAAGAGGACGATCCCTACACCACACATCATCCCAAAAATTCACTTGAGTACCATCACCCACATCATACCGAAGGAACTTGGAAAAATTCAACCAGCCACTTCTAATGAACTTCCACATACAAACACCATATGCCCCAGACAAAGATTTTGTACACCAACCACCCCATTGATTCCCATACTTCGCCCCAATGACCCTTCTCTAAAGGGCATCATTCTCCACACCATACGCCACAACCATTTGCCTAATAAGACAAAATTAAACCTTCTTAAACACCAAATGCCTAACCCTCCATTCTTCACTGGGCTACATACTTTAGACCAATTTACTAAATGAAGTTTACATTCGTCACCAATACCAGTCCAAAGAAAATCTCTCTGTAATTTCTCTATCCGCTTAGCCACCTTAGTTGGAAAGAAGAGAAAGAAAATAAGTAGGCAAGCTAAAAAGAGTACTCATAATAAGGGTAACCTTACCCCCCTTAAATAAATACAACCTCTTCCATCCGACTAGCCTTCGCTCCATCTTCTCCAAAATAGGATTCCAAATCGTCTTATCTTTAAAGGTAGCACCCAACGGAAGGCCTAAATATTTCAGCAGAAGAGCAGACTCCCTACAACCCAAAATCTCCACTAACTCATATAGATTAGGCACATCCCCAACTGGAACCAATTTAGACTTTCCTAGATTAATTTTTAACCCTGACACCACCTCAAATCTGGAGAGAATCCCACACAGAGCTGTTATATGATTGATGTCAGCATCACAGAAAACAAGGGTATCATCCGCAAATAACAAATGTGACATTATCATCAAGGAACTAGTCATATTCCCAACTATGAAGCCCAAAAACTGTCCTACTGCAGTAGCTGCAACCAACATACAGCTCAAGGCCTCCATGACAATATCAAAGAGAAAAGGGGATAAAAGATCACCCTGCCGAAGTCCTCTAGAACTACCAAAAAAATCAGATGGGGAACCATTGATCAAAATGGAGAATTTAACAGTTGATATACAACACCTAATCCACCTTCTCCACTTTTCAAAAAATCCACACTGCTGTAACAAAAACATGAGAAACTCCCAATGCACATGATCGTACGCTTTCTCAATATCCAGTTTGCACAACACCCCCGGAACCCCTGCCTTCAATCTACTGTCTAAACACTCATAAGCAATAAGGACAAAACCTAAACTCTTTTGACCTTTCACAAAGGCATTTTGAGAATTTGAAATAAGATCGTGTGCCACCCTTCAAATTCGATTGGCTAACACCTTAACAATAATCTTGTACAACCTTCCTACCAAACTAATAGGCCGAAAGTCCTTGACATTCACAACATCATTTTTCTTAGGAATGAGTGCAAGAAAAGTAGCATTAAGTCTCTTTTCAAACACAGCATGGGCATGGAAATTATGAAACACATTCATAATATCTATTTTCACCACGCTCCAACAAGACTGAAAAAATGCCATCACAAAACTATCTGGACCTGGGGCTTTATCACCATTGAAATCATGGACCACTCCAAATACTTCATCCTCATCAAAAGGTCTATCCAACCAAGTAGCATCTTCCTTAGAAATTCTAGAAAAAACAACCTCATCCAAAAGAGGTCCACCCAAAAGAGGTCTGTGGACCTTATTCTCTGAGTATAACTACCTATAGAAATGAGTAACACACCCCTCAATGATCCCCTGATCTATAGATAACTCCCCATCCACCATAAGCCTATTAATAATATTACATCTTCTATGAGAATTTGCAATACGATGAAAATTTTTTGTGTTCCTATCTCCCTCTTAAAGAAAGAGAGCCCTAGATTTCTGCCTCCAGTAGATTTCTTCCAACAAAGTTGTTTTTTCTAACTCTCCACAAATACGTTCCTTTTCCATACTGTCCTTCGCTGTAAGAACACGATCACCCTCGATAACTTCCAATACATTAAAATCCTTCCACAAATTCTGCACCCTAAGTCCTACATTACCGAACTCCTCCACGTTCCATCTCTTCAAATCCAATTTCAACATCTTTAGTTTGTTTGGCAAAGTATAACTAAGAGTTCCTTGGAAATGATAGGACTCCCACCATGATCACATCCTTTCCACAAAGCCCTTATCCATTAACCACATGTTCTCAAACCTAAAAGGTTTTTTGCCTCCTTGTAAATTCCTACCCTCAAGTATGATTGGAAAATAATCCGATAGCAACCTAGATAATCGACGTTGACAAATAGATGGAAATTTCTCCTCCCAATCCGCTGACAAAAGAAACCTATCAAATCTAGATCTTGAAGCAACCTCTCTAGAATTAGACCAAGTGAAATTCCCCCTAACCAGAGGCAGATCAATAAGGCTTTGCTCTAGAAAAAAAAAAAAAAAAAAAAAACCCTGATGTATAGTTGTAGTGAAATTTGCAGAACCAGAACATTTAGAAGGAAACCACACCACATTAAAATCGCCTCCCACACACCAAGGCACATCCCACCAACTACATAAGCCAGATAACTCCTTCCATAAGAAACTTCTGTCTCTATCACAATTAGGTCCATAAACACCAATGAATGCCCAAACAAAATGATCCACCACATTTTTGAATTTACAAGAGATTGAGAAACAACCCACCGCTTCCTCCACCTTATCCACAACCCTATTGTCCCACATCAATAACACCCCACTTGAAGCACCCACAAAGTCTAAGTAGAGCCAATCCACATGTTGACCTCCCCACAAACTACAAATGACACCTCTATTAATTAACTCCAACTTAGTTTCTTGCAGACAAACAATATCTGCTTTCCAATTTCGGATCAAATTTCTAACCCGTAGCCACTTATCTAGCTCATTCAACCCTCTCACATTCCATGAAACAATTCTCAAATTCATTAATGCATTACAACAGCCCGATCCCTACTAGCACTTTTGCTCCTTTCTAACACATTATCATTGTCCCAAGAACTCATTAAACTCTTTAATTCACGATGCCCTTTGTGCCTAGCCTTAACCATCTTTCTCTGAGAAGCTACATCAAGCATCCACTTTTTTCTTCGAGCTTCTAAAGCTAAAAGCAAACCTGTAAGTTGTTCTTCGAAACCCTCCAGAGAGGTCCCAACAGATTTCTAGAAAGCTTTAATTCTATTAGTTACCCATTGTGACAACTTGGTGTTATCTACATCCGTCGTACACCCTATATCCTCAATTAGAGGAATCTCTGTAACCACTGAATTATCCATCGCCAAAGGTGCCATTACTAACGGTTCACTTAAATGTTCCCAATTCAACAACCCCTCATTAGAGTCCCAAGCCTTACCCTCCGACCCTATCTCAATGGCAACAGAGCCCACAACACCATTACACTCAGAAGCCCAACTAATAATTTGTCCCTCGTTAATAAGAGAAGCCATATCTAGATTAACTACACCCTCCAATGCATGCTGATCCGACACAGACTTAGGAGAACGATATGCGGAAAGCGGAATAACTATTTTCCTTCCATCCTAAAGTTCAAGCATCCAATCTTTGAAACTACCCCATGTTTTGCTAAAATCTCCAACATAATCACTGATTCTAGGACCAAAATCCTATGTCGCTTCGGTGAAAATCGGTTCTGTTTTCTCCAATCCCTCTACATGCTGAGATGACACTACCAAATTAGTCTCAAAATTCCCCTTTTCCAACCCCATTCCTACCGCATCACTCCTCGGATTGCTAATACCCACCTTTTGTGTGTAGAGTGGCAGTTGATCTGGCAACTTACTTGAGAGCACTGGAGGAAGCCCAATAGTTGTGTCACATGTAGTGAAAGGAGGAGATGCCAAAGACCCAAACCCAGGAACCACTTGATTAGGCATGGAAAGAGAAGTGCTAGCTATTGCAGTGTTATCACAAATGAGAAGTGAAGACCCGATCCTAGAATCATGACAACCCGAGACACTCGGTTGAGATGAAGCCACACTCGACGATAGTACAACAGTGTTGCAGGCGAGAGAGGAGAGAACTTTTGAAGATGCAACCCCAGGTAACTGTATCACTGTATTGTTAGAGACTGAGACACTTGGCTGGATTTCAACCAATTTAGTGAGAGTGGATTTTGTAGTGATATGTTGTAAATTAGACTTATGAAACATAACTTTTTGAGGCCCAGCTTGGGCTTTGGGCTTCCACCCAGCATTAGGCCTTGGCCCTCTTCCATTAGTCAACATAGTTTTAAAGTTGTGTGTCTTATTCTCTCCACTGGGCTTAATAGCAACCGGGCCCGCCTCATTAATCTTAGAAAATAGCACATTCCACTTCCCTTCATTCCCACGTTCCACACGCAAGGAAATATCCAAGGTCAGCATTGCATTATAACTTTTATTCACAGCACCATTGATGATCGACATGATATCCACCCCAACATGATCCTTGTCAATCCTGGAATTATCTCCACATGAAATATTCGATTTCAAATTTTGAAAACCCGTAATTATCTCCTTTCCTTTACTTCTAAAACCTCCAGAGTTTTGCAGGAATTTCTCCATCACCACCACTGGTTTTATGGGGGCACTCATATGCTTAACACTGATATTCTGTTAAATCGGATGGATTGTCTTTCTCAAATGTATTCCAAAACCTCTCCAACCACCCCCCCAATTTCCCTTCCGATATGACAATGGATCCCCTTCAGCGGCCTTTATCTCATTCAGAGAAGAACAAAAAAGTGCCATGGGCATTGGACCCTAACTGAAGAATAAGAATTCTATCTCCCTCCCTAACCATTCTCGCAAACTGACCTGAATTTTGCTTAGATATCAACTCCTCAACATGAAAGAAAATTCTCTTAGCACTCTCCTTACCCATACAGACAGAGCGTAAGGAATTCTGACCTCTTTCATAAATACGTAATAAGAAAAACGAACCCCCTTCCTCAATTGCAAACTCAAAAGTCTTTGATTCAATGAAAAAAAATGTAGAGCCTCCCATAACGGAATCAAAAAAGACCACAAAACACAACTATCACAAAAACAAACTAGGGAAAGAACATAATCCATGGCTTATTCGAGGTAGCCAGGCCTCATTTGTGACTAATCTAAGGTAGCTAGGCCTCTTGCCCTATGGATTTACTTATAGCAATGGTAATATTGCTATAATCCAGGATTCAAATGTTGCTATCAATGAAAATGTGATTATTCATTATTATTATATTTATGAACGTATGAGATTTCACTACAAAAAAAAGGACCTCTGGCCGCATTTTTAAAATGCGGCTACATGCCAAAAAAACGTGGCTATAGCCTATAGCCACGTTTTTTTAGGCCACGGTTTCTAATGTGGCCTAAAACCCGTGACTATAGGACTGATGGTCCTATGGCCGCACTTTTTAACCGCGGCCCAAGCCCGGGCCCTATAGCCCCGTTTAAAACGCGGCCTAAGCCTTTACCTTAGGCCGCGTTTTGAACGCAACCTAAGGTTGAACATTAGGCCGCGTTTAAAACGCAGCCCAAGGTTGAACCTTAGGCCGCGTTTAAAACGCAGCCCAAGGTTGAACCTTAGGCCGCGTTTTAAACGCAGCCCAAGGGTGAACCTTAGGCCGCGTTAAAAACGCAGCCCAAGGTTCAACCTTATGCCGCGTTTAAAAAGTGCAGCCATACCTCCCATTGTGACGGCCTGTTACACTCATTTAAGCCGCGTTTTAACCGTGGCCTAAGGTTCAGTCTTAGGCTGCACTTAAAACGCGGCCTAAGGTTCTGCTCTTAGGTCGCGTTTTAAACGCGGCCCAAGATTACAACGTTAGGCCGCGTTTTAAGTGCGGCCTAAGCCCCTCGAATTCTTATTATGAATTTGGTCTATAGCCACGTTTTTATCGTTTTAAAAACGTGGCTATAGTATTTTTTTTTTTTTTTCTTTTTATTTCCTTTTGCTGGGCAGATTTTTAGAAACCTGTCAAACAACCCAGAATTCCAATAACAACCCAAAATATCTCTAATAACAACCTAGAATTCCAACAAAATATCAAGTAAGAATTTTCTCAAGCATTAATTTTCTCTAAATAAATATCCAAACAACTATACATGAAGGGTCCACGAAGAGTCCAAACAATATTACAATTATGTTCACAATATTTTCAATATCCACGAAGTTACAATATTCCGAATATCCAAACAATTATACATGAAGAGTCCACGAAGATATTATACTATGATGTTGCGCTATATCCTGAAAATATTATATACGCAAAATTAGTAGCACATAATATTGCAATAAACACGCAAGTTTCATTAACTAAAACGCAAAGTTTGTATTACCTGAATAATCGGTTAAACTGGTTGGTGGCATGTTCTTTTGGAAGAAGGCTACTATTTCATCCATTCTCCGCTTTGTATCGGCCATTTCCCGCTTTGTTTCGTCCAGCTGCTGCTGATGCCGTGTTTCTGATTCGCGCATTGCTTCGGCCAGTTGCTGCTCATGCCGTGCATCTGACTCCCGCTTTGCTTCGGCCAGTGCTTCGGCTAGTTGCTGCTCATGCCGTGCATCTGACTCCCGCTTTGCTTCGGCCAGTGCTTTGGCCAGTTGCTGCTGATGCCTTTGCTCTGAGTCAGCAAGTTGGTCCCTCATTGAATTTTCCAATGCAATCATTCGTTGGACCGTTTCAGTGGACGACGGCCCAGGCACACATGGAAGGTTGGACCCACTTCTTCCTGATGGGGTTGGTCCAAAACCGACCCCACGGACACGTCCAGAACATTCTTTGCCCATCACTTGAGCGAACGCATCATCTTTTGCCCAGAGAATTCCATCGGGATGGTCTCCTACTAGCTTGCCCCCGTTGTTTAAAATTTCTTTCATTTTATCCTGTTTTCATATAAGAACCAAATAACATATTATTTGCTATAAACATTTCACGCACAAATTAGAAAATAAATAGGTTATGATATAGGCTTACAATCTTGTCTCGCACTTCATTACTAATAGGAGTCCCATCTTTCGTGCAGTATGCTTTTATGAAAACATCTGCACGCTCCACTGCTTGGCCGTTTTCTTTTGCCTACATCATATTCAACAGTCTCATTACAATAGTGAAAATTTATGTCGGTATGAAGCGACAACCAAACATAGCAAATGGAATTTGGAACATAACATGCAATATAACCATAAAACAAATTCCGTAAACATGTAGTTTATTACGTTCAAAAAGACGAGTTGTTTTCTTCATGTGAATGCTTTGTATCAAGCGGTTTTTGGTACCAACACTCTTTATAATATTAGATTTAATAAAATAGCCATTTTATAAGAGGTAACGTTTGAAAAAGTGTGGCCATAACTATATGCCACAACTATAGCCACGTTTCTTAAATGTGGTTATATCTGTTACCTATAGCCACGTTTAAAACGCGGCTATAACCCCCTAACTATTTTTTGAATTTGTCTATAGCCACGTTTAAAACGCGGTTATAACCCCCTAACTATTTTTTGAATTTGTCTATAGCCACGTTTTAAACGCAGCTACAACCCCCTAAATATTTTTACAATTACTCCATAGCCACGTTTTAAACGCAGCTACAACCCCCTGCCTATATGCATCCCAATTGCTATATACCAAACCAAACTCTTGCTAACAAAGTGGCAAACATAAATATTAATGAAATCACTAATCAAAAACAGGAAACATCACAAGAAATGTCTATTAACAGTCATAAACATGGAAAAAAGCCAAGTATTCCTTACCCCAACACTGTGCATATGATCAGTAAACTAGTTTCTTCAAACTCTTCAGATTCATCACACATAATAATTTTAATTCAACCAAACAATATGTACGGAAACTCTTTTGTGATTTTTTAATATTGATTAATTCTAAACCAAGAAGTTTGTATTATTACAGTAATGAAATTGTGGATTGCTTAGTTTGGACCCTACGACAACGTTGGGCATTGCCACCATTACTGTCATCTCCATGCAAGCCCTTCCTCAATGCTAAACTCACACCGACAAAATCTATTTTAATTTCCATGAATTCGAATCGACCATGTTCTTTCAACAACAAAATAAATAAATAAATACAACTAGAATTTATTGATACCACCAATATGTCACAAGTTCAATTAAAATAGTAGAGCATTAAAACTTGGCTAGTTGTTGTATAATGCATTTCTTACCATATTGTCAGCAGTTTGTGCAAAACTTATAGGCCCTGTCCTCGCTATATCCGTCTGAAACGAACGACTTCTCTTGTTCGTATCCACTAATTCCTTTACACATTCCCGCCAACAAATTAAAACAAACAAATCAGTTAAAACACTGTACTCGGTATAGAGCAAGAAAATAGCGCAACCTTCGTTTTAGAATCAAACCAATAGTCAACTAGTGCGCGGTAGTCCTGCTCGTCAGCCCAATCTGGTTTGTGTTTATAAACATCTTCTTTTAACGCATCTTTTGGGTAGCATTTTTTTTTTTAACTTACTTCTTCGGTTCCTTCTCAACTCTCCTAATAAGTGCATTGCCCAATTCATTTGATTAGCTGGGCTAATAATCTCTGGGTCAATGATCCATTTTTTCTGAAATGCAAAAATTGAGTTAGCATAGTGCAATAATTCACCCTACTGAAAATGCCATTTAGCACATACACGACTATACATAACAATTAAAAGTATCTTAATTTGATACAACCTCTATCTCTACCCAAGCGTCTTCTTTGCATTTACGGTCGACATGCGTCCAAGTAGCAGGCATAAGTGGGCAATAGTTGCGGCAGATGCATAAGGTGCCCAACCACCTTTTGAATGTTTGCCCGCTTTCCCCAACCGGTTGCTTGCTCCCATTTAACCCACATACAAGTTTCTTGTTTGGTGGAAGAGCCCATATATGCTGCATTAGCGTTATTCCACGTTTTTTATTTATATTATTGGATATTGGGGATTCCCGAACTGAATCTTCTGCACGCCCATCATTGGATGGTGCGGTTTGTTGGACCAAATCGTCTGCATATAGTAAACCATTATTAGAGAGAATGAAATTTCAAAGTTCACAATTACAGAGAAGTCACTGTATATAGCTCAAGTGCTCAACTAACATGATATATGTGATCTTTGTAAATGTGGAGATTTTGATACTTAAAGAAACTGATAATAACAAATAAGTCGATGTCTCTATCTAAAAGCTGTTTTTATCCCTTTCAAAAATAAAAAACTGTTTTTATCAAAAAAATATATGTAAGTTGCATATAATTCAACCATAATACCATTACTGCCAGTGTCATGTACATGCACAGCCAAGTTGAATATCATTTCCAAAGCTCGTAAATCACATGAATATCATTATTACAGCTTGGGTAAAATAACCTCAAACAAGAACATAATACCCATCAAAAGAAATTAGAACTTTTACCTCAAATAAAGTGATGAAGATGCTTTGGGGTTCCTAAGTATTTTTCTGGTGATCTTGTCGAAAAAATGATGGTGAGGATTGATTGCTTTGGAGTGGAGGCCGGTGGGTGAGTGTGGAAGTGAGTGTGTGTGTGTGTGTGTGTTTAAGTAAAGATAAAAGAAAGAAAATGAAACACAGAAAAGAGACAGCCAGCCAAAAGAGAGAAGAGAGGTGGGTGAAAATGAGTGATGGGGAGTGGTGTTAGGTGGGGGGCACGTGCGAACTAAAAATCTGACTTGACCCCCTCTTTTCTTTTTGTTTTTTCTCTGATGACAAGGAGGTTACACATCCACAGTGAACAAAATATGAGATAAAAGTAACTGTGCTAAATGGAGTTAGGAATAAAAATATCCTTTAGAGACCGAATTAGTTGTTTTTAAAAGTGTTGAACTTAGTTGATATGAACCCAAACTCCAAAGAAGTTTAGTAAAATTTACTTAAGGACACTCATTACCATTTCCCTTCTTAGTATTACTTGATTTTGCATGAAATGTGTGACACTATATTTATTGAGTCCAATTTTATTGGAGTTTGTGTTCCTTAGAAATTCATTTACTTTTCCGAGGAACAAGTCCAATTCCTTAGTATTACTTGCTTTTTATTAATTGCTTAAAGAAGTGCACATTTGAAATTGATTTGGTCCCTAATTATGTCAAGTGGTGGTACTTAATTGGATCATTTCCCTAAATCTCACTTCTTCTAGAACCCATCTAGGAGAAGATGTAACAAATTTTGTCCTTACCCCCAAGTTTGCACAGCCAATTTGGTTCCATGCACAACCAAATATTTTCCATACCCTCAACAAATTGCAAGCTGGCCAAATGCCAAAGAAAAAGCGATCTCCCATCCCACGCGACCTCACCATCTTTTACTAAAAAATAAGTAACGCCTCCCATGCAAATCAAGTTTCCTCAATAATTTTCACACACGTCTCTACCCTCTCCACAGAGAAACACCCAAACTCCCAGACACACTACAAAAACTATCAAAACCCAGAAAATACACAAAAAAACCTTCTCACAAACAAAACTTGCAAGAATCCCTCAATCATATAGAAATCCAACCAAAAACCCAGCTCTAAACCCCTACAAACTTTATAGAGAAACACCCAAATTCCCAGCCAAGAACACCACCAAAAATACCCAAAAACAATGCCCTTGCAAACCCAAATAGAACCATAAATATCCCTGTTTTAACCCATAAAATCAACCCCAAAATCGACAATCTCAACCCCCACTGAAAATAACCCAGCAAATCCTCCAAAACTCTCACTACAAATATCCTAGAATAAGCCAAGAAAAATCCCACTGGAACTACAGCCAAAACCCCACTGTCAAACCCTTAACAATTCTCAGGAAGACCCAAAAATAGCCACTGTAAACCCAACACTGAAAACTCCATCAGATACCAAGAAAAATCCCTTCATACAAACCAACCAAAAAACCCATTTGAAAACAGATCGGGTTGAAATGAGATGGGTGGAAAAGTATTTTTAGGCTGATATCAGATTGGGTTGAAAGGTTTAGGCTGATACAAACCCTAAAGCCGCGGTATCGACCTGCGGCTATAGGAAAAACCTGGGGCTGCGTTCAAAAAATGCGGCCTCAGAACGGGCCTATGGCCCCGCGAGCAAAACGCGACCTTAAGGTTCGGTCTTGGGCCGCGTTTTTCAAAACGGGGCTTTAGGCTAACCTTGGGCCGCATTTTAAAAATGCGGCCACAGTAAAAGAAATCCAAAAAAAAAAAAAAAAAAAGAGTTTGAGGAAAAGTAAAATGCGGAAGTCCTTAGGCCGCGTTTAAAAAACGCGGCCTCAGAACCTGCCTATGGCCCCGCGAGAAAAACGCGACCTTAAGGTTCGGTCTTGGGCCGCGTTTTTCAAAACGGGGCTTTAGGCTAACCTTGGGCCGCATTTT
This sequence comes from Quercus robur, assembly GCF_932294415.1. Classification (NCBI taxonomy): domain Eukaryota; kingdom Viridiplantae; phylum Streptophyta; class Magnoliopsida; order Fagales; family Fagaceae; genus Quercus; species Quercus robur. Next base: position 42,106,320 of record NC_065539.1, on the reverse strand, counting down.
AAAAATGCGGCCACAGTAAAAGAAATCCAAAAAAAAAAAAAAAGAGTTTGAGGAAAAGTAAAATGCGGCAGTCCTTAGGCCGCGTTTTTTTCTCTAAAAAACGCGGCCTCAGAACCTGCCTATGGCCCCGCGAGAAAAACGCGACCTTAAGGTTCGGTCTTGGGCCGCGTTTTTCAAAACGGGGCTTTAGGCTAACCTTGGGCCGCATTTTAAAAATGCGGCCACAGTAAAAGAAATCCAAAAAAAAAAAAAAAAAAAAAGAGTTTGAGGAAAAGTACAGTGAGGAAGTCCTTAGGCCGCGTTTTTTTCTCTAAAAAACGCGGCCTCAGAACCTGCCTATGGCCCCGCGAGAAAAACGCGACCTTAAGGTTCGGTCTTGGGCCGCGTTTTTCAAAACGGGGCTTTAGGCTAACCTTGGGCCGCATTTTAAAAATGCGGCCACAGTAAAAGAAATCCAAAAAAAAAAAAAAAAGAGTTTGAGGAAAAGTAAAATGCGGCAGTCCTTAGGCCGCATTTTTTTCTCTAAAAAACACGGCCTCAGAACCTGCCTATGGCCCCGCGAGCAAAACGCGACCTTAAGGTTCTGCCTTGGGCCGCGTTTTTAAAAACGGGGCTTTAGGCTTACCTTGGGCCGCGTTTTTTATGGCCGCGGCTTAAAAAACGCGGCCCAAGGCCCCCGCGTTTTGTAGTGTTTGCCTACTCTTGTTTCATTCCATTATGTGTGGCACGGGATTAGAACCTCACAACCATAATCATCTCTTTGAATTATCATTTTTGGTGCTTGTAAGATCTGTTATCATTCTCCAACATTGATCTTACATTCTTACTGTGGCAGTAACAGTCTTGTTTAAATCATTTTGGATAGCATTACTTGAATATTGTTGAGGCTTCGCTGGAATTTCACGATACTAAAATCTTTATAATTCCACTTTTGGATTGAAAATGTGTTTTCAATTTCATGGATCATTTCGTCAAATCAATGATAAGTTTCTTTCTTTTATATATATATATATATATATATATATATATTTAAAGGGGAGATTTGTTCGATTTGAATGAGTTAAATTGGGTCCCACAAAACTTCTTAATTGATCAAAATTGTTTCATCCAATCCTTATTATTTGAAACCTTTGTTTTTGTTTTTTTTTTTTTTTTCCAATCATAATTACTTAAAAATCGTAATTTTGATAGTAATTGTATTTTCTCTCATAGCCATTGAAACGAAACGCCAAAAACTACGATTTAACTCATCTGTTACGTCTTTTTCTATGGTCGGCTTTAATGAGTTGTAGGCTAGCAGCCTGTTCTGGTCATCATGGAGGAATCTTTAAAATCAGGCCTATAGCTTAAATTTCTATGCTACCAAAGATTGAGGGATTTCAGCATACATGGGTGATTTAGATGGATTTCAACTCAAAATGTTTCAGAATTTTGAAATTTCAAATTTCAAATTTATTACACTTTACACCCCGTTCATTTTATCCTATCGCGTCTTTCTCCTTAGAAAGGCTGGAGCATAGTTTTGGCGTCTCTTTAAAGCCTGATCAGAGGGGAAGAAAAGACCCGTAATTTGTGTTCTGCCTGTTTTGCGGTAATTAGAAGTTTATACTTTGTTCAACCCTCCCCCAAGAAAAAGGATATCTAAAATAATAATATAGTTCTAACCCTAGCATCCCTATGCAAGATTTAAAAGCATATCTATAGATACTAGAACGCATATAATCAATATATCTATGAGAGTTTAGCTACATACTTCATTGAAATTAGGCGGTTCTTCCTCTCCATACTTCTCCTTCATGACAGCTTTCAATGGAGCCACCTTAGTCCATAGAAAGAATGAGATTTAAGGTTTTGTCTAACATTAAGAGTAGAGAAGGAACCTAACCTTATAATATATTTTGGAAATATCTATCCTTGATGGATCAAACATTAGACTAGGTACAAGCCTAATAAAACAAGTTGTTTAAAGGCCCAATACTGAATATGATCACAACAAATTAATGGGCTCTCATATTTATGAAACCAAAAATTCAATTAATAGAAGCCCAATTCTAATAAAACATCTCCAAAATGTCCCCGCTCCACATGAGTTTCTCACTCCTATACAGGTGTTAAATAAATTATTAGTAACGTGATGTGTTATACCATGTTGTATATACTAGAGTGGATATAGAAGAGGAAGTATAGAATAGGAACACCGAGAATACAAGGGTTACATGGTTTAGTCTTGTCGGCCTACGTCCACAGAGGAATCCCTTAAATGCTACATCTTTATTGTATAAGAGTGTAGTACAAAACCTGTGTTACAATAAATCCTAACATGAGTATATATAGGCGACTAAACCCTAGACTACTAGTACAAGCAAGAGTGGACTTGAGCCTATTACATTGGGCTAATATGTCTAATATATCTCTAACACCCTCCCTCAAACTCAAGACAGAAGCTCAATGAAGGCTTGAGGTTGGATAAGAATGAGAAGATCCTTTGGAGATGCCTTGAAGAAACCATAATGAAGAATATGCCAATTGACCAATTTCGGAGTTTCAAATGAAGAAATGGAGTCCAAAGTTGGAATCTACATGAAAAACTAGGCAAGACAAGTCCATTCAGAAATTTTGACTTTTGGTCAAAGGTGAACGCAAAAGTCAAACCCAAAAGGTCAAAGTCAACATTCAGTGAAAGTCAACGGCTCACGTTCCAGGTTTCCAGGTTGGTCCACGGATCAGGTTGCAGAGAAGCTGACATCATCCTATGACGTGGTGCTGATGTGGCTGTGGTTGATGTGGAGTGATGACGTTAGCAGGGAGTCTTCGACGTGTGCTTCTATTACAAATGTGTGGGATCGACGGCAAGGATCTAGGAGGTGCGTGAGAGCGCATGCAGTCTCGGATGAGGACCAGATTTTTGTGCAACATAGATCGGCGAACGACAAGGCCGATATGGTGGCGCGTGTGGCCGATGGATGAGTTGCACATGAGTAAATCGTGGTGGCATGTGGTGAGGTTCCGGAGCTGTAGGCGCGTGGTGGTGCGTGAGGCTTCCTTTGGGGGCCGAGTTCTTGGGTTTTGGTCGCGGGAGGTCATGGAGCACTTTTGTGGTGTTGGTTTCATTAGGCGAAGTTTGGATTTGCACAGATTTAAAAAGTTAAGTCACGGCTTGCTTGGTTGTTGGATTTTGACACAACACAGAGCCATGGTGGCTGCGAGATGCCGTGGAGTCTAGATCCAATAGAGACGCATGTGTGACTTTTGATGGTGGTGTGCATGTAATATTCTTCTTTACTTGCTAGAGATGTTTTGTTTGATGCCAAGAACCAAATTTGGCTTTGATACCATATTAAATAAATTATTAGCAACGCAATGTATTATACCATGTTGTATATGTTAGAGTGGATGTGGAAAAGGAAGCATAGAATGGGAATACCGAGAACACGAGGGTTACATGGTTCAGTCTTGTCAGCCTACATCCACAGAGGAATCCCTTAAAGGCTATATTTTTATTGTATAAGAGTGTAGTACAAAACCTGTATTACAATGAACCCTAATATGAGTATATATAAACGACTAAACCCTAGACTACTAGTACAAGCAGGAGTGGGCTTGGGCCTATTACATTGGGCTAATATGTCTAATATATCTCTAACAACAAAAACGAGACACCCATGATCCGATTCCTTCTTGTGTCTGGTACCATTGCTATTCCTAAATTGTCAGTACTCCGAAGCAAGAGCCTTCTAGTTTCGGCTACTAAAGCTTATAAAAATTTAGGGTGCTGGAGCCTAGACAACTAGACCACCCCTCTATCTTTTGTAATCTTTGTTATCACAATCTTTCTTTTAACTTCGCTGGCTCCCACTAGTCTCTAGTGACACACTACAATTTCATTTCACATCATATTTTAGATTCATGTCATTTTCTATGTGAATTACATTGATTACACGAGAGGGTAGATCATTTTGTGTGGGGTTTATTAGTCATGTAGGGATCATTATGTGTAGGGTTTATTATTTATTTGAAATGAGGGATCATTACTATGAGAGAAATGTTTTTATTTTTTTAGTATTGGATATTTTCTATGAGTTCGGCTGCTAAGTTTATGCCGAATTGAATTATCATAACCAAATACATCAATTGTTTGGTCAGTTTATAAAAGTTTTGTAGTAAAATTTACAATATTTTTAACATTTTCTCTATATATACCATTTGTGACACTATTTGATAAGTTTGTACAAAGTTTTATCTCCAAAAAAAAAAAAAGTTCGTACAAAGTTCATTAATTTGAAGATTCACAATGCTTAAAATCCCACTGAGAGTTTGTTTAAGATCCGCTTATTTTGTTAAAAGTGAAATTTTTTTGCTAAAAGTACTGTAGATAAATAAAGGTGAAAGTTAGCTAAAATAGTACAATGAGACTCTTGGATAGTATTAAAAAGTATAATAAGACTCATAAATAATAACAAAAATAAATTGAATAGTAAAACAAACTGATTTTTTTAATTTAGAACCGGAAGCTAGGCCATGTTTGGTTTACTTTTTCTCATCACTTAATTTCCATCACTCATCACTCATCACTCAAAATACCCTACCTGTTTGGCACCATCACTTACTTGTCATCACTCAATATTTTTCACACTATTTGTGGGTCTCATACCTGTCACATAGTGTAAGTTTTTTTTTTTTTTTTTTTTTTTTTTTTTTTTTTTTTTAGTATCACCGAACCCAGTGAAAAAAAAAAAAAAAAAAAAAAAAAAAAACCCAGAATAGACCGAACCAGTGAAAGAAAGAAGAAGAAGAAGAAAAAAAAAAAAAACCGAACAACCAACCCAGGAGAAAGGAAAAAAAAAAGTCAAAAGTGGTCAAAAGTTACGGCAGGGTAATGTTTGTGGGTCCCCTATGTGTGTTTAATTATAATATTGCCAATGAGTTATGAGTTATGGAAATTGAAAACAGCCAAAATGTATTTTCAGTTTCCATAACTCATAACTCAAAAATCAGAAAATTGAGTGATGGAAACAGAGTTATGGACTTCCCAAATAACCTTTTTGCTATGGGTCCCACCATTTTTGAGTTATAAGTTATGGAAACGGAGATATGAGTTATGGAAATTGACAAACCAAACACCCCACTAAAAGTTGAAAGGGGAGAGGTGGAGATCCTCTTTTTCAGCCTCATGGGGACACGGAGCCTGGGAGCCTGGACTCCAACCTGTTTTGAGTTGAAAGAAATGGCAAGCTTGTCACAGGCCCCGATGAAATGCGATCAATAATGTAAAATCTGATCACTTTTCTCAAATTTTCTTCTCGTGGATCCCAGCACCAGCCTGTCCAACGGTCAAAAAGTGTCTTCAATTATGGAGTAAATTCCGGAGACTGTTGATACTACCTTTTTCTGTACACTCACAGTCACTCACATTGGTGCCAAAGTCACTAACCTACTCATCAGATTGAACTCGTTTTGCTCTTCTTTGTTCTACTACACTCTACCTACATTACATGAAAATTAAATAAAATTGCATCAAAATGCAATCTACACTAACACCCTACACCCCATTCTTCAAGCTTCGAATCTTAACACTACTATTATTACAACTTCAAATCCTCCCTACTCTCTCTCTCTCCCCTTGCCGTACCTCCTGTGGCAACGTTGCTATAAAGTACCCATTTGGTCTCGACGATGGTTGCGGCGCACCACAGTTCAGGCACATGTTTAACTGCACCACTGACTTGTTCTTCACAACACCTTCTGGTGCCTACAAAGTCCAATCCATCGACTACGACAAAAAAACTATGGTAGTATATGACCCAGCAATGTCTACATGTTCCATTCTACAACCTCACCACGACTTTCTTATGACGGACATTCAATCTGTCATAATACCTCCTTCACCAGACACCATTTTTGTACTCCTCAATTGCTCCATTGACTCTCCTGTACTTAACCATTACAAGAATCTTTGTTTCAACTTTTCGGGTCACTCTTGCGACGAGCTTTATGGTTCATGCAATGCTTTCAGATTGTTCCATTTGTTGACTAATAGTACTCCACCATGTTGTTTTACTGGGTATGATACTGTGAAGTACATGAGCATGAATATCTTGGATTGCACGCATTATACTACGGTGATTAATAGTGATAATTTGAAGGGAATAGGACCTTTGGATTGGGTATATGGGATCAAGCTTTCGTTCACTGTTGCGGAAACTGGGTGTGAAAGGTGTGCAGACTCTGGTGGCACTTGTGGGTTTGATACTGAGACCGTGGGGTTCTCCTGCCTTTGCTCAACTTCTATGAACGCTACTAGAGAATGTGGTAAGGCCTGTTGGAACTATTTGAAAGAAAAAAAAAAATAGAACAATTAGTATTTTCTTAAGAATTTTTTTTTTTTTTTTTTGAGAAGGTTAAGAAAAATTCTTAATTTACATAAGTTTACATTATTTTTAAATAAATGCGTACAGTATTGTACACTTTTATGCAAATGTATATAATATTATATATTTTTTGCAAATTTTATATTAATAGTACAATGTAAACATATATTGTCATTTTCTTAAATTATTATTATTATGAACAAGAATTTTTATTAAAACAAAGTTACTGATTGCACTTGCACATAACAAAGAGACCAACTACTCTAGTACTTAGTGTACGAAAAATGCTAAAGTTACAAACTATTTTACAGTTTTTTTACAAATTGCTAATATGGTGAATGATTATTAGTAAGTAAAAAAATGATGTCAGTGATGGGTCTATATTAGAACCAATAAGAATTTGTCACATCAATAGTTCGTAAAATAATTTGTAGCTATAGTATTACTCATACTCAACATTTAGGCTCCGTTTGGATTGGTGTCTGTGTCCAAGGAGCCTGCGTTTTTGGCTTTTTTTTTTTTTTCTTTTTTGACCAACGCCTCTTGTACTGTTCATGGGATATGAACAGTGCATTAAGGCAAATGAACAGTAACCAAAAATTATTTTTTTATTATTTTCAGTTTTCAGCAAAATAAGCGATATCCAAACGCACACTTAGTGTCCAATTGACATTTATCAGTTTATAAGCTTACCTTTTAGTTTTTATGTACAACTTTTTAAAACCTCACATTTTATTACTTTTTCAAATTTTTTCAAGGTACAATTATATTTTAATACACTTTCAACAAAAAGTAAAATAAGTTGAATATTTGTTATAACTTTTTTTTTTTAGTTTTTAAAAAATGAGAGAGTTTGAAAAAATTGTCCTAAAAAATAGTGAAATTTAAAGTAGTTGTACTTGTACAAAGTAAAGTTTCAAACTACGAATTTAACCATTTTTTCTTTTATTTTGACAAACATCTTAATTCGATTAAATAACATAACACGTATTTTCACAATACTTTTTCATCCATACGTATTTTCACAACACGTAAACAGTAACTTGCCAATTTTCCTTTGCAGCTCAAGCTAACTAGCTCCCCATCCCAAATCCAAATAGTTTTTAGGTTGTAAAATTGTACTAATTAAGTGACTAAGAGCACAAGGGTATTTAATATTTTGTTAAATAATATTTTTTATATTTTTTCTTTAAAAATAAAGTCAATATTGTGTACAATCATTAAAAAAACACATACACTTGTGTGAACTTAGTAATTTTGTATGTGCAAGGTGCAAACTAATGAATTATTGAAAAGTTTGTTTATTTTCTAGATAAATATGTATTACAGCTCGTAATTGAATATTGATTATTTCTTAATATGTGCACTTAAGACACTCATTAACAGGATTCTATTATGAATATTCGCTAATTTATCAACACTTTGTATTTCAGATGCAGGCAGTGTTACAGATGAGGGACACGGTCATGCTCCGATGTTATTATTCCAAGCATTTGTTTTGATTCTGGGGACATTTCTGTGCATGAATTTATAATGATGTCTCGCTGTTATTTGATTTTGATTTTTTTTTGGGTTGTGGGGAGAGAGAGTTGGGCTTGGGCGCAAACAATTTGTAATATCTTTTTGGACCTATTGAGAACATGCTTTGCTTGGGTTTTGCAATCTTTCCAAATAGCAAAGGTAGCTAGCAGAAGGGAATTCGCATGAATTTACTATGACTTCCCTACTCGATTTGTACATTTTTATGTTGTTTCTCATACAAGGCTGGGAACTCTGTGGGAGAAACTCATCACCAAAATGTCATAAATAACTGTGTTGAAATTTGCGCTTCAGAAGTTGTCTCAATTAGAATATTTGAATCATGTAATATGATCAATCTTTATTACCATATTCAAGCAATAGAACAAAAATGGGTTTTAAGTTATAAGAAAACTTGTATTGGATTTGATGGAGAATAAAAATGAGCCATCGTCCAAAGTACTTGTCTAAGTAATGACATCATCCATAGTAATTTATCTCTATCACTTAGTAATTTTTAGCTACATTAATTCATCAGTTTTGGAATTTATCACACAAGTCTACTACTTTAGAACGTGGAAATGAATTCTCCAAAACTCACTCTCATTCACCTCACTAAGTCCACACTTTTCTCTTGAGGAGAGTGACACAAAACAATGAGACCTACTCATGATCCTCTATATAAAAGATTAGACTTTATCAAATCAAAGGTAAGTGAGAAATTTACCAACTCTTGCACTTTGAGAATACATGAAGATTTTGAGGGAATTCTAACTTAACTATCAGAAGGGCCGGCCCATGGCTTAGGCAAGTTAGGCCTATGCCTCAGGCCCCACACCCCCCCCCCCCCCCCCAAAAAAAAAAAAAAAAAAATCTCCTTAGAGAAAAGGCTCCATCCACTTCCAATGATTAAAGACCCAAATTTTTATAATTTTTTTTTATATATAAATGTTGTGCATTTTTTATATTAGTGATGTTAAAGATACTACAAATTTTACTATTAACTTACAAATTGCTATGTTGCTAATAAAAAAAAAAGTGGTTAAACACTCATTAGTTAGATTGATGAATTTCATTAATGAGAGTCAATGTCACATCATATTGTGAAGATTTTATAGTGATTTAAGTGCATTTTTCCTTTTCATTTCTATTAGGACTCTTAATGTACGAGACCAATAGAACCCTAACCCAATTGAAACTCTAAAATGTTTCAAATAAATGTTGCAAATGTGTTAAATTATCAATTATGGATTAATCTCCCTTAATAGTTTGAGACTTTAATTTTTATAAATTGGTATCCTACAAAAACGCACACCAAATAATATCTATCTCCCTCTCTTAAAAACAAGATATAAAATTAAAAATTAGATTTTAACTTTACTTAACTATGTATTGCTGTATATCCAAAATAAAGTGTTTTTTTAATTGTAATATATTTTTATTTTTTTTCTTAATATTTATGGTTCAACTTTGATATTAAATTCTCTATATGAAATTGACATTAGTTTAGTCAAGTGTGAGTAAAAGAGATTTAAAATTTATGTTGTGTATCCAAGAGTTAGACCTTTTTGGATATATACTACTGTAAGTTTTTAAAAAAAAAACATTCTCCCCTCTTCCCGTGTGTATGTATTAAAAATGCTTAGTATTTTGAAAAAAAAATTATGTATTTAATGTATCAAATTAATCTAGATTTAATTAGTATTAAATAATTTTGTTTAATTAATATTTACATGTTAAAAGTCCCACATAAATTTTTCACCTTAGAGCCCAAATAATGTTGGGCCACCCTTGACTATCAGAGAGTCCTTGCCTGGCACCACACTGGTATACTCCAATAATGTTTTTCCCTTCTTTCCAGGTCTTCAATCATACACCAAGTTTGAAGTATACAGCTCACTGATTTCATACTTGATACTTGAACATTACACACTTGACACTTCTACATCTATATAAATTTTTTCTTGAACTAACCATGTCACTGCCACCCATGACCCACACGTAGCTTTTTTTCTTCCCCTATTCTGAGCAGTAGACTTTGAAGCGTTAACTCTCTAGTAAGTTAAAACTTAAAAGTTAAAAGTAGTAGACTCTAACAGAATAAAGTCAATAAACAATAACGGCTAGATTTTAAACAGTAAAAGTTCATCTTATTTATAAGGACACATACAAATATACAATGGTACAGTAGTGACGATTCAAGAATCTAAAAATCAGATAGTCGTGATGATTCTTGTAAATTCTATGTCATAAAATTAGCCTTCACGAACTTAAGGGCTTTTTTAAAGGGTTTTTAAAAACTATTTTCGATCAGTTCAATATTTTTTTGAAAGGGGGAAAAAAAACAGAAAACGTCTTATATACATCTTAGCTCTGCATTCAGAATATATCAGTTGTGAGAATGAAACGTCCTGCATCTTATACTTCTCCTCTTTTAATTAAGTGGATCAGTAGTTCTTTGGATTATGTAAACAGTCACTTATTCAAGAGTGTCATACTGAAACTACAAGTTTCATGGAACTACACTGTTATATTTCATTATTGATGACATTAAGATCCTTTAGAATTCTTAAAGCACTCTTTTCTAAATGATAAAAAAAAGAATTCTCAAAGTACTCCATCGTAGATTTTTTTTAAATCTTTTCTATTCATCTTGGTACTTAAAAACATGATTATCATTGTTTTGGTATTTATTTAAACATTGAAAAATACAACAAATACATTTCACTCATTTCAAAATGTACATGTAAGATTTTGGAAACTCTATGATAAACCTACCCTAAAACATCCTAATCATGTATATAGACAATTTCCATATGATGTATATAGCTTTGTGGGTTTGGCATATCTATGCTAACTAAGACCATAATGGTTTGTTACCACCATGTATTAGTTTGAGGGGGCATAGATAAGACCCATAAGGGTAATATGCACCTAGAAGATCTTTTCCAACTTCTCAATGTCAAATGACAGCCATGCCAAGATTGATTAGCCTAAACTGTGAGAAATTATTTGGTACACTCGAAGTACTACATATTCTCATATAAATATGAATCTCATGTATGAGATATACTTACATGTGTGAAGATAATATAGTACACCAAATGCATTGAATAATTCACATACTTTTGGAATTTAACAAAGCTCATAGGATATTCTCTGGATTCCTTTTTAAACGATACTTAATTATTTGCAAATCTTTGCACTACAACCATATGACATTTAGTTGCGAGTTACTTTGTTTAGGGCCTCAGCCTATGAATGGTAATCCTCAAAGATCTTCTCTATTTTACTTGAAATGAATAAAAGTCCATCTTTAATATCTTTTTTTCAAGCCGCCGAATACAACATTAGGGATTCTTGTGGAAGTCCATGCAATTCAGCAGAAAAAGCAAAAGATTAATGGAGCCTATTGCCTTTCATTTTAGTTAGACATTATAATAATGATCTCTTGCAAATGTTAGTGATAAAGTAAGTTGAAACTGTCAGCTTATTTACTTTCACAAATTTTGTACTCGATGATTTGTTTTTCTTTCAGTCCGAGATTCCACTAACTTTTCTGTAAGTCCCACTTGCTCCACTCTTTAATTATCATCAAATTGAATTGCTATTCTATACTTTCTAATCTTTATAATTGCTCTTTCCCAGTTTTGCTGGCCAAATGCGCCTGCGTTCTTTATGTATGCTGGACCCATAAGCAAACATTTGAATTCAAATCCCCCATCCTCTTTATTCCTTTTGCAAAACTCTTTCAAAATCAGTCCATAACGTTACAACTTATTAGTATTAGATTATTAGTGTTGTAATCATAGCTTACTTTGAATTCATCAATGGCCCACTATTACACTTTTTTTTTTTTGAGGGGGCACTATTACACTTATGATTGAAGTAATTATTCTCATTTAACATCTTTTACTATTTTAATCTTTTTGTGACACTAATTAACGTTGAGATTTTCACCCTTGTCAGAGTGTCATGCCAGTGTAAGAAATTGCAACCACTACCACACACCATATTGTTAAAAGGGTCTTGTAAAATGCCTATTGAGTTTATAGGATAGTTTCTGTGTATCATTTGGGAAATAAGTAGATTGAAAATTGCTATGTTTTTGAGGGGAGTATACTGAAAACCAATATTAACTGGCAATATTTTTGTACATGTTGAAATTATTCATGGTATAGCAAAATCTAATCCACTAATTGAGTGGATTTCACAATTAATGAATAAAATTTTAAGAACTTAACATTAGAGTTACTCATGGACTTGTAGATGATTTTAATCATTCTTTAATCTGAACAAGGTTATGAAATATTAAATATTTAATTATGAGTTATAAAGTATATTATTTGAAAAAAAAAAAAATATATATATATATATATATATATCTCAATCATTGGCACGTGCTTAAACGTAATTGTATGGTTTGATATATATATATATATATATATTAAATGAACTTATGTTTTGTTCGATAATAATTGTTATGTATTATCATGTGTAAGATGCCAATGGATTTTTAATAAAGGAATTTTATTTTGATGTAGGCTAAATTTGATATTCACATTTGTGTGTTGCATTTTATTTTTCAAAAAAGAGCTAAAAACAACCATTGTTTAACAAATGATTTAAATAATCATGAGCTTTCTAACTTAATTAGTACTTGTTAGTATTTTCAACGGAAATGTCTAAGGGTAAGGGTTCAAATTTTAAATCCCTCTTCTCACATTGTAATTATTAGATTATAAAAATAAAATAAAAAGATTTGAATGTAACTTTAAAGGTGGGTTTCAGTTAGTCCGATAAATTTTTTCGTTGTCAAATAAGAGATTTAGGGTTTAAACTTTGCTTATGCTAAAAAACAATTGGTATCTTTGACTTGATAATAAAGAATAATAATTATAAAGTAGTCTTCATAAGCTAAAATTATATTGCATTTATATATATATATATATATATATATATATATATATATATATAAAACTTTAACGGTTTAATTTAACTTTATTGATTCAGTGAAACCATCCTTAGATACTTTTACGCATGTTTGTTTTTTACATACCTGTAAACTAGGCAATTTTGCAGCTCACAATTTAACTAAACATGCTAGACATGTTAGAGGTTTATCGATGTGGATGGAGGATATTTCTCCACACCTTTATGATGTTCTTCTAGCCAATAATGGCTAAGTTTTTTTTTCAATAAAGTTTCTAGTATTTCTTCTTAAAAAAATAAATAAATAAAATAACTTTAACCTACAAAATCTGTCCAATAAAAAAAAAAAAATCCGTCTGGGGGTCAATTCAGTATTCTCAATAGTCCAGCGGCTAACTTACAAAAAACCATCACTTTAAATTTGAAATACGAGCGGGCTTATACTATTTCTCTCATTTATTTGTCACTCACTGAGCTTTCACCTTTTAACACGCTGACACTGTCCCATTCTCAATCCTCCATTTCCTTCTTCTTCATGGATCTAGTTCGAGCTTCAATTTCAAAACCACTCAGCCACTCTTTTTCTTTTTAGCCAAAAATTTTCGAGCTCCAACATGTCCAAAGAACCCTCCACTTCTCGATTCGTAGCTCGAAACGTTTCGAAGAACACACACCCCGAGTCAAACGAGAACGAATTCGAAACTTCGTTGAATCCGATTCACTTTCCACCTCCACGATCTCCTCTGAACACGATTCAGGATCCATCGCAATCTCAGTCCCAAAAGGATTTCCACGACTCCGATTTCGATTCTCATCACAAGCTCGAAGCGGTTCGATCAACTCGGGCTTTGGATAAGAAGCTTGAAGCTTCAGATAGAGTCGGAAATGCGAGTCACAGTTACGTGACTCCTAGGGTTTCGGCTCGGGCCGGAACGAAGTCACAGTCGGAGCCGAACTCAACGCAGAGTACTCCGGCGAAGAGCGTTTCGAGGCCTTCGATTGGTGGAGCTAACGGAGCTTGTAATTTGAGCAGCAGAGCTTGGAATTTGTACAATGGAGGTAGAGCAGGGAGTTCCTCTAGGGTTTCTAGAAGGGTTTCAATTTCAAACACTTCGGTTTCTAATTATGAATTTCCAGTGGAAGTTCAACATTTCGAGCTCGTTCAAGACCCCTCGTTTTGGACAGATCACAATGTACAGGTTTGTGAAATGAATTCTGAACTAAATTCTATGTGTTGTAGAGGTTGGTGTGGATGTGATTGTGATTGTGATTGTGATGTGTGGTTTGTTGGATTCAGGTGCTGATACGAATTCGACCATTGAGTGCTATGGAGAGAGTTTCGCAAGGTTTCGGTCAGTGCTTAAGGCAAGAGAGTGCGCAGACTTTGGTGTGGCTTGGTCATCCTGAAACCAGATTTACCTTTGATCACATAGCGTGCGAGACCATATCACAGGTGCTCTTATAATCCATGTTTATATATAGAATTGTAAAATCTATGTTTAAATGCTAAAGGAATACTATATATATTGTGGACGCTTAGGTTCTTCAATTGAATTCAAGTGCATGGTTGTATTGATCAATGCAGTAAAAACGATGTCATCTTTTTAAAAGATAGTTATATTCAACCACGTGGTTCGTTGGTCAATGCTACCACGTGGTTGAATTTAATTGAAGAGCTTAAGGCACAACACTTAAGAAAAAAGTTTAGTTAGACAAAAAATTTCATGACTTTCACAATTGATGAGGTGGCATGTTATGATTGATGCATAATAAAGTGGTGTTAGTGGTTCCGGGTCCATATGAAAGTGATGTTGTTTTAATCACAACTTGTCACCTTAGCGAGTTGTTAGAAAATTGTGCATAATGTTGTGTCACTAGGAATACGCAAAACCAGAGGGTTCCATGCCTGTGGTTCTGTACAAAATAATGGTCCACAGTATCTATAGTTTTCCTATAGTATTCTAACAATATAGGTATTGTTTGAAAATTTATCTGTTTGCTTGTGTGTATAATGTATTTTAAAGGGAAAGTATTTTAATTCTTTGGTGTGAAGTTGTTTTGGGTTCCAGAAATATTAACTGAAGTTTGTACCAATGTATGAAGTGGAAAGGAAGCTGTTTAGTTCTTCGGCTTTATTTTGTTTTGGATTTCTAAAATATGGCAAATTGGGCTCAACTTAGCTGTAGTTGTATTAAGATCAATCAAGTGGAGGATATTGTTTGTTTTGTTTCTTTTTCCTATATCAGATAGACTTGAGCTTCATATTTTTTTGTTTGTTAGTTTCTTTTCCTTTATTTTCTTAGCAACTAAAAGGAACATGAGTGAAAGTTTATTTGGATGCTTATGTGCTGTCTGGCATGAATTTTGGTGTAGGAAAACCTGTTTGTGGTTGCTGGACTGCCCATGGTGGAGAATTGCATGTCTGGTTATAATAGCTGCATGTTTGCATATGGTCAGGTATGTGATGATGGGTTTTCCTGATTGTTTGTGTTGTTATCAACTTATCATAGAACAAGATGTTGAAGCTCGCAGTGTTTTTCTGCAGACAGGAAGTGGCAAAACATATACCATGATGGGCGAGATATATGAGATGGAGGGAAATCTCAATGAAGATTGCGGGATAACTCCACGCATTTTTGAATATTTATTTTCTAGAATTAGAGAGGTGCGATATTCACATTTCTACTGTTTTTCATGATTTGACCATTCATGCTTGTTTAATGTGGATTATGGTGTTCTTTTAGTTATGGTATAATATCTAACTAGAACTCATTTAGGAAGAAGAAAGCAGAAGGGATGAAAAGCTGAAGTATAGCTGCAAATGTTCCTTTCTAGAGATATATAATGAGCAGATAACAGATCTTTTGGAGCCTTCATCAACTAATCTGCAAGTAATGTATATCTGTCCACATGTTTGATGTTTTTCATTACATTTTCATTCAATGGGCATTATCAAACTCATTCTCCTGTTACAGCTCAGAGAAGACTTGAAAAAAGGGGTATATGTTGAAAACCTCACAGAGCATAATGTGAGGACTGTTAATGATGTTGTCAAACTTCTGTTACAGGTGGGAATTTCTGGTGAAATTTGTTGCTTAAATGTTGTTATTCTATCACATTTTATGTCACAAACGTGATTGGCATAATTATATCAAATACAGGGTGCTGCAAACAGGAAAATGGCAGCGACTCATATGAACAGTGAGAGCAGCCGCTCCCACAGTGTTTTTACCTGTATTATTGAAAGCTGCTGGGAGAAAGATTCCATGACTCACTTCAGATTTGCAAGGTTAAATTTAGTAGATCTAGCTGGTTCTGAAAGGTAACTACATTCCACAACAGTTCTACCATTGTTTTTTTCTACAAAGCTACGCTGACTTGCTTACTGATTCAGGCAGAAAAGCTCTGGTGCAGAGGGAGATCGTTTGAAAGAAGCAGCAAATATAAATAAATCTTTGTCAACTCTTGGGTAACTAACTGAAAAAACAAGTGTCTCAGTTGATTTGCTCTAAATACATTGCAGTGTCTTGCAATAATTTCTTTCCATTGTCACATGCAGCACCTTTATAGTATACAGTCTTTTGGAGTGTGTTGCTAAGCATTTTTATCTGAAATGCCTGCCTTGGAAATAAATTTATTGTTTTTGTGCTGTAATTTATTTGGTGGGGGACATTGGCCTTCAACTTTGTAAGAAATGCTAGATAGTGCTGAATATAATCTTCGAGCTGGCCAGCCAATAGCTTTCCGGGATGAATCTCTGCAAACAAAACCTTTCTTGTGATTGATCAAATTAAGATATATGCTGAATCTAGTCTTAAGAAGTCTTTAATGCTAATGTGTAAGAGTTTCATTCTATAATTGGTTAACCTGAATTATTTTTGTTCTGTACTTTTAGCTTGGTGATAATGTCTTTAGTGGATTTAGCGCACGGGAAGCATAGACATGTTCCCTACAGAGATTCAAGGCTCACATTTCTACTTCAGGTTAAGCTCTAAAACTGAAAATGAACCTACTAATTATGTGTACTCTTTTATCTTGCTAGTTGCTACCTTATATTAGAAGCTCATATTGTCTACAACTGTGAATGCAGGATTCTCTGGGAGGAAACTCAAAAACAACAATTATTGCAAATGTCAGCCCATCTATTTGGTATGTTTCCTTCCTTGAACTCAGTGTATTCTTTTTATCTGTAGTATTTTTTTTTCTTAACAAAACTTTTGCTTTCCTCGCAGCTCTGCAAATGAAACACTAAGCACTCTGAAGTTTGCCCAGCGTGCCAAGCTTATTCAGAACAATGTACTTAATTTAAATGCAATTACATCTGTGTACTGTTTCCAATGAAGTTTAGGAATATTTGAGTTTTGAATTTACTGTTTTTCATCCTTTTCTAGGCTAAAGTGAATGAAGATGCTTCAGGTGATGTAACAGCACTGCAGCGGCAAATCCAACAGTTAAAGGTATGGATAATAGTTGCAGATTTGTGAGAGTTTTATCTTGGCCGTTCACTATTTAGTAGAACTGAGGCATTTCTAAACTCAAACAGGGCCAGTTATCCATTCTGATGAAGCATAATAACCTTACAAGGTCTATGTCAAGATGTATTCCACCTTTTGAAGAATCTGGATTGAATGAGCTGTCTGAGGAATATGACTCTTTAGGAGAAAGAAATCCGACTGATAATCATAAGATACATAGTCTTCAAAGCAAAAAGGTAATGTTGATGTATACATTATAGTTAGCTCTCTCTCTCTCTCTTTCTTAAGATTTGTATTATATAAGTATGGGCGGCTGTCTTAAATCTATCTAGCAGATGAGATGCATGGAAGCTACTTTAGTTGGTGCTCTAAGGAGAGAAAAAATGGCAGAGACTGCAGTTCGAAAGTTAGAGGCTGAAATTGAACAAGTCAACCACTTGGTATATCTGTTATATTCAGCAGTCCTACATTTTCCTATTTCTGAAAAATATGGGACATGATTAGATGATTCGTGTCCGTTTGAGAACATCTTACTTAGCTTTTTGCTAAAAGTATGCTAAAGTATACTTGTATTTTGAAAAAGCGAGAAAAAATGAGGTTTTAAAAAGCTGTACATAAAAGTTAAAAAGCAAAAAGCTGGCTTATAATCTATTCCCAAACACACAATATTTCTCAGGTTTGTCACATGCTTAATCTCATGGACAATTATGTAAATTATTGTGGCATATTTTGTAGGCTTGCCAAAGGGAAGAGGATGCTCAACATACTAAAATGATGCTAAGGTTTCGCGAGGAGAAAATTAAACAACTTGAGTTGCTTGTGCATGGAAAGCTGTCTTTTGACACATATCTCGAGGAAGAAAATAAGGCTTTACTAGAAGAGATTCAGTTGCTTCATGCAAGGACTGATAGGAATCCAGAATTGACCCGATTTGCGCTGGAGAATATCAGACTTCAAGAGCAACTCCAACTGTAATTTTGTAGTGCATTATATTATTCTCTCCATCTCTTTTTTGGATGCTGAGGACTCACCTTGTAGCTTTCACATGTCAGGTTCCAAAATTTTTATGAACAAGGAGAGCGAGAAACATTGCTAGCTGAAGTTTCAGAATTACGTAATAAGGTCTATGAAGATCTTTTCATTCCCTTTTCTTCTATTCTTCTTTCTTACAATAGCAAAAACCCTTTGTTGATCCTTTAATAACTGTCTTTACCATTTTCAACGTGCAGCTTCTTGAAGCGCTAGAAGGAAAGCTTACATCCTCTGTAAGAAACGATAATCAGGTTGACACGGACTTTTGAATTAATCATATAGAATTTGTTATGTTTCTTAATATTTGTGCTTTTCAACTGCAGAATAATTGTACTATAAAGGAGTTGGAAGATTGCAGGAATACAAATTTCAAACTGATCAGGTACTTAAATCAATATACTTCATTTTAGGCATGTTCCAATCAGTGATTGTAGCAAAAACATTCTCCAGGGGGCTTGGAAATTGGGGGTACCACTAAAATTGGGTAGCAATGCCCCAAAATACCAAAGCTAAGGCCTACATGAAAATACCACTAAACAAGTGTATCTACAGCTCTAACAAATTAATATGACTAAAGACATGATGTATGAACATATGATTTATGATCATGAAATTGCAACTAACCATTAAAAAAAAAAAAAAAAAATCTAAGATGATAATCACCATAAATTAAAATAACATGTGGAAACTAATCTATTTCCAACGCATGTTTTTGTTTTGTTTTTTTTTGGGTACTATCAAAGCATGATAATAAGGAACCAAACATATTATATAAAACTATAAAAGCACTAATTAACTAACAAGGAATGAAAAATACATGCATGCACTTTTTTGATTTATAAGCAATTGGCGAACTCAGGGTGGAATGTCTCTCTTTCTCGCTCCTATGACAGTCTTTTGATCTTGAATCATTTTCTTGAAACCTCCACCTCTTATATACCTTCTCTTGAAGATGGTTGCTTGTTGATAGATCTTTGTTCCAATGGCAGTGTTGATTGATGTAAACTCCCAAAAAACTAATTGAATTGGATCTTTATTGCTGATTCCTATGGATGCTAGGGTGATTTGTGTGCTGTGGAAAGGTGTGTGATGAACAATATGCAGAAAATAAAGAAAATTTATGGCTTCGGGTGATGGGCAGGTAGGTAATCTAGGATCCGGGGATTCTCTAAACTACAATAAGTGAAAACTAGGACCCCTTCTCAGTTGGGATACCTCTCCTATTTACAGAGAGGAGTATTTTAATTCATTTTACAGCTCAAAAATTGTAGAATTGGTAGTATTATCTCATATTTTCTCTCACAAAAATCAGAAAAAAGAAAATCATATAGAAATTTAAAAAAAAAAATTGCAAATCTGGAACTATAGTGCCAATTGGCACTAAGGTTCAATAGATTGGCTCTCTTATAGTTACCAGAGTGTCAACTGTTTGATGATTGGTAAAAAGTCCCATTTTCAATAAGTATGACCACATGGTTTGGTCATGTTCAAAGGAGAGCAACTAATGCACTAATAAAAGAGAGTGAGTTGATTCAAGTTGAGGGAACCAAAAAAAGTAGGGGAAGACCAAAAAGAACTTTAGAAGTAGTAAAAAAGGACACATCAATTATTAAGGAAGTAACAAAGACAAAGAGTATGACTTTTGATAGAATAGAATGGAAGAAAAGAATAAATGTGGCTGACTCTTATTAATCTCTTGAGGATTCATAGCTTACTCCAAAATATTTGGGAATAAGGCTTTGTTGTTGTTGTTTTGTTGTTTTATAACCAGTGATTTGAACACAAAATAAGACCATTCATAATAATAGGATCATTCATACAAAAAACAAAAGATCTAACACTGTTTTGAACACACAAAAAGACCAATTTACTATTAATTGTACTATGACCACTTAAAATATGGATTTTAGGGTCAAGTAATTCCACTTATGTAAAATTACCATTTTACCCATAGTGCTAAAAAAGGTGTAAATTTAAAAAAAAGGGTTGCAAAATGGGGTGTCTACACATGGCCCTTACACTGGGCTTAAACAAATTAGGATATTGATGTAGTTTACATGGACAACTTAGTGCGCTGATCATCTGGACATTTGGTTCCATTAATTACTTTTTTCATCTTCCTGATAGTAATTTGAGCAGTTGTGAAGGTCTAACATTGTTTGGCTTATATCTGTAGGGAAGTAGATGACTTACGAACAGAACTTAGAAAGTATTTGAACTGTAGTCAAGCTACTACTGATTCTGTAAGTATAGCTGATGAGTTATAGAAAGAAGGGTTGTTGAGGTTGCTTAACCTTTGTATTTTGGTGATTTATTTTCTTTTGCACTTTTTGCAGGTAACAGATTCTTTCTCTAAGGATCATGAGGAATTTATGCAGACAGATAATTATTCATTGGTGAGAAATTATACCAACTTGTTTTCAGTGAGATGTTCAATTAATTTTTAAAGATTTCCACAAGCAGAAACTGGTAACTTTTGGAAAAATACATGATCTTTGCTGTTGCATTTTCTGTGCATGTACAGTTTCATACTATTTACATAGCATCACATTGCCTTAGCACTCTTTGGCAAATGAATCACGTGAAATCTATGGCTTTCTTTCTTTCTTTTTTTTGGTCGTGTTGACAAGAGAAGATTCATAGCCCAAGGAGACAATTCTGCGCATGCCTGACCACAAATGTTCTATCTTCCTGACAATAATTATTCTTTTATGTCTTAAACTAAAAAAAATGATCTCCTGAAAATGCCATGTATAAGTTTCCCGGATGTTTTGACAGAATAATTTTTTTTTTTTTGTTCACTTCTCAGAAGATATTTTTACAAGCTAGAAAGCATGCTAGTTTGGGATGTATTAAAGGGAGGGACTTACATGGATGACATAATCTTTGCTGTTGCATTTTCTGTGCATGTACAGTTTCATACTGTTTACATAGCATCACATTGCCTTAGCACTCTTTGGCAAATGAATCACGTGAAATCTATGGCTTTCTTTCTTTCTTTTTTTTGGTCGTGTTGACAAGAGAAGATTCATAGCCCAAGGAGACAATTCTGCGCATGCCTGACCACAAATGTTCTATCTTCCTGACAATAATTATTCTTTTATGTCTTAAACTAAAAAAAATGATCTCCTGAAAATGCCATGTATAAATTTCCTGGATGTTTTGACAGAATAAATTTTTTTTTTGTTCACTTCTCAGAAGATATTTTTACAAGCTAGAAAGCATGCTAGTTTGGGATGTATTAAAGGGAGGGACTTACATGGATGACATGTTTCAATTCTTTCTTCTTTGTTGTAGTTTATGATTAATCACCACATTTACAGGAAGAAAACATATCCATCCAAAGTGACTCCATAGATGATACAGCATCTTATACCCAGACAGATGATGGGGCTTTACAAAATAGGATTTACCAGAATGCAGCAACACAGCCTGATTATACTCAAAAGGAGTTGAATGATGCTAGATTGTTGATTAAAGCAATGGAGTCTGAGCAGGTCCATCTAATTACTGGGCTGCAGCATACACAGGAGGAGAATCAAAGACTTATGGAAATGGTAATCAACAAGGACAAGGTAGACAAACAATCTGTACCAGAACTTCAAAGTCATTTCCTGACATCAGGTAATTTAGAAATATGCAACATGGGCTCGCTGATGGAGGGAAATGAAGACATTGACAGAAGGGCCCTGCAAGCCAAGTTGGACAAAATTACTAGGGACCTTGAGGAGGTCAGATCACTTAATAATCAATATCAAGAGGATCAGGCATTCCAGTTGTCTAAGCAGCATGAAATTGAACAAGTCTGTGAACAGGTTGAGATGGAGACTAGCAGAACAATTCTTCACTTGCAGGAAGATGTTGCTGCTCTACAGTTGGAACTACATCAAAGGTTATGTTTCATGACTCAAGAAAATACAAGACTAAGAAACACAATAGCAGCTAAAGAGGAGGAAATCAAGACACTTTGTATGGAGTGGGAAAGGGCAACCTTGGAACTAACAAGCTTCCTTGTGGATGGTTCTAAATCCCTCAAAGATGCCTCTGGTCAGATAGAAGGTATTGCAAGTTCATTTCCCCAGGCTAGTTGTTGCATTAGTGAACATGTAGAGAGGGCTGCCAGGGTTTGCATGGAGAAGGAAGAAAGTATTCTACTCTTAGAAAAAAGCTTGGAAGATGCACAAAGAATGGTTGTTGAAATGGAGCTGAAGTTGAATTCCTTGAAGGAAGCAACAATGGCTTTAAATGAATTCCAGCAACTGGATACTGATGAGAGCACTGAACAGGAAATCCATTCAAGCATTCTGTTAAATAAGAACACCAGCATGGTAGAGATGCAAGAAAGAAAGTACAAAATCAAGAAGGATCATGTTACTGAAGCAGAAAAATCTGCTAGTGCTGCTTTGCTTCATGGTCAGAGAAATGACATTGAGAAAGATATTACAATATCAAATTTGGCTAATCCCACTGATGTGGGCAATCATAAGCTTTCAGGGATGAAGGTTGACACTAATGTTTTAGCACTGGAGGAGGTTAAGGATCAACTGAAGTTGGCCAGATTAGGAGTATTGGAGTCTGAGAATGCTATTTGTGAATTTTATACTGATCTAGAAATGCATATAGCTACCCTTCAAATTGATGTCTGTGAAGTTTCTACTGCATACAGCGAGTCAGTTCAAGACTTGGTGAAAGAGATTCATGAGATGAGGAAGATATATATGGAATTGAGAGAGAATCATAAAAATTCTCAGTTTTGCAGAGTTGAATCACTCTCAATGAAACCAGATAAATATCTGAAGTTTGAGAAACAGGATGACATGCTGAATCAGATAAGGGATAAACTTACTGAAACAAATGATGTACTGAACCTTATTAAAGATTGCGTCAAAAAAAAAGAAAATGTGTTTGAGTGTATCTCAGTGGATGAAGATTTGATAGAAGCAGAAGCATGGAGTGCTGATTGTTCTGTCTCTGGCTCAGAGTTTTCAACTGAAAGTGTTGCTTCAGGAATCCAATTGGATGACATCTTATACACCTGCCACTCTAGGGTTCCTGCAGGGATAAATATGACAGACCTGAGTGTTGACAGAGGCTCAGTGGTTCAGTATGATGATCAAGAATCTGAAAAGTCAAAGAAGCTACCAAAGTCTTCAAATGTTCAGAATGACGCAACACGATTCTGCCTGAGAAAGGAATTAGAGTTGGCATTCTGTGCTTTTAGTAAACTATACGTTCAGTTAGCCACACTACTCAGTGAGTCAGATGTTGGAGATTGTTCTATCCGACAAGGTACATTTTTCCTTGAACCACTTGAATTTGTACATATTTTATTAGAAATAAACATTTTGGAAGGGACTTAATTAAACTCCTGATGGATGGCAGAGTTGATACATGTTCCATATATTAAGTTGGGAATGGAGAAAGCTGAAGCAGGTCGCTATAATACAAGGGAGGTACAGATCAATTTCTAACTGCTACTTTATGAAATTATTTGCATAAATAAGATCAAAGTAGATGTTTCAAGGGCCAATAACAAAATTTTTGTTACTCAAATTCATCAAACTTTCATTGGTAAGATCATTGACCTCTTACTCGGTGCAATGTTTCTTGACGTGCAGGTAGTTGCTGATGAGAAAATTAACAATTCTAGTAGCTTCTTAACCAAATTTGAGGAAGCCCGTGCTACAATGAGAGAAGCTGATTTGATGTTAAATGCTTTGCTGAAGGCAAATGAGAGTGCAAACCAATTGGCTGGCATGTGGAAGCAAGCTGGTGAGGAGCTGATGGTAGAGAGAGCAAGCTTGATTGAAGAAGTTGCACAACTTAAGTCATCAATACGTTTGAAAGAAGGAGAGAACGAATTACTGAAGGATCAAATCAGTTATGGTTTGGCAGAGATGACAAACTCATTTTCTTTGCTTGAAGAGTGTCTTTCGCAAATGCAAAAGACTGTGGATGAGAGGTTCAACATGATGTATTCTGATGCCTTATCTATGGGACAGGAGATGCTGTACTTAGTTAGAAACTCCAGTTCATCGCTAGAAGATATTTGCACTAAGATAATGGAGAAAGAACTAACTTTGTTTGTGCTGTACCAGTGCCATGTAGGGGACTTTGTCAGCAAACTCCCACATTTTAATGCACATCGTGGTTTGTATCCATTCAAACATCAAGAATGCTGTCCAGCAAGAAATCTGCAAACTATTTGCTCTAGTGATAAGGATGACATTGCCAGTGAGAGAATCATGGATCAAAGAGATGGAAGTGAAATAGTCAGGAAGTTGGAAGAGGAAGAACTGGGATTATCTGATGACAATCTCATTTATGAGAACTTGGCACTAAAAGAAGAATTGAAACGGAAAAAAGTTTTATTAGAAGGTTTGCTTTTTGATTTTACATTGTTGCAGGAATCAGCCTCCACTACAATGGATATCAAAGATGAAACTGAAAAGCTAATATTTTCTTTAAGTCAAGTTCGACATGAGCTAGAGATGAAAACTAGTCAGCTTGATGAGTTGCTGGTTGAATATAGGAAACTTGAAGGTCATCTAGCTGATACTGAAAAGGCTTTGTTTATATCAAATTCTGATCTTGAGCAGGCTAAAGAAATGATAGGCAGTTATTCAGATCAAAATGCTGAGTTGAAGGTGCTTTTAAAAGATTTCTATTTGAAAAAATCTGAAACCGAAGAGCTATTGGATGAACAAAAGCAGGTGGTCAAAGGTTTGGAAAAAGAAATTCTTCATTTAACTTCTTCAGCTGAACAAAAATCAATCTCTTTGGTTAAAGGCATTGAAGATGATTTGAGGAGGGTTATTAGTGAAAGAGACCAACTTTATGAAGAAGTCCAATCGTTGAATGATAAGCTTGAGATGGCTTATGCATTTGCTGATGAAAAGGAAGCTATTGCTGTTGAAGCTCGCCAGGTTTGTGTTTAGGGACTTCTCTCTCTCTCTCTCTCTCACACACACACTCTTTTTAAAATTTATTTATTAAGAATATGCATGTGGATTTTCTCTTGGGTTGATCTGGAATTTAATTTTGTAGGAGTCAGAGGCAAGTAAAGTATATGCTGAACAAAAGGAAGAGGAAGTTAAGATTTTAGAACATTCTGTTGAGGAGCTCGAGTGTACCATAAATGTATTGGAGAAAAAGGTTTGTTCCAATGCATTATTTTCTTTTCATCTAATGTGTAAATGCTATTCCTCTATGTTTAATGTGGTCTATTTGGAGGGAATCCATGCTAGATAGTTTGATGGGATTTAAGCATCTTAGCTTCATTTGAAACTCTTCTTTTTTAGATCTTTGTTTGAGCGGTTGAGGGATATTGGGGATTGTTGTTCTTCATTTTTAGAGTTCCTAAATATTTGTGTTTTTACTCTTAATTTGTTGCATTGTTTACTTCCCATGTACTCAGGTTCGTCCATTTTCTTTATTAAAAAAAAAAAAAAAAAAGTCTTATTATCTATCCCAGAGCTTTGATGAACAGCTATTAAAAGTTGTATTAGAAGTACATTTGGCTGCATGCAAACTGGCATAGTCTCAGTTGTGTACGTCACTTACGATATATGTGTGTGTGCTCACTTTTGGCTGTCTTGGCTACTGATTTCTAGTAAAATTTTCTTATGCAACTGGTGTGGAATGTTTCCCCCCTTAGGTATATGAAATGGATGAGGAGGTGGAAAGGCATCGATTGATCAGAGATTCGCTGGAACTGGAACTCCAAGCTTTGAGACAGAGATTGGCATCTGTTGAGAACTTCACCGAGAATGTGGATTCAGGAAACAGTAATGTTGAACACACTGAAGAGCATATATCTAGGTCAGTAATGCTGCTTTCTTCCTTGATTTGGAATATTTCTTATTTGCGTTTACTTTCCCTTGGATTGAAAGAAAGAAAATATTCTGATGTAGACAGCTGTATTGTAGGTTACTAGAAATTCATGAGGCACAGAAAAGGATAAAACTTCTTGAAGAGGAAAAAGGAGAACGGGACAAAGAGGTGCTTTTCTAACTTGCTAGTATTTTTAATTGTCACTAGAAGTCTTTTGAATTGTAGAACACTATATTACATCATCTGCTTTCTCTGCTCTAACACTGAGATTTTGACTATTGTGAAGATCAAACAATACAAAGAGTACATCGCTGAACTTGTATTGCATGCTGAAGCCCAGGCATCCCAGTACCAACAAAAGGTACTATACTGGACACTCGCACTAAATTTAAAATAGCATGGAATCGGTTTGATTTATATCCTTGGGTATATATCTTAGGATTCCAAAGTTAATCGCCCTGTGCCAATATCTCGTATACTTGTTAGTCAGAAAACAGCCATTTTCCAATTACTGACATCCTTGAGCATATATCTTAGTGTTTAAATTAGATGTTGACTTTCAATAATCTGTTCATTGTAAATGAATGTTTTACATGTTTATCTTGACTGACTATCTCTATGCACAAATTCTACAGTACAAGACTCTGGAGGCCATGGTTCATGAAGTAAAAACTGATATGTCATGTTCAACATCAATTGCTGCAACAATAGATAAAAGTGAGAGAAACACAACTAGGACAAGGGGCTCCAGCTCACCATTCAGATGCATTTCAAATTTGGTTCAGCAGATGAATTTGGAAAAGGATCAGGAATTGTCAGTGGCCAGGCTTCGTATAGAGGAGTTAGAGGCATTGGTGGCAAGTCGGCAGAAAGAGGTTTGATAATCTTTCTCCTTTCTATAGATTTGTTAACACCACCGCAATAACCTGCTGGTATTGGCAGGGCCATTTTCTTAGGTGGTTTTATTCTATTTAGCAATTCATCCTTATAACAAAGATCCTCTCTCACACTCTCACCCCTGTAGTGCACTTAACCATATCATGCATTTATATATGTTCCCTTTAAAAGAGTGTTAATTATATCTATGCTGGAAGCAGATATGCATGCTGAATACAAGGCTGGCTGCAGCAGAAAGCATGACACATGATGTCATTCGGGATTTACTTGGTGTGAAATTGGACATGACTAACTATGCAGTAAGTTTTAGTCTTGTATTTTGAAGTGTGAATGTTAATAGCTGCATTTCTCATTTGTTTGCTTTCTGTTTGGTGCATTGTAGAACTTAATAGACCAGTGTCAGGTTCAAAAGTTAGTGGAGGAGGCTCATCAGCAAACAGAAGAATTCCTGGCAAAGGTGGTTATAGGAAAAACCTTTGATTTATCACTCATTTGGTTTAGTCGTAGTCCTAATATATGTGCTCGCTGTGTTAGGAGCAAGAAAATCTCAATTTGAGAAAGCAGATTAATGATCTACTTGAGGAAAGAGAGAGGTTAGACTCTGAAAGTCCACTCGTATATAATTGTATTACATATGCTGCCTATAATATCAAAATGGGAATCCAGAAGCAGATTATCTAATAACTCAAAGTTCATCTTAGAGAAAAAAAAAGGTCAATGACAAGGAATTATGTTTGATCTAACTCCATATTTAGAAAACCTTGTCACTTACTAGTGCACCCTTTTTTGTTGGTTAAAGTTTTGAATTAATTGTCAAAGGAAACCGTGCCGGGTCTGTGACTATCAACTGGAATCTCCCATGTTTTTATGAAGGGCGATATAAATGATCTAGTCATGTCATATAATGGCCAGTGCAATGTTTAGCTTTAATTATCTTTTGCCCATTTCTAAATCGTTGTTTTACTAGGTCTTTCCCTTCGTGTTATATACTTGGTATATGTTACAGGAACTTGGTAGACATGTTTCTAGGCAATAGATTACTCTTGTCGTCAAAGGCACGCTTATATATGCTACCAATTACCGAAGAGTAAGATATTTCCATGGAGCATTGCCTGTCAGACATGAGTAAAGACGAAGCTAAGGGTGCATTTCATACTGACACCTCTCTGGACACATATCATAGTGACACCTGTGTTTGGCACAATTGTGTTACTTGACTCCTTTGAGGTGTCAATGAAACACAACTGATGTTAATAGTCCCTAGGGTTTACAATTGTTGCTCTTATCATTTTAGACTTCCTACGTGACACCAAAGCTGACATTTTTCTTTTCAGTAGAAAGTCTAATGATTTCATTATCTTGCACCATCTTCTTAGTTGGTTTCAATGTATGTCTTGTTGCTGTAGTTGCATATCGGAGATAAATAAGAAAGAAGCAGATATATTTACTTTCCAGCTGAATGTAGAGCAACTCCAAGAGCGGGATCAATTGCTCTCTGCACAGAATGAGATGTTAAAGGTAGGATAATTACTGTAAACCACTTAACTTGTAACCTTGAATTGATAGATTTAGCTGATAGTTTAGTTTCTGTAGATGAAGTTTATGATTATCCCATTCTTTCTGCTACTTTATTTTGTAGATGGACAAGAACAATCTTAAGAGGAGGGTAGCAGAACTGGATGAGATGGTAAAATCACTTCTTGAAGCACCTAGTATGCAACAGCAAACTCAACTGTCCTCAAAGAGCCACCGTGTAAGATTATCTGTTAATGACGGTTTGTTTATTTGTTTATTTTTTTGATAATTCAATTGTTACAACATCTGAGAAAATGGAGATTTGAACTTTGGTTTTCCTTGTAGAGGAGACTGGTTAATACATTAAAGTTGTTAAACTCCTGGCCATCTTTCCGACCATTTTCACCATAACGGACTAACAACTAATGCATTGAAGTTTTTTTTTTTAAATCTTACAGGACAACAGCTCATTGAAACCGGGTGATGGTGATTTCACTAAAAGGCTGGCTCATTCTGAAAAGCTTCTTTCTCATGTAAATGATGAAATTGCTCAGTATCGCCGGTCCAGTGGACATGGAATTAGAAACAAAAGATAGGCGATTCATATAACCCCAGTTGCTAATGTAATTACGTCTTTTTATCTTCCTTCGGTACATTCTATCAATCTCAGGAACTCATGATGTTGACCAGGACGCACAGGGCTTGTGTGGACGGCCATAGAACAGGTGCGTAGACTGATATACATTGTCTACCAAAGGAAGGTGGTATCTAAGACCTGGCCCGGTTTGATTGATTGAAAGGTAATAACTGTACGATAATGCATAATCTTCACGGAAGCAGCTTACTACCCCTAATTATCTTTGATCATTACACACTTCTTCATTTGATAACTTTGGTTTTTTGTTCTTTGGTATATAAAATTCACCATCCCTGCAAGTTAGGTTTACAAATTAAAAAAGAAAAAAATAAAATAAAATGAAAGAATCCAATCGATCCAACCTTGGACTGGATGCTCCGTTGCTTTTTATCTGTAAAATTTCATAATTTATCTGATGTAAAATGAAAATCCATTCTCAAGATAACCGGAATAAAATATCAACACTGCACGCTGAGCAGGTTACAAAACATATATCTTCCTTTAAGAGTTCCATTTCTGTGCAGATAATCAGTGAGCGGTACATTTCCATGCGAACTAGAAGGCAGGCTCTCAACGTTTAAGTTGTAAATGTTATTTCCTCTTTTTAATTTAATTTTTGGATGAGTGAATTGGATTAATTTGGTGGTTCTTTTCATCATAAGTGTGATTTGCGAGTTCATTGTTGATTATCCTAACTAGGACGGGGGGAAAGCATGTGCTCTTCAATTGAAACTCTTGATTTTCTACTATACACGCCATTGAATGTAAATATTATAATCTTTGTATTTGAATATTTAAAGCCTGGCAACAAAGTTTCAACTGTTTACCACCTGCAAATGACCTGTAATGTTGTGTGTGATAGAGGATTCAAATTTCTGAATTAGAAGATTAAGCGAGTTGGCAGCAAGCAACCAGATTATCTTTCTCAAGCCTTCACCCTTTCAAAAAACAACAAATGCAGATTATGAATGCATTTAGCTCAACAAACGCCAACAGCTTCCAGGCTGCATAAGTTCAAACTAATGAGCAAAAACTGACAATGTTAAGTCAGACACAAAAATCCCTGTAAGAATTAGTCAAAAGCAAACGTATCCATCATTCAGGCAAAGAGTATCACACTATTAAAGAATATATTAAATCAAAGTTGATATTGTGTCAAAGGTTTAACTACATATGCACCTACCATGTGCTGAATAAAAATCACCAACACCATTTTCAACTTCTAATAGGTGTTTTGTAAAAATCATAATCAGTATTCAGTAATCAATACTTGTCAATGTTGCCATTTTGCATATCCCATATTACAGTTAAAAGCTGCCTGCTTCCTTAACCATATTCCAGGTAACTAAATACTGTTTACATGCGGAGAAAAAGAAAAGGAGAGAGGGAAAAGGAAAGAAAAGAAAAGAAAAGGGCATATACAACTTCCCCAACACTCTTTCTCCAACAAAACCTCCGAGTAAAACGTGTTAGACATTACTTACAGGTAAAAAAAAGGACGACCAGTGGACAAATCAAATGCCCTGACAACTTCAATCACCAATCTGCTGTAAATGCAAGTTCCTTTGAGAATGCACAGCCAAATCTTCCACTGTACTGCCCTTTTGTGAAATTTCACCTTGTGGTATTGCACCACTCCCTCCATCACCCATCTGTTGAGTTGCAAATATGTAGAATACAACAATCAGAAGGAATCATAACAATAATACATTAGATTGAAAACTGTTTTCAGTAACTAAGAACCTTCTTGTGAGAAGTAACACACAAGTAACACTTATTTGTTGCTGCTATTCACTATCATACTATGACCTCTTCATCTTTCAATTTACAAAATTGTACATGATTGCGACAACTCAAACCGTAAGCTGGTTGATAAGATAATTCAATAAACACAAAAATTATGAAAGTTAATATTTGATGAAACAATAAAATACTAACTGACCTTTAGATTCTCAAACTTGGTAGATAGCCTCATATACTGATCACGTGCTTCTGGATAACGAACCATGGACCTGACTCTAGCAAGAGCTTTCTCAACTCCGGCAAATTTCTGTTTCCGGCCAATTCGTAAGAATTCATACTCATCAGTTTTCTCAATCTTTGCCTTTTCCACTCGGAATCCTCGCAAACCAGACCGTTTCCGCCTCCAGCGCAGTATTGCCTTTTCCACAATACTAACAGACCAAACAACCTTTTTATACTGCTTCCGAACTTGATGTCCCCTAACATGAGCCTGAGATCAATAAGCAGAATAAAAGGAAATTTAGCATCAGCCAAAAATGAAAAACCAAACCTGGTGCTTCAGGGACAGTTTATTTGAAAGAAAATACTCCAACTAGTGAAAAAAACAGTAATGGACCAGGATATATCTACTTCGGAGGGACATAATAATCGAAGCTAAAACTCTGTGGCTGTGAATAGAAGACAGAACAACTTATGGTAACTTTCGATTGTCCAGAAAGTTATCTGGTAAGCAAACATGTTAACTTTATGCATAAAACACTAGAAAATGCCATAAATATGGGAGTACCTGAATTTTCACAATACGATTGCGTATCTTCAGAAACTCTTTTCTTCCCTTCCAACCACGATATCTTTGTTGGATCTTTATAGCTGCAGCAGTATGCAAATAATCCTCATAGTTGCTAAATTTTCGGACCTTGGTCAAAGAACCAAGTGCAACTAGGTCAAGTGAAGAAGCTTCAGAAATATCATTGTTGCTTTTAGTTAATTGTCTGTGATTGAATGATCGAAGCCGGAATTCAGCATGTATCAGAGCAGCTGCATGAGCTGATTTCCTAACAGCATCAAGAGATCCTTTCAAAGAAGGATCCTCATTTGTTAACATGTCTGATGGAACAATTTGTGCTGCAGTCTCAATAGCCTTTTCAGCTGCAATAGTTGCAGCAACACTGTCCATTACATTTTCATTGAAAGTCAGTGAAGAAAGGTGAGTGGTTAGATCTGCTTCTGCCAAATATCCAGCAATCCCTTTATGTCCTCTACTTGATGCTAGATCAGCAGCTGTTTTTCCTCCTGGAGATGTTGATGTTGGGTCCTCAACAGCACCCGGAGCAGCACCCAATCTAAGTAGGGTAATGACTGTTTCCTCTCTACAGAAAGAAGAAAAAGAATTATAATGAATTGTATCAATATACAGATTCATGAGTAGTGCATAAAATATTTAATAGGGGCATAAATGTTCTTCTTTTCATGCTAAAAGAAACTCAAGATCTGGCTAATGTATAGGAAGGGTAAAATGATAAGGGAGTTTATGTCCCTAATAAACATTTTATCCACATTGTTCTCAGTTTGATTTCATTCTTTTAAAAACTAAAACTGAGGCATTTGATAAAGATAGATAACTTGATTGATAATTTTTATACTTCACATTTGACATTGGTAATTCAGTAATACATGAATAGTTCAAATTGATATACCAGACAGCCAGATGAAAGGAAATAAGCCATATGAAAGCATTTGAAACCATTACTTAATTCCCCAAGTATACATCAGAAGGCGACAAAATACTTGGAATAGAATCTAAGAAAGCAATCTGACCTCCCAAAATATGATGCCCAGTGAAGCCCAGTTCTTCCATGTGCATCTCTGAAATTGGGACCGACACCAGCAGCAACTATGGGGCGCATGGCCCACTCATAACCAAGAGCAGCTGCCAAATGTATAACACCTTGGCCTTCATTGTCCAAAACATGTGTTCCTCTACCTCCTTCATGAACTTTACAGATTAGCCACTCATAAAGTCTATCCTTAAACAAACTTTGAATCAATCTATCTCTAGGGTTCATGTGATCACTATTGAAGGCCAAAGAAGTCTCATCAACCCTTCCCCAATCTTTCCCACTGTCACATCTCATTGAATATATGGTACTTTTAAGCTTACATTTATCACAATCCTGAATAGAACAGTCCAGCCATTTCCTCACCTGGGCCAAATTTAAAAGTTTTGCTAGGCGCATTTGAATGCGCGCTTCATCTTCTGGTGCATTTTTAATAGCCATAGGAAACACATTTCCTGAAGGTTTTTCACGATATTCAAACTCCCTCACCTCACTGCAGGCTAACCTATTGCTGCAGGTGACATAAAATGGAACACGTCCAGGAGCATGTTTAGGAGTTTGGCATCTGATGACAGTATCAGACAGAACTTCAGCAGAAACCTCAACCTCACCAAACATACATCCCCACTTAATCTTGCTAGATAGCTCCTTGCTTACCAAAAAATTACCAACAATTAAAACCTGAGACAAAGAATGGGGAAGAAAAAAAAGGCATAATTTAATATATTACATCCTCTAGCATCAACAACTAAAGGAAATAAGCATGTCCTGATTTCCCCATGATTTTTAAAATATGCAGGAAAAATAGCCTCTAACTGAAGTATACGCACCTTTGTTCTATCCTTTGTTGTATCCTCTGTTGTATCCCCAGAATAGGTCCAATCTGGTGCAAAATCATGAATTGTAAACACCTGTTGTTGGGAAAGAGAAGGGCCCAAAGAATTGATCTCCAGCTGCATATGGTGTGATAAACTGGATACTTCCTTCTCGTCGTTTTCAGCATCAAGTGTATTCGTATTCCAATAATTGCCAGAGTCCGAACCCATCAAGGAATCATCACAATCCCCACCAATTTCTTTATCCATCCATCTCCCAAAGCTGTCAAGTTTCTTCAGCCCAACAGTTTCATTATTATCTTTGCCACCATCTTCAGATTTCTTTTCGACATGAATGGTTGAAGTTACTACCACATGAGGATCTGAACAATTCTGAACCTGAGGACGAACTAAATTGGAACCACGCTCTTGCGGCACCTGGAACAAGGTGAAAGTCTCACTTGGGGAAATTCTACCAAGGCAAGCATTCATCTAAAATCCATGAAAAGAAATTGCGACAGACAAATAACTGACAGGAAAATTAACATTCAATTTGATATTACATTTTTAACAGAGAAACCAGTAGGAACACGCAGATCAGTACAATTAAAATCACATGATATATAAACATTAAAATGCATGAAACATCATACATCAACACTGTTGCAGAGTACTCTCTGTCACTATTTCTCTTATTGTTTTCTTCTTTTTTAATAGGTAAATACAACTACTGCACTTGTACAGAATTGAACCATGACATATTTTACATGCATGTGTGGCTTGACACCTTTTTAATAAATTTTATACTCAGTTGTAGTCAAGTAAGAAATCAAATAGGAATAAATAGAAGATATGTAAAGGCTGTTGACTGCACGAAACAAACCTGAACTACTCCCTGAGAAGCAGCCATCAATGTCTGGTTGTCTTTGTCTGTGATCAATCTATTTCCACAAGTTACAACATCTTGAACAGAGCTATCAGTATCCAATCTAGCATCCGTTAACCTACGGGTTATAAAGTCAGCTCCAGTAGGATGTTTAAAAAATTTCTGGCCATGCACACCATCTGTGACGTTCAAGCTGTTAATTTCAGCCCAGGTGGTTGATTCGGAACCATGATATTTAGATCCAGAAAACCATATATCGGGGGAATTCCTTGTTAATTCTGGAAACCCTGAAAGCAGCACAACAACCTGATCACATCTAGTAAATTCCCAAAACATATTATCAAAAATTTTAAAATAAAAAATTAAGGGATAAGTACACAACCTGCTGTAATTTCTCCGTAAAATACAGAACCCCCCTGAAGTTTTGGATGTAACACTTAACTACTATGTGGTATTTTTTTGTTTTATTTGTAAGCCATTAAATATCCATTAAAATAAACAGTGAGTTGCTCCTGTGATAACACGTGTTTATATTTAGAGCTGCATTTTCACATAAAACAATACCACAGGGGGTTTTGTGTTACACTCAAAAAATCCCAGGGGAGGCTAAATGTTACATAATTAACGGTTCCCACATAAAACAATACCACAAAGGGGTTAAGTTTTACATTAAAAACCCCAAGGGGGGGGGGGGGGGGGGGTATTGTGTATTTTTCCCAAAAATTAAAATGACAGTTTACATAAAATGTAGCCAAGAATAAGTGTCTAATAACGAGTAAAGGGAACAATTCACAATGCGGGAATTGCTATTAAGTGACAGTTTCCAGCAAAATATGTTTGACCAGATCAAATAATTGTACCGACTATAACCAATTGTAGTGATACTTCACAAGGTCAGAAAAAAATAATAACATATTAACATTATCTTAGAAATTAAAAGTTTCTCATGGTTTATACTCATCAAAAAGAAAAGATTCTCTAAGTAAATTCAAAAGCCATAGCAGAAGGAGAAAAGATAAAAACCTAATTCTTAATATAATACAATTCAACCATATTAGTAAAAGTCAAGCATGAATTCATTGTAAGTTTGTAACACAATTTACCTGCAACTTCATGTGCAAGCATAGAAGTGCTGTGCGATGTAGAACCAAAAATAGGTTGAGCAAGCGAAGATGCTCGAGGACCACGCCCTGAATCCACATCCTCAAATTCTGATGATAATCTTCGTCCATTTCTGTCAAATCTGTTTGGACTTGATGGATAAGAGGTCTGAACTGTTGAGGCAGGTGAGTTTGCAGGGCATGGTACAGAACAACTTTGAGGGCTTCCAGCCTGTGATCCCGGATCTGCCATCAAGCGAGAGATACCTGACTTGTACCCCTACATAGCATCACAAAGTATAACAGAACACCTAAGCCACATAAAGGAAAGGAAAGTAAAATATAAGAATTCCAGTAAAATCAACTAATCTACATTCAATTTTAATCAGTGATAGCAAGTCTTCACATGACCAACAAACTCAATTACACGAGCCACTAAGCTCAAGCTCAAATGCCACCTCCTCCCCCCCATAAGAATAGGATAGAGGACGAGTTCATTTAAAACCCATTGGGGATCTGTGTAAATTACCAATAACAAAACACTAATTTTCACAAAAGCATTTTAAATACACCAATTTACCCATTAGGGAGCTTTTAAAATTTTAACAGCAATATTTGAAAAACTCATTTAAAAAAAAAAACTACAGAATTAAATTAAAGGCCATAGATGAGCATAAAAGCAGAGCAGACCTCTTTTACTTCTCTGTAATGAACAAGAACAATGTGTTCTAAGCACCTGAAGAGAAGGAAAATATAAGTAAAAAATGAGAACAAAATACATGTACTAAAATAATTGTTGATGAAATGAAAAATGATATTGCACAGAATACAGAAGAGCCAAAAATTCTTGATCTCAGTCCTCTTACTATTTATTCCTTATATAGAAAGGGTAACTACAGTTGTCAAAACCTGAATCGTATCATGAATCATTTTTTTAATTTTTATGTATCATGTATCGTATCATATTGTGTATTGTAATGCATAAATACTTTATAAAATTGATGAAAAAATTATTGATATAAATATATTAATGGAATAATGGTATATTTATTATAAACTTGAAACATTCTGTAAATCTTCTTCTTGAAGACATTCAACATCAAAATCATTATCAAGTTACAGAGCTCCTTGTTTATTTTTTTAATTTTTCCAAAATTTTGGCAAAATAATATCATCTGGCACCTTCAAGCATGGTTTAAAATCCTTACGAGTTTGTGCTAAGTGGTTTTTAATTTGTGTAACTTTGCCCCAATGGCCAAAACCTTTAACCTCCACCACCTATCCTTTCTAAGGTAGAGAACCTTTTTGATGAATGGATAATTTTTACATAGAATTCATTTAATAATTTTTACATAGCGTTCAAACACAGTACACTGAAAACAAAATTTGAAACTTGAAAGGCTTTAAAAATTTTAATCTAAGCAACACTTACGCGTCAAGCATCCAATAGCTTCTTCGCTGGAAGTTCTCATTTTCCTCACCATGGGCATAATAACAATGGAGAACATCCACACTGTTAGCCTACACAAAAACCAGTGAAACTAATTAATTAAGCAGCCCAAAGCTCAATACCAATGCAATCAACTATAATCCAAAGTGAAGAGATTTACATTGACATTTGGAAAAGTAAATAACTTAACTAAAACAATAGTAACAATGATTGGCCTCCCTAGACAAAGCCTAGCTTCATTAAAAAAGCATGAACACAAACAAAATACATTTAATCACCAAGCTTAATGTATTAATAAAATTATCAAAAAATGTGAAGTAGCAGTATTAGTAAATACTAAATACTTGTTGAAACTACCAATATTACACATGCAATGAAACATGTTAAGGGATACATGTCTTAGACATTCATC
Organism: Quercus robur; assembly: GCF_932294415.1. NCBI lineage: Eukaryota > Viridiplantae > Streptophyta > Magnoliopsida > Fagales > Fagaceae > Quercus > Quercus robur. The sequence continues at coordinate 42,068,869 of NC_065539.1, read as the reverse complement.
AGCTGCTAGTGTGGATAAAAATGATGTTATACATGAGTTCCATCCTATACAATGGATAAAGCACAAACAAGGCCTAATGATCCCAACTAAGAGACATGCAAATGGATTTTTTTTTTTTTTTAATATTTTTTTGGGTGGATAGCATTAGATGTCTTAAATTTGTTGAGGATCCATAGGCCATAGCTGACCCCAAAAAAATTGAGACTAAGGCTTTGTGGTGGCTGTTGTATTAGATGTTTTAAATTGTATTTAGAAATTAGTAGTGAATCATAAGACCCAAAATTTCTTTCCTGGGGTTGATGCTAGACACACACCCACTAGTAAAAAGTGTAGTAAATATCTTAATTGTTCCATTGTGAGTGCTTATAAATTTTTTTTTTATAGGTGCGAGTGCTTACAAATAATAGATCCATTTAGACAAAGAACAAATTGATTCAAATACAAAGGAGCCCTATTGATCTATTATTTGGTGTTGCCTGGCAAGAACTATCATCCAGAGAAAGAATGTCTAGCTACAGAAGGTAATGCCCAGGCAAAGGGAGAGTGCCTGACTAACTGTAAACCAGAAGTCTCTAGTTTGACTCTTAGCTGAGGCATTTTGTGATTTACCCAATGCCTGCTCAGTGGGGGTGTGTAGGCATCTGAGGTTTTTCCCTTCAGGGGTGGTCCCCCTGGACCATACCTTAAGGGGGCTCCTCGTCATAAAAAAATTACTACCAACCCTACCCCCCACCCAAAACAAAAAAAAAAAAATAGTGAACTTACAAATAATAAATTGAACAGCACACCTTCAACTTTTCATGAGCTTCTTTAACAGTTTTCCCATCTTTCTTCTTCCTCCACCGGTAACCATCTTTACGAAAATACCGAATAACTTTTCGATCAAACAGAAACAGAGAACCAGCTGAAAAATAAAAATATTTAGTTGCTATTTGAATGCTAACAAAGAATGAAAACATTCCATCTCTATAAGAAGAGTAGCTTGTGATGTTTGAACAGACAATAGTACATGCACTGGTAAACAAAATAGTGTTGGATGATTCTGCACAGAGAAAGGAGCAAGAGGGAAATGGTACTTTTCTAAATAAAAAAATATACACATTTTTTATACATACGTATGCAAACACACATGCACATTTATAATATCATATCCCCAGGGCCCAGGGGCCAAAACTTACAAACTAAAAAAAAAAAAAAACCCTCACAAAGTAGCAACAAGAGAGGCTATTCAAATATTACTGTTATTATCAGGATTTTAGAAATACCCTTCAGTTAAAAGCATTTAAAGATTTTAATAACAAAAGAGACTCTGTGCATCATAGAGCCAAAAACACCCACTATGGACCCTCCAAATAAGCAAAACCAATTGCTACATGCTGAGCCGGACATAAAGTTCACAGCCTACAAAACACTGTCAGACAACAAGGAAGAACCTCGAAAAGAACAATCTTTTACTAAAACAAGAGCACAGTAGCACACAGCCACACAGCAACTCGGAAACTCAAATCACATTTTCTTTGGCTTCCCGGTACTACCTCATATTAGTACGACTCTTTTTAGACTATATTGCACATAACCACATCAAAATTTGGTTATTGAGAGAAAGGCGCAAAATGAAAATCATTGACCTCTAGCTCTTGAATATTTACTTATTTTGAATACTAAAAGTCACACATTTGGCATTCTTATTGTGGCAAAGTTCAGCCCACATTTGTGCCATAAAACATTACAAACCATATTTTCCACATTATTAATTCCCTATAACTAGATAAATATTTCTTGACCAGAAATCTTTTCCAACACTACCCCATCAAGTTGTACTCAAAATAGAACTACAAATAATTTATCCCAAACGATAAAAGAATCACTTTAGGTATCTTCTAGACATCTTTTTCTTTTTCTTTTTTTTCTTTTTTTTTTTTGTAATTCAGTCATCTGCAATCCTATTGGCACTAAAAGCAACCCATTTAAGCCCAGATCTAAATATGGAGTTTAATTCCCACACTAGATTTATCAAGGAAAAATATATCTAACGTCATGCATCAGACCTCTATTGAATGCATATCAAATGTATAAAGCCCAAAACTAGTAGGCAAATTGCCAACTCCTGATGTAAGCTTGTTGGGACCAAAAGCTCTGATTGTTTCTAAGTAGTTACCACTAACCACTTCATCATGCACATTACTAACGACTAGTCTACTTCTAAATGTAACACATAATCTTCCATGAATTAACTCAACTAAGCCTAAGTTCCAATATCTGATCTTATAAATAGGCTTAAACAAAATCAACTATACCATATGCCAATCCTTATCCCCACATATTTACTCCTGTAGTAGAAAAGGATTACTAGATTCTTCATAAATGATAAACATGAGTATTATGTGTTACAAACACCTTTTCCTAGTACTGAGGTGAAAGTGCAAAGAAAAGAAATCACAACAGATCAAGGTGTGAGGTGTGACTTGTGCAGGCCTACAATTGGAGTATTCTCTTAAAATTGAGCAGATGGAACACAACGGAGTGGGCACAAAAGCTGATTCTTAGGAAAGTAATAAAATTAGTAAGAATTCACAGCCTAACTAAAAGAAGATGGAAAAATATTAAAGTAAATACAAATTCATACAAGAAAATGTAAATGCATCTGTTTATTACACCCAAATGTCCAACAAACAATTGAAATAAGATACAGAGAAGCATGCTGGTTACAACCTGGAGGCCTAACAGGTGGATCTGACCGTAGCTGAAACCTTTGATGGTTGCGAAGTATTTCACAGATTTCATTTGGCCGAAGCCAACGGTGTTGAGCTTCTGTCACTATCCTGTCAAGGTCTGCCAACATCCAGGAGGAGATGGTTAAATACTACATTATTAAAAGCCATTCTACTTGTATGGAAAACATGCAGTATAACCAAAATGTCAAAATCACAAACCACACAATAGCTGAAATATAGTAAAAGAAAAGCTACTAGATCAACACTCCCAAATCCAAATTAGGTAACAATCACCTTTATAACAAGTATGCTGCATTGTACACATCTAACCTGTTTGATACCAAAGCCATAACCACGAAACTCTTCGCGCTTGTAGCGCATAAGGCATATGATGTATATTTATTCTTTTAAAGAATCAACATCAACATGTACAATGAAGTTCTTAACAAGCGTGCATGCATGCAAGAAATCAAACAGAGTAGCATTCCGCCATTACACACACAGAGACACAAAAATTAGAGCATGACATTCGCACAGAACCAAAATGAGACCAAATCCATCAAGAAAACAAAGATTCATATCCTTGAACCATTTACCATTCTCTAACCAAAAATCACATTTGAAATATCAAATTTCTGAACCTCAAGAACGCATACAAAAATGAGAATAAGAGGGAAAAGAAATCATACCTAATGGTTGATTTGGAACGTATCTTTTACTCTCAGCCATAAACCCTAGCTTTCATGAGCGAAGCTCCAAATTGCGAAACCACAAAACCGATTCTGAGCCTGCAAACGAATCCAAAAATCTCAAAAGAAGGATCAAGAACCAGAGCTTAAAGAACGAAGAAGAAAAGTAAATCCGCAAGAATTAAAGAAATGAGCAAAATAGAAATTACAGGCAAAGATTTAGGAAGGTTGGAGAAGATAGAAAACCCTAACAGCAATGGTGAAAATGAGAGAAATGCGAGGGAGAGATATGGAGGTGTTTGTGGGTTCGAAGAAACGAACCGTATAGAAAGAAATATAAATAAAAACTGTGAGAGAGAAGCGTGTGAAAGGCACTAAAGGGAAGGGAAAAAAAAAAAAAAAAAAGTTAATAAAGAGAAAAAGAAAGAGAGAGAGATTTAAGTCAATGAAGATTGGTTCGTGTTTACACTGGATTCAGATTATGTCTGACGTGGCAGATGTCGCTTTCTTTCGTTCATTAAAAAAAAAAACAAAAAGAAGTCGCTTTCTTTCGGACCAAGCCGTAAGCTATAGGATTGGGCCGGGTGATTGGAAAAATTCTTAGAGATTACAATCAATAATAATGTGCTTCCCCCCTCTTACGTGGATTTTATCATGAATGGAAGGAGTAAACTTTATTACGAACGTGAGAGGAAAGTTATTATCCTGTGTGTTTCGGGAATAATTAGAAATTGAGAGATGCTATGTTTACAATATTTTTACAACAAATCATAGGTACTTAATTGTTATTGGTTCAAATTTCAAATGAACGCTAAGATTACTTTTTTACCCCAATAATAACAACTAGTAACAACTTGCCACTTATGATTTGTTGTAAAAATATAGTAGACATATCATTTCTCTTAAAAATTACTCGGCTTATTATATAGAAATGTCTAGGATCACGAATTTTTTTCTAACTTTTTGCTACAACTGTAATGGTAGAGTGTGATTAATAAAGAAAAAATGATAAATAATAATTAACCACTTACAATCTATCACGTCAAAATTATGATAAAACAATTATGGAATAATTTGTGATCCTAAAACTATTAATAGACTAAAACATGGTGTTTTAATCGCCATATTGATAAACTTCTTCTTATTTTTCTATCTTTTAATAAAATAAAATAACATAAAACTTCCTCTTATTTGTATTTATACCAATATTTATGATTTTATGTGTTTGGATATTAACCTGACATTATTGAGGACTAGAAAGTTGACCGGTGTTCATCAATAATCAACAAAGTAGCAAAAAATTCTTTTTCCAAGTTAGAAACTATGACTTGAAATTACGATTTTAGTTATATTTTTAGAATGTGCGTAAAATATTGCTCTTCTTTTTATACTTTATCAAAACATGATATGACCACAAAACATGATATGACCATTTGGATGGAGAAATGACCCTCCTTTCTGCTGCCCGTTGCTCTATTTGGATGGCTTGTTTTTGTTGTACTTCATTAATTTCTGTTAAAGTTCAATAAAACTACCATTTCAACTCCAAAAATAATAATAGTAATTCACTCGGATATGATAAGCTAAATTTGTTTTCACCTTTCACAACACATAAGATGTGATAGCCTCCATGTAATAGTCACAATCATTAGGGCCATATTAACTTCTCAAAAAAATAAATAATTAGGCCATATTAAGTACTTAGAGATAATCATCAACTTTTACCTCATTAATTTACCCGATCATGTTGAAATCCCTCGGTATTGATAAGAAATGGATCTTTGAGAATTTTTATTCTTCTTCCAAAAAAAGGTAAGTTTGTAAATACCGTTAATAAAAAAAAAAATGTCAAAGTAAACAATACTCTGAAGATGAAGAGGTTATGAGCTTACCTCATTTTCATTTTACTAGTGGTTTGTTCTCTGTACTTCTTCTTTTTCTTTTATTTTTTTCCAAGAATTCAATAGTTTGGAGAGGGGGATTTGAACCATAAAGTCTCTGATAAAAATAATAGAAGATATCAATTGACCTAAAAAGCTCTTTGATTGTCCCTTATACTTCTAATGTCACATGTTTACTAATATTATGTTTAGTTTACTCGTTAGCTTAATTGCGTTCATTCTAGACTTACAACCTCAAATCGAGTTGTAACTTCACCGTTCCTTTTCATATGAGTTTTTCAAAGATCTTTTCCATATGAATTTTTGTTCATAGTCTTAATTTTGAGTAATTATTAATGTTTCTGGAGTACAATGATGTGGTGCTTCCTCTTTTCACATTTTTGTTGGAGCCCATTAATTAAATTCATAGTGAAATTCACATAAATGTGAGAAGAAGGATTTGGATTGTCTTCATTTCTCTTTGAAATGGAGCGTGTCCATTTTACTGACAAGATGCATTCAAAATAAATCAAGGGTCCAAGACTTGCCACCTCAATTAAAAATTAAAACACTTAACTCAACAAACTCAATTGTGGTTAAACACTCAGTTAACTCAACAAATCCATCTGATATCATTATTTCAAAATATCTCTCAATGCTATGCTTCGTTCTCTCAAGTCTTTTTCTTGCCATCACTACTGCGCCATAACCATCTGAATTGTGTCGTTGGCACAACCACTACCCGGTACATTTTCTCTCTCCGATTTTTTTTTGATAAGCTCTGTTTGGTTGCTGGGAAAACGAAGGAAAATAAATTATAATACCGCTATTTTATTTTATTTTTGATTTATTGGTGCTGAATTTGGTTTCTTTTGTGTGTGTGTGTGTGTGTGTGTGTGTGTGTGTGTGTTGTTGTTGTTGTTTGTTTTGAGCTTCGAGATTGATTGAAATCAACTGGTAGGTGTTTCAGCTTTGTGGGATTTATGGGTTGTTTTGATTTAAATCTATTCCAAAAGCTATGTGATTTATGGGTTGTTTTTATACAAGTTTCTTGAAACTAGATGGAAAATATGTGATTTATGGGTTGTTTTTATACAAGTTTCTTGAGACTAGGATGAAATGGAATGGTCATAAGGGGATGGAAAGGAAAGGAATGTATTTAAGCAAAGGAAATGAATGGAATTAAGTAACCTTAATTGGATGTTTTAAAATAAAGGAATGGAAAGAAATGAAAATGAATGAAATGTAAGTAATCTTGTTTGGGAATAATATAAAAGGAATGGAATTAAATCATGTTATGACAATATTACAATTAGACCCCTATTTTAAAATAAAATGATGAATATATAAGGGTATTTTGGGAGTTTTAGTAAAAAATTCATTAAATTTAATTTCATTCCCTCCCATTTCTTCCAATTTGGGGGGGAATAAAAATTTAAGGTTTTAAGGGAATAGAGAGGAATGAGTGTTCCCTCCTACCCATTCCATTCCCTTTCAATTAAACTCTCAAATAAGGGAATGGACTTTCCATTCCCTCCATTAAATTCCCAAACAAGGGAAAGGAATAATATTCTAAAATTATTTTTTTCATTCATTTCCATTCCCTTTTCTCAAACAATGGCTTAATATTTTGTGAACCTGGGATTCTAGAGCTTTGATAACAAAAGAATTTACATAATGAATAGACATCAAACAGGGCAGTGTGGGACAAGCTGTATATCATGAGACAAGTTAAAGTGATCAAGCAAAGACTGAAACTTTCAGACTGTGGAAGGGATGTAAAGTCAAGAAGCAAGAGACACACCCTAGTGTGGAACGATCATGTTATGATGACCTTGTACTCAAAACCTTGTTTGTAATCAAACTCTTTATTTAGAACACTTGTTAGTATGTAGCCTAGTAATCAAAATGCACATTTTAATAAAATTTTGTTCTTTTTTGGATCAATTTTCTTTCTTGTCTACTTCTTCTCTCTGGGATCAAAATTTGATTGTAATGCAACATCAAATTGTTCAACTTGAAACAATTAGTTTATTGTTAATGATGCCTTATACTAGATATATACACTTTCAACAGAACATTAGTTGCATGTTGAAATATAGATAATAGAGTTAGAGACTATGAATTTTGCCTCGGTATTTTTTACTGATGCTTTACATTTCTTTTTTAGATTTCTTGATGAGTCATAAGAAAAATATGATAAGTACTTGATGTTGTTCTTTTGTGTAATGTGTAATTCTTTTCTTGTAGATGTCCTGTACTAGTGCTACATCAGGTCAAAAAGATTTATTTACAAGTGTTTTAAGCTCCAGCCACAAAAATTGATGATGCAAGACATCCCTTAACTCAAGGAAGTGTTGCAAGCAGAGATAAATAGTTGTTCATAGTTTTGAGCAATTTTTTCTAGTTTAGGATTGTGTTTTGTAATCTTTGGGACCTGTTGTGACTAAGTGCTCGAATGGTTGTATATACTTTATATGCCAATTGGTTTGTAGCTTGTACTAGTGTTTCCTGAGTGATGTTATCATGAGCAATTTTGTTTTTAATAAAATTTTCTACAGCTTGTGCAATTTATGCAAATTATGATCCTTAAGTTGTCATTAATCCAAATTTATGCAAATTATGATCCATTGAAAATAAGCTTTAAATTTATGGATCATCGTAACTTCAATCTTAAAAGTAAGAAAATTACAAAACTAGAATGCTTAGTCACAACTTGTACCCTTGTTTTGGCTAGATATAAACAAAGATGTGCTCCTTTGTAATAAACTAGAAAATTTCAATCCTATACAAGAAAAATTACAAAACAAAAGCACTTAATCTCAACATGTGTCAGATTATAAAACATAGGGATAATTACAGTAAACCCACCTGAGGTTAGGCCCGTTTACACTAAGCCTACCCGTGGTTCAAAACTTATCACTTTACCCACCTGAGGTGCCTTCCGTTAGGGATCTGTTACCCACCTCTCCGTTTGTCGTTAGAAAAACACATTTTTAAAGAAAAACAAACATAACAAAGATCAAAAAGTTAGGACTTTTTATTGCTTAAGAACTTGTTTGAGAACAAAACACAGGAATAGCACAGATCAAATGCTATTCCTGATTAAAAGTGATATCATTGAGCATTTGTTTTTTTATTCTTGTTTTTTTTTTATAGATCTCTCCAACTTTTATTCAAACCAAACCAAACCCAAAAAAAAAATTCCAAATCCCAGAAAACACAAGCCACAAATCCAGAAAAAAAATCATATCTCGCCTTCGCGAGATCGCGCCGTTGATCGCGATCTCGCGACGCTTCGCAAGATCGCGCCGTCGATCGCGATCTCGCCTTCGCGCCGGATCGAGATCACGATCGACGGCGCGATCTCGCGAATGCGAGATCGCGCCGTTGCGAGATCGCGACGTTGATCGCGATCTCGCCTTCGCGAGATCGCGCCGGATCGAGATCGCAATCGACGTCGCGAGATATCTCGCCGGCGCGATCTCGCGAAGGCGAGATCGCGACGTTGATCGCCTTCGCGAGATCGCGCCGGTGAGATATGATTTTTTTCTGGATTTGAGGCTTGTGTTTTCTAGGATTTGGAATTTTTTTTTTTTTGGGTTTGGTTTGGTTTGAATAAAAGTTGGAGAGATCTATAAAAAAAAAAAAAAAAACAAGAATAAAAAAACAAATGCTCAATGATATCACTTTTAATCAGGAATAGCATTTGATCTGTGCTATTCCTGTGTTTTGTTCTCAAACAAGTTCTTAAGTAATAAAAAGTCCTAACTTTTTTATCTTTGTTATGTTTCTTTAAAAATGTGTTTTTCTAACGGCAAACGGAGAGGTGGGTAACAGATCCCTAACGGAAGGCACCTCAGGTGGGCAAAGTGATAAGTTTTGAACCACGGGTAGGTTTAGTGTAAACGGGCCTAACCTCAGGTGGGTTTACTGTAATTATCCCTAAAACATAATCCTAAACTAGAAAAATGGCTCAACTTTATGAACCATCTCATTCGATCCACTTGCAACACTTCCTTCAGTCAAAGGACCTCCACTTGCAACACTTCCTTGAGTCAAGAGACCTCCCGCACTATCAATTTTGTCGTTGGAGCCTACATCACTTGATATACTCTCTAGGTGTGATGCAAAAGCAATACTTGCTGGTGAGCCTTCTTGATGTGATGTATAACTTGTAGAAGCTGACTACAAATAAAAAATAAAAAATAAAAAACCAATTACACACTACACATATCACAAACTTAGCATTAAAATTATCAAATCATGCATCTAAATTATTATTAATATCAAGGTAAAATATATAATTTTAAATATCTTTACCATTAAAAGTTATGTAAAACTAGTAATATTTCCAGAAGTGATATCCTTAGTTTTCGTTTATGTCATGATGTCATGTGCATATATTTCTTGTAAAAATTGTACTTGTTTATCAACAATAATAGTATATTATATTAATGTGCAAAAATATAATAGAATGATGAAAATAAGGATAATTTAGAAGATTACCTCTTGCACTTTTCTTTTCTTTGTTTGCTTCTTTGATGTGTCTTCTTTTGGTTTCGGCATCTTCTCTATCTATGATTTTGTCTTATACTTTTTATTACGATAAATCTCTATTTTCTTTATCTGTTTTGGTACAATCGTAATCGAAGCACATGATTGATCTTCTTTGTCTACAAAATCGGTGGAAGGCCTAATGATGTTTTCTTCTACATTAGCTTTGCAATTCCTGAGGTTATAAAGGTTTTTTTTTTTTTTTTTTTTTCAAATCAACAATTGCTAAGCTTAGAATATTATGGCCTTCTTTAGTTTCACATGCCTCATTCACCAATTGAATATGTTTTGGACATAAATCTTGATACTAATCTACATATTCAAGTCAAGTATCCGACTAACTATTATGCCTAGTGCAATCTTTTTCACTTCCATCTTTTACATCTCTTCTCCATCTCTTCATGATATACCTATTAGGAATCAACTTGATATCCAATACATCAAGAACTTTCAAACCATGCCTACATAAAATACCAAATGTCTCAAACTTTTTGCAATTACGAGATAGAGTCTCATCTAATGGATTCCACATGACTTCATATTTTGCATATCGATTGAAAATTCCAACCATATAACTATGTATTTGACTCACATTGCATTCTAGGATGGAAAGTGTCATTACCTCTTCAACTTCTGTCTAAAATAAATCAAACAACGTAGGCGTGTACATTGTTGCTACTCGGTTAAGCATAGTAGAGCTTTTGAGCTTCAATCTTGGAAATTTATGTTTAGAGTTGTATTTTGCATCTAACTCCTTATATCATTTTTGATTGACAACTCTTTCAAAATGAGTGAAAAAATCTACTATATTGAGATCAGTACACAACCAATCCTTCAAGTCAGCATTGAAACTCTCATTAAGTTGGGTTGTCTTCATTCCTGTAGTCAAAGTTCTCTTAACATATGCTTGGGCCCATTTTTCCTTCAATTTAAATAGATTAACTAGCCATTTATTTTCATAAACATCGTACTTATCCAACATTTCATTCCAAGCTATAAGAAACTCATCTTCACTATCATACTTATAGATATATGCTAAGATATCATCATTAAATTGAGACTAATTTTTAAGTAAATGACCCAAATGCCTCTCAACATTCTGTCACATATGCCAACTACACAATGCATGATATGTCTTAGGCATGACTACTTTTATTACAACTGACATTGCTGCATCTTAATCTATGAAAATAGTAATTGGTTTCTTTTCAGACATTGTTTCAAAGAATGTCTCAAATAACCGTACAAAAGATTCAATTGTTTCATCATATACAAGTGCACCTCCAAATACAACAGTTTCTCTATGGTGATTGAGTCCTAAAAATACTCCAAGTGGTCTTGCATCTCTATTTCTATTATATGTTGTATCAAACGTTTTTACATCACCAAAGTGACTATAGTCAATAATCATTCTTGCATCAGCCCAAAAGATATTAGTAATCAACTCTTCATAATCCAATTGAGTAGCGAAATAATATGAATGATTTTCCTTAAGTTATTGACTAAAATATCTTCCCAAGCTAGCAGTTTCCTCATGCTTCATGTCTCTTTGTCGCCTAGTGCATAAATAGTTTTTACGATCTTGCTTGGTAAAACCAAGATTATCATATGCACTAACTTGCTTACTAAGAAGCTCATAAGATTTCTTTAATCTTAATCCTCATTCATATGCCAAATCAATTTCAATAGCATGAGTTGCAGCCATTTTCCGTTGTGATTGCATCATGGGTATAGTTGATGGGAGGTGGAGATAGTGGTTATGTCCAGTAATAAATTTTTTCACATATTTTTTATTATCTCGATTAAGTACAATAATCAAACGTGTTTTGCAACCACATCTTGTTTTTGCTCATGGCTTCTTTATATTCTGATCTCGTTTGTCTTTGCCTCAAACTCCCTCCTTCGCGTATACAAATCTCCTTGAAGTAATCACTCCAATCTTTTTACATTTATTTAGATACTCTTTTTTAATACTAAAACCTGCTTTTCTGCCATATTCATTATAAAAATCATATGAAATCCTATCTGCTTCAAACTCCATCCCTTTAAATGGGATAAATTCCATGGGCACATTAGAAGGAACATGTACTCCCATTAAAACATCCATCATCATCCCTAGAAAAAAAATGACCATAAATTTATTATAAATTTCTTCTATCATTTTAGTTTTCAAAACAGAGATGATGTTAAAAAAATCCAGTTGAACAAACATGATATTGTATTTTTTTTTTTAAACAAAATATGGGTTTCACTAAAATTTTAAAAACCGAAAATAAAGCTACATTGCATCATTTTGAACAATATGTGAGCAATAAACATGTCCTCTAATATGTTATATGTCATATATTAATAATGACTAATAAACACAAGCATCACTCACCAACCCACATTTGCGTTTAATAAAGATTCAATTTTTATCTCAAAAAAAATATAGATAAACTCCAAGAATTATCCAGCCATTATAAAGATTCAATCTTTATCTCAAAAAATTAAAAATAAAAGTTCAGATAGACTCCAACTGGCATCCAACCACCAAGACAACAATATAAACGTAGAAAAATGATCATATATCAAATAAGATAACCATAAACAACTTTTATTGTTATACCTTTGTTTTAGCAAGATAGAAACAGAGACGTGCTTTGTTGTACAAAAGGAAAACAACCTTTGAAATATGTCCCTCCAAAATAATAAAAAATCTAAACCTTTGAATGTGTTCTCTTCAAATAATCAAACATTGACTCTTTGGTTTTCACTTTTCCCTCCTAAAACAACTATGACTCTCTCTCTTCTTTCTTTTTGTTTTTCAGTAGGCTTTGTCTGGTTGAGTTAAAGAGTGCTCTAGTTTAAGTGTTTAACTACAGTTAAGATTGATATTGGGTTAAGTTATGAGCTATCATGCTTTTTACCATAGATTTATTTTAAAAAGATCTTGTCCCTTAACAGGACACTCTTAATTTCAAATAGAAATAAAGAGGATCTGGATTCATAGAGGTACCAAGTCACTTTGCTCCAAGGGCATTGTGGGCGCAACGCGTGGTTGGCCTTGGGGAGTACGCCTTGGCTGAGTGGACCAGGGCGGATAAAAGGAGTCACTACTTAGTTTTATGGTTTAGAAACCATGTATATAGTGCCCTTACATGGTAGGACTGATCTTACTACCAGAGTATGGGTTCGGAGTTTAGATACAATTTTGGGAAGGTGTTAGGCACCCAAAACCGCCCGACCCATGTGTTGGCTTCCACTCATTAAGTCTTATGTCTTAATTTCGTTAAATGCACATTCAAAATTGCATTCTATACTCACACACACACACACTAACATACATCTAGCAATCAACATGGCATCTATCCCACACTCATCCATAGCATAAAACCCAAATATTCATCTAGCAATATATATCCAAAGGCAACAAACACATCACAAGGTAGTAGCATCAACAAGGCATTTAATTAAGCATATTCAATCATTCAAACCTAGTATCATGGTATTCATCAATCAAGGAGACCAATCATCATATTCAAAGATGCATGTTCATATTCATATGCATGACGTACCTTCACTTACTTCACTGCACCATAACACCTCGGTACCAATGCATCAATACATGTTCATGTGGTTCATCAAAGTTATAAATCCTAATCATCAATTCAACAATCAAAGCATGTGAAACATGTTATTCTACTAACCCTAACGTTAAACATGTGAAAACTAGATTCAACAAGGCCTAAACATATGATTAAAAAAAAACAAAACAAATAAAAAAAATCAAGAACCCTAAATATGCATTTTTGGGCACGAGAATGCATACGCATACATAAGTATGCGCATGCATACCACCTAGAAACACAATTTTAAAGCAAGCAACAAACAACAATCAAACAAAACCTAGCATGGTTCTAATATATAACCAAACAACCTAAACTAGCAACAAAGATAATAAATAAATAAAAACTAAAGATAAACAAAAGAAAATTTATTCCTAAATATACATTGGATCTAACAACAAATAAGAAATAAGAATAACATTTAACACATCAAAACATGTTCATCAATATATTCAATCTTTCAATTCATTAATCAAAACATAATGAGACACAACAAATCGAACCCAAACAAATCAAATCATATTTCTAATAATATATAACACATAAATAAAATTAAGAACAACAAGAACACAAAAATAATCTAAATCATGGAAAAGCCATAAAAAGAGACTCACCTTACTTATGGAATACAACTTAATTGATATTTAACCGGCCTCTCGGTGCCTACACAACAAGATTCAATGAGATAATCAAGGGATTCAAAGTCTTCAATGGTCCATTAGTAATCACAACTCAAAAATATAAAAAGATATTCTTGAAAAAGCTTTAGAAAAAATGTTTGAAAAACGTTTCTTGGAATGAGATCAATAGTTTCTATCTTAATGAATAATAGAAAGAGGTTTTGAAAAACCAAAAAAGGTGCTTGGTGGCTATGTGTCTAGAAAATCAGATTTAGAAAAGAGTTTTGGAAGATTTTAGGTGAAAAATCAACTCTCTCTTGCTAGGATCTGAGTTTGGAGGCATAAGGTTGTATTTATATGTTTAAACTAGGATTTTCAGGCTCATTTAGAGGGTTTTGGACGTTCCAAAGGATCTATGAGTCCGGTCCCATCAAAGAGGGAGGCTTTGGCCCCTAATAACTAAAGTTCTGAGATCCTAGAAACCCTAATTCTAACAACTCTGATGGTCCGACTTCAAAAGCTCATAACTCACTCAATTTAAGTCCAAATTAGGTAAAATTTGTGTTCAAATTGAATCTCAGGATGTCTACTTTCCTATGAAATAAATCTCACTCAAAAATTCTTTGTGGATCAAAAGTTATGGTCAAAATAATGAGCAAATGTCATTTTTCAGCATCATTTTCAAAGCAATTTGAACACTTTTGAGTTGTGATTACTTCCAAAATATCAAAATAACTTCAATTACCTTTTGTAGACATGTCAAGCTCATCATTGGGATTGGAGACTAAAGTTTATTAACCGGGTACAAAATGAGGTGTTTGCAGGCACCCAATAATTTTTCCTAAATTTTGGTTGTATTTAATTTTTTTATTTTTTATTTTTTATTTAGCTTTTGTGTTGAAAACTCCATAGATTTTTAGATTCTTAAACCCAAACTCTATGCACAAAAAACCCCAAATTGCCCCAAACCCTCTACCCCAATGGTCACCCTCCGCACCTTCTTTACCACCGAAACCATGCATCACCAACTAAGCCACAAGTTCTTGGGCCTACGCCTTCACCAGTAGCTAGTGGCACTTTGAGAATCTCTTTTGCAATGTTGTAAGTTCCCAACCCTATACACGGCTTGCTAGATGTCAAATCTCAAATGTCCACTTTCCCAAGGTCATTGTCTTACGCCATAAAACTTTTTTTGTTGGTGGGAGAAGTAGAAGCTTTATTAAGTGGATGAAACTTTTTATAAGGACTGGCGAAGGACTTCGCGATAGATCATTTTATGGGATTTGAAATGATGTTTGCAACTAGTTTCCATGTTGATCTTATTCACGTAGTGCTTCACGCGCTAATGGTGAAAGAAGCATAGTTTTCTACTTACTCCTCGTTGTTGGATAAGTCTATGGCATTCGGGTTGGTCACGAATTAGTACCATTTTAGCTCTATTTGCTCTTGGGAGTCGGAGATTGCTTTATGTGGCTTTGTGAGATTTTTGGTCATGTTCCGGTGTTTAATGTACTTGATCGGATATAGGATAATTTAGAACATTTCTTTGTTTTTAAGGATTTTTGTATGGTAATCTCTCTCTTATTAGATTCGGTCTATTTGCCTCGAAAGGAAAAGGAAATGAAAGAATAAAGAGGCACGAGAAAGTTTCAAGCAAATGGAGGAAGATGGATTTGTAGTTTTCTTTTCCAAATCCCTTTGCCTCTCTCAAAAATGGTTTTCATAGCCTCCTCCTCCATCAGCATCAACCTTTCTTGGACCTTTTTATTCTTTCATTTCCTTTTTCTTTCGATGCAAACCAAATCTAATAAGAACAAGAGATTACAACCCAAAAAATCAACAAAAAAAAAAAAAACTTGCACCGAAGTATCCCATGCCGAATCAAGTATACAAAACACTAGAACATGACCAAATAGCTCACAAAACCACATAAAACAATCTCTGATGCATGGAAACAAATAGAGCCTAGTGTATTCATGATAGATCTAAATGTCATGGATTGATCCAGCAATAAGGAGCAAGAAGAAAACTACTTCTTGTTCCATCGTCAGTGTGTCAAGCCCTACATGAACGAGATTAACATTAAAAGTAGTTGCAAAAATGTCTTTGTTTTACCCGTCTTAACAAAAAGCTCTGTCCATTTAATTAAGCTTCTACTTCTCCCACTAATGGTAGAAAGTTTTGTGGCGTATGACAATGACCTTAGGGAAAATGAGTGGCTAATTTTTGAGATCGAGCAAGACTTAGGTATAGTATTTAGGTGTTGTTTCTTAGGTTTCCATTTTAAGATTTCGTCATGTGAATTTTTTCTTATGGGATGTAAGTGTATTTTTTTTGTTAAGTAGTCACATGGCTGAATCTTAAGAAAAGAACCTAAGGAACAACACTTAAGGTACTGTACCTAAGTTTTGTCCTTTGAGATCCAACAAGACATGTACAACTGTGGTTAGTGACTTATGGCATTGCATAAGTGGTCCTTGGAGTGCCAACAACTACTGATGAAGGCCCTAGGCCCAAGAACTTATGGCTTTGTTGTTGATGTGTGGCTTTGTTGGTGCTGGTTGTAGAGAAGGTGTGGTGGGTTGCAGATAATTGGGTGGTGGTGTTACAGTTCAAGGTGTAAGAGGTGGCCATTGGTAGATAGTTTAGGACAATTCAATGTTTTATGTATAGAGTTTTAGTTCGAAACCCTAAAATTTTATGGAGTTTTGAAACCAAAAGGTAAATTAAAAAAAATCAAATAGACTCGACTAGAATTTATATATAATCTCAAGAAAAACTCGATGGGAAAGATCTTTGAGAATTTACTCTTTTTTTTCTTTCATTTTCTACATTTTTTTTTAATTTTGAAAAAAAAAATTCAGAAAAAGTTTTTTGAATTTTAAATATTCAAAAATACCAAAACGGTTTCAGGACACTTTTAATGGCAACTCCTCTGATGAAAGTAGATGGAGTGACTGAATTGAATAAAATTAAAAGTTAAAGAACTGAATTGAATGAAATTGAAGATACATCATTGAATTGAATTTTGGTCAAAATTAGAGGGAGCAACTTATAATTTAGCCTTAAAGTATTGTGGTTGAAAGCTTGAATTTGTGTGAAAACACAAAAGCTATTTAGACCCCCAAATTAAAATTATGGCTCGGTTGATTTTACTCTAACTTAAACTAAGTGCAAAATAGAGTAAATGTGAGTGGATAAACAATATAACTACTCTAAGCCATATTCATCAAATCATAGTAGCAAAATGAAAGCTAAAAGAGTAGGGAAGAAGAATGCAAACACAAGATAATACGCCGATGTGTTATTGAAGAGGAAACCGAAGAACTCAGCGAAAAACCTCTCCACCGCCCTCTAAGCGGTAAATTGATCCACTAGAGAATGAGTTGGAGTACACGAATAACAAAAGACCTTCCAAGCCTAATCTACCTCATGTACTTGAGCCCTTCAAGCTCCTGCTATCAACTGACTTAATGAAGCCTTGTCTTCTCTAGCTCTCCAGATCACACAATTCAACCCGATTTCATCCACCAAACAAATGGCTTCTTCCAATACTTCCCAACAGCATCAAAACCTCACTTTACACTTAGGATGGGTGTGGTAAGTGTTTGGGCTATCAACCTCTCAAGGATTTGGATATGGAGAGGTAGGAGTTAAGAAAAACCACAATGGATTGTGTAGAGAATTGTGGGTATGATAATCTCTCACTCTCAAGGGTAATGACTAGGGTTTTCTTTCTGAAAAGCAATCCTTTCAATATGTGGGTAATGTGGGTATATATAGTGTGGGTAGAGACTAAGTGTATTAGATATGACAAATTGGCAAAACAGAATGTTTCGCAGGTATCTTGCTGAAAGGCCTTACCTGCTAGACACTCGCGAAAACCAGCTGTCACCATCTGTCATGACTCTTCGCATTCCAGTCATATGTTGGGCACATACTTCACTTCGCGGGAAGGCTTCTCGCGAGTTACCCGCGAAAACATCTTGGATCTTCAAAGAGTCTTGAGTCTTCACACTCTCTCTCACACATAACCCTTACAATGAAATCCCACATAAAATACAGGGTACAAAATTACAATAAAATTTGGCACAAAATTAAAGCCAACACAAATTAGTTGTAAATCACAACTTTACAATGGTAAATGACAAATAGACTCCAAAGGGAACTAGCAAATGAAGGAAAACATGTATAAGTTTCCTGTGACTCCTTATTCCAAATCACCCAAAACATTATTGTCACCATTCTAAAATCCACTTGCAAATATCCATAGATCCAACATTGGAAAGAGTAAGAAGAGCAAAGAGAGAAAGCAAGTTCAACCAAAGTGAAGGAAGAGATAGAAGGGAAAAGAGAGAGAGAGGTTTGATAAAATAATAAGTCACAACTTTTTTCATAATTTTTTTATAACTACTAAATGATAAGTTGTTACTAGTAGACAATAAAGTGGTGTAATTGATGGACCGGTAAAGAATAAATAACATGTACCAACTCAACAGTTACAAGTTGTTAAGCATATAATAAAGTGGTGTCAATAATATACCCATATTTTTTTTAGAATCCAATAATATACTCATGAAAATTATTAATAACACCAACTCAACGTGACAAAAAATGGGCCCAAATATTTCCAAAACCCAAATAGAAGCACACATAATAATCATAATTAAATCTGCATGAGCACATTTTCATTGCTTTCTTTCCTCTTAACAATGAAATTAATAATAATAAAAAGTGTTCGTATTATTTTTAAATAATTTTTTCACACACCTTAGTGAAATAAGCAAGGTAAAATTGTTTATTAGGGTAGTCAGCTAATCACAAGCAGTATTTCTCTTTATATATTATAAGCAATGATCTACCGGCATGCATGAATTAATTGCCTCATCTTATAGTTGCTCACAAGACCTTCAACAATGAGTAATATTATGAGAGACTACAACCTTGTCCCACTAAGGTTAGGTTGGACCAAATTCATGTGAATAGATGAGACTGTGTTCTTGCCTCTCAAAATGGCAATTCATTTGATGATATTGTTCCTACTAAGGCGAGGGTTTTTCAATTGGAGTTGCCACTTATTTTAAATTACAAAAAAAAAAAAAAAAATCGTAACGAAAAATGAATTTGACATTTTATTGTTTGAATGAAAATTTACATTTGATAGAAAGATAAGAGAAACATATTACATTGGTCCTAGATACATTCTATTAACAAAATCCATACCTCCTTTTAACCTCCTTTGAACGCCACTCACTCCACTACTCTCCTAAAAGCATCACATTTTGTAGCAAATCGCCACAACTATTTGCTTAGGGTCCGTTTGGATATAGCTGAAAACTGAAAAACACTGTAGCAAAATAATTTTTAAATATGTGAATAGTACCATGAGACCCATTTTTAATGAAAAAGTTGTTGAAAAGTGAGGTTTGTGGGTCCCGTGAACAGTACACAGGACCCATTGATGTGCTGAAAAGGGTGGGAAAAGTCAATCATTGCGGCTACTGTTCATGAACAGTAGCCGTAACAGTTAGGTTTGTCTCTCAAACGCGTGCCCAAAAAAAAATAAAATGCAAAACGCAGATGCGCTAGGTTTTTCAGCTGAATCCAAACGTAACCTTAATAAAGCTTGGTTGAATGACAACATCTGTCGCACTCCCAATCCTTCTATTGGACGAGAGAGAGAGAGAGAGAGAGAGAGAGAGAGAGAGAGAGAGAGAGAGAGAGAGAGAGAGAGAGAGAGAGAGAGAGAGAGTAGTGTTCATTCGGGATGGACTGAAATTTTCAGCTTATTTGCAATTTTAGTTTATTTTTGCTACTATTCATGGGTTCCACTATACTTTTTGATACTATTCATAGGTTTTATTGTACTATTCAGCTTATTTTTTAACTTTTTTTCTACACTTTCAACAAAAAGTTTTCAGTTTCAGTTAAATAAACTGTTCCCAAATGGATTCTTAGGTTTAAATATAGCAAGAGTACTCTCTTTATTAGAGTCAGCCTACCCCCTTTAGAGGTATATTTTCTTCCAACCCACAAGCCTTTAGTTGATGTTATTCTAATCAGGCAATCATAGGATAGTTTTAGTTGCTCTACTTCTCTTAAAAAAACCAAAAAAAATAAATCAACATACTCCTTGCATACTTTTGTGCTTGGCAAAAGTTAAAACAAGTCCACCCACGCAACTTATGACAAAATTCTCAATGATATACAATGTAGTGACATCAATAGTGAATGCATGAGAAAATCAACAACTTCCCACCTTAGTAGTTGTTAAAAAAGTTGCGAAAAATATAGTGTCTACATTACTAAAAGTTAAAAACACTAAGAAATACAGAGCTTCACCATTACATTGTAATTGGCTTGACTTCAATCGCCTCAACTTCTAAATAATGAAAATCAGAGATTGATTCAATGGAAGGTTATACTAATGGCCAATTGATAGACATATACCACAAAACTTATTATCACTGTCAGAACAACACATTCCTTAAAACACAACAAAAAGAATTTCCAAAATAGTTTGAAGTTGCTTATCGTCCTTACTCAACTATCACTTCATGCTTCGGTCCTGCTTTTAAAGATTCGTCCTAAGAGAAAAAAAGATAAGGACAAAAGCTTGTTAAATTGCAAATAAAGGATACACCTTAGACCCATCTCATATAACCAACCTTTTTGCAAGCGAGTGTATAAAAATAACAAGCCATAAATTATTTTACAAGTGATCAAGAAAATTGATATATCAGGTTTTAATGACTAGGGACACAGAGAAAGTAAGAGAGCTATGATGAGACATTTTTATTACCAACCTTAGTACAAATGTATACATAATGGACATCAGGGTTCTTTCCAAGCACTGTTTCCACGGAGCTTCCATCACCATCTAATGGAACAGGATCAGTCAGCTTCCATTTAGGATGTTCAGCGCTTTCTTCCAACACAAGTTTCTCTGCATGTGTTAAACAGTGAGCTCGATTCAGAGTATTAAATCATATTTTCTTGTACTTATGAAATTCAAGAGGAAGATTATATTGGAGTTTTCCAAAACAAAAATAGGAATAGGCAGCAATTGATGTAGATAGTAGAGACACCTGACCATCTTTAGTAAGTAACATCTCACCCAGTTGTAATAAAATATATATAATGCATAATGCAGGAAAAATTTGGGTGGAAGATTAGTTTTCTAAGTTGTAACATATCATTGTATCACAAACTTATAAAAAACTTGGCACACAATTATTTCTCTTTTGCAGAGGGGAATTGGGTAGCTGCCTGGAGATAAAGAGAAGAGGGCTTACTTAAAGTCTACTTGGAAAACTGATGTTGTCAATAACAACAACAAAAACAACCAAACCTGATGGAAAAAATATAATGTGTCTAAAATGTCCAAAACCACTAGTTCAGTAGTTCCAATTTTAGGCATCATAGTCCCACATATAAAATTGGTGAATGTGAACCAAGAATCTCACCCTCAACGTCTAATGTTCAATACTTCTTGAGGTTATCCTCCCCCTTTCCCCCCAAAATATAGAGAGAATTAGAAAAAGCAAGAAAGCAATGACAATGGAAACCAGGCTCAACTGAGAGCCTGGGGAGACATACATCTCATTCTTGAAAGAAAGCAAGAAAAGAAATGTAACAGATTATGATAATAACTAGAATAAAACTTTAATCCACCTATCACATGGAGTTTTATTGTCCACAAGCATGAATCTTTCAACAAATTGAGGC
Source organism: Quercus robur (assembly GCF_932294415.1). Lineage (NCBI taxonomy): Eukaryota > Viridiplantae > Streptophyta > Magnoliopsida > Fagales > Fagaceae > Quercus > Quercus robur. The sequence goes on along the minus strand of NC_065539.1, from coordinate 42,047,073 downwards.
GATAAATTGGAGCTCCATATGTGATCTGCAGCATTATTGAGATTAGTCAGACTAAAAAAATATATGCAAAGACGTATTACATCCCAATAGCTGTTGGAGCTCAAGCAAATGCATGAAAGTTATGAATGAAAAAGAAAATAGAAGGAAGAGAATAAGGTATAGTAACTATATTTACCAAAATATACACTCCTTTATCCTTGAGGACCCTATAGTTTGTCATCAACTGCTTCAATAATGGTGAACAGATCAAGCAAAAAAAAAAAAAGAAGAAGCAAATGTATGAAACAATTGTACCCTATTGTTTATGGTTTATGTTTACCTCCAAACTTCCTCAAGCATCTTGACAGCATTTTGTCGGGAATTATTTCCACACTATGGACAAAAAATTGCTATAAGCATGATTTCTATTAAGATTGAATCATCACAAACATGCAGCACTCACCAGAAGAGAGTCTAGAGTCCCTGAAAGACCATACAAAACAATTAAAAAAAAATCAGCAAATGAAATGAAAAGCCAAAACAAAAATAACAAGCAACCCAAATGCCGTGCATAAAGCAAAGAACCTTTGTCAACAATGGCGTCGAAGGAACCTGTCTGAAAAGCACTCATATCTCGAACATCCATTGTCATGTCTACCTACTAATTAAGGAAAGCACAGCTGCAACTCGCAGAAGAACTTCATTGCAGAAAACTTCTAACAAAATCAAAAAATTTCAGTTCAAAATTCATAGAATTTGTACAAGTACTGCATTTATTAATCTATTGACTATTGTGGTCCATACCATTACATAGTCACATTAGGCATTAATTTCTAAAGAAGGTCATACAAAGCTTCCACTTTTGCAAGATTTGAGAGAGGTTATTGGTAAGTAGCTTTACACCTAATTTGGTTTTTTTTTTTTAGAGGGTTGATTCCTGGACCTGAACCCATGACGTGTCACTTTTGGTGGAAGGCATTTGCCATCAAACCAAGACCCGACCTATATTAGGCATTAATTTCTACCTGAGACAACTAGGCTCATAGCAGTGGAAGTCTTATGCTTGTTTGTCACATCTAAACACTAGCAAGTGTTATGTTAGAGTAGGTCCACGCCCCGTTTGGACACAATACCTGTTGTACCACATTTTGTATTTTTAGTAAGTAAAGGATCTATATAAAGGCAACTTCTGTACAGCTATTGACACACAATAATATACAGCGTTTTCTTAGTTTTCTTGCAACAAGCATAAATTATAACACAATTCAAGTAGCACATTAATATATAAGTGACAAAGGTCAATTATCCATGTGGATTCTAGTTAGCTCAATGACTAAAACTTCTTATGATCAAATCCTGCCTACACAAAAAAAGAAACACATCTGTGTTTTGGGCTAATGGTAAATAGCTATCATTATGACATGTACCCAATAAGTCTCAAATCCTATTGTGTGTATGTGTATATATATATTGAGTTGTAACAATTCATGTAGCACATAAATATACAAGTGACTTAGGCCAGTCCACGTGGATTCCAGTTAGCTCAATTGAATAAACGATCTCCTATACAAAAAATTGAAACACATTAATATATAGCGATCATCATCGTGACCAAAAAAAGGATACATTTGAGTTGTGGACGAGTAGAGTATTTGTTGCGCATAGCGTCAATGACAACAGAGGAAATATCGATGTTGACAACATCCTCGTACCCATCATCCACCATGTCTTGGCTAAATGCTGTGAAAATTAAATATATATAAAAAAAATCTTTCAAAACATTGTAAATTAATATACTTAAGAGATCATAGGGATCATTAGAGAGAGAGAGAGACCTGAGTTGCCACATCCGACAACGAGGACAGGATGGTGGCGATGTGGGATGTAGAGATGGATGAGAGGAGCTAAGGAAGGGTATTTCTGGTACCAATCGAAGCTTGATGACTCGTTCGAGTATCGGGTGTCCCAGTACCATGCTTCACCGTATGCTTGTGTTGAACATGTCCCCATCGTAATCTTCCCTTTTCTCTCTTTCTCTCTCTCTCTCTCTCTCTCTCTATCAAAAACTCTTGATTCAGTTTGTCATTTCTTCGATCAGGTACTGGGTGGGTAGGCCTAATGAGTGCTTTTTTTGGGGGGCCGGGTTTGGGTTATGGGCCTATAAGGGCTGACTCAATCTCAGTCAGGCCGGCATATCTATTTCTATAGGTATTACTTGCTGATTTAGCTGAGAGTCTACTGGCCAATGTAGAACAAGGTATCAAAGATGGGAAAAGTTAACCAATTGATTTATGGAATAATTTTAGAAACTTTTATGGAAAAAGAAAAAACTAATTAATTTTTTTTAACTATTTTTTATATTTTTTATGAAAATATTATTAAAACTTTTTAAAAATAGTTATTGTATGGACACGATTTTTGACGGCCCAGGTATGACGTTGGGCTCGTATGTAAAGGGCCCTAACAATATGATTTATAGAGAGTGGGCTTGAAAGGCCTGACCTTGGGCACAGGTGAGCGGTTTAGTCGTAACTTCTATGGGAGCTTATGTTTAGACGGACTTGGCTTGACTAGCTAAGCCCTCCATTAGTATGGGTTGTAGGACTTATGTCCTCGGACGGCGTCCGAGGAGCCTTCTATCCTCCCTCTCCCCCCCCCCCCCCCGCGCAGGGGGGTAGGGATCCCCTTTTATACTAGTGTTCGTTTCTCCTTTTAGTGTCCACGTGTAAGTTCTACTTTCTGGGGTGCAGACCTGTCCTGTCAACCCATGCCTAGAGTGGTTAGGGGTCGTTGGGAAAGTTAAAGGGCATGGTTTAGAGTATGGGCTTGTCAGATACAGGGTTTTGTATTATGATGTTGGCAGCTTTTTCCCTTGTCCTGCCCCTACACTGAGTTTGCCCCTTTCTTCAGGCATTTTGTAAGGTGCTGAGCATGAGGTCGTCCTCGGCAATATCCTTATGCTCCTTTTGGGATTTCATTATGCGTCCTCGGCAAATGGCTCTCCTCGGCTTGGGCCTCGGTCCCTAATGTAGAATGGGCCTGGGCCGTGAATTCTCTGGCCCCACAATAACCCCTCAAAATCCTACTGCCCGACTTTTTAGTTGGGGAGGAGGGTTTTAGTAATGTTAGGCCTACATCATAGCTCGCCCAAATTCTGTACTCTACTAATATTTGGGTTTTTCCATTTACATGAGAGACGTGCCAAATTAAGAGGCATTCCTTTATCCAATCACGCGAAGTCCTTTGACGCTTCAATACTCAAGGCGCGCCTTCACAAGGATCTTCAGATCCTACGATTGCGAATGGTGTTGGAAATTGAGCCATATCTGCCTTGTCCGTAGCATTCCTTGGAAAGCTACACGAATTGAATGCCACCACCTTACCCTTTATATAAGTAGGATAGGAGGTTATTCTCCTTACATACAATCCCTTCGGCTCTCTTCAAAATCATAATCCTTCAGCTATAATCACAGTTTTCATATTCAGTGCTATCCACCCTTTGTGCAATATGTTTGAGACACGGGTAAGGGTAAAGGAACTATATCCGCCGCAAAGGCGCCGGGTCCTTCCGAGGCTTAAGGTGGCGTGGTCTGGACAGGGGAGGCATAGATTCAAGATAATCTTCCATCTTGACAAGGGGGAAATGGTATTTCTCTCTCTTTCAGTCAAAATCCGAAGCAGGTACTGGTCGCACCAGATTCTTGGTGCGTCAGGAGTAAGGTTTTCCGCCATCAGTGCCGTCTGCTTTATCGCAGGCGTGATTACGTGGAGGCTCATCAACTTCCGGCTCCCTGCACCTTTTTTTCAATGGTGATGGCCTCAAGTTGGGTTCCCTGCACCTTTTCTTCAGCGGCGCTAGCCCGAAGTCGGGCTCTCTACACCTTTTCTTCAACGGTGCAAGCCCCAAGTTGGGCTCTTTTGCTACCTGAGTTATAGGCATGTAAAAGTATTGAGGAATGACTTCCTTAAACAAAATTTTGGAGCGGCAGTACGTCTCTTCTCTGCACCTCTTCTTCGGCTTTTTCTTCATTCCCTTGTATCTTTTCTTTTCGCTTATGTAGTTAGTTTCGGTATGAGCTTATTTAAGCTCTTTCATTGTACGCTGTACTGTTTCTTTGTCTTAATAAGAAATGGATTTGTTTACTCTCAAATACTTTTCTTTTCTGCAACAACTACTTTGTGTATGAATATTACATGTGTATTTTCCTTTAATGATGCTTAGAGCAGGAAAAATCTTGAAACAAAATCCTATTAGTTCGAACTTATTGACATTATCAAGTATAATAATGATAATTCCCAGTAGATTAAACTCCTGAAACTGACCGAGATAACGGCCGAGTGCTTCGTAATGCGTGCGAGGCGACCGTCCGAGAGCGATAAACTCTAAATAATTCATCCGAGAGGGTAGCCGAGCAGTGAGGGACTTTGACTGTGTTTTTGACAACATATGGCCCTATATTGCATCAATCCCCTTGGTATTGAGGACCCGAGGGTAGATTGGGGAATCCATGCAGTTTAGGGATTAGCCCAATTATCAATGGGGAACTCTTCCTCGGGGTAGATTCTAAGGGCCATATAACGTCCAGGTTGTGTCCAAACCCCGTATTGTCTCTTCTAGATAATTGGTTTCCCCAGAGGCTTGAGTCTGAGGACCGTACAAGGCCTTGGTTCTGTCCAAAACTTGTAGTTTTTCTTCTAAGTAGTTGGTTTCCCCAAAGGCTTGAGTCCGAGGACCGTACAAGGTCTTGGTTCTGTCCAAAACTTGTAGTTTTTCTTCTAAGTAGTTGGTTTCCCCAGAGGCTTGAGTCCGAGGACCATACAAGGCTTTGGTTCTGTCCAAAACTTGTAGTTTTCTTCTAAGTAGTTGGTTTCCCCAGAGGCTTGAGTCAGAGGACCATACAAGGCCTTGGTTCTGTCCAAAACTTGTAGTTTTCTTCTAAGTAGTTGGTTTCCCCAAAGGCTTGAGTCCGAGGACCATACAAGGCCTTGGTTCTGTCCAAAACTTGTAATTTTTCTTCTAAGTAGTTGGTTTCCCCAGAGGCTTGAGGTAGTTTTTTTTCTAAGTAGTTGGTTTCCCCAGAGGCTTGAGTCCGAGGACCATACAAGGCCTTGGTTCTGTCCAAAACTTGTAGTTTTTCTTCTAAATAGTTGGTTTCCCCAGAGGCTTGAGTCCGAGGACCATACAAGGCCTTAGTTCTGTCCAAAACTTGTAATTTTTCTTCTAAGTAGTTGGTTTCCTTAGAGGCTTGAGTCCGAGGACCGTACAAGGCCTTGGTTCTGTCCAAAACTTGTAGTTTTTCTTCTAAGTAGTTGGTTTCCCCAGAGGTTTGAGTCCGAGAACCATACAAGGCTTTGGTTCTGTCCAAAACTTGTAATTTTTCTTCTAAGTAGTTGGTTTCCCCAGAGACTTGAGTCCGAGGACCATACAAGATCTTCGTTCTGTCCAAAACTTGTAGTTTTTCTTCTAAGTAGTTGGTTTCCCCAGAGGCTTGAGTCCGAGGACCATACAAGGTCTTGGTTTTGTCCAAAACTTGTAGTTTGCCTTCTAAGTAGTTGGTTTCTCCAGAGGTTTGAGTCCGAGGACCATACAAGGCCTTGGTTCTGTCCAAAACTTGTAGTTTTTCTTTGTATTTATTTATTTATTTTTTGAAGGTTAGCCCCTCGACCAAGGTGGGGAGAGTTAGCTTGAGGTTAGAAGCCCCTAGAGCTGCTCGTGCCATCGGCACTGCGAGGCGTAGCCCCTAGCGGAAGTTTTGTAGGAGCAACAACTGCATGTCGCTGGAAAAAGAGGAAACTTCACGGACCTCTGCTTGATAGAGACTTGACTCCACCGCCACCTGCGCCAACGCGCAAGCCTTCCCATAGACGGCGCCAATTGCAGGGACACGATTTTTGACGGCCCAGGTATGACGTTGGGCTCGTATGTAAAGGGCCCTAACAATATGATTTATAGAGAGTGGGCTTGAAAGGCCTGACCTTGGGCACAGGTGAGCGGTTTAGTCGTAGCTTCTATGGGAGCTTATGTTTAGACGGACTTTGCTTGACTAGCTAAGCCCTCCATTAGTACGGGTTGTAGGACTTATGTCCTCGAACGGCGTCCGAGGAGCCTTCTATCCTCCCTCTCCCCCCCCTCCCCCGGCAGGGGGGTGGGGATCCCCTTTTATACTAGTGTTCGTTTCTCCTTTTAGTGTCCACGTGTAATTTCTACTTTTTGGGGTGCAGACCTGTCCTGTCAACCCATGCCTAGAGTGGTTAGGGGTCATTGAGAAAATTAAAGGGCATGGTTTAGAGTATGGGCTTGTCAAATACAGGGTTTTGTATTATGATGTTGGCAGCTTTTTCCCTTATCCTGCCCCTACACTGAGTTTGCCCCTTTCTTCAGGTATTTTGTGAGGTGCTGAGCATGAGGTCGTCCTCGGCAATATCCTTATGCTCCTTTTGGGATTTCATTATGCGTCCTCGGCAAATGGCTCTCCTCGGCTTGGGCCTCGGTCCCTAATGTAGAGTGAGCCTGGGTCGTGAATTCTCTGGCCCCACAGTTATTATTTAGACTCATTAAATATATTAGTCTTATTACACGTGCTTTGCGTGTGATGAAGCTTTTATTTTTATTTTTATATTGTTATAATTTTTCAATCATTCTAATATGAGGTTTACACATTTTCTCATCAATATTGCGCATTTAGAACTACTAATACAGCAAGGAGTGTTGAGGCTAGCTTCAAAAAATGAACAAATATTACACTTTTTGTAGCCAAAAAAAAAAAAAAAAACTAATGTTTTTATTTTATATATATAATTTTTATTTTGAAAATCTAATTTACATATGGATAAAGAAATTTAAAAATCAACAGAAAAATGACCATATTTTTTAGGCAATGTTTTAGGAAGAGTTAGAATTGTACTTTTACTGGATTGCCATTTAGTTTTGTCTTTACTTAAACATAGAAGTGTAGAAACATTTTTGAACCAAAAAAACTGAGAATTCCAAACAGGTAAAGCTCTTAAATTGCATTATAGATACACCATTCCTCTTTTATACCTCTTTATTTAGAGGTATATCCAATGCGGTCATGACTCATAAATGAGATAATATTAGTGAGCTCTAGTTAGTTCGACTGATAAAATCTCATATTGTCAAATAAGATATTTGAAATTCAATCTCTGTCTATGTCAAAAAACCTATTAATATCTTAAGTCTGAAGAAAAAAAAAAAAAAAAAAAACTTTTAGCTTATTAATCAAACGAACTGTTGCCATCAGGTTTTTTTTTTTTTTTACCAGCTGGTCAAGGCCTAAGAAGCTCCTTGATATATTTCACATTTCAAGCAGATTGCAAATTACAGCCAGTGTTTTCCAAGGCCAGAAATAAAAGTAACAACAAAGCTGAGCACTCAAGTTAGGTCCTGCCAATTTTGTAGTTGGTTTTACTTTCAAGCATAATGAAAATGAAAATTTTCCAAGCAAACCAGACCAAGATGCTAAACCAATTAAAATGATACAACTGCTTTGATTCAACCCTTTTGAGAAAATTGGAAACCTATAGAGAATTGGGTGTCAAAAGTGAAATTCTTATTAGCATTCACAATATTGGATCTATCTCTTCTTTTTGCCACCCTTGGAAGATTTTGAAGGTCCAGCAGTTGATGTGGCTGCAGGCTCCTGCTTCTTCACCCTCCCAGGATGCCGAGGTACTAACTCAGCAACACGGAGCATCAACTGTTTCCCTACAATATGATAAAAAAAGAGATAAGTTCACAAGAGAAGATGGGAAGACGGTGTTGGAAGGATGGTATATTCACTTTTACTAATTTGTGCAGATAGCACTTCCAGATAAGTTACTGATATGGCTACATCCTTTTTTCCTATCCTTTCATGATTGTAATTAGTGAGACAATAAAAATAAAATGAAGTACAAAAACTCCCTAACAACATAGTTGGTATAACAAGTGCCAAAAGCCCAGCAAAATGTTGAGAATTCAGAATGCCTAAAAGCAACCGTGATGATTTCGGATAATCTATAATGTCAAAAGGAAGAAGGGGGAAAACATCCTTCCATACATCCAAAAGGTGAAGTCTCACCAAAGAATTCTAAAGAGATTTTTTTTTAAAATATTTATAACATAAAGAAGATCCCTTTGGACTCATCTCTAACTAGTAGAACCTACGGGCAACTAACCCCACCTGTCAGAACCAGTTGTCAGGTACTCAAGGGACATTCACCCCTAATGGGCTAAGTAGTTTATGCTCATGCCCAAGTGCAAGTTCCAAAGAGCTATCTTCAAAGATAGAAATATCAAACAAAGGACTAGTTCATACAATCAAGCAATGCAGGATCCTATTATTAATAATATTCTTACGTTACTTATCAAAAAAAATAAAAAACAATCAAGCAATGCAGGATATTCTAAATGCTAAAACAAATTGCAAAAACAAGCACTTTCAAATGAGGTCAACCATGTGTTAATATATGCACAGCTGAAGCACTATTATGCAGGGCTAGTTCACTGAACTGAACATTGTAAACATGCTAGAAAATTCAGACTTTAGCCCACGTGTGCCAGACAAGAGGATAAATGAAGGTGAATTGATTGACCTAAGGAAAACCTTCGGGGGCAAAAAGGAGCAGTTACAATTTGCAAATCAAGTCTCAGATTCAGCCACTTAGCAATGACACTTAGGAGGATTCCCACAATCGAAGTTTGTGGAAGATGAGAGGTTGGTAGTAATCAAATCAAGAAAATGATTAAATCCTGCTGCATACTAATAAGGTTGATTTCCACTACATGCCAAGGACAATGGAAAACCAATGATTGAGATACTTTATCAACAAGTTTTTATCCTCCCTTTCACTATAAAGAAATAAATCAAACAACAGAGAAAACTACAAAGACATCATGGACTCTCAAAATGGGGCACTCAACCACAAAAAAGGGTGATAACATCACTCTTCTGAAAAAACTTTTTAGAAATTCCTCACTAACCCCTCTACAAAGCCAGATAATAATATGTGCAGATATAATACAACATCAATAACTGTCCACATCAATTAGCCAACAACAGCAAGCACCCTCTGATGAATATTTAAGACAGGAAAGTACTTGAAACTCAACAGTGGTGCCACAAATAACATGGACCCCCCACCCAAAAAATAAGCTACATAATTAAGAAAACCTTCGCCATTCCTTTACATCAGGTTACGTATATTTGAACATAGATATAGAAGTCCATGTTCTTCAGGCAAGCCACACACACACACCAAAACAAAAGAGAGGATTAGCCTGCAAGCCTAAGTTTTCAGAAAGAAAGGATCACAATGCATGCATAGTTTATTCAGACATATAGTGGTTTTCCAAAGTAGGATAGCCAAGAAAGTAATTACAGATTTCCATCTCAAATAGGAAGGGTAATTGGCCCTTACTAGAAGTAATAGCTGGATTGCACAGAGTCCCATCCTCCTTTTTCAGCAATACCCTCACTCTCCCTCTTTGCATAAAATCGCGTGGATAAGCCTTGTCTAACTGCAATAATCAAACACTTCCAAGATCATTAAAAAAAAATAATTAAAAATAAAAGAGAAGCATAACCACCATTCATTCAAAAAAATTAATAAGCAAACCTCAATAGCACAAGGGAGTTTGAGATGGCTGCAACAATCGTTGATCTCAAGACAAGTAGGATTTTCACAAGCATTGCTCAAGCTTATCCGCCTCCCTTCGGCCACTGTCTTCTTCGAGTTTATGTAAACTGGGTAAAATACAGTCCATTTCTTTATATTTGGTGCTTCTCTATCCATGTCTCCAATCAAAACCCTAACAAAATTATTACATGAAAATTCAAAAGGACCAAAATCAGATCAGGTAAACCCCAAAAAATTGCAAAGCAGAAGAGACACCAATTCTTAAAAAGGATAACAAATTTTAGGGTCCATTAGTTACAACTGTTTTTATTTTTAATTATTTTAATAATAATTTTCTGTTTGAATAATCATTGAATGAAAAAGATGAACTGATTGATAAAACCAGTTGAATGTTTGGCAAAATCTGTGAAGAAATTTGTTGTTATTAATTGAGTGTTTTGTTGACATTGGTGTAAAACTGCTATTTTGATGACAAATAACCAAAAAGAACACAAATAGTGTTTAACAAATGTCTTTTTTCCTTTGGGTATTTAATGTTAACAATTTTTTAAATAGATACAATACAATTTGAATCTATGGCATCTGCTTCATGATGATATCTCTTTATAATCAGGCCACCAATTGGCTTTGGTCTAGGCTGGATTCGAATCTACGTCCCTTATTCAACAACAAGAAACTTTACCAGTTGAGCTAACAAAAAATCTAGAACCCACAACATTTAATGTTCGCAATAATAGCAATAATTATAACAACCTTGATGATGATGAATGAAAGCTTTTCAATGCACTTAAAAAACCAGTTTCCATTTTGCTTTTCCATGATCCAAGCCAAGGGGTCTGAGTCTCAAACAATTACCTAGTTACTTCAAGTTCAAGGTGGAGATTTCAAACACACAAAGATGAAAAGCAGTCATACAGATAAATTATGAATTAATAAAATTACAAATTACCATCACAAAAACTGGTAAGTACAAATAAAAGAAAGATGCCGGCAGCATCATGTCTTAAGAGACTTAGAATCCACTGTCAAGGAACTAAAGAGCAAACAAGGTCTAATCAAGTCCTAGCCTGAATTTAATCTCAACAACATTGAGATGCATGATAAATTAACAACTATTCCCAAAGAAAGAAAGGAAAGAAAAAAAAAATTTCTGCCAAACCTCTAAAGTCATCAAGTCCAAGAGATTTTATCTTCAATTCAAAGTTCCAATTTCATGTTACAAGCTCTTACTAAAGTTAGAAACAGACATAAACATTTTTTTTTTAAAAATCCACAAATCCCCCTAGGATGATAAATAGACTCTAAACCTAGTTAATAGTCCCATCAAAACAAATCAAAGTCATGCGTAAACAACGAATTACTGTAACAAAGTAAAGAATGCAAAATAGCTATTCATTCAAACCATTGGATGCGCGACGAATTTCACACACCCCAGGGGAAAAAAAAAGGACTTGTGACTTGTGTAACGAAATGATAGGAATAGTTTTTCAGCAAATAAAAAGGACTTGTGTAACAGAGCACTGACACAAACAACTGGGATCCCACATTGGGATACCATAGGATCAATAGTGTAACAAACACAATCCAAGAGAAAGACAAAGCTTTGAACTCTTCTTCTTTTTTTAGGTACAACTTTTTCAAACAACTTCCATTTTCAAAAGGCTGAAAAATAAGCTGTACCAAACTGACACTGAAATGGGATTCATACAGGGCCGGCCCTTCCCTTAGGCGAGTTAGGCAATTGCCTAAGGCCCCCAAGTGGAAGGGGGCTCCAAAATTTTAGAAAAGAACCAACCGGGTAGTAGAAAATTTAGTTTCAAATGAATTACGAAAATAATCTGGCACATCCTTTTAACCAAAAAAAAAAAAATTTTGGTAAATCCTATTAAACATTGGTTCTAAACAAAATCATTGACCAAAAATCAACCAGATAAACTACAAATCCGGTCTAAGAGATTAACCACAAAACAATCACAAATCAAAACAAATAAATCCACTCAAAACCCTAAAAATTTTACCTTTCTCTCTAGTCTCTGCTCTCCGCCTCTCTCTAGTCTCCAGTCTCCACTGTTCAGTCTCCAGCTGGACCGCCTCAGCCTCTCTCTGATTCTCTGCTCTCCGCCTCTCTCAAGTCTCAACTGCTCACCTCAACGTATCAGGTTCTGAGGTTCAGGAATCAGGTATAAAATTATAAATATTTGGGCTTTTATTTGTTAAGAACTTAAGATAACTTTGTTTATTTGGGCCCTCCCTGGCTGGTTCTGTAACTTTATTTGTCACTTATCAGTTTATCATTATGGCTGCCTGGACCCTCCCTGGACTGGGCGTTAAGTTTGGGCCTTCAAGTTTTTTTTTTGGTTATAGATAGAATTTGTTTTGTTTTGTATTTTTGTTTTTTTTTTTTTTTTTTTTTTGGTGGGTTTTATTAATAAGTCTTGTGTCAGTGTTTCTTAAATTTTTGTTATGCTTGTGCTTAATTTTTTTTTAATTTATGCAGATTGAGATTGCTAAAAACTTATTATTGTTCAGTGAAACTACAACAATACTTTTTATATAAATCAAGTTCTATTTCTCATTTGCTCTACACTTGAAAGTTATTTTTTATTTTAGAAATGTCTACTAGAAAATATGCATTTGAATATGAAAAACTTAAAAAAAGAAAAAAAAAAGAAAAATTAATTGAGTCTAAAAAATGATCAACTGATAAATTTGTTATTAGTAATAAACAAAATATAACACAAAATTTAGATGAAAATATCACAAATGAGCAAGAAATTCACCAAAATAATTTAGAAAAAAATGATGTTCAATTTTATAATACAACAAATCTTGATAATGAATTTCAAAATAATTTAGAAGAAAATGAAAATAATGATGAAAAATATAATATAAAAATATTAAATAAACATTAATTTAATTAATATATAAGTATAAAAAATGCCCCATTTTTAGTTCTCACCTTAGGCCCCAAAATGTCTAGAGCCGCCCCTGTTTCCCTCTCATCCTCTCTCTGCCTCAACCCACGTCACACTGTGCTCCATGGCTGACCACCAAGCTCTCTTTCCAAACCTCTATGGTCGGAGCTTTTCAAGCTCATCACCTCCAACCACGCACCATTACCGAAATCCAGTCAAAATCAAATCACGACCACCACCACAGCCAAAACCCAACCAAAATCAAATCGCAACAAAAACCCAAAAACCCACCAAATCACAAATCAAATCACACCCACCAAAATCAAAGTACAAAACCCACAAAACAACCAAAATCACAAAATGAAAATACTGAAAGTGAACCCAACGTTAAAAAAATATATATTGGTTTTGTTATTATATTTTAGAAGAATAATCATCTTGTTGAACTAATTTTAGATCCAAATTAATCAAACGCATACCATAAGCAAGAATGATAGACTGAAAGCAAAACAAAAAAAAGGGTATTTCCTAGAAAAGTGTTTTTAAAAAATAGAAAGGGTAAGAAAAATATAAAAACTATTTGCTTCATAATCTCAAATAAATAAATAAATAACTAAAAATCATACATCATAATCTGGTGAAGCCTCGTGAGCCACAATTCACCTAAGAAGATCGTCTGAGTTAAGAGGAAGAAATTTTCTTAGTCTTTGGCTCGGCAGCACAATTTTCGATTTTCCTTTCTTGACGTGGCTTTCGCTCGCTCCTCTCCTGTCAGCCTAGGTGACGTATAAAGAGAAATAAAAGGAAGAAGAACAAAGCACCGTGTAAAAAAGAAGAAAAGAAAAATGGTGAGAGAAGAAAGACGGATTGAGATCAAGTGCACTGTCGTAGATATTTTTTTTTTACATTTTTTACTCTTTTTTTTTAACTTTTTAACTCTCTTTTAATATATTTTATTTAATGATTGAGATTGAAAGTTATTTTTTCAACTTTTAATCTCAGTCATTAATTATAATTGCATCAGGGTATTGCACATGAATCTGAAAAAGACAAAGAAATCTACACATACACATACACATACACATACAAACACACACACACATATACATACATAAGCACGCATAAACACATACACATACACATACACATAAACATACATAAATATAAGCACACATAAACACATACACATACATAAGCACACATACACACACATACATAAACATACACATACACACATACACATACAAATAAACAAAAACATACATACACATACACATAAATATATATATACATAAATATAAACACACATACACATAAATACGTATAAACTCACATAAACGTAAACATACGAATATATAAACTTAAATATAAACATAAACACACATAAAGGCTCGATTTAGCACACTAAAGTAACTAACGAAATTATTTGAGGATTGGTGTTAGTTTGCAATTTTTTTCAGTCTATATGAGGGTTTAATTTTTCTCAGTTTGTATGTGTGTTTATGTTTATGTATGTTTATATTTATGTGTGTGTGTTTATATGTATGTGTGTTTATATTTGTTTGTTTTTGTTTATATTTGTTTATGCGTGTTTATGTGTATGTGTGTTTATGTTTGTTTGTTTTTGTGTATGTTTGTTTGTGTTTGTGTTCATGTATGTTTATGTGTATGTGTGTTTATGTTTGTATTTATGTTTATAAATATAAACATACATAAATATACACACATACATAAATATACACACACATACACACTCCTACACATACACATAAATAAACATACATAAACATAAATGAACATAAACATAAACACACATACACATAAATATAAACATATACATATACACACATAAACATACACATACACACTCATACACATATACATACACATACATAAACACACATACACATACATTTTTAGTTCTCGCCTTGGACCCCAAAATGTCTAGGGCCGCCCCTGGATTCATACATATTGACTGACTACAAATGTTATGTAAAACAGCTTCTATGCACATCAAGCCACACGCCTAAATATTGTTTGCACATCAAAGTCTGAACATTCAAAGGCCTCTCGAATACTTCAATTTTCTCCAGAACCCCCCCCCCAAAAAAAAACCCAGATCCATGCATAGTCACAAACCCATGATTAAACTGAGAAACTCATTTCTAAAAGCACATGAAGACCTGATTTCTACCACCAGACACACACAAACCTGTATCACATTAAGTAAATGTTTGTAAATTTTTTTATATATAACAAATAGCATAAATATGATCAAAATTCTTCAAATTGTTAACAATTTTTATTTTGATTGTTTAAAAAGAGAAATGCTCAGATGAGAGTGTGCTCGAAAAAGCAAAAAGAATTGACAACCGAAAATCAAATATTGAACAAAAATAAATCCAAGGGAGGGGGAGTTGTTAGGGTTTTGGCAGCTGATACAGAGAGAGAGAGAGAGATAACCTGTGAGACAAAAGTTGAGTATCGAAGGCGAAGAGAGATCACGAGCTTCGTCGAATCTGACTTAAAATTGTAGGCTTTTTGTTGTTGTAATTTGAAATCCGTGCTGAACTTGCATTTGCAATCCCAAAAATATGAACGCTTCTCTACCCAAGCGCAAAACAAATACAGCTTCCAAAACTTTATTTATTTATGTATAGTTGTTTTATAAGCTTAAGACAAAACGACATCATTCATGTGCTCAAGGTTTAATATTTATGTTTTTTTTTTAATTAAAAAAAAATTTAAGATTTAATTTGTAGGGTAATTCTATGGTTTCTAAGAGGTACAGTACCCATTAGTAGGCAACTTGCTATATCATGTTACTAAAACATCACATTTGATGGTATCATCCTCATATTGTGTAGTACTAACATCACATGTTATTGTACTTTTATCACATTCAATGGTTCCCTTATTTTTTTCTCACATTTGATAGTACCATCTTCACATTGTGTAGTACCAACATCACATGTGACTATACTTTTGTCACATTCGGTGGTTCCCTTATTTTTTCTCACATTTGATGGTACCATCTTCACATTGTGTAGTACTAACATCACATATGATTGTACTTATGTCACATTCGGTGGTTCTCTTATTTTTTCTCACATTTGATGGTACCATCCTCACATTATGTAGTACCAATATCACATGTGACTGTACTTTTATCACATTCGGTGGTTCATTTATTTTTTTTCTCACATTTGATGGTACAATTCTCACATTGTACAATACCAACATCACATGTGACTATATTTTGCCACATTTGGTGGTTCCTTTTTTTTTTTTTTTTTTTTCCTCACATTTGATTGTATCATCCTCACATTATGCAATACCTATATCACATGTGACTGTATTTTGCCACATTTGGTGGTTCATTTATTTTTTTTTTCTCACATTTGATGGTATCATCCTCACATTGCGCAGTACCAACATCACATATAACTGTATTTTGCCACATTTGGTGGTTCATTTATTTTTTTTCTCACATTTGATGGTATCATCCTCACATTGCGCAGTACCAACATCACATATGATTGTATTTTGCCACATTTGGTGGTTCCTTTTTTTTTTTTTTTCTCACATTTAATTATACCATTCTCAAATTGTGCAGTACCAACATCACATGTGACTGTACTTTTGTCACATTCAGTGGTTCCCTTATTTTTTTTCCTCACCTTTTATGGTACCAGTCTTACGTTGCGCAGTACCTACATTACATGTGATTGTACTTTTGTCACATTCGGTGGTTCCCTTATTTTTTTTTCTCATATTTGATGGTACTATCCTCACATTACATAGTACCAACATTACATGTGACTGTACTTTTGTCACATTCTGTAGTTCCCTTATTTTTTATCACATTTGATGGTACCATCCACATGTTGCACAATACCAACACCACATGTGACTGTACTTTTGTTACATTTGATAGTTCTCTTATTTTTTTCACATTTTATGGTACTATCCTTACATTGCGTAGTACCAATATCACATGTGACTGTACTTTTGTCACATTCGGTGGTTCCCTTATTTTTTTTCCTCACATTTTATGGTACTAGTCTCACAAAACGCAGTACTAACATCACATGTGACTGTACTTTTGTCACATTCGATAATTCTCTTATTTATTTCTTACATTTGATGGTACCATTCTCATATTATGGAGTACCAACATCATATGTAACTGCATTTTTGTCACATTTTATGGTTCCTTTATTTTTTTTTCCCACTTGAATGGTACCATCTTCACATTGGGGAGTACTCATTTTCTGATTCTCTGACTTTCTTCTCCTCTCTCTTAGTTTTTCTATAGTCTACTTTTCTCTCTTCAGTTTCGTCTCTCTCAAATTCTTCTCCTCCAAACCATCCACAAGAACCTGTCTAGAGCGACGATTACTAAATAAAACCCTAAGCAAGACCCACAAAAGAAGAAACAGATCTCTAAACTAACAGTTGTTCTAGAGCCATACATTTTACCACAACTTGTGCATATGTCAACTTGTAATTTAATTATAACACTTACACATGGATTCCACATTATTGGTACTTAATGAAAAGTAATTCAATGACCATTTAATACGTGTGTAAATTGTGACAAAGTGTGTGCTCTTAAATCTTTTTCATGAACTAATGGTTTTACTTTCATTTTTATGCAGAATTACACACACTTTTGTGTGTTATGTTTCCTGATCAGTGGCTTAAGGGGCCAAGTGGCCATACCCTGGGCCTGACTAAGCTTGGAGTTTTTTCATGAGCAAAAAATTCAGGTATAGTATATTAAGTTCTTTAATTTAATTAAAACATATAGTCATATTGATTAATAAAGTACAAATAATATTATCTTTGCTAAGGATAATTCAATTTAAAGCCACTAATAATTCATTCAATTTGGATATTTCACTATTAATCCTTATATATTGTAAGTATACGCAAATTAAGAAGTATTGATACATTATTTAAAATAAAGATGTTGACAATTTAGAAAACATTTGAAACTTCAATTCCCAAAGAACATTTTAAGGATCTCCAAGGACAAGTTTTATTGAAAATAATTTAGTTGTTTATATTAAAAAGAAAATTGCTAAGAACTTAATATACATATTTGACCATGTCATGGGCGTAGAATTTTAACTATGGACGTTTCTGTTAGAAACACCAGGAGGAGCCAATTAAGTTACAAAACCCATGGCATACATAGTTGGTACTTAATTATGTTAAGGACAAAGTTCGGCTCTAACCATGTTTGAAGTCTTGGGCTTCAATGATCAATAAGAGTTGACATTAATTAGTTCTTGTCATGAGTTATTTAATCCAATCAACTAAGTGAATCATGTAAATTACACATAACATGACATATATATTATTGGGGGTAATTCTATCGTACCCCCCAAAAAAAAGAGAGGGTACGGTACCCACTAGTAGGTAACCTGCTATATCGGGTTATCTTTTTCTCACATTTGATGGTTCCATCATTACATCGTGCAGTTTCAACATTAGATGTGATAGTTCTTTTGTTACATTCGACGGTTCTCTTATTTTTTTTCTCACATTTGATGGTTCCATCATCACATTGTGCAGTTCTAATATCACATGTAACAGTTCTTTTGTCATATTTGATAGTTCCCTTATTTTTTTCTTACATTTGACGATTTCATCCTCACATTTTACAGTTTCAACATCACATGTGACAGTTCTTTTGTCACATTTGGTGGTTCTTTTATTTTTTCTCACATTTGCCAGTTCTATCCTCACATTATGCAGTTCCAACATCATATTTGATAATACTTTCGTCACATTTGGTGGTTCTCCTTATTTTTCTCACGTTTGACGCTTTCATCCTCACATTGTGTAGTACCAACATCACATATAACAGTTCTTTTGTCACATTTGGTGGTTCCCTTTTTTTTTCTTTACATTTGAGAGTTTCATTCTCACATTGTACAATTCTAACATTACATTTAACAATACTTTTGTTATATTTGGTGGTTTTTTTCCTCACATTTAACGGTTTCATCCTTACATTATGCAGTACAACATCACATGTGACTGTACTTTTATCACATTCGGTGGTTCCTTTATTTTTTTTTCCACATTTGATGGTTTCATCTTCACATTGTGCAATTCTAACATCACATTTGACTGTTCTTTTGTCACATTTGATGGTTCCTTTATTTTTTTCTCACATTTGACAATTTGATCCTCACATTGTGCAATTCCAACATCATATGTGATTGTTCCTTTGTCTCATTTGGTGGTTCCCTTATTTTTTTTCTCACATTTGATGTTTCTATTGTTACATTCGGCAGTACCAATATCACATTTGACAGTACTTTTGTCACATTTAGTGATTCTTTTTTTTCCCTCAAATTTGACGGTTCCATTCACACATTATGTAGTACCAACATCACATGGATTGTATTTTTGTCACATTCGGTGGTTTCCTTTTTTTTTTTTTTTTTTTTTTATTCATATTTGATGGTTCTATTGTCAACATTAGGCAATACTTACGTCACATTTGAAAGTAGGTGCTTATGCTTGTTCTTTTACCTACACTCCCCGTGAAAGTAGTGCAAAAGCCTTGGTAAAACTGAAATATTTATAAGAAACTACAACAACAATAACAACAAAAGGCAAAGAAAATAATGGCCCAAATTTGTTGGACATCTTTTTTAGTTGCAACTGTAAATACCTATCTAGGAAACAAAAGCTATAAATACATTTCTGATCATTTCATTGATGAGCCAATATATAAGAGTGATGACATAGCTCCTCAATGCATGATGTTCTATAAAAGAAGTTGAAACAATTTTGATTAAGGTAATGAAAATTGCAAGATTGGTGCCAAAATTTGACACTCCAGATTTAGTGAATGTACAAGTACAACTATAAGCATTCAATTGTTGTCATCAGAAACAGGATGCACAGTTGGATACCTATTATTTTTTCCTACAAAACTCATATTTCCCAACAATTGAACTGGAAAAAAAAAGAAAAAAATTTAGTAAGATATTCATCACCCTCAAGCTTGAAATGGATGCAGTAGAAAAGAAACAAGTACAAAAATTGTAGCAGACCAAAGCCACCGGTTTGATCTTCCTTAGCTTTGGCATTTGAGCAAAGAAAAGTGTGACACTCAAAATGAGTCATGAATTATCAGAGCATCATAGCTGCTGATCAAGAAACAGGTCTTTAGGAGATCCCAAGTATTTTGAAACATTTGTAACATAATTTTTAAACCAGGAGGTGCTGCGAGTCAACCATCCAGTCTGAGTCAGTTCTTGCATTTCAAGCATGCTTTTCCTTTCTTCATCCAACAATATATCTAGCCACCTCTTAGCCATGAAAACTTTGATAGCTTCAACCCCTTCCTTGACAACCTCCACTAGTGGTATTACAAGAGGATTTTGGTCCAGGTTGAGTTTGGTCAAATTATCAAGCGGACCAAATGTATCAGGAAGAGCATTTCCCTCCGCTAATCCCACCCCCCCCCCCCCCCCCCAAAAAAAAAAAAAAAAAAAACCCAAATTTCAACACCACACTAACAAGAACCCAAACCCCCTGATCATCAAAAACATAGACATAACAAGTTTGGAAAAACTGAATTCCTATGAAGCATTTCAACAAGCACTTTATGTGCCACCTGAAAAGAAATAACAAAATTAGTACCTCTTCAGCACAGAAGTATTGCCTACATTGTGGTACAATGAAATTTAAAAGCGAATTCGAAAAAAATTCTCAAAACCCAACAAAGAAATTAGGGTTTTATTTGATCCTTACCTTAAAAATCAAAAGATTTGATCCTTTAAGAAACCTTCAGCGGTTGGTAAATGGGGATACCGTGGAGATGATAGTGAAATTGATGGACATAAGGAACCCATTTGAAAAGAAGGAATCTGGGTTTTTTAAGAGAACACCAGAGAGGGAGGACGGGAGAAGGTTGGAGAAGAGGAACCACAGTTTTTTCTTTTTTCTCTTTTCTTTTTGGCTTTTATATGTTTACTTGGTCTACTGGTAATAGGTTTCCCACTAAACTAAAACTAACGGTTAAGATTAAAACAACATAGTTTTAATGGCTGAGATTTGTGTGGGTACCATACCCACTAAAAATATAGGGGGTACTAGAGAAGGACCCTAATTTGTAACATCTTAAAATATTTAAAATGTATCTTTCAAAAAAAAAAAATCTAAGAAAATCCTAAATACACGTTAAACAAAATAGACTTTAGTACTTTACAACTAACATTTGTACTGTATAAACTATAAACCATATCCACTAAGTTCTTTCCTTCACTTAACAAAAAATAAAACAAAAGGAGAAAGTGCAAGTAGAATTGTGACATTATTTTTCAGTACCAAGTAGGAAAAGAAATTATTTTCATTATAAGCTTTGGGTTGGATGTAAAACAAAATTTAACCTTTTTTTTTAAGGCAAGAAAAAGAAAATGTAACTTTGAATTGACTTGGGATAATCCTAATTCTTTTGGAGTTTATATTGTCGAATTGGTTTATTTTTATGTGGTAATTTAGTATAATTTAATTTATTTCTATTGGTTTATTTTGTTTAAAATATAAACAGAACAAAAATATATCTATTTGAAGTGACAAGTTGTTAATGGTGAAAAATAAAATTGTATTTAATGATGAACCTTTATGAAATTCAATAATAATATGCGAACTTAGCAGGTGTGAAATTTGTTGTCAAAACTGTTAATATCAATAACATTGCTCAATTTTATAACACAAGACAAGTTTATCTATGTAAACTCCTAGAATTACATGAGGGTTTAAAACTAAGATACCTATCATATATATAATCTCTTCATCTGTGATCTTAATTCCTAACTGTGATTTAAATATGTAAATTCCCCCATAAAAAAGCTCTATTGAGCACATTTTATTAAAGGCCAGCTAGATGACCATAATCAAAATCCTACATTTTACTTGAATTGAACAAATCATTTCCTCACATAAATTTTGTTATACAAAGTTACAAATGCCTCACAGTATCAGATATGGTATTTGCAGCAAACTTTGCAACTCCCCCCCCACCCCCCCCCCCCCCCCCCCCCCAAAAAAAGCAAAAACCCCTTTTCTTCTTTCTCCCCAAAAAAAATAAAAAAAACTGTATATGCCTAGGGAATAAACTGATGAAGAGAAGACAGAATATGCACATAGCGTTTTTGTAATTACAATGTGAAGCTCCTTTCTGCTAAAATTAAGAGCGAGCCATTCTCAAAAATGAAAACATGTAGTCTTTCTTTGTGGTATCAATTTGTATCTAACAACAGAGTCTCAGATATCCGTCCTCTGTTCCAACAAGAAACAATCGTGAGAAAGGTAGAATACTAATACTTGATAACACTGATAAATTTTTTGTTCCATGATCTGCCATGTAGAGTTTCTGAGGTATGACCCGATAACGCCCATCCTGCCGCATGACAATCACAAAGATCCATTAAAAAAATAAAAACAATAATAGAGAAATAAATTCATAACTGAGAAACCATATAACTATCTTGTTAGAGGAAGAATACTTCACTAGAATTGCTGTGCTGAAAAACAAAGAGGGCATGTAATTATTGCTGTCTTAACTAAAAGACCAAATGGTCAGGTTAGGATCCTTTAAAACCCTAGGCACTTTCAGTTGAACCTTTACAATCCGGTAAACTGTGGTTTGCTTGGCTATATAGTTTTTGCAGTGTTTTGTTCACAACTGTAAATATTTTGATTGTATTCCTGTGTACATACATATACATGCAACTTTATTTAAAATTAACTGAATTTTTACAAAAATAACCCTAATTGCAAAAATAACCTTGCATATTAAAATACTAATAGCCTAATAGACTACTATGACTTAAAACCTAACAATACAATTGACTTGCAAACATAAATAATACTAAATTAAAATAAAAGTCTTCTTGTGTCTTCCGCATCAACAATTCTTTCAGTAGATACTTCCACATATAGTAATCTAATCATTATACTCACATGTATTGAGAGTTAAAAGCTATACCAAATAAAGCTTCGGTATTCTCAATTAAACATGAATGGTGACAAATTGATATTTGATAATATATTTCAACCTAGTGTTCCAACAATAGAGGGTGCAGAAAGCATTAAGATAATTGTTATGCTAATTAAATGCACATAGTAAACATTTGAGAACTGAGAAAATACTGCTATATACGTACTTCATCAGCAGATTTAGATAAAGACGTAAGTCCAATCCTATTTCTGGAAATTGTAATAACATCTTGGCCCCATAAAGAGAAACCAGACACGCCATCAGAATGACCTTTGAAAATAGTGGGCTGCGGTGGCCAATTCCTGTGAGAAAAAATTATAGAGGCAATTAGGAAAGGAAGGGCTTTAGAATACAACATTGATTTTGAAAGGGGTCAATTGAATAACTACCATTATTAAACAGAGAAGTTGCGGAATTACCTTCTCAAGTCCCAGATTCGTAAAGTCCTATCAAGAGAGCTTGAAATAAGCAAATGGTCCTCTGGTGCAGCCAACTGCATGTAATAAGGTTAATGAAACTCCAATTCAAACTAAAATGGGTTTTTCTTTTAGCAAATTAAGCACACCTTTGTCACATATCCATCATGAGCTCGCCAAGAGGCAATAACATTTCCACTCCTTGGGTCAAATAACCTACAATGACCTGTACTTAGACCAGCTGCGATCCAAGATGGCGAAGCAGAAGCTCCATCTGCATGCATTTTGTCAGACCCACTGGAGCATATGGCAGAAACAAGAGAAGGAAAACCAGACTCAACAGACTCCCCCCTCCACAGGTGCAGCTTTTGACCTTGGGTGATATCAATGAACCTGCACGGTATAAGGAAAGATCAAGTCTGAACTGCATCAGTACATTATCTATGTAAGATTCAAATGCAATCTGACTTTAAATGTATGTATTCACCTGAGAGAACCATTTCCAGTGCCAACCACAAGCATCTCAACAAATTCTAAGTGATGCATACAAGTATACAAGTTCCCATCAAAGGCACTAGTCAGTATCCCACTCGTTAGCGTACTGGAATTTAGCATATTACCCTGGTCAGCATTATTCTTTGAAGCAGGAGACAAAGGGCTTGCAAGATGTGTGGAATCCACCAAGGGTTCAGAAAAAACAGTAATAATTTTCCCAGTTCGGCTATTCCAAATGTGTATGGTTCCATCACAAGATGCTATTCTTCCACTGGACGACATGAGACAAATGTCGTTCACAACCTAGAAGTTGCAGACGGTTAGAGACATCTGGTTAAGCAAAAGCATTATGCCAAGAACCATAACAAAGTTTAGGTCTGCCAAATATCATGCAGAACCTGTAAGTTCTGCTGGAAAAGGCAACCAACAATGTGATTGCAATGAAATATATAGCATACAAAGTTTCATTTAAAGCGCAAGCGCGTACAATAAACCAACCTCTTCATGACCATAATAGCCAGATACACAATTGATTCTTGTGAGTTCCCATTTCTGAACAGTTCCTTTAAATCCAGGGCCAATTCCTGCAGTAAATACTGTAGACTCATCTCGGCAAACAGCTAAAGATCTCAATGCCCCATGATGCGCACGGACAGAGTGTATAACAGATGCTCTTATCTTCCATGGAAGTTCATCTTTGAGACCCCCTACACGACCAAGAAAATCAGGCCCATCCCAGCTAACAGCTGGACTAGGGAACCAAAACCATGGCTCACGCTTCACAAGATTTGATGTTGATGCATCTATCTCAACTGGACTCTTTTGAACTTCATAAATCCATTTCTGAGGAATCAAGTTTTTTGTACCTCTAACTCCTTGAGATTGTGGAATTGACCATCCGACCCCATTAAGTAACAGCTTAGCAGGATTGTATTCAGACCTTGAGCTGAATAAAGGCCTTCTATTATTTTCTGAACCACTTCGAGGTGATTCTCCTGTATATTCCCACTGAATCATAACAAGTTCAGAATTTTGAAGTGAAACAAATTGTGTGTGCGTAAGCACATGCGTGACACAAAACTTCATACAAGCAAACTCATACTAGAGACAAACTAAAAACCGTGAAGCTCTCATACCTTCCAATTATGACACCGTAAAAGATATTGCTCAAGAAGCAACCATGTTGCACAACACTGTCGAAGTTTCTCTATCCCAAGAAGAGATGCAAAAGAAGGGTACAGAATCAACCTGCAAATATGCTAAAAAATTCAATACATCCTAATTGTAGACAATAATTTTCAATTTAACTAAGCTTCTAATCTGGTGATGTGAAATGTGATCAGCACTCACACAAGGTCCATACGGCTTTCAATTTGAACCTCCCCATCAATTTTTGCTTTAGAAACCTTCACACTTCTGTTAAGAGGAGATCCTCCAATAACTTCCTGTGAGAAAGCAATCTCATCAAATAGCTCTTTAAGTTGTGGTAGAACATGCAATGCTGTCAGATCCGATCCAATCCGCTGACAAACTGCCATGAGAGTAGTAGCAGCAACCTGGCAGAGAAAGGAATATTGCAATATTGGAATCTTAAAACTAATAGCTCACATTTGAGATATAAAAAAGGGAAAAGGTGGGATTGACAGAATTACAAATGAACTCATTATAAATTCCAGCATTGGCAAGGAAAGTTGCAACAATTGATTGAATTGGATTTTTTTTTTAAATAAAAAAAATCAACAAAATTTTTCCCTACTTACGACTCCATTAACACAACACAGATTACGAGGAACTAAAGGGAGCAATATGAGGCGTAGACATTTTGATGTTGTTGATTAGAAATGCCAGGAAATATCAAATGTTTGTTGTATATAGCAAAACTAATGGAGAGACAGAACAGGTGAATGGCTGATCTGCTATGCATTTGTGTTTCAAATCCAATTGAAAAAGGCAAAAATCTACCAAGAGCCTTGTAGCTCAACTGGCACCTCCTGGTTTTTCTAATGGAAATATCCAGGGTTCAACTCCCCCCATCCCCATTGTAAGTTGTAACTATCAAATTATCGAAAAGGCAAGAATCTCACTTGAATCTAGTAAGCATCACATAAGTGACTTAAATAGTTTCTTTTAGCCAATGAGCTTAATCTGAATGGGCACTCCTCCCCAAAAAAAGGGGTGGAGGGAGAGATCATGGGTTCAAAATCCACTAGGTGTGTGTAACTTACCAATTAAAAAAAAAAAGAAAAAAAAAAAAAGAGAGATAATTTGGCCAAAAATTGATTAACCCTTTCTTTATGATTTCATCCAATTATTACAAGGACAACTCCAAGTTATATCAAGACAAGCAACAAAATAAATCCTATAAATCCACTACGATGAGTGATTGCACCCCGTGCAAGTTAATAGAGAAATTTGAAGCACCTGAAGCACCGCAAATTCCAAATTCTTATGCATAAGAACCATAACATGAAGGCAACTTCGATCCTGCATAATGAAAAGAGAGGTACATTGTTAACTCTCAAATGTTCCAATAAAACAAAACTGGAACAAAAATGAGAATAAAAATCCCGTACATCAACTAGCTCCTTTACAACCACCTCCCTTGGCAAGTATGCAACCAGGCCATCTAATGTCATTAGACAATCAATAAGTGCTAGAGCACTCCAGCTCTGGACAGGCTCAGGCTTCTTCATAGATGAGACATCAATGCAGGAACGAACAACGTGTTTTAGCAATGGTAGCAACTGTTTGACAACAAATGTCTCCCCTAAAAGACCACCTGAAAAGTCAAAATATAAAAGTGGCTTAGAGGCCGAACATGCCAATTCCAGAAAAGACATCAGAAGCAAAACCCAATGAACCAAGAATACCAATTCTAACCAGGACATCAATTCCATCAGCACAGAGACCTTTCCCAAAGCAGTGAATTAGAGGCAAGATTGTCTGATTCAACAACTTGAAATTAGAATGCAACAAATGCAATGAAAAATTACTCATGCCACAGTTTGTCGTGTGTGTGTGTGTGTGTGTGTGTGTGTTTGTGTCTATTTGTGTTTGCACACACTTTCAGTATTGAATCTCTGTATAAAGATAGATAGATATAGATCGGCATACTCAAATGCCGGTTTCTATTAAGTCACAAAACTGAGAATTTTAGGATAATTTTAACCTGATGAATGGTAACAGGTATACCAAGCTCTTCACTAGATCCGATTAGCAGCACAGAAGCAGCAGCCGCTGAACTCTTATGAGGAGCAATGTACAAGTTTGATATGACCAAAGGATGTATTGTTTCGAGATATGCTCGCTTACCAACCCGATCCCAAATCTCTCGCACAAATGAATCTTGAAGAATAGAAACCTTCAAGTGTGAATAACCTGTAGTCTGAAATTAATATCTCAATGAGTTGGAGATCAAAAAAGAAAGCCCATAAACCAGAAAATTTTTAAAATCAAAGTTTAAAACTAGCCTGTAAAATCTTCTGGATAGCAGGCAAGACCAGTGCCTTCACTGCTTTTGGAGTCAAGCATTTTATGAATTCTTTTAGTAGTATATAAGCCCATTCAGCTTCAGTATCAGACAGAGGAGTCACTACTAGCGGTAAGCAGTATGGAGCACACATTTCAGCCGCAAATGTTCCCATTTTCTTGAGGGCTCCTTGCTTTGCAAAATTTGCAGCATAAATAAGGTGGGAGCCATCTTTAGCAAGAAGTTGAAGGGGAGAAAGAAACAAGTATGATGATTTAACCGTCGCGGGAAAATAAGGTGAATCTAAAAGACTTTTAGCAGATGGCCTCCTAATGATTAGAAGCAATGAACAGGAAAGAAAATTAAACTTCAGTAATACATAAAAGTGCCCCACAAACATGAAGAAGAAACACATAAGAACACCCCCTCCCCAGAAAAAGGGGGGGGGGGGGGTGTGGGTAGGGGATAAACCAAAATAAAGAAGGAAGCACCCTAGAATGTAACATGCATAGTATCACAATCTTCAACAACACATGGTATCATATTTAAAATTTGAAAAAACAGAATAAATACCTCATCCAGTCCTTCTGAATGCATGCTTCAACAAGTACTTTAGTGTGAGGAGGAAGTTCCTGGATCAATCCAGGTAATATTCCACTCTCCAAGTACATGACCAATGAAGTTGAATCGAAAAGTGGCTTCCTCAAATGAAGTTCTGCTAAAACACAACCTACAGAAAATATGTCCTTTGCAGCACGTTCAAAGCAAGTCCTTGAACAAGATGACCCCAGCCTCCAAAGTAGTAACTCTTGATATCCCATGGAACCTTCACCCTCCACCTCAATATGCTCAAGAAGATAACTCAGATCAATATCAAATGGCAACCTGTTGTTTCCGATAATGTCAGAGAGTGTAGATATACTTCTCTTGAAATTCTCACCTGATAGCTCCCCCGCAGGATTGACATCCTTCCCAAAATGTTCAGGATCACAGCCATAAAGAGCACTCAAATGCCTAGCTTGTTCAGAAAAGGCAGAGGCTTCTTCTAACTCTTGTAAATAAGCAGTATCAAAGAGGAGAGATTTTTCACTCTCTACTTCATTTGCTTGGCATTGATGCATAGTTGATTTACTGGTGCTATCACATGCTTTCTTGGTAGAACCCCGACGCATGGGGTGTGGTTGAGTAAAGAGCTGGCGGCGTCCCACTGACCTTGGCATTGTGGGCTCTGAAGAAGGCAGCATAACATTTTTGGCAGCAATAGCTGCCTGACCCGAAATTTTGTACCCAAAGGTGATATCAATCCAATGATGGATTTGGCGTGAGACTAGGTTACTTTCCAAAGCATCACGATGTAATTTAATGAACTCCTCAGGACTACCTGCCCATGAAGGTATGGCCAAATCAGTCATCCCAGCATGCAGAGAACTAAAAACTTTGGGATCACAGTAAAACTCTGGAATGCACTCATCAGGGGTCCATTGGTACAGTCTTTGCATGGTAGAGGGATACTCATTGGGTTCATAGACTGAACGAACAGCTGTACGCAGGACACTCAAAGGTAACCTCCTTGCTTTGTAACTGCAGACTGCCAATTCAGAAAGGCATTCGTCTGATACATGGTGGGCGATTTCAGATGTCGAATAGGTGAAGTCCAACTGTTCATCCCCTTTTGCCAACCGCCATTTGCTCTTGCTTAAATCCCTCCAGCCGGCATCAGAATTCTCATCAGGTTTCATGCTAAAATCTATCACCCAAGGCATTACAGTATGAAATGTGTGGTCACCCCACCGTCTCCCAGCTAATCTATTTAAGATGAGTAGGTACTCAAAATTACTCATCTCTCCCCTCCACCACTTATTAAAATCATAATGCCAGTCTATAGATGTGGAAAGCTTCAAATCAGCATAGAGACCTTGAGAAAGACAATCCTCTATGCAACAACCTATCTTCGCAGGGGCAGTATCAGTGCATTCATTATCTCTTGTACTTAAGTCAAATCCTAACAAAGACTTATCACAAATGCTCAGCCAAGACCAGCATGACTCAGTCAACATTATACTGGATGGGCATATATTACCATGGGCAACCCCTAAACCATGTATGTAAGCCAACGCCGAGAGTACCTGATATATTAAAAACCTTACATGCCACTCCGATTTTAAAGCATTAGGACTATAATGGAGAATGTTTTCCAAGGTGTATGGTGCTTTCGGAAGCACCAAATTAATATGACCAGATGTATTGAGCATTGCAAGAACAGGAGCTATATTTGGATGCCTCAGGGAACCAGGGAAGTTACTCTCCTCAAATGATGGTACCCCAAGTAAACTAAGAAAATTTATGCTATCTCTCCCTGTAGGTTTCCCTTCTATCAATAGATTAAGTGAGGACAAAACGTCATCTTCCAAAGACCCAGACAAGTAGTTGGCAACAACCTCTTCAAGAATCGATTGGGAACAAATGCCAACACGGGCAATTGGGGCCAACGCAGTAACTGTCCTAAAGCAAGAGAACCTACCGGAATGGTTACATGTAGAACTCTCTAATGAATTCTTATCACCACCACTTGACAAACACTGATTATCATTCGATAAAGTAGTTTCATTGCCGCTAATTCCCACTCCAACCTCTCCTTGATCTCGACAAATATCATCAATCCCATGATTATCACTTCCTTCAATATATTCATTACTGCACCCCAAAAAAAAAAAAAATCAATAGTTTTAGTTTTTCCATATCATTCACTTAAATTCCAAGAATAACTAACTAGCTCCTTATTGTTAGAATATATTATGATATTATATATTAGAACATTCCCATAAACAAGTAGACCATGGTTTCGTAATACCATAGGCTGCTGTGATTTTACGGTCATACATTAGGTTTATTATAACACACAATTCAATATAGCAAAAATGGTTTCGTAATACCATAGGCTGCTGTGATTCCTCTCTTTGTTTCTCTCTCTCTCTCTCTACATCATTTTATTTCCTACTTTCTATTTTAACAAAAAAGTGAACAATTATCCCTATGCTAATGACTTTACATAAACAAAGTAAGAAAGAAAGAAAGCTGATACAAAAAGAGTAAAAAAAAAGAAATGGAAGAGATGGTATAATTACACGTATTTGGTTAAGCAATTGTGGTCTGTACTGGGAAGATACACCACTATGAAGTGAGAAGCTGAGGCCTCCCCACTTGGATTACACATCTGCAACAAAACAATGAAATCAAAACAAATCCAAATTGTTATAAAAAACACAAAGCATTGAAGAGAGAGAGAGAGACCTGAACGACGGCAGTAGAGGCGAGAGGGAGAGCGGAATGAGAGAGGGCATAGGAGAAAACGAGTTGCCGGTCTGAGAAATCCGACTTGATTCGGCGTTGCAGGCACTCCAAGCACATTTCTTCTTTCATTTTTTTTTTTTTTTTTTCACTTTTATTCGCAACTCGCAAGGAGCAGAGCCACTACGATCACTCCATGATTTTTATTTTGGACTGAACTGGGTGAGATTGTTTGAGAATTAGAAATCTCTGGAAGAACTAGCAGTCCAACGCTTTGATCGACAGGTGGAAGAGAAGAAGCGGAATTATTTTCATTTTCATGCTTTCATCATTGAAACGCACCGTTTAGAGTAGTGTTGATACTTGGTAGTTGGTTCTGCTACCTAGCCAAGCTCAAGTTATAATCACCAGATTAATTTGTTACAAAGTACTTTATTAACTTCTTCTGTACAAGTTTCTCCAAAAAAAAAAAACTTCTTCTGTACAAGTCAGAAAACTTGTAACTCAATAGTCAACACTCAACAGCAATAATTTAGCCAAAAAAAAAACAGCAATAGCATAGTTTTTCTCAAATAAAAAAAAAAAGAAAAAAAGAAAACAAAATAGCAATATCATAATATAGTATTTCCAACAAGATATTCACAATTTGAATTCCCCCTCCCCACTTAGAAAAGTTTGTGTATGCTTCACCTCTTAATAGACTTATGCTAATAATTAGTGACTAAATTATAACTTTGACTTGATTAAATAAAATAATTTATGTTTATAAACCTATAATAATAATCAATATTTTCTAACCTTAATATTGTTAAAAGTTATATATAATCAATATATATAAAACCGAAGCCTCTAAAGCTTCTATAATTTTCCACGTCAGCATTATTTAAAAAAAAAAATCTGATTTTATATGATAGATATTAGAAGATCATATATATATACGTATATTAAGATTAATGCCACTTAGCCGGTTGCCATGAATTAAGAGTCCCATTAGGAATTAGATTTTATTGGAGTGGCGTGGAAGTCTCTAAATCATGTTTGTATGCAATGCAAACTCCTTCACAGTGAAGGAGGTTCCGACTTACTCTCCTATATATGTATAAATCTACGTGTGTTGCTGCAAATTATTCTTTTGTTACAAAAACTTCTTTCTCAAGATACAAAAATTTCTCTTCATAGCTTTCTCTCTTTAGTTTTTGTATTCTTTCTTTAATATTAGTTTGTGTATGGTCTGTGTTTGTGTTTGTTTTTCCTTTAATAGTCTGTGTGAATATATTTCTTGGTACTTATGCAAAATCTTTAATTCTATGTTTCCTTTTCGTTTGCTATTTCTTGGCTTATATTATAGAATGTAATGTATATATTCATCAAACAATTTAGTTAATTGGTTTTTACATCCTTAAACATCACCCATTCATGAATGGAGATTCCGTGCAATATACCACTAGGTTATTGTAGAGTGAAATTCTCTCACAACAATTTTGACATTTTGATTTTTTTTTTCCAATTTTTTTTATTCAAGGGTTTAGATTCAAAGTTACAGAAGCAACTTTCAATCCAAACCTTTCAAAAAATTTTCTATTCATGAATTAAAAAGCTAGTGACTTTATTTCATAAAGTCAGTTTTTTTATTCTTAAGTAGAAAGGATAAGATTAAAAAAAATGCAAAACTATTTTATAAGCATGCTAATTACATGGAAACCTAATTCAATTAGAATTAGGCGACATAAGTTACCACATAGAATAGAAACCTAAATTCAATTAAAATTAGTAGAGATAGAAGTTACCAAATGGAATAGAAATCTAATTCAATTGGAATTAGCAGAGATAGCTAAGAACCTTGTATAATATAAATCTATAATAGTGTTCCGTATTATATATTAATATATTTATATTTGGTTTTGAAATTTGCTATTATTGTTTTAAAGTGTTCCAAATTCAAAAGATACGCTTTAACCCTCTATTCCAAATGTTAGTTTTATTACTTTTATAATTTTACTTAAGCTAAGTGATATTTGAACGTCGGTGGAATTTTCATAGTGAGGTTGTGTTTGAAATTGTAACTTTTAAATTAGTATACTAGATTATGATACTTTTTCAATTACTAATATTGTTTGGTTGCTTAGCATAATAGTTAGAACTTAGAAGCTATATGGGCGTGGTCATAAGAATATGTTTTTTCTATTCTCTGTCATGTACAACACTTTAATATATAACATTGGTTACACATTTTTGGATTGAATATTCACTTTAGGATTTTGATTATGTACGGCACCAAGCTTCCAAAGCCCATACTGTCCTTGGGCCCAGACCCATTTGGGCCCCGGGCCCAAGCCCATACCGGCCTTGGATGCAGGCCCAGCGGAAAATTCCAGTTACCTTATGCCCTTCTTGAAACTGCCTTAGAGTAAAAACAAGTTTTAGGTATTAAGTTCCCAGAGTTGACCGGTTGATCCTTCCCGGAAGAGCGCATGAGTCATATCCGGGAAGGACATGATATGCACGGGAACGTGAGTTGCCGAACATAATCGGTGAAAATGGAACCAAGTTCCAAGATCATAAATGCTGCACCGCCCTTTCACCTAAACAACCACTTTGACCAGATAATACTGGACCTTCAGTAGCACTAACGGTGATTGTAATCATGATCTCCCCACTAACCTTGACTATAAATAGAAGAAAGTTGGGAGAAGAAGGGGTTCAGAAAAATTGAGAGAAAATAGTCAAGGTGAGAGCATTTCAACTGAGTGTTGCTTTGAGTCTCTCTGCCGAGAACGACCCGTTGTAGGAAATCCTTAAACCCACTACAAATAAATTGTGAGCCCAAGGGATCTAAGGCCCAGAATTCTTGTACTTGGTTCTTACAATTGGCGCCCACCGTGGGGCCATCCTACGAAGCTGTGGTTCGAGTGAGACTCAAGCAAAGAAGATGTCTGAGGAGCGTTCAAGAGGGCACGTTCCGAGCAATTCCGCAGGATCTTCTCGGGGATCGACGTGGAGGGAGAGAAGGCAGAAGCGGCTGGAGGATAGGGAGCATTCAAGAGGAGAGGAAAGGTCCGGATTGGGAGAAGGATCGGCCCAAACGCACCGGACGATTTCAAACGTCTCAGCACATCGGCAACATGATGATAGAGACCGGGAACTGGAGCGGTTGCGCAGATTGGTAATGGACTTGGAGCTGGAGGCAAGGGGGCGGCGCCACGAAAGGAACCACAACCCCCAACCCAGGAGGAACCGTGGCGAGGAAGGTTTCAGCCGATCTGTTACACAACAACACCGAGACCGATCCCATTCTCAAGAGTCACGTCGTCACTCCCGGGATATTCGTCGTAGACGGGACCGTTCCCGGTCGCATGGATATGATAACCAAGGGTCAGAGTCGCCAGAGGAGCGGCAGCACCACAACGCCGCGATGGACGCCATGAGCAGGGCCTTGCGGATGGCGGCCCGGTCTCCATTCTCTGATGAGATTGAACGGGCACCCATGCCGAGCAGATTCACGCGTCCACCATTCAATTCCTATGAGGGGAGGACAGACCCCGTGGAGCATGTCAGTCATTACATCCACATGATGTCGTTGCATGCGCACAACGATGCATTGATGTGTAAAGTATTCCCCTCTAGTCTCGGCTCTACCGCACTGAGATGGTTCAATGGGTTGCGGAAAGGTTCTATACACAGCTTCGCCGAGCTGATTCAGGAGTTCGGCAGCAGGTTCGTAACATGCAGCCGAGTGCAACAACCGGTCGACGCGTTGCTTTCCATGAAAATGAGGGTCGGGGAAACCCTTCGGAGTTATGCCAGTCGATACTGGGAACTCTACAATGAGATTGGTGGGGGAAACGAGAAAATTGCGGCTAGCACCTTCAGGATGGGGCTCCCCGAGGATTCTGAACTACGGGAGTCGCTGACAAGAAGACCCCCGGAGGACATGAGGCAACTGATGAGACGCATAGAGGAGTACAAACGTCTGGAGGATGACTGGCTGCAAAGCAGGGGGAAAGCCCCTTTTACGGGGAGATCTCGGCAAAGCATCTTGCTGCCAAAGCCGAAAAGGGACTTCAGAATGCAGGAACCAGAGGTGCAGATCGAAGGGGTTAATGTGTTGTTTAAAGAGCCCGTGCACAAGATACTGGAACGGATAAGGAACGAGCCATTCTTCAGATGGCCGAACAAGATGGGGGGCGACCCATCTCGGAGGAACCAAAGCCTATACTGCACTTATCACAGAGACAAGGGGCACACCACCGAGCAGTGTAGGGTATTGAAAGATCATCTCGGGCAGTTAGTGAAGGCAGGGCACCTGAAAGAGTTTGTAGCAGATTCCACTGACCGGGAGACCGAGCAGGGCGCCCCACAGAGAAGGAATCCCCTTCCACCACCCCGGGGGGTAATCAACGTCATTCATGCCGCACCGAGAAGGGCAGCAGCGGCAAGGATGGTGATGACAGTGGCTTGCGCGGAGGGAGAATCATCCAAGAAGCAAAAGAGAATTGGACGGCTAGACATCTCGTTCGGAGAAGATGACTTCGAAGGAACCATCCAACCTCACGACGACGCTTTGGTGGTGACAGCCCGGATAGGCGGATTCCTGGTGAAGAGGGTGATGATTGATCAGGGTAGCGGGGCTGACGTCATGTACCCGGACCTCTTCGAAGGGCTCGGGTTAAAAATCCAGGATTTGGCGAAGTATAACACGCCATTGGTCTCGTTTGACGGGAGAATCGTGATTCCCGAGGGGCAAATCTCACTCCCAGTGGACATGGAGGGCAAGGAAGTTGTAGTTACGTTCATAGTAGTCCGATCGTTCGCACCTTACACCGCAATCCTGGGGAGGCCGTGGATTCACGCCATGGGGGCTGTTCCGTCCACCCTTCACGTGAAAGTAAAATTTCCTACTGAGTACGGAGTTGTAGAGGTAAGGGGGAATCAGCAGGTGGCGAAGCAATGCCTCGTAGCCGCGGTCCAGTGGGAAAAGGAACAGCTCGGCCAAGCTGAGCACGCCGAGAAAGAGACTGCATAGCAATTACAGATACCCCAGGAAAATGGGGCGGACGTTGCCGAGGAGGTGCTGAAGGTAAGAATTCTCCCAGATAGTGACAAATACTTCCAGATAGGTACAAGCATGAATGACCGGGAAAGGGTAGAGATGTTGTTGTTCCTGCTGAAGAACATAGATGTCTTCGCGTGGAACCCGTATGAAGTGCCCGGCGTAGACCCCGAGTTCATTGTTCACAAACTCAATGTGGACCCATCATTTCCTCCGAAAAAGCAGAAGCCGAGAAGAGCATCAAAGGAGCACGTCGATGCAGTAAACCTGGAGGTCCAGCGACTGAAGGAAGCCGGGGTCATAAAAGAAATATTCTTCCCGAGATGGCTAGCAAACACTGTCGTAGTAAAGAAGAAGAGCGGTAAATGGAGAGTTTGCGTGGACTTCACCGATTTAAACAGAGCGTGTCCCAAGGATCCGTTCTCGATGCCCAAGATTGATCAGTTGGTGGATGCCACGTACGGGCACCCGAGAATGAGTTTCCTGGACGCCTTCCAAGGCTACCACCAGATTGCTTTAGCACCCGAGGACCGAGAGAAGACAGCATTTATATCCCCGAACGCAAACTATCACTACGAGGTCATGCCGTTTGGATTGAAGAATGCCGGGGCCACCTACCAGCGTATGATGACAAGGATGTTTCGGGAAAAAATTGGTTGCACGGTTGAAGTTTATATCGACGACATGGTAGTAAAGAGCAGAAAAGAGTCGCTGCATACTGAAGACCTTCGGGGAGTATTCGAGATACTACGACGACACAGGCTGCGCCTCAATGCCGAAAAGTGCACTTTCGGAGTGGGGGCTGGCAAGTTCCTGGGTTATCTGATCTCCACTCGGGGAATAGAGGCTAACCCCGACCAAATAGAGGCAATCAATCGCCTAAAACCACCGAGCAACCCTAGGGAGGTGCAGGTGCTCACCGGGATGTTAGCCGCCCTAAACCGATTCATCTCCAAGTTTGCCGATCGCTGCCGGCCATTCTATCAACTTCTGAAGAAGTGGAAGGGGTTTCAGTGGGACGAGAGCTGCGATGAAGCTTTTCGAGAACTAAAGGAGTATTTGGCAAAGGCGCCGAAGTTGACGGCCCCAGAGCCCGGGGAGGATCTGTTTATGTACCTTGCAGTCACCGATCATGCCGTAAGTGCTGTATTACTAAGGGACCGGGGAGTGCAAATACCGGTGTATTACGTAAGCAAGACCTTGGTCGATGCCGAGACAAGGTACCTGCCTCTTGAAAAGTTGGTTTTGGCCTTGGTACACGCCACGAGGAAATTACCACACTACTTCCAGGCACACACAGTGTTCGTCCTCACCGAGTATCCATTGCAATCACTGTTGAAGAGATCCGATTTCATAGGACGGATTGCTAAATGGGGGACTCGGTTGGGATCGTTTGACATAAGATACCGACCTAGAAGCTTGGTGAAAGGGCAAATTCTCGCTGATTTCATCGCGGAATTTACACCTAAGAATGAAGGCCAGGTAATCTGTAGTGCGGAGATTCGCCCGTGGAGGTTATTTGTGGACGGCGCATCAAATGCTATGGGGGCCGGGGCTGGTATTGTCATCATCACCCCTGAAGGTATGCGACTGGAACATTCCTTCAGATTGGGGTTCAAAGCCTCGAACAACGAAGCCGAATATGAGGCCTTGTTGGCCGGACTAAGGGCAGTATTGCATCTGGGCGCCAGGGACGTGGAAGTTTACTCAGACTCTCGGCTGGTTGTTTATCAGATCACTGGGGACTTCGAGGCTCGGGATCCCCGAATGAAAGCTTATCTGAGTACGGCAAAGCAGATTATCGGTCAGTTTGGAACGGTAAAGATATCCCAGGTAGCCCGGTCGCAAAACAAGCATGCTGACTCTCTTGCCACGTTAGCCTCATCGGCTACCGAGGACACCCCGAGGCTTATCACGATTGAACTTATAAGGGAACCAAGCATCTGTGTGAAGACTGCCCTCGACCGGGCCGGAGTAGAGGTTGCGCAGGTGGCGGTGGCCGGACCGTGCTGGATGAACCCGATCATAGACTTTCTTTCCGAAGATAAAGTTCCAGAGGATGAGGCCGAGGCCAATAAGATTCGACGAATGGCTCCCAGGTACTGGTTGTCTTCGGACCGAAAGTTGTACAGAAGGTCCTTCGCTGGCCCTTACCTCTTGTGCCTGCATCTTGAAAAAGTCAAGGAGCTTCTAACCGAGCTGCATGAAGGAGTATGCGACGGGCATGCCGGGGGACGATCTTTAGCACACAGAGCAATGACGCAGGGGTTTTGGTGGCCACAGATGCAGAAGGACGCCGCCGAATACGTTCGGAGTTGCGAACAATGTCAAAGGCACGCCCCAATGATCCATCAGCCGGCCGGACATCTAAATCCTGTCAGCAGCCCGTGGCCATTTGCACAATGGGGGCTCGACATCCTCGGGCCATTCCCCCGAGCAACGGGGAACTGCCGTTTTGTACTGGTGGCCGTGGATTACTTCACAAAGTGGGCTGAAGCTGAAGCCTTGGCCAATATCCGGGATACCGACGTGAAAAAGTTTGTGTGGAAAAACATAGTTACAAGGTTTGGGGTGCCGAATTCACTAGTGACAGACAACGGGCTACAGTTCGACAGCAACGCTTTTCGGACCTTTTGCAGCGAGCTCGGCATCAAGAACAAGTATTCAACCCCGGCATACCCCCAGAGCAACGGTCAAGCTGAAGCAGTAAATAAGACTATTTTGAACGGGCTCAAGAGAAGGTTGGAAGGAGCGAAAGGAAGGTGGGCAGAAGAACTACCCAGTGTTTTGTGGGCCTACCGCACGACCCCCAGGAGATCCACGGGGGAAACCCCATTTTCTCTGGCATACGGAGCAGAAGCAGTGATACCAACCGAGGTGAGCTTATGCAGTGCGCGGGTCGTCGGGTTTGACCCCGTACAGAACGCCGACCTTATGATGGAGTAGTTGGATTGGCTAGAAGAATGCAGGGAGGCCGCGACCGTACGTCTTGCCGAGTATCAGCAGAAGCTGGCGCAAAGGTACAACCGAAATGTAAGGACCAGGGAATTCAGTGCC
The DNA here is from genome assembly GCF_932294415.1 of Quercus robur. Classification (NCBI taxonomy): domain Eukaryota; kingdom Viridiplantae; phylum Streptophyta; class Magnoliopsida; order Fagales; family Fagaceae; genus Quercus; species Quercus robur. The sequence goes on along the minus strand of NC_065539.1, from coordinate 42,008,732 downwards.
GGGGAATTGGTGTTAAGAAGGGTAGTGGGGAACATGCGGGACGTGGCTGCAGGGAAGCTTGCTCAGAGTTGGGAGGGACCATACAGAGTCACAGCCGTCGCAGGGGCAGGGGCTTACTACTTGGAGGACCTGGACGAGAGGCCGCTCCCTCGACCATGGAACGCCAACAACCTGAAGAAATTTTACGCGTAACCATCGATGTAAGCCGAAACTTGTATTCTATGAAGATTAAGAGTATGATGAACTTTTTTGTCTTTGCTGTTTTTGACCCTGTAGCCGCGCACCAAGAGAATCGCCAACAAAATTCTAAGGACAGAAACCTGACTCTCGGCTCGATCAATATCGCCGAGCAGGTGAAAACCTTACAAACAAAATCCTAAGGACAGAAACCTGACTCCCGGCTCGATCAATATCGCCGAGCAGGTGAAAACCTTACAAACAAAATCCTAAGGACAGAAACCTGACTCCCGGCTCGATCAATATCGCCGAGTAGGTGAAAACCTTACAAACAAAATCCTAAGGACAGAAACCTGACTCCCGGCTCGATCAATATCGCCGAGCAGGTGAAAACCTTACAAACAAAATCCTAAGGGCAGAAACCTGACTCTCGGCTCGATCAATATCGCCGAGCAGGTGAAAACCTTACAAACAAAAACCTAAGGACAGAAACCTGACTCTCGGCTCGATCAATATCGCCGAGCAGGTGAAAACCTTACAAACAAAATCCTAAGGACAGAAACCTGACTCCCGGCTCGATCAATATCGCCGAGCAGGTGAAAACCTTACAAACAAAATCCTAAGGACAGAAACCTGACTCTCGGCTCGATCAATATCGCCGAGCAGGTGAAAACCTTACAAACAAAATCCTAAGGGCAGAAACCTGACTCTCGGCTCGATCAATATCGCCGAGCAGGTGAAAACCTGACGAATAAATCTTAAGGGCAGGAACCTGACCCTCGGCTCGGTCAAAATCACCGAGCATGTGTGAACCTTGCAATTAAATCTATGAGGACAAAAACTTGATTCTCGGTTAAAATCAAATATCCGGACAAACAGAGACTTTGCAAACAAATGCTCGAAGGACGGAAACTCAATTCTCGGTTAAACCAAAACCTGATAAAAACCTAACCCTTTTTACAAAAACTAAGTCCAAATAGCGCTCTCAAAACTACCCACAGCTCCGCACAACAGGCTCTCAGGGGTACCATTCTATTAAGCGGCCATAGCACTGGTATAATTCAAGCAAAGCACAAACGGATATAATTTCATTCAACAAATTGAAACAAGAAAAGAAAACGGACTACCAATTAAACAAGTAAAAGCAGTTGTTCAATCACCACATCCCGGTGACATGGGCAAATAAAACCAATAAATTAAAGCAACGGTTCAATCACCACATCCCGGTGACATAGGCAAATAAAGATGAAATAAAAATAAGCTAAAATAAAATCAACTAGGAGGTTGAGTCGGTGGTGGCACTTCCTGTTGGACGATCAGGGAGAAAGGCTGGGCCTCGTCAAGAAGTTCCTGCACAGTAGGTATGCTCGTGGCCTCCAGTTCCTCGGGCTCGGCATGAGAGTCGATCTCCTCAACCAACTCCCTCATACTGGCCGTCTCCTCCTCGTCTAGAGCAGCCGGGGCGTCCTGGCCGGCGGGTACAGGGTTCGGAAATAGAATCTGGCTGGGGTCCCTCAGCGGCGAGTCCTCAGGAACTCCCATTGCCTGAAGAGCAGCAAACCACCCGGCCTCGAAACCCGTATGCCGAGCCCGAGCCACAACCGGCTCTGCGGAGTTCTCGGCGTCGGCGAAGCCTACGTCATACCACTTTTGCTCTGTGGCCGCCAAGCCTGCCCTGAGATCGGCTATCTCGTCAGCATGGGAAGTGTTGAGGCTGAGGGCTTCGGCTAGTTTGAGTTCCGTCTCATTTTGCCTGGCCAGGAGGTCTGTACACCTTTTTTCAGCCGATGCTCGGAACCTCTCCGCGGTAGCAGCTTTCTTCTCGGCAGCCTCAGCAATCTTTGCCTTTTCCTTAGCCGTTTTTACTGCTGCCTCCCGCGCCCCCTTCTCGCGCTCATTTTCCTCATCAAGCTCCCGTGCCCGGGCAGCCACGATATGAGCCAGTTGAGCGGCCTAGCAAACACGGGGGTTAACAAAGAAACCAAAGGAAATCTATATATGTACAAAAGTAAAGAGATAAAAGAATTACCGCAATGGCGTGCCACTCTAACCGGCGCCCCACAGATTCCTCGGACCCATCCTCGAAAGCATGCACGTCCTCGAGGAGTTGGAGAGCCCCAGCCAAAGTCTGGGCGATACGACCGCCCTCGCCCTTATCCCACATCCGAACGGAGGCGGTTGAGGGCAATGGCTTGCCGTCCAAAAGGAACTTAGGCTCCCACGCTGGAGCCACTTGGGAGGAGGACGCGCCCCCCGTGCCAGCTTCGGTTGGCGGCTCGCGGATAACGATTCCACCAGTTGGACGGGGAGGAGTCTGAACTACGGCATCCCCTGGGCCCGTGGAAGGCTGCTCGGTTACTTTCTGCTTCTTACGGGCCCGTCCGGACTGCGGAGGGGGAGGAGGTTGAGACGCTGGACCCCGACCTTGAGTAGGCGGGGGCAGGTTGGTCGGCCGGGCACTAGGCACGAACCTGTCAAGGGTCATTACTCTCCTTGCCACCATTCTTGCACCGGGCTGGATTGCTTCAGCTAGCAAGTTAGCCGCTTCTATCACTTGCTGTTGAGGCTCGGCGGGTGGATCCTCGGGATGGGGCTGCTCTTGGGCTGGATCCCCTTGTTGAATGGCTTCGTGAGCTCTCTCTCTGAGGCGCCGAGAGACCCGTTCCGCGGAATCGTCTCGCAGGGGAACTAGTTCGTCCGCGGCAGTGAACCGTCGACCAAATTCCCTCGCCTCCCCGGTTGTAAGCTTCGGCGGCAAGAAATTCACGTACCGGACGTCTATGTACGATAGCAGGGGGCTGTCAACTATCAACGCCTGCTTGAAAGGCTGCCAAGTAGAGTAAACCGGTTCCACGCCGAGGATCAGGTGTGAGGCCCGGAGTTGCCCGTCCCAATGCACGTAGATCTCGGAACGGAGAACGAAATTTAAGTCCCTGGTATGGACGGCTCTGAGGTCCTGAGTAAACACTTTGCCGTCTGCAAAAGAACAGGTGACGCATTAGCTTTTAGCAATATAAAAATAAAAATAAAAATAAAAATAAAATTTTTTACTCAAACAGTTATAAGAAGGGGATGGTACGCACCCACTTCACGCCGTGTGAGGGGGCAATGGATCTCCCCGGCAAACCAATTGCCGCGCACCCTGACGAACTCCCCGGCGGAGTTCCTGTTCGAATCGGGTAGGCACGATATCAGCCGTACCCGAGCATCCCTCGTCTTTAAGTAATAATTTGTGGATTTGCTCCCACAGAGACTGTACATTTGGTTAATATCATGTTGGTCTAATTGTAAGTTAAAGGTTTGGTTCAATTGGCTGACACAACTAACTACCCGGTAAAAATTGGGGGGAAGCTGGTCGGGGCACAGCCCATAGTAGGTGAGTGTGTTTATCAGGAGGGGATCTACCGGGAACCTAACCCCACCCTCCAAAATGGACATCAAAGGAAAGAAGGCTGTACCCTGCCCTCGGTGGAGTTCCATATCACTCTCATGGCAGTAGGCCACGTCCACGTCATTGGGGATACTAAATTTACTCCTAAAGGGCCAACGCAGCCGGGGTATCTAGAAGGTAAGAATAACCCATCTACAGAGCCTAAAACTACAAGAATGAACTCAAGGAAACAAAGCTGAAGGAACAGGAAAGGGAAGAAAGACTTACTTTGGGTACTAAGGAGGAAAAGAACGCTGAGCGAGCAAGCACACAGAGATGTGATCGGCAGAGAGTAGGCACTAAAGATCAGAGGCGAAGGAAAAATGGAATGATGTGTGGAGAAGGACTATTTATAGAGCCAAAAGAAATGGGGGAAGAAGAAACACTTAATCAAGCAATAAATGGGCGCAGCCTACGAGCGACCCAACGAATGCCAAGCGTAACTGATTTGCGCGCCGTTTCGGTTCACGAATCGTCAGGCAATAATGACGACTGCACCTGGCGCCGCGAAACGGCGCGTCTTTTGAGATGAGTATTAATGAGAAGTGACAGCCAGAAGCCCCAGGCTAGAGGGTTCCCGGGATCAAAAGGCCCTGGCAGCTCCTTGATTCTCCTCGGCAACCGAGTATGAATCAAGGGGGGGCTATTGTACGGCACCAAGCTTCCAAAGCCCATACTGTCCTTGGGCCCAGACCCATTTGGGCCCCGGGCCCAAGCCCATACCGGCCTTGGATGCAGGCCCAGCGGAAAATTCCAGTTACCTTATGCCCTTCTTGAAACTGCCTTAGAGTAAAAACAAGTTTTGGGTATTAAGTTCCCAGAGTTGACCGGTTGATCCTTCCCGGAAGAGCACATGAGTCATATCCGGGAAGGACATGATATGCACGGGAACGTGAGTTGCCGAACATAATCGGTGAAAATGGAACCAAGTTCCAAGATCATAAATGCTGCACCGCCCTTTCACCTAAACAACCACTTTGACCAGATAATACTGGACCTTCAGTAGCACTAACGGTGATTGTAATCATGATCTCCCCACTAACCTTGACTATAAATAGAAGAAAGTTGGGAGAAGAAGGGGTTCAGAAAAATTGAGAGAAAATAGTCAAGGTGAGAGCATTTCAACTGAGTGTTGCTCTGAGTCTCTCTGCCGAGAACGACCCGTTGTAGGAAATCCTTAAACCCACTACAAATAAATTGTGAGCCCAAGGGATCTAAGGCCCAGAATTCTTGTACTTGGTTCTTACAGATTATAATGAGAAGAATTTTGTGTAACAAGTCGCCTTCTTTGAACTCTACCATTGGGCCCAAATATTGGAAAAAATATATCTTATAGGACCTTTAATCCTTCCTTGACAATTGTAGTTGCTCTTGCTTGTGCTAAAATTTCCGACTTTTTAAATCAAATTGTTTTCTTCTAAAAGCCTGTGTTATTATCCTATCCATTAAATATCATTATCTTTGTTTTCATACTAAAAGTTTGTGTTCCGGTAAATTTATATCTTTGTGGTGGGAAGTTTAATGAAAAGTTTTTAAAATCTCATATCCAATAGCTTTCCCGTGCATCGCATAGGTTAGCGACTAGTTTTTATTACATAATGAACTATTTATATTTATATTATAAATAATAGTGTTGTATTTTATGAATTATTTACTATACAATTCAATCTCAAGTCTAAATAAGTATATCTTTTGCATGTATATATAATGATATTATACATACACAAATCAAGTTGCATACTCACGAGCTTGTTCAAGTATACATTATGATGTTTGAGTTTTGCTCACTTAATAATTAAGGTTAAACTTAAGATTAAACTTGGCCCGTTTGCTAATTAAACAAATGTAATCAAGTTTTTCTCAAATCAGCCCAAAGTGTTCATAAATAGCCTTTAATGTTAGACCTAAAAAAAAAACTAGATTGCTTGTTTGGTATAAGATTATTTTCATTGGTTTATTGTTTGAACAAATAAGCAAGACAAAAATATAGTTTATCTCAATTTAAAAAAAAAAAAATTATACATAAGACTAATAAGCTGTAGCAAAAGAAGAGTTTTTCTAGTGAATTGGATTTTGCGATATCAAAATAGTGATAGTAAATTTTTTGTTTAAATGTTGATGATATATTATAGAAAAAAAAAGATTATGTCCCTTATTTAGTGTTTAGTTAGGAGGAAATATGTGGGAAATTGCTTCTCAAGAAAGAAAAATACTATAGACACAAATTATTTTACAAATGGTTAATGTAGTGAATGATTATTGGTATGTAAAAAAATGATGATAGTGGTGGGCCTACATAAAACCCAATAAAATTTTGCCACATCAACATTTTGTAAAATGACAAAATTTAGGTACAGTACCTTAAGTGCTATTCTTTGACTTCTCTTTTTAAGATTCTGTCATGTGGCTATTTAACTTAAAAATAAACTTTCATCTCATGAAAAAAATAAAAAATAAAAAAAATAAAAAAAATCACATGGTAGAATTTTCAAAGGGAAACCTAAAAAACAGAACCTAAATACTGTACTTAAGTTTTGCCATTTGTAAAATAGTTGTGGCTATAACATTACTCAAAAAAATAGTTTATTCCTGATTTTGGCATAGTGGATACAATGGGTTGTCATATTTTCTTCTTTTCCCACTTTTATGATTTCCTTAACTTATTCTATCGTTTCAGTAAAAAAAAAAAAAAAAAAATTGATTTCCTTAACTGGCTTTCCTTTAATGATCTTTATTTCCTTAAAATGCTTCCAGATTGCTCACTCCACTGGCAAATGTTGATCTTTGATTGCTGCGTACGATTGGTTTCATTTGAGATTATTGGAATTGGTGGAATGATGGCATGTAATTTGAGACATTTACCTCAAGTATAATGTAGTACTCTCGCATTGGCATTTGCAGGCTTCCAGCCTTACAGCTGCGCCTTTTTTTAGTGCAGCCTTACAGCTGCTTGTGTGTGTAAAGTTTAAACTACCTGTATTTTGATTCTTTATTCAATAATATTATAAATGCTATGATCCTGCCATGACATTTGCACATTTACATGCTACTATTGTATTATCAAGAGGATTAGCTGCCAATTTGCCAAAGGTATCTGTCAAGCAGTCAGTACCATATATTGGAATATATCCTTCACACACACACACACACACACACACACAAATCAACAAAACGCATATAATTGAACTTTCGACTCAAAGTTAGTATAACAAAATGGTTAATGCGGTTGCTGCCAAGACTGCTTACCAAGTAGGAGGCAGGTAAGCAATAGGAGTGGCTATGTTTCCCATGCAGCCATTGTTTCCTAACCAAAAAAAATCAAACCCCCACCAAAAAATATTGATGAAGAAAAATGAAATAACCTATGCATAGGAAGAGCCACCTCAAGAAAATATTGCATTATTTTTGCCTTTCTAGGTAATATCAAAGTATGAAGTCTGTTCAGGATTTTCTTTTTAAAACTGATAAAGAGAGAAAAAATGTGGAGCCATTTACTCTTTATAAACAGTCAATTTTATTAGAGGCATTATAAAATACATGTTCTTTACAAATGAAATTATTGCGTCAAGCCACATGGGCATGTTCATGTTTTGGAATCAGTGGATCACAAGTACTTACAAGAACGAAGAATAGACATGTACATTATTGAGGAATTACGGAATATATTAGCCAAAGGTTTTCTCACTGCTGTAACACATATACAAAAACCCGTCATCATCCTTGTAAGATTCGTATATGGAGTCCATAAGACTGGCTGTAGATGAAAATCATTATCAATATGTGTTAGGGTGTTTCTAACACAAGGCAGAAGCTAACCCAACTTTAGCAAGAGCCAAAAAAACTGCTCAAGTTACCTGTTTGAGGCAATGTGTTTTTGATAAAAACAAACAGAGCTTTTCCTGGGGTCAAATGTAGTCTGCTACTCAAGATGTGGATAAATTGCCCAACAGACATGTCTCGAGGAACCAGGAATCTAGAATAAATAAGCATATACAAGATACAGATTAGTCTCCTCTATGCTAGAATCTAGAAAAAGAAAGGGCCAATATCTATCAGTTAACTAGATCGCAATTCAACAGCAATTGGTACTCATAATCTGCACTGATGCATTTTGATTTCATCAAAATGATAAAATAATGAGATTCATCTAGGAACGAGATTCTGTTGTTCAACATAAAGAGCAACAGGCAAAGAACGTGGAAGAATACTCCAAACACTAAGCATAACTGACAAAAGCAAAGCTCTCTTATTTTCTAGATGAAGATGTTATCCACACTAAATGAGACTAATAACATATAGAAATGCATTAGCAAATACATTACGGCTGCACTAAACCAGGAAAATAACCTAAAGTCAGCAACCTTGTCTATTTGTCGCATGTCAATATCACAAAAATAGCGGCCAAGAAGTAATTAAGTTCTTCAAGTTGAATCCCACATGTATTAATATGGCACAAATCTTGCTTTTAACAAAACAAAGTTAGTCTAAAAGCATTGTAAGAAACATAGAAAATTATAATAGCTAGAGCAGTAGAGCCTACTTTTTCTTTTCCATTTCAGGCAGGTCTGTCCTTGAGTATCTTTCAATGATTATCTGAAAGAACACACAAAGAGAAACCTTAATGAGCTGCAACAGCTGTGTTTATGAGTGAACATACTAATTACAAATACAATAGATATTTCAGCTAAAACAAAAGCAGAGAGCCAGAGACTATCACAACTTTTTGTAAGTTGAAATTCACATAGGATCTTGGTTCCTATATGTGACAAAAATGATAACCAAATCCAAACTAAAGGTAACCTCATGTCACTGAGTCATCATTTAAATTTGATCCTTTACTTGTAAAGAGGAAAACCTGAAGCTTCAGAATTGATCTTATTTAATCATTTATTTAGTTTGGACAATGATGTTTTGGAAAGTTTGAGATCAATAGTAATAAAAGAGGCTTTTAGAGAGGCATTGCATTCACAAAATCAAACTTTGATTACTCAACAAACATTCAATTTAAGCTGCTAAGACATCTCAACTTACAATCACATTAAATAACATCAACCTTTTGACCATGGCCTATTGAGCATTAGCATCAGAAAATTCTAATTCTACTCTATTTTACCATTCCAAAAAACCACTTTATCATTATACCATATCATTTTACCATTTCTCCTACATCCCAAAACTCTATTTTTATTAAAATATTATTTTTTAATCATTCTTTATTATTTATTTCCAACCGCTACATTTTTTCAGACTTGGCTGGAATTTCATCTTTTTTTTCATCCTTTTTTTCACTTTCTCTCCCATGCTCTCTGTTACTTTCTCTCTGCCCCTCCATTTCCCTTTCTCTATGCCTGACTGCCTCTCGAGTTTGTGGGTCTCTCTGGTGCTGGGTGTGGCTGGGCTGTAGTGGTTTTTCGTGGATCGTGGGTCTCTGCGATGGATCGTGGATAGTGGAATTTCTACATCTCTGCGGTGGATTGTGGATCGTGGGTCTCTGCGGTGGATCGTGGATCGTTTTTCGGTGAGTTTTAATTTTGTTGGGTTTTGATTGATTTTGGTGGGATTTGATTTTTGTGGTTGGGTTTGTGGGTTGATCGGAGTGGCTTTGGGTGCTGGTTGTGGATGGGTATGGGTTATGGTGTTGGTGGCGATTGATTTTGGGTTGGGATTTGATTTTTGTGGTGGGGTTCGTTGGTTGATCGGAGTGGCTTTGGGTGCTGGTTGTGGATGGGAATGGGTTACGGTGTTGGTGGCGGATTGATTTTGGGTTGGGGTTCACGGTGATGGAAGGTAGGTGGGTGAGTGGGTTTTGGTTGATGGTAGGTATGGTTTGTGGTGGTGGTGGCTAGTGGTGGGTTGATTTTGGGTTGGGGTTTACGGTGGTGGCAGGTGGGTGGGTGAGTGGGTTTTGGTTTATGGTGGTTGATGGTGGTTGGGGTTGAGGTTGTGGGTGGTGGTGGTGGCTGTGGTGGCTATGGCTGTGGTTGTGGCTATGGCTGTGGTGACAATGGGTGTGGGTAGTGATGCTTCAGCGATGGAGATGGGTGAGAGGCTTGGTGAAGCTTCAGTGATGGAGGATGGTGTGTGATGTTGATGTTGGGAGGAGGATGGTGTTTGGGTCTAAAGAGAGGAGAGAGCAAACGGAGAAACAGAGAAGGAAGAGAGAGAAGATTTCGTGGGAAAAAACATCATAAAATATTATTATTTTTTTACAATATTGTGAACAGTGCAATTCTATGTTTAGAATTGTACTGTAACAGTATTACAAAAAAATTTGCAATACTGCTGTTTACAATTCCCTGATGCAAGAGTTTTTGGGGCTTAAAATGCCAAATTTCCCTTAGATTTGGCATTAGCATTCCCCAATGCTAATGCTTTTACAGATTATAGCAAAAAGGGCATAAGCTAATGCTTTTTCAAATTATCGACAGCCCAACATTTGTACATCCCAGTTTCTCTTGATATCTTAGAGATGGTGACTCATATTTTGAATGCGAATGTAACACCAGTCTCTACTTTAAAAGCCTCATGGGTAAGGGTATATTGGGAAATTCAATTTAGGGAGTTCTCAGCCGCTTGCTCCCATGGATGAAGACACTGAACCACATAAATCTCTGAATTGATTTTACTTTCTTTTCTTTTTTTGGGGGAAAAAAATTAACGCATGCCCTAAGGGTATTGTCTAGCAAATATTTTTAGAAATTTTTTATGGGAAAAGAAAAATGTAACTAATTTTTTTTTTTTAGCTTTTTATATTTCCCATAAAAATAATATCAAAAGTTAAAACTATCCTAAAATGGTCAATTAACAAATGCCCTATGGGCATCCGTTAACTGTACCCTCTTTTTATGGTCTTAACTTGTCTCTCTAGTTTTCCCACTAACATTGCTCATATCTGAAGTCTTCAACATTTTGCCTACATAAGAAAGGAACCATTGGTATCTTTCCTGATATTAAGGAGCAATCATCATGGAATTTACACCATAATTCAATCCAACTGTATCTATAAAAATGAAATAAAATAATCTTGTAGTGTTCAAATTCCTATATCTACTAACCCATTCAATACATGATCTATTCATAAAATTATAAGTACAAATCAAATAAAAAAAAAAAAACTAATTCAACCCAAAACGAATAATCATGCAAATTTGTCAACAGACAATTTTTTTTAGTCACGTTACAATTACTAATTTTAATGCAACGCTTATGATAAGGCAATTTAGAAAAACTTACAGGGACTCGGTCAGGGTATTTCGAAATGATATTTTTTGAGTCTTCAATACGTTCATCTGCACCAAAAATAAAAATAAAAATAAATAAAAATCCCTTGGATAAAGAAATATAAGAGTTTGAAGGAAGTTTTTGAAGTTTGTAGAGAAGAACGAACCAATGGAGTACTGGTCCTTGAAAGAGTTAAGCTTCCCCATGGATTTGTGGTGTTGTTTTGAGGGTTTGAATCAGAGAAAGGAATTGAACTCTTTTTTTTTTTGGCTTTTGGCGAAATTATATAGGATTTGAAAAGGAGGGGATTTTTTGGAATTCACGGAAAAAGACAGCTGGAGATGATGTGTGGTTGTGTCACGAAATTGTCTTCTGTTGCTTTCTGCGGTGAGTTTTGTCGAAAGTCAAATGACAATTGTTAAAACGCAAGCGGCGATTTTGCCTCTACTAGCGGTGGGCAATACTGTGGATATGGGCCTGTGTGATTTGGGCTTAGATGTATAGACAATGAGTGACCATGGTTGACAATTTAAAATACTATTTAGACAATTGCAGTTTATACCCAAGTTTGAGATCATTTTGGTTTGTCCTACTAAAATTGAATACAGATCATTTTGGTTTGTCCTACTAAAATTGAATACAAATATTCTTTATCACTTTTGTGTCACTTTATATTCCACAAATCACAATTTATTATGTGGGTTGATTGTTTTCCATTTTAAACTTTGTGATTGGTAAAGTATAAAATACTATTTAGACAATTGCAATTACACCCAAGTTTGAGGTAATTTTAGTTTGGCATACGAAAATTGAATACAAGTCTTCTATATTACTTTTGTGTCTCACTCTATGTTCCATAAATCATAATTTATCATATGGGTTGATTGTTTTCCATTTTAAACTTTGTGATTAGTGGAGTATAAAGAGAGACAAGATTTGTATTCTCTAAAATTTTAACATTTGTATTCATACTATTATGTATCATTTAGATTTAATTCTTGTGTTAATGTATTGTAATGAGATGTCCACTAAGTGCCAAGTACAAAAGAAATATTTTGAATCGATTAATGTTACGTTCACTACAATTTCACAATAAATACTAAGTGATAATTGACAAGTTGTTACTAATAACTAAAAATGTTATGTTAGTAGTAAGTCCATATTAGATCCAATAAAAAATTGCCACCTACGATTTTTTGTGAAATTATTGTGAAAATATTGTTCATGATTACTTTTTTAATCTTTCATTTAGAAATTGATTGACACAATCAGTGAGTTTGAGAAACACATTCTTGATTGTATAAGTAGAATATTGTGATTGGTGTTAAAGAAAATGTATGGTGTCAATAGTAAACTCATATAAGTGACTTTTACAAAAGAAATGTTATATCCATAATATTTTCCTAACAAATCCTAAGTAATAGATTATTACTTGTTGTAATGAGTGGAATAAAAATAATTCAAGTAATAAATTTAAATTAAAAATAATAATAATTTATCATATAAAATTTATTATAAAAATATTATGTAGATACCATTTTTCCTATTACAATCATAATTTTTTTATTTTTTATTTAGAAAACACAATCATAACCTACCACTTAATAATTGTGATAAAAAAAATTGTTTGCTAACATTGTTGTCGCTCAAAATTATATAAAGTTGGTCCCACGTCTATTGTCATTGTAGCTAGCTAGCTTCGATTTTTGATGACGCCTAGATAGCCTTTAGGTGAAAATGAAATCAACCTTTTTACAATTGACAATAATCGTGTTCCACCTCCTGCTCTCGGTTTGGGTCCATGACCATCATTCACTGTACCACTTCTTACCCACGTCGCCACTCGTGAACAAAATTATACAAGCACGTTTTTTCAAGTCAAGACTCAAGAGCACCGACCTTCAACGGCTCGAGCTAAGTAATTCACTAATTTAATTTGTGCTGTCTTTTTCCTTAGTTTTTGAACCTCTCTGAAAAGTACCGTCCAATTTTGGTCAGTTTTTGACTGGGTTTTGGTGGCTAGCCACCATCAAGGTTGAAGAGTATTTAACACCAACTCACCAACTCACTCACCAACCCACTAACTCAATGAATGTTTCTGAACTACAATGTAAAATCATTTACAAACAATATATAATGACACTTGCATCCTTAATTATTTTAGAAAACATAGAAAATTAAGGGCAAAACACTTGGAATCTTTGTTGGAAAACAATTTAAGCAATGTAGGGAAAAATAACTTGTAAGATGTTAATTTAAATAGCTCAATATAATTATTTCTTCTTTTTCTTTAATCTTTTTTTTTTTTTAATGAAGGAATGCTATATTTCAATTAATTACAATATTATGCACCGTTAATTTCGGGGGATAATTTCAAGATATGTCATGGAGAACAAGGAAGGTGTGGTTAGTAGAGAAGATTAAAAACAGAGAAGAAGAGGGTCATGGTGAGTCACGGAAGTTCAACCAAGATGCAAAAGTCATGGTCACCGATGATGACCCATCTAAATTCTAAAGGTCTCTTGTTGAGAAAATTATCATACAACGGTTACATGTGATACTATCTCCTTTTGAAGACTTATCCAAAGTTTATTTATTTATTTATTTTTTATTAAAATGTATTTTCTTTCATTAGGTGGATATGAGTATTTATAAGCATGACATGTGACACATGTGGGAGCTTTAGGACAAATAGATTACAAATTGTTCTATTAATAACCTTCTCTAATTGGTAGAATTCACCAAAATTAATAGTTCCAATTGACATAAATGCTTCCTCGTGGTGTCTTATACTAATTAGCCTTTGTCTCATGAGTCATGAGTAGTCATGACCCACTAAACCACGATCTCCTTTGAAATCTCTAGACATGATATTCTTATTGTTATTATTATTCTTTTTTTTTCAGAAACCAGTCAATCAGCTTTCATTAAAACAACTAGGAGATGTCTCGAATAACAATAGGTGATGCATTCATCTCAAAAAAAAAAAAAAAAAAAAAAAAAAAAAAAAAAACAATAGGTGATGATGCATCAGCTGGGACCTCTTCCAGCCAGTCACGATGGGCCTCAAATACATAATTTTATGAGATCCATGAATAAATGCATAGATGTACAGGATAAGAGTACGAACAAAGTCAAAGCATTATACAAGGTGAATTCTAATATGTTCCAATAATTATTATAACTAACATGTAACTTGTGCGGCTACCATTTTAGGTACACTAAAATTTGTAAATCATTTGTTTAGTTATAGTATTTTAATAATTTTAAGTCTCTTTTAATTGTAACATATATATATATATATATATATTTTTTTTTTTTTTAAATTTTGAGAAGAACTTTTTTTTTTTTTTTTTTGGAGAAGATTTTGAGAAGAAGCTTATATTTAAATTTTTTTGATACAATATAGAAATTATACTCTAGTAATATGTATATACTATTCATATTACTAGAGTAGAATTGATAAATATTTGTTATTGACTAAATTGTAAGTATATACATATTAATTATGATCAAAAACCTTCTTAAAACTATATGATTCATGGATCTCATAAAAATAGTAACATAAAAGTTTTACTATTCAAGAAAATTAATTTAATCTAATAACACATATATAAACATGACACAAATACAACCCATAAATAAAAAGATAGAGAATACAAAACTTAATAATTCTTAAATAATATATAGAGTAAACATTCATAGAGGTTTATATAATGGATTTCATGAATTTAAAATTGTCTTTATGACTCATTAGCAAAACCTTAAAAAAAGAAGAAGAAGACAAATACATACTTGTAAGAGTGTGGATGGTAGGTTTGATAAATAATTCTACAATAGATTTCACAAACATCGAATTGCCTAAGTAATAAGAAAAAACAAAACAAAACAAAACAAAAAGAGAATTATATTTCTAATCAACATAGAAATTATAAGAAGATTAAAATTGTTGATAATGGGGAAGAGAAAAAATTGATTAGAACAATAAGTAGTGTTTTTATCCCAAAAAGAAAAAGGATAGACTAAAAAAAAAAAAAAAAAAAAAGCTATAAAATAAGAAGATGAAGAAGAAACTATGCATAGGAATATATAAGAATACATTAAAAAACTATATATATATATATATATCATATCATATCATATACTATATAATAAAATTTGAGGTTAGAAGCCGTGGTTGCGCCAAGTGACTTCACCAAATTGTAGTAAAGGTTTAGAAGCCATGCCAAGTGGCTTGACTGAATTGATGTAATGTTTTGAAAAAAATTGCCAAACAGACTATTTCTGGGAAAAAATTAGGGGCGTGGCACGTGTTTAAAATTATTTAGTAAGGAAGACTTTTTTTGAAAGTCGAGTTTGGCAAACTCGACTTTGGGCTGGAAAACAGACACTATAGTGGCTTTTTTTAGTGGCTATAGCAGCGTTTATAGAAAACGCCACTAAAAAAAACGCCACTATTGTGTCTGTATTCCAGCCCAAAGTCGAGTTTGCCAAACTCGACTTTCAAAAACAGTCTAACTAACTAAATAAGTGTGAATGCGTGCTGTCCGGCTAAAATTTTTCAGAATTTTCACTGTTTGGTAAATTTTGCCTAATGTTTTAGATAAAAACAACAATTTTTTGATCTTATCAATCGCTTTGGATAAAGTAAGAGTTAGTGTTTTAACAAAATATGCAACCTATGTTATATTCATATTAACTTCTTTTCTTTATCTTCTCAAAAAAAAAAAAAAAAAAACTTATTTTTCTTTAAATTCCAATGAAAACATGAGATCTTTCAAGTTTCAACTTTTCTTATTTTCTTTTGAGAGATCAAGAAAGCTTCATCACCAAACATGCTACAAAATAATGATAAAGCCTAGCAATTCAATGGATAATGATAAAGCCCTTTGAGCTGTGTTTATCTAAAATCTTATATTGATAAGTTTTTAGATAAACACCGTGTAAAAAAGCAATCCGTATTTGAAACAATTTTGTATAATAGTAATACATATATAAATAGAATTATAAACTCTTGGTTAGGCAGTCAAAATACTTCTCATTAATATTGTTGCTCCCTTAATCCGCAAAGCAAGGTACGTATTTCTCCTCCTCTTCCTCTTCTTCTTCATTTTATTTGGCTAAATAACTATGCAAGTATTGTGAGGATGAGTTCATGCACCACCAACAATATTAATTCAACTTTAACAAAGTTGGACGAGGAATAAAAAATAAAAAAAAATAGTAGTTCATTCATTGCTTTGTATGATATCATTGTGCATAGTAGTGAAGACTGAAGATGCACGACACGAAGTTCCTTACCTTAGTTGAATCTCGCTGGTGCCACCTAAACGGTAGATAGGTGACAAATGTGTGCTAAAATGCAAGATATGATGGATACAACTTTGTTATTAACTTAACATATTTTTTTCTTTTAAAATCAAATATAGAATTTATAAATTATAAATATGACTGTGGTCATTATCAACCCCCCCCCCCCCCCGGCCCCCCAACACACACATGTGTCTATATAATATATATATATATATATATATATATATATATATATTACTGACTTATTTTGTTTTGTCAATAATACAGAGATAGAGGATGAGATCAAATAATACAAATGGTTGTTTAGATTGTTTTTCAATTATCAATACAAACTTATTACCAAGGTCTTAACCCTAAGTTTTTCTCCAAAAAAAAAAAAAAAAAATTGATTTTGAGGCTTAAATTTCAATGTATTATTCAAAATCCTTTTATATATTTTTTATGGTATCTCTACCATCTTCCATTCAATTATTATTATTATTATATGCGTTCATTATATAACTTAAAAGTAAAATATTCATTTATTTTTATTATCTTCTTTATTATTGAATTTTAAGTAAATTAATTAAAAAATTATTTGCATATGGATTTTGATTAAGCCATGCATCGCACAGGCATAATGCTAGTGTATATATATATATATATATATATATATATATATATATTGTTTTCAATTGTGAAGAATTCAGATTTCTAATCAACCTAGGAATAATGAAAGAAAAAAAATTGATAAACTTCAATAGATTAACCTTCTATCCATCTTTAAAAAAACACCTAATAGAAACTTGAAAAAATGTGAACGAAAA